>NC_134954.1:18247271-18888105 GCF_965638725.1 Aptenodytes patagonicus
ATGAGCGCTGAAATGAGCACTGGGTGGATGGGCAGGGGTTTGTCTGCAGAGACAGTTGTTCTTCTCTGCGTCTGAGATGTCCCCTCTCCGCACCAACACGCACGGAGAGGTGCACAGAGATGTGAGGTGGTGGAAGCCCCCTGCAGCCCGCTGGCCTCCTGCCCAAGGAAGCTACGGGGTTAGCAGAGGTGGGGCTGGAGAGTATGGCAGAGATGGGGCATCCCGGGCAGGCAGGTGCCCTGAATGATGCCCCCTGTGCCATCTGTCCACCGATTCCCATCCCGTATGTTGGTGTTAGCATGAAACCCCTCTGCAGTGTGGGGTAACATGTCCTTCTCAAGCATGGCTTTGCCCGCTCTTTGTGGTGGAAAGGTGATGTCAGTGATATAGGGTGACTTTTCTTATTTCCCATTGCCCCTATTCTTTCCTGCAGAATTCCACCCTGATTGTTGCTTTGTTCTCCCATGACACTGAGTGTTAGAAGTGTCTGTGCTCTCTTTTCCCTTGCTCAATACAGACAGCACTGGTGAGCAACCCTGACTCACAGCTCTCCATAGATGCTGAGTGTAGCAGTGTTTGAGCTCAACACCGTGAGCTGAGAGAAGCCGTGTTGCAATGCAAGCCGTGTGCAAGGGAACCCACCTTAGATTTCTCAGTTTGATTTTAAATGTGAAGCACATCACTCACACTAGTTTTAGTAAGCTGTTGGTAAGCCAAGTCCTAGTAAATCCAGTGTAAACGAGCTGAGCCGATGTGCTGCAGGTGTGCCCATAGACAAAGCAGGTACTGTTCTGGTGGAGAACATGGAGATGCTTCAATACTGCACTGCCAGAATGGGGTAGAGTCTGCCCTGCATTAGCAATGACCAGAGTTGGGTTATTTCTCTCACGTAGATTTGAGAATCATGGTTCAGTTTCTCACTAATTTAAAAAAAAAAAAAATCCTTTAAGGAAGAAAAATATCGTAACAACCATAGTGAAATCTTGCTGTAGAGGCAGAAGTGGGAACACTGAATTCCCTGGAAAAAGTCAGCGAGATGTCCCCTGTACAGCTGCAGCGGCAGAAGCTGTAGTACTGCAGACAGGTTTCAGGCATTTTACTGGCATGCCAGTATGCAAGACTGTGTTATAGCTGTTTAACGTATGGGGGATTTTTGCTTCTCCGCTTGTCAGTTCCATGCTTCTATAAGCACAAAAATTTTCTCACCCTCTCGCTAAAAAATCTGCTTCTTTGCATATTAAAAAGGGCGTATGGAAAGTAGTATGAAAAATGCAGCATCTGCAGACGAGTACTACTCAGATACAAACAATATGTGACCATAATTATTAGGTTGTCTTATGCTAAAAATAATATTGCATGTGTACTTAATTCATTGTTAATTTGCACTGACTTTTTCATTTGTTCCCCTCGCCAAATGTAATTTAGCTTTCCCATACCGCCGCCAATGACTTCTCCCTGTTGAAGTAATTGGGCTTCTGTGAGAAGAGTACAAAAGGGGAAAAATTGTGCTCCCTGTGAAAGCTGCATTTGCATGAGAGTGGAGCAAATCACTTTGAATCCCTGTACTCGCAGGGCTGGGAAGCTGAAATAAAAAAGCAGACTTTTTCCTTACCGTTAACGGATCATTTCTTGATAGGTTTTGCTTTTCCTCTAATAAGAAGTGCCTGCCACAAAAAAGGAACAGAACCCAGCAAACCACCCTGCCCTTTTCCTCCACCCTCCCTACGTTCTCCTTAACTCGCGGGGAGTGGTTTCCCCTTAATGAGCAAGTGCTCATAGGCTGGAGTGCCTCGGGGGTTGGGTCGCGCTTCATTTTGCCTTTGGGGAGCCAGCCTGGATGCTTGAACCGAGGCGCCGGGGCCGGGCGGGCGGTGCCGGGGTGCGGGGCGGCTCCTCCTCGGCGCGGGGCCGCCGCTTCGCTGGGAAAACGCCTTGCCGGTTGTAACAGCACCATGAGGCACCCGCTTTCACGGGGGCTGGAGGTTGGTAGAGAAGGAGCCGGAGTTGCCGGCTCTGTGCGGAGCGGTTGGGTTCCCGGCGGCGGGCGGGGGGAGGCTGATGCGCTCCCCGGGCTGCCCCGGCCCGCCGCGGGGAGGGGTCGCGGGGGTGGGCGGCTGGCTCTGGGACGGTTTTGGGGGAGAAAAAGGCAGATGCTTAAACACAAGACGCTTGTTTTCAAGTTGATTCCCTGCTTGGGCTCTCTGCTGAGGCTGGGCAGCGAACTTTGCCAATGGGAGGTGTTTATCAGCCCTGTAGGACATACTTGGGATGACTTATTAAATTTTCATGCTTTGAAATGGGTAAGTTTGGATCCAGCGAGGCTGATGAGCCCTACGCTGGGCTGGAGTCAGCCGGGAGGGCTCTGGATCAGGGAATTCGGAGGTGGTAGCTTTACGTTTGCTGTGGACTTCAGTGTTTGTGAGATTTGGCTGGTGTGTCTCCAAAGCTGGTGAAACTGCGTCGCTGCCCTGTCCTTTTTAGCAGCCGCCTTTTTGGGACGTGGGGAAAAACCTGAGAGTTTCCCAACATCCTAGCAGCTGGCTGACACAACCCATTCTGCTGAGCTGCCGGCTCGATTTCTTGCAACGGAAGCCTTTTCTGCCTGTTGCTACTTTTCTTTATTTGGCATGATGCTCTTCCTTGGTATAGGAGGCTGCTCTTCAGAAATCTTCAGCCCCCAAATGCCTCAGACCTGGCCTGGGCAATGATTCAAGCCGGTGCAGCTCCATTGACTTTGGGAGTGTTTTGCCTGCGTGGTCGGGGTTGACATGGGCTGTCTGTACACAGCAGGATAATGTGTGTTGTGTGTCCAGGTCTGTGTGGTCTCCAGATCCCTCCTTTCAGTAAATCTGCACGATGCCTCTGAAGTCAGTAGAATTACGTGGCTGTTTGGGGGACAGATGCTGATAGTTTAACTGGGTGGATGAAGCTCTGCTGGTTTGACATTCAGTTGAAGATCGTAAGTAATGGGATGTCACGGCGAGGCTGGTACGTCCAAGGCCGCTGGGACAAATGCCCTCTGTTTTGTAGCGGCCTGTGTTTGCAGCTTGAGGGGTGGGAACTGTTTTGAGTGTCTTTAATCGCTCAAGAATTCATGTTTTCCTCCCCGTGCCATCTCTGGCATTTGATAGTGTGAGCTCATGCCAGAGGCTCGCAGGTAACTGGGGAATTTAATTTCTGACCACCCCTTCTCATGGTGCTCACAGGAGTGTTAGCTCTGTGGCTTGGGTCTCGTGGCCAAATCCTGCCCAGCTCTGCCAGAAGTTGGGAAGCTCCAAGTTTAAGCCCTTGGGCCCTGGGCTACCCTTCCTTTTCAGCTTGTCATTGGTCTGCACTGTATTTGCTGTGAATATGCAGAAAGCCCCTTCCTTCAGTGTAAGTGTTACTGTGTGATACTGAGTGCTGCCCAGGGATGCTGGGATCCCTGATCCCTGCTCAGGGGATGAGCACTGAGCACCTCTGTGGGCTGGTGGCCGCCAGCCCCTCTTGTGCAACTGTCCTGCGCTCACCTGCAGCTGAAAGGGGTCCTTCCTCCTGTCCTTTTGCTGTGAGATACCACCAAACCTGTAAAATCAGTTTTCTTGCGGTGGGAGAGTGTCTGGCCTTCCCTGGAGCTGGGGGTGCAGCACGTGGGAGAGTTGTGGTGCCTGCACCGCCACAGCATCCCCATCACCCATCTTTGTGCAGGGTTTAGCTGGCTGGGGGGGCTGAGCCCTGGCACTGTCCTCCCCTCCAGAGAGGGGGCCAGCCCCAGGCCTTGGTCAGAGCTTTGTGGCTGCATGGGGGAGAGGGTTGAGGTTTATCAAAACAGGCTGGGGAAAAAAACCCAGATCCCTCTTTATTACAATTTACAGAGATTCCTATAGGCTGTGGTTCAGCACATAGGGAATCAGTCCGATTATCTCTGCAGCCAGGTACTAGTGTAAATGAAAGTTTATGAAGAGAGGTACATCTGTTGAATTTTTTTCTAAGATTTAACTTTCCTACTTAGAGAAGATCAAAGGGTGTCACTTAAATACCCATTTGCACATTTAATTTTGTCTAGACACATAACATCCTCCTTTTCAAGATTATTGAAAATTAGTGTTGAGGCTTTGGACTTACTGGAAAAGACTTAATAAAGTGACTTCTCCTGGGGGCCGTGATGCTTTTATTTTGAGAGGCTTGAACTCCTGCCACAAATAATGCTGTTGCTGGCAGGTGTCTCCTGAGCTCTTGCAGTGAGGAAGAGTTTTCTGGGATCAGAATGGCAGCTTCTTTAAACTGCTGAAGATACTGGTTTTTTTTTTTTACACACACACACACACACAAAAAAATTGTAAGCGCTAGGTAGGTAATCTATGCTGGTGAAATCATTCTTTCATGAAGCAGGCTGAAATCCCATGCCTCACCTAGAAATTGCTACTCTTAGGAAGAGTAGTAAGAAAAGTGTAAAGGCTTGTGTCAACTTGACATTGTTATCCCCTGTAATTTATGAAGTGATCTTTAGACTGCAGGTGTGTCTGCAGTAAAGGAAAGATCCCATGTTTACAGTGGGTCTGCTCTTGAGCAGTGATTTGAGAAATCTCTTCCTTGATAAACCATGCAAAGTGCAGTTGTGTCTCCTTTATCTGTTAATTATGAACTGAACTTGGGTTTTTAGTTATTCCTTCTCTGGTAATTGATTTAAAGCAAGTTAGCAAATATTCAGGGAAAGAAACATGAGGAAAATGCCCTTAATGCCAACGTTGCTACAAATTTTATTCCCTTGAAATGAAATTATAAAGAAGATATCAGTTATCAATGTTCATACAGGCTTCTAGATTTATCTTATCTATCTCTGCCTAATGAACATACCAAAGGAGAAACTCAGTCTCTGAAATAACTGAAGCCCTGGAGTACTGCAGCAAGCCATCATGCTCTGTTATCAGAAGCTCCCTTCTCCTATTGCCTTTGTTGCAAACAGGTGGTTCCTTAATTTCACATTGAAACAGCTGTTTTGTAGCAAGTCATTTAAAAAATAATTAAAAAAAAAGTTTGAGTGGGAATGAGCATTGTACAGCGGCCCTGAATCTGTGTATAACAGAGCTGAGGAAGCAATTTGATTTTTTTTTTTTTTTCCTGGGTGTTTAGTTGCTGGAGTGTCTAATGTCAGTAAGCATCTGGTCTTAGCCAAGGCTGAGGTCGGTGAGAGTGAACACTTCATGCCTTTTCCTCCTATTGTCTGGCTGACAATTGATGATGTGTGTTTTTAACTTGTTCTCACATGCCCTGTACCCTGGAAACTCTCCTGCAGGGACCAGGATCGATTCGGTCATGGCCATGTGTCTGATGGAAGTTGTGGTTGGGTTCTTTTTTTTTTTTTTCTTTCCCTTCACAAAACCTTGGCCAGCCTTTATTTTTGCCAAAAAGAAGGTTTTTTCAGTCCTTATTCAGGTGCTGCTTGCCATGCTTTTTCTGCACTCTGAGATGTGGGATGTGTGAGTAGCTGGCACGCAGCCTGGCTTCTTTGCAGCATGCTGTGCAGGGCCAGACCTCAGCCCTGCTGAGTTGCAGGATGATGATACATATATATTATCAATTTAATTTTTTGTTTGTGTATATAGATATATATATAAAAAAATATAACTTTTGACAGATATTTAGCCAGGTGCCCCTGCCCTGCCACTCACTTTCATGGACTTGTGAGCATCTGCCAGATGCACATACCAGCTCCACATGCGCAGACACCCTGGAAAGCAGAGGGTGGTGGAGGGACTGGGGGAAGAAAAAGCTCTGCTTGCCAACTTCTCTGTCCAAAATATTTGCCATGCTGCTTCCCCACCTGCTTGTCACAGGGTGTCCAGGGTGGCAGGAGGCAGCCGTGGTCCCTTGCGCAGGGGACATGCACTCTTACCCTGGCTCCTGTGCCTGGGGGGAGCAAACAGGAGGGAAACGTGGATTTGCAGATCATGATTTTTTTTTATATATATATATATATATACACACACACACACACACACACACTTGTGTCTTCAGGATTCAGAGTGTTCTGTTTCCATGCAATAATAGTGGGAGGTATCTAATCACTGGAGTTGGCATTGCGTGCCATTGCCACTGCCCTGAGCGCTTCACGCATCCCTCGCTCCTCGTGCCCACGCACTGTGGTGGCATTTAGTGCTTTCTAGATCCTTAAAGCAGATAAACAACACTGCAACCTGGGGGTTTACGTAACAAAGTGGGAGTGGGGCTCATGTCTGTCAGACAGCTCGCCTGCGCTGGGGGGCCGCGTCCCTCAGGCACCCATCTGCTGGCGTGGGGATGGGGGGAGAAGCCGTCTGGTGGCTGCTGCTCCCACGCTGGAGAGCTGGGACCCCAAAAGGAGATGGGATGGTGCCAGGCATCCCCCCGGCATGTGCTGCCTCCTCGCCAGGGGAAGAGAGGAAGCCACGCGTCCCGGCAGGAAAGAGTTTTGCCTCTGAGAATAAAATCTTGCAATTTAAAAGCAGCTCTGGTTCGCACAAGTCTAATAGACACCAGTGAGGCAAAACTTGCTAAAAAGGGGTCAGGGAGGGGGATGGAGCAACTACCAGAAGGACCTGCTGCTGCTCCAGCAGTGAGCGTGGCATGCCGGCGCGGCAGGCAGGGTGACAATGCAGTATGTAGTCAGGGTTTATTGCCAAAAAGGGATGTAAGATTTTAATATCAAGATAATCACCTCGAGATAGCAATCTTATTGGGCTAATGTGGTTGCTTTGCCAAGAAAACATGTCCGAGAGTGGGGGACATGGTGGGAATGAACCTGGCAGCATGTCCTTGGCATGCATCTGCTCGACTGTGCCAAGTCAGCACTGAAGCTGGCTGCAGCCATGTGCAGCGTTCACACCTCTGTGCTCTTTGGTTGATCGTGTTTCTGCAACCATTTTCCCTTGAAATATCCCCTTTGCACTCTGGGGATGCAGTGCTGACCATATTGAGCTCCAGCAAATAAAATTGTTCAACACCTCTAGTACGATTTGACAGTAAAGTAGCCAGTTTGCATTAGTTATCTTAGTGTAATAACATGGTCTCTTTTTCCTCTATCCCCTTATTTTTTGGCAGAGAAGACACAGATAAAATAAGAAATGGTCCTCTGTCCTAAGGAACTGACTCTCTAGGGAGAAAGGATGTAATAAAAAGGCAATGTGAATAGTGATGGGGTGGGCATTTTGCAGAAGAGAAAGAGCATTGCTCCATTGCCTGCCTGGGCAAGCTGGGGTCAGGTATAGAAAGCTTCTGAGAGAGGAGGTGCAGAGCTGAAGATGAAAAATCTCATCACTATTTGCAGGTTTACTCAACAGAAAGACTTTTTCCCTGGGTGTGGAGTCCTGTTTACACTATACTGACAGCAGCAAATATTCAGAATATTCATGGTGTTGGGAGTTATTTTTCTGGTTTACACCTCTGTTGGTGGAAGAAGAATTAAATTGTAATTTCCTTGATTGCATTTTTCAGGTCAAGCTGCGGAGTGGGCCTGATTCCTGTTTTAGATTTTTATTTCTGCCAGTGCAATGAGCCCTCGTGTGCAGCCCTCACATGAGGGCTCTTTTTTTTTTTTTTGTGAAGTAAGATAAACCTGCTGATAAACGCCTGGTGCTTTCCTGGGCTCCCCCAGGGCTGGCGGGGGGATCCTGGTGCTGCTCCCCACCTCTGGGGGCTGTTTGCAGCTGCCTCCCCACAGCAGGGAAAGGTGGTCTGGGCACAGAGGGACCGCTCTTCTCTGGGATGAGCGTTCCAGTGCACAGAGACAACAAGCAGTATCAGGCAGACAATGTCCCACAGAGCAGCACTCTGATGGTCTCTGTCCAAGCCTGTGCAAGCGGGTGATTCACAGCCAGTTGGTGTTTCTGGTTGTCTTGCTGTGCGGGAACTTGCTTCTTGGCTCTTCTCCCATCAGGGTCCCACTGGCGGCGAGCCCCGGGGCTCCTCCATGCCACTGGCGCTGACACATCACCGTGCGACTTCCCAGAAACTTCTCCTATTTTACCAGCCGGACTTTTGGGAGGATTGTTTTAATCAGAAATCCTCATTTCTTGTTCTTCCCCCTGGTCTTTATTTCCCCCACCCAGAACACAGCCTTCTCGTGAACACACACCGCTAGCTGCATTGCTCTCGGATCAGATGCATGTCACAGCACAGGCTTCTCTCACTATCAGCTGGGCTGACTCCTGCTCGCAGCCTCAGGGATCCCCGGGGTAAAAATAAACAGCAATAGTAATTAATTGCACATTTCCAACACTTTCAATAATCTGGAGTGTCGTGGCCATGGCGGTACCTCGTAACTGTGCCCTACTATCTGGCTAAAGGCAACCTCACTGCTTTTTTTTTTTTTTTTTTAATTTAAAAAAGTTTTCTCTCTCTCCCTCAACAAACTTTGAATGTGACAGAGACGAGGTAAAACAAGTGGATTTTTTTGGCCTGCATTTTCTCTTTTAATTCAAGTAAAATGCAGTTACGTGATGTGGTTGGCTTTTCCACGTGAAGAATGCAAATCTGCCTTGTTTGGTGTTTTCTTGGGTGTGGTGAGAAGCACCTGTGGGCGCTGGGGTCTCCCAGGAAGCTCAGCTGTCCTCTCTCTGTCACAGCTAAAGGGCTGCTGAAACAATTTGGAGAGCAGGCAGTGTATCATATAGTCTTTTCAGAAATAAATGCTTTGGTCTCCACGCCTCTTTTTCTAAATGTCTATTTATGTAGTCCCCATGAGATGTTCTGAAGTGTATTTTTCCATGACAGAGGTTTCCTGCAAATCGAAATTTTTTTTTGGTAAGTGTCCCACCCAGCATTAAGTCTTACCAAGAAAGAATAGTAGATGACTCACGGTGCTGTTGAAATTCCTGCGGTTAGACCTGATCCTGCTGAGTTTTGGCAGCAATTATGGCAAATGAGCCATTTTGTTCACTGGGAGAAAGAACCAGCGAGATGGGAACTGCTGTCTGAGCCTGTTCAGGTTTTTTTCTTTCTCCCAAAGCTATTGCTTTTCTTTCTGCCAAACAGCTTTTTTGTACATGTAGAAAACTGTCTGCAGACACCTTTCTGAGCAGCACTGCTCCAGAAGGTTGTGGCAGTTGAGGGAAAAATAATATTTAATTTTTGGCTCATTGTGTGCAGCTGCCTATCTTGTGCTGAGGTCTGGAGGATTAAGCTTGTAAGTTGTAACTTTCATGCTCTGATTTCCTCTAGGAATGTGTGGAAAAATACTATACAGGAGTTTTCACAAAACAAAGAGCTGCAGGGCACCTCTGGCTTGTCCAGACACCCATGTTGCTTGTAAGGTGCTGGAGGTCTGGGTATGTGGGTAGGGGAGAGAGGAGTGAGGAGGCAGCTGAGGCTCAATTTGAGTTCAGACACGAGCATCATCTTTCACTGCCTGCCGTCAGTGTGCTTCTGTGCTGGCTTGATGGAGGCATTTTTTTTTCCCCTCTGGGGAAGGAGGAAAAAAAACCCCACCTATATCCGAGGCATCTATTTTGTTCTAAGGAAGCTGTCAGTATTGTCAATGTGTGTAAATGAGCTATTTTGCATAAATTTGCAGGTGTCTAGTTGTATTTAAGCAAGAAACATAGGAGAGCTATTTTGTTTCTGCAAGTGACTTCTTTATAATGAGCAATTTTCCATTGAATTTGCCTGGGTTTGATCTTAGTTCAGCAGGTACCGACCTGAAACCTCAGCCATCGTTCCAAAGTTACTTGTGAAATCAGAACCGAACTTCTGTAATTATTTGCTCATCCTTAATTCTGGTAATGAATCAAACACTTCAAGGTATAGAAAAATTAACTTTTCAGTAACTCGAGTACCCTGTGTCCTGAGTGCTGTTATGATCCGATGGAGGGTCATATGGAGATCCCATGGAGGGTGTCCTTGGGAGAGGCTGATTTGCAAAGCCACCTGAAGCCCTCTGTAAAGTCTTGGGGACAGCATCACCTTTGCTCTCTGAGCTCGGCTCACAGCTTCTCTTACAATCACTTCTGGGACTTCCCCAAGCCAACTGTTTTCTTGTAAACTAGAAGTTCTCAAATATATGTTTTAGCTGGCCGGGGAAAGGAAAATGCAGTTCTTGAGAGGCCTTAATATTATCCTAGATCCACAGATGAAGCTGTTGGTGAACTGGTAGGAGATTTCTGGGTGTGAAAGGGAGGCCAAGGGCTGATGTTTGCCCGTGTCGGTGCTTGCTGTTGGCCATGGCTGAGGATAAGCAGCTGCTTTTGGAAATGCAGAACAGGAGCAGGCATGCACCTGCCTGTCATCTCCTCTGGCACATGTTGTTTCTAGCTCTTTGGGCATGATGCCTTATTGTACAATGGGCATGTGGTGCTGGGTGTCCCAGCTCGACGGTGGGAGCTGAGGCCATTGAGTGCTGTAGCTTTAGGGGCAGGCTAAAGAATGGAAGTTGGCCGAGGATGGAGACATCAAATTCTTGTGGAGTTTATTAGCCAGAATGCATGAAATGTCTTTAAAAGCATTGCTCAAAAAAAAAAAATCATTAGGGAGCTTCAGTTTGGAAAGGTGCTAAACCCAGGTTTGCATGCAGGGGTATGGTAGTGTTTTGGGGTGATGCGAGTAGTTGCACCATTTCATGGGGCTTTGCACCAGTGACTCCAGCCTGTCCCTGCCCAGGGCAGGGACAGCAGGTGACAGTGCTCTTGAGGTGGTGTAGGGTCCCATTTGGGATGGGGAGGCAGCGGGGTGCTGGACGAGGAGCAGAGAGAGGAGCTGCGACATACCCTTGCTGGGATGGTTGTAGGTGCACGGTGTCCCCAAGGTGCCACAGCTCCAAACTGCTCCCATGAACCTGACGTTCATCCTGTGCTTTGGGTTTACCAAAGTACATCCATGACATGCTGTACGCACAGTAAGCAAACAGCTTGGCAGAGGTTAATGTTCAGCGTGTGTGGTGACAGGGTTGATTCACACCACCAGGAAGCATCAGCATGGGACGGCACCGTGCAATTACCTGCACAGACCCAGGGGCTGCCTGGGTGGGTGGACGTGCAGCAGCCGTCGGTACTGCATGTGGGTCCCAGCCGTGCACCCTGCACTTGGGGGCTTTCTGTAAGCGGGACAAAAGCAGCAACAAAACCTAGGTGGTGGCCACCCTGCAGTGGTTGTCCCTGAAGCTGGTTGTGCCCCAGGGAAGCCACCCTGGGAGATGAGCCTGTGCCTTGAACCCCCCAGGCAGGGGAGGGAGCTGGACTTGGCTGCTGCTCACACAGGAGTGCTCAGAGTCCTGCACTGTGGTGCTACCTTCCTGCTCCCCTGTGGCCTTCTGCTCATGCCAACTGTTTTTTTTCCAATGAAAATTATTTGAGGAATTCCATTAAAACAAACAAAAAACCCCAAAAAACCAAATCAAGACAACAGAAATGGCATTTTATTAAAGCAATAAACTATTAGTAAAAATACATGTTCTCAATCTGCTACTCCTTGTTGCTGTGATACCCACAGAAATTTCTCATTTCTTTGAGCAAGTCACGTAAAGGGTCAACAAAAAGTTAGCACCTTCATGTGCTTTCGTGTGTGGTTTTTGACAGCAGGAGGAGAAAAGAAAAATCATCTTCCCACTTAATGGAAACTTGGCAATAAGCAGCAGGGTTGCATCTGGAGCAGGGATGGTGACCTCCTGACACGTACCTGTGCTCTCTGCCTTGATATAGAGCAGCAGCTGCCAGGAGCGAGTGCCTGTGTAGGGAGATGAGAGCAGGCAGGGCTGGAGTGTGATGGCTGAGAGATCCTGTTTTAGTCGCCCAAATCCCTCCCCGAGCGCAGGCTGCAGTGCTTTCCCTGGGTTTAGCTTGGCTGGCGGGAGTTATGCGAAGATCTGTAAGTGTTTGCATTTATCAGCTGCCACCTAACCCGCTGGGGGGGTTGGAGGTGCTGGGCTGCCTTCCAGCGTGCCCGCTTGGCTCCGAGCTGCCGAAATTCCCTGCAGAAATGTGGCTTGGCAGGTGGCGGTCGCTGGAGCAGACATGGCACCGGGAGATACCAGAATCATTGAGTGATGTACAGGATATCAGCCGTGTAGACATCTATACGTTTAGATCATGAAAATATGTCCTGTATTTATATGACATGTTCAACCATATATAAGAGCGGCAGCAATGCTTACCATCCCACGGGCACCTCTGAGAGTCCTTTGCATTACACTATCACCCTGGCAAGCTTCTCGGTTTTAGCATTTTATATAAAGCTTTTATGGCCAAGCTCTGTGTGTCTGCCAGCACGCTGAAGCGCTGCATTCTTTGACCTTCCTACTGTTTGTGCTCTTTGAAGGAGGTACTTTTTCCAGCCTCTCTTTTCCCTCAGCTCAGGACTCCCTTTGCCACCCTCTGTTGCGGGGTTTGGTGATGCTGAGATGGTGCTGATATCCAGGGTGTTGTCAACCAGTTCCCTTCGCCCTCTGCAGCTACAGCACTAGCGGGTCTCTAGGGGTAGATAACTGGGTGCTGGAGGCTTTGGGCATCCCCTGTCCTTGCTTTCAAGGGCGTTATGCACAGTGCTCCTGGGTTTAGGGGTGCAGAGTGTGTGCCGTGACCACATTAGAGTGGAGGGTTTATAGTGATCCAGGGGTTGAGCACAGCTCTCTGGAGGATGCACAGCACGAGGTGCAAGCGCTGTACTTAAACACTCTCATCTGTGCCTGAGGAATCCAAAACATGGTGATGAATACGTACGTGAAGGGCCGGCATTAATCCCTGATAAATACCTAATGATTGGCTTCCCAGGGGAGGCTGCGCTTCCCGTGGCAGCGTGGGGAGTGGGGGCTGTGCTGCGGGTGTGCTGCTGGACGGGGGGAGCGGGAGCCCCGTGCTAGAGGGAATGGGAGCCAGAATAACCAGCACATTGGCGTGAGATCAGCAGCCGATGCTCATCTGTGGATGTTTATGTTTTTCCTTTTGTGTCACTGTTCCGTAAAGCAAATAAAATGAGTCCTTGGGAGGGGCCTGATGCTTAGGCTGGTCCTGGGTGTGGGGAAAAACGCAGCACAGAGGGGTTTTCTGACTACAGCAGTGGGTTAGTCACAGTGTAATGACAGCACTGCCCGTTGTGATGACCATTGCCTTACCTCATTGTTTCCCTTGACCTGCCTAGTTTTTCTGTTGTCTTTTCTCTAGCATGAACGCGGCGGGACAGATGCTGCAGGACCCAGTATGGGGGCAGAAGGGGCTCTGCCCCGGTACAGATAGCACAGCAGGGACCTCCATAGATTTACTTGTTATTTACAGACAATCCCAGTCTTGAAGCATCTCGTCCCCTATTGCAAACAGGCCATGCGGATTCCCATGACTTAGCTTTTCCTCTGGGCAGGCTGGTGGCTTGGCAGTAAGCCTCACGTGGAAAGGACCATGGAAATCAATAAAGCAGAACCAGGGAACTGTGCTGCAGTCATTAAAGTGGGAAGTGCTAATTGGTTCCTGCTTTTAGAAGTATTACTATTAAATGTAGGAACTTTGTGAAAATAATTGTTTTGGAAACAGTGTTTTAAAATATTTTGCTTTCATCAGGATTAGGCCAAAGATCAGAAATTTAGGTCAGGATGATGTCTGAACATGATGTTTATTGTTGATTTGGATTCGTATTTCAGTTCTTTTTCAGCTCCAGATCTTTCCAGGATGGAAGCAATGCTTTATTTATTGTTCAAGGGTTGTTTTGTGTGTTTTTAGAAAATAAACCCTAATCCTCTTGCATTGTCCCTGTAGTATGAGCATCCAGAAGGGCAGATTTTTTCAGGGGGCATCTCCATGTGTTGTGCTGGCCACTTGCTCATTTGGCTAAATGACTTCCATGTACTGAACTTTAAGAGCAGGGTTAAGTCACTGCTGAGCATTTTTGAACTCCCTTGACTTTATTTCATACTTAAGGAATGTAACATGCTACCTGCTGTCTACAAGAGCCCTTGGATTTTGATTAAGTAGTGGGGGAGGGTATACTGAAAAATAAAAAAAAAAAAAGCGTGTCTCTTTTGCTTTGTGTGGGTATGTGGATTTCCTGGGCTGGAAAAGCAGGATCCTCTTCACAGTTGGGCACCCTGAGCCCAGGGGACACTTCCCGGCTGCTCGGTGGAGGTCTGACACCTGCCAAGGACCATGGAAGGAAGGTGTGCCAGGGTGTAAATCTGGGGCTGGTGACAAGCCTGGCTCCTCCTGGGGGATGCAAATAACTCCTCAAAAAGGGCTCTTGTCAGCCGAGAGTATTTCTCCGTGAAGGAGTGGTCCAAAGCTAATTTTACACTTAAAATGTGAGGAATCGGGAAAACATTTACGTAGAAAAGCTTTATCACCACCAGGCAGGGGAAATAGCTGTGGAGGGCATCGTGCGTAGGATTTCCTTGGCATCTCGTCTGGGCTCTCAGTGCCTGTATGGCACCCAGGCTCCTGGCAGCAGCAGGAGGAGAGAGGAAATTCATGGCTCAAGTCGTTTGGGTTTTGGTTTGTTTTGGTTTTTTTTTTAAAACCACCATCTCATTGCCCTGTTCCAGCCCGAGCCTGTCTGTTTTGAACAGTGGGGCCAGGGAGGCTCGCGTGGGTCCCGCCACCGGTGCTGCCTGCGGGACAAAACCAAGTATGGGAACAGAGGTTGCTTGTCACAGCCCTTGCCAAAAGGTCACTGTACTGGGAGAGATGTCATGAGAACTGGAATGAGGGTATTTTTCAGGGATTATAGTGTTTCTCGCTGTGGGGATGGGAGTTGATGTAGAGCATCAAACCCTGGGAGGCATTAGCAGGAAATGCTTGTTTTTACTGGATGTATTTTCTCTTCCCTCCTTTCCTGTTTCACAAATGAAGGCTTTCTCGGTTTCATAGCTCTGTGTGGTGCTTGTCAGCATCACAGCCTCATTAAGGAACAATGAGTATCTGAGCTTGTTGCAGATCTGCCATGATACATGTAAGAGAATAAACTTGGGCTGACCAAATTTTAGGTAGTGCTATTACCAGCTGCATACGTTTTCACATCAGGACTTGAATGTCTTCAAACACAGAACTGTTCATGAATATTTACTGAAATATGAATTTTCTGCCTTCCAATTTCCATGCCTTTGAAGCCATGCTTTTGTCGTCCTATGCAACAAGTAGAAAAAAACTGTTTCTTTAGCAAAGGCTGAGGTTGTCGTATGATCCCCTAAGTAATAACTTGAGGTTAAGGCATAACCAAAATGGCAAATAACAAAAATAGGTATCGGGCTTGCCAAGTTGCAGGGTTGAGCTAGGGGTTTGCAATACATTCACAAGGGCTCAGGGATTCATATAGTTAACTTTGATTTTTATAGTCATTTTTCCTGTAGTTGAAACCTTGATTCTTGGTGCAGTCACTATTTCCGATGTGTATATTGTACTAGTTCAAGAGGTTTGGGCCCCATGTGAGGACAGCCAGGCAAAGGGAGGCAGAGAGTTTAAGTTGTGCTTGGAAGAGGAAATAATTAATCTGAAAACCGGGCTGGATGAACGTGGTGTCAGAAGTGTTTGTGGGGGTTTTTAGTATGTTTTTTCCCTTTTTTTCCCCAATTTTTTACTATCGTCCTTTTTCCTTGTTTGTTCATTGTTTCCAAAGTTTTCCTCTACCGCTGACTTTTTCATTGGTTTTTCCTCCTCGCTACTTCTGCCCAGGCAGACTTGGAGCCAGATAAAGCCGGAGCAGCGCCTTCCCTCTGTTGGTATGCAGGTCATCCTGCCAGCTCCTGGCTGCCCAGGTGGCAGGTTTGGGCACGTGGGTGCTGGAGGTCTCTGGAGGGAGCTGGGGCAGCTGTTCCTCCTCCCCTGCCCCGGGAAGGTCAGTAAGGGCAGCCTGCCCTTACAGACCTCTGGCCCTGGGGACTCTGCAAACCCCTCCTTGGACAGTCCCATGCCTTTGCCATTAGACAGTTTTTCTCCCTAGTCTCTGCTTGAAACCTGCAATTCAGAGCAATTATCTCTTGTCTGCCCTGCTCACAGCAGTCTTCTACACATTTGCAGACTGCTGTCTTGTTTCATCCAAGTCTCTTCCTTCTCTCAGTCCTGACACTGTGTTCTCACGGGTCAAGTGTTTTAGATCTGACTCTTCCCATCTTCTGCACCCTATCTTCCTTTTTAGCTTGCAGGCAGTAGCCCTGTTTGTGCATCTTGGCAGTTTTTGCCTTTGTTTGGGTTGCCGATTCTTGACCCACTGAAACCCTGGTCTTTGTTTTTGTTTTTCTTTTTGTTTTTCTTTTTTTCCTCTAACAAACTGCTGCTTATTTTTTGTCCTGGATGGCAACAGCCAAATACTGAAGTGTAGCACTTGTTTCTAATAAATTTCATCCTATTATTTCCACCCTCCTGCAATTTGCCAGTATCATTTGAGTTCTCTTTCTGTCTTTCACATAATTGCAGCCTCCAAAGCTGGCAATATCATAAGTTTTATAAGCCTGTTCTCTAGTCCATCATTAGTGCAAGCAGAGTGGCACTGGATAGACACAGCCTTCTTGATGCAGCCCTTCTATTTTGCTGCTGAATCACGGATAACCGTGCTTGGCACGTGTTTACACCCAGCCTGTTGCAGATTAACCTGGGCACATTCCTCAGCTTGCCTATGGGAATGCAGGCGGTGTCCACATGGAGAGCTCTGGCCAAGAGGTTAAATAGCTCTTGCTGAGCAGAGCCATATAAAGCAATTTGCAGAAGCTTTCAGAGGGATGTGGTATGTCCCGTCTTTCCAGCAGATCCCCATGCTGCCCTCCCTGCCCGGGGCTGGGTTTGCCCCATACCCTCCGACTCCGCAGCAGCCGGCTGTGACGGGGGTGCTCAGCCGCTGCCCATGTTCGTGGGGCTTCTGGCTGGGCTGTAGGCAAGTCACGTTTTCCCTCTCGAGCCCATAATCTGCTTCTAATCTCAACAGGGGGAATCTTCCTCTCTTGCTGCTGGGACTCACTTAGGTCCAACTGCGTTTCGACTATGCTTTATCCCAGGACTCGTCTGTGCCAGCTGTGAAAACAGCTTTAGCTTTAAAAAAAAAAAAAAAATCCTGAGTTATGCAGCCCTGCTGTGGTCCTTAGCAAATAATCATTGCGTACACTGGTTAATTGTTTATCCATTAACTGACTGCGTCAATTAATCTGACAAGAGAAGGCTGGCCGTACCTGGCACGGAGGGGAGGAGGAGGAAGAGGGAGGATGCACATCCTTTCCGTGTTGGCTCCTGTCTGTGTGCTCTTCCTCCAGCCCTGTCGATGTGGTATTTGTTAGCTGATTTCCTTCAAGTGTAATTGCTGGCACGGCACATATAAAGTGTGTTCGGGCTTGTCTTCTCTTTGACTGTGCAAACCTCTTCTTTTGGAAAGTGCATTAAGTTTCCATGAAGCAAGAGCATCTCTTCAGACTAAAAAAAAACCAAACTGTGCTTTGTTTCCAAATGGGAATGCAGGCAGAAGAAATACAAAGCAAGATGCTGCTTTATTTCCAGCTAGACATGGCCAAAAAATTTCTCTGCGTGGAGTGCCGAACAGGAGGCGTGGAGTTCCCACTGCAGGGAAGCTGTGCAAACTTGGTAGAGCAGTGGGTAACATCAGTGCCTTGATTGTCCCACGTTTCAGTGCATCTCCACCTGTGAGGATTAATGCAAATTCCTTTTTTGCGCTCTCTGGACAGGAGGGGAATGAGGTACCCAGGGGTATACATGTGTGGGTTTGTGTTTGAATTATACAGCTGCATCTCCTGAAGTGACGTGCTAGTCCAGCGAGACCCCGGTCTGGTCCTAAAGCCTTCTGTGCTGTGGTGCCATTCCCAGCCACCAGTGGAAGGTGGCAGAGCCACCAAGACCCTCAGAGCCCTTGCTTCCAAGATGAAGCTGTTGATTCTGCATTTACTTTGGTATAAGAGAAGAGATTGACCCAGTTTTTCTTGATTCAAGTCTGTGTGCAAATGGATTTCTTTTTTTTTTTTTTAGGCAACTGATTTTAACGTTTTTAGGCTTACATGATATCAGCCTTATGTAGTAATAAAACTATGTACTTGTTTCAAGAGGAAACGATAATAAAGAATGTTCTTTCAAAAGCAGCTAAACACATGAATTATTAAAATGTTAAATTATTTCCAAATTACAGCATATCCAGCTCTTTCTGTGGAGCTCACTCAAGAATAATTGCACAGTGTTCTTTGCGGAGTTTAACATCAGAAATGTTGCACTTATTTTTCTTTTTTTAAAATCATTCATTCACACAATGTAAGAGCTTCCATGGGTATAAATGGGCATCCTTGTATTGGCTTCTGTAAAACATTGCCAGTTTGTCCCATCTGTATTTTTTCAGCGTAGCTGTCAAGCTGTGACATTTATTGCAGAGCAGAACAAAGATTGGAGGAACTTTTTATCACGTAGATGCTCAGGAGCTGGAGCTTGGCTGTGTGTAGGGACCAGCAGCTGGGTCTGCAGCCCCATGACGAGTTGCAGAGCCTGAAGGAGGAGAAAGAAGCAGCTTTGCAAATACTCACAAGCGCTGAAAGGTTGCGTCAGTGTTAGTGGGCATGCCTTGCATCTTGGGTGTGGGGTTTTTTATTTAATTTTTTTTTTTCTTCCTTCCCTGTTTTTGTCCTGACTCAGGCTCCTGGCATGGGTTGGTGGGGATAAAGGTGGGAAGTGCTGTAGTTGTCAGTGCCCAAACATCTCCAAGTGCCACTGCCTGACTGTCCTGAGCGCACAACAGCCTTCCCTGCGCTCACTGTCCCTGTCATGGATGGGCGGTGGGCTGGTCCCCTGCAGCCCCCTGGGCTGTATAAGGGGTGTGAGCTCCCTGGGGGGCTGTTGGAGGGGTGAGGACAAGCTGCAGCATCCACCTGTGTTGCTCCCAGGCTTTCTGTGGGCATCGGGGTACTCCCGACCCTGCTCTGCTCCATGGACGGGAGCCCTCATGGCTGTGACTTCTGAGCCTTCTGAGAGGATGGATCCGTGGGAGAGCACGAGACACGCAGATACCACGGGCGATTGTGTAAGGTGCATAGAAATAGAGGAAATATTAGTAATGCCAGGAGTTAATATAACTATTTCAATCAAAGGAAGAACACTTAACAAAATGCCTACTGATTTTCTGAGTGAGCTTTTCCTCCGTGCAGCCTAACCTGGGAAACAGCGTTGTGTGAATTAGGTCTAGGATTTGGCCAGGCATTAATACAGTTTGTGCTTTTTCTGGTGCATCGTCATTATTACAGAGATAGCCGAGATGACCAGGCGAGTTGATGCAGAAGCTTCCTTGCTTTCCGTTTGAAATCAATATGTGAAGGTACTCCTAAGCCACAACCAACCCCCTGCAGGTTTTTGTAGCCGGAAAGTGAAATATTATGTATTTTCCATTTTAAAGTACAACTGGAGTGTACGAGTCCTGTGGTCACTGGCATCAGGGAGAATTTTCTTTTGTAGCCTGAAGCTACCTGTGCTTTATCACTGCTCTGGGCAGTGGTTTACTGTAGCTGCAGGGCTGGGCGTTTTGCATTGGGCGTGTAGGATGGGGATAGTTGGGATGAATGGGAGTAAGGGGCTGGAGGGAAGATGAGGCCACATGCTGCTGGAGGTTTCCCTCGGCTCCGCTGTGCCGGTGTTGTGGAAGGGGCGATGACAGCCCTGCTCCTTCCTCCTCCCCAGCCCCGCGTGGCTCTGGCGTTTGGGTCCCTGAGATGTCACTGAGAGCTGGAAGCCATGCAGGTACATCGACGCTGAAGAAGATCGCTGCAGACATGAGCAACATCATTGAGAGCCTGGACACCAGGGAGCTCCACTTCGAGGGGGAGGAGGTCGACTCGGAGGTGGTAAATGACCCAAAAGGTGCTGGTGAGTTGACGCCCGTACATTCTCACCCCATGTCCCGCCTGGATTTAATAACCGATAATCCGTTGACAGATAGGGTACAACCTCAGTGGTTTTACCAAGCCCAGCCGTTGGCCCTGTTTTAGGACCAGGTGGCATTAGTCTTAACACTTGAGCTCTTCAAGTCAAGTCACTTCTGTGAAAGCTTGTCTTTAAGCTCTCTTAAATAAAACCTGGTATATTTTAGTGGAATTACTGCTGCTGTGTAAGTGCTCCTATGTTAAAGTATTGCAACTACCTGCTGGCTTTCATGCCCTCGTTGATGGTTACAAGGCTGTTGAGCTAATGGGGTTTGTGGTCCTTCCAGTGTGCATTCCCTTCTCTGCCATCTATCACACCCATGGGTTCAAAGAGCCGGGCACGCAGACGTACCTCACGGGATGTCCTGTTCGAGTGCGTGTGTTGGAAGTTGAACGCTTTACTTCCACAAAGAAGGTCAGAACCTCCAGAAGTTTCATTTAATTTCCATAGAACTGTATTAAATTAACCCACAACACCATTTTTGCGCATGCTTGTTCGTGAGCTGAGGAAGCAGGAATGCCTGTGTCTCAGAAAAACGCTCAAGAGAGAAGGTTTCCTGCCTGTTTACAAAACCTAATAAAGCAGAACAAGAAACTGTGAGACAGAATGATCTTTAAGTAAAATTGAATGAGGGCTCTTTAGATGAGCAGCTGCAGGAAAATTACTTATTTCAAAGCTGCAGCCCTTGTGGTGGTGTTTTCCTCTGCAGGTACCAAGCCCCAATGTTTACACGATCGAGCTGACCCATGGAGAGTTCACATGGCAGGTGAAAAGGAAGTTCAAGCACTTCCAGGAGTTTCACAGGGAGCTGCTGAGGTACAAAGCCTTCGTGCGCATCCCTATCCCTACCAGGAGGTGAGTGTGCAGCCCTGCAGACGCTGTGGGCTTTGGGAAGACAGGATTTTCTTTTCTCTTTTAATAGTATATCAGTGTGGCTTCACCAATCCCGTTTCTTTGCTGTAAGGAGACTTTAGTTCAATCTCTACATGTTTAGCAGGTCTAACCTAAGTGGTGCAAGCATCTCCCTGCTGACTCAGAAAGCGTGTTGGGTCCCGGATTATCAACTTTTGAGCTGAATTTGCCTTGAAATTGGGGGTTATGCTAATGCTAATGGAAATTGTTGGTGCGATGTTGCTTTCTGCCAGCACAGGCTGCATGCGGGAGGTGTGGGGGTCCTTGGCATGGGTGGTCAGCCCTGCCTGGGCTGCCCTTGGTGCTCGGAGTGGCTGGAAGCATAAGGGGAAAGAGAAGTGGGAAGAGAAGTGGTGTGGGCTGGTACGAGCCTCCTGATGTGGAGAAATGTGGGGAGATGATATTAGGAAAGGTGAAATTATGAGGGGTTAAGGGCTGGGGGAACATAATGCCCTAAAAATAGGGTTTAGGCTCCCTTTCCTTAAAAGGGCAAAAGGGGACCCTGAAAAATCAAGCTCTGATATTTCTGTGTTGTATTTTTGTTTGGGAGTCAGTTGGAGCACACTGGTTTCTTAAATGAATCCACACTTGCTTTTTTTTGCTTTCCTGCCCACCCATCTCTCGGTTTTTAAGAATTTGGATGGGAAAAATAAAAGCATCTCACAAGAAGGGTTACAGAGCAAGGCACACACACACTTGCAGCACTTAGACTCGACGTCTGGGTTTGTTTTTCCTTCCAGTCACACGGTGAGAAGACAATCCATCAAAAGGGGGGAACCGAGGCAGATGCCGAGTCTGCCGCACACTGCGGAGAGCACGGTGCGGGAAGAGCACTTCTCCAGCAGGAGGGTAAGTGCCCGGCTTGGTCTGCGGGGCCGGAGGGATGCTCTGGGAGGGCTTCTGAGGTGCAGAGATGCCAGGCAGCTTGCTTGTGAAGCCACATGCTATCAAAGCCCTTGTTTTATTACCATTAAAGTCTCTTGCTTGACAAACTTAGGCTTTGATAAGTCCAGCTTTAACGCCAAATTCTTCTCCATGCAAAGAGGAGGATGCTGCTCCCGGGGTTCATATAGGCAAAATCTTCCTCTGCAGTTGAGGAAAACCACGATGCCCAGAGTGGCGGTTCCCCTCCTCCCACGTGCTCCAACTTACAGATAGAAGAGGCAGTTCACAGAGTCAAGTTGCGTGATGGAGGCAGCCCCACGGCCATCAAAATCTGAGAGATTTCAGTCCTGTCCCCCTCTGAAAGAGGAGATGACAGTCAGGCTCTTGATACTGAAGTGGGTAATTTTAGCCGAGGCACACGTGTTCTGTGTAACTTCATCAGATGTTAACAGATGGGCCCTTCTATGAAGAGGGTGGATGTCTTCCTACCTCTTCATTGCAGCTTCTCTGTTTGCAAAAAAGAAGAAGGAAAAAAAAAAAGTCTGTGAAAACCCACCATGTTCGTTCACCCTGCGCTTATTGTTCTCTTTCTGTTGTTCACTCCCTCCCTGGGCTTTCTGCTGCTGAAGCCTCAAGTCCTAAAAGGTTGTGTCTCATGGCTGTGCAGTGCGGATAACCCTCCTTGCTGTGCACAGCTTTGATGCTGTGTGGGAAGTTTCAGGAGAGAGATGTTGGTTTAAAAGAGGAAGAAAAATGTTTTGTAGATCCTTCCCCCCCCCTTGGTTTCCTTGTGGGAATCCTACAGCTTTCACCATGGGGATGTACACCCCCGCTGCCCAGCTGGGTAGCTCAGTGCTGTGATGCTAATGCTGAGAAGGGCAAAAGTCCCAATGACATTTGTTTCTTTTCGGTTTGTTTTGTGTCCTATAGGACTCTGCCCGATTTCCCATGCCCAAACAGCTTAATCTGTTCTTTGCCCAGTTACCATGAGGATGGGAAGAGATTCTCTCTCCTGTAATGGTTTTTCCTCTTCCTCTGTCCTGGCTGAGGAGGACAGCCTCTCAAGCACCTGGTGGCCTGGCCACTGCCCTCTCTGTGGCTTTGGGACAGGGCAGCATGGTCACCGTGCTCTTCACCCCATGAGCCCGATGTTTTGGTTAAACAGGTGCTCTCGGTTGTGTCTGAGACTGTGTTTTCTCACGAAGCTAATTCGTGTGGGTCAGAAACAGTTGGGACTGATTCTTGTATTGAAAATTGTTCTGAAACTTGGGCTCAGTCAAGAAAGTTGACCTCTAAAATGACAGTGCCAAGCAACAGGTCTGCTGGTGGAAGGTACAAACGCGGATCTGTGAACAGTCAACAACCTGTGATCAAACTGTTTATGCTGCTGAGCACTAATCTTCCATGAGCACATAATAATGTATTTATTTATCCATTCAAGCTGAAAAGCATGTCTGATTTCTTCGTTGCATCCTAATGCCAGACAGTTGGATTGGGGTTTTTTTTTCTTGAACATTCCTGCATCTTATCTAAAGTCTCAATGTTTTAATTGTAGAAACAGCTGGAAGACTACTTGACAAAGATCCTAAAAATGCCGATGTACAGGAACTACCATGGAACCGTAAGTAGAAATTAGTTTGCTTAAATGCTTAAAGAATATTAGGTTTACAAATGTTGAATTCATTGGAAGAAGACATGGAGCTTATGTAAGAAACATTTTACAGCCGTTTTACAAGTATTTTGGCTTAGCTGATTTCTCTGACATGGATGTAATATGATTAAAACAAAAGGAAGAGAGTGAATGGCTCACTCCTGGAGGTTGCTGTTATAACACAGCGATAACCTCCTCAAGGCAGTCCAGCCCCAAAAGCTGCTTGCACATGTATAATGTAGTGGGTTTCTCTTCAATTCTGGGGAGTGTTTACGATGATAAGTTGAAGTTTTAAATACTTAAACAATTAGAGTCCAAACCATATTTGTAATTGCTCCTTCAGTTTGGGCTTTGTGTGTGGTACTGGGTGCAAATTTGTCTCAGGTTCCTATTCTGTGCACTTTCACTGGACATCAGCAACGTTGAGTTCATATGAGTGATACCCATTCACCTCTGCGGGTATTTTGTCACTTCCAAAGGGAGATGGTAATTGGCTTATTTCCCCAAGTCAGTAGTCTTTTTGAAATGATGAGAGATGTCAAATCCAACATCAGGCCTATTCTGAACAAAAATATTTCCTTTGAAAGCCATCGTCAAATGTTTCTTCAGTAGTCCTCACCTGTCAGCTGCAGCTGTAACATCTCCCTGGGATGGTAATTTATTTCCCCTTTTTTGGCAGCATAATGACTGTTACTCCATCTCTTGCATTATCAGCAAAACCTGATGCATGCATCGAGTAGCTGTAGAGCTTAGTGACATATCTGAGCAAGGGGTGACAACTGGGAACACGTGCTTTTCAAACATGGCAGAAATGTAGACTACACTTAGGGTATCTGTAGCAGCCAGTTCTTCTGTTCAACTTTTGTTGTTGTTGTTTGGTAGGTATTCTGCTCTTTTGCAGGATTTCAGTTGTGTAGAGGTGTTGGGCAGCATGTAGCTGGATGTTGTGCCCAAAAGCTGTGTGTGCTCTTGTTGCAGAGCTCGGTGTGTTGAGCACTGCTTGTTACATGAGACAAAGTGCTCGTCCAGCCTTGGCCATCGTGCTTTGGGTTGGGCAGGGTGCTTTGGGTTGCAAGAAGTCCTCAGATCTGGACTGAGAGGAACTGTGTTTCTTAGAGTGCTTCTTTTGGGGACAGGCTGTAGACCTTAAGTCCAGTGCAGTCAAGGGCTGTGTTAGTCTGCATGTGGAAAATAGTTATCTTCTGTTCTAAAGGCAAGATTGGGATAACTTGGCAATTTTGATCAGTAGCATATGCAAAGTGAGGGAGAGTTATTTTACAGTGTGGATCTGTCTTGTCATTCTTAGGCAGGCATTGCTTTTTTCAAATATTTTGGAGAATTTCTGCTCATATAAGAACATGGGTGATCTTTTGACCAGGCTCTGTGGTTCGAGGCGGGCTGCCATGGTGCGGGTCGGGTGAGGAGACGAGCAGTCCTGTCTTGCCTGGGCAGCTGTGGGGTGCTCCCCTCCCCCTGCACTGAATCGTCCTTCTGTCCCCGGCCCCCGGAGCCAGATGTCACTTTGCACATAAATTCTCAGTTTACTGTTGGCTTTCGCTGGATTTGGCTGCAGCAAAGCATTCAGTGAGGACTTTTCTGCTAATGGTGGTGCTGCTAAGGGGGTCCTGCAGGCAATGCTGGAAGAAAGCACAGGGAGCAAAATGTTTGCTTTAAAAAAACCACACCAAAACAGCCCCCACCATTCTCAGACAAGAGACTGAAGTGAAGATTTCTGGCGTTTTCCTTGGAAGTGTATTTATCCTCCTTAGAGCAAAATGAGGACTTTGCTCTTCCTGTGGTTGAGAAGGCTTGTGCCTGGACGCTGACAAATACTGCAGCTGTCTTAATCTCGGAGCACATTTTGACTCCTGTGTGTTCTTCTCATCAAATCCGTGCACCAAGGTGTTTTTTAAAATCCTAAATTCTTTGTGAAGTCAGACATGGAGTTGCAATGGTAAGCTGCAACCCACCTGATATGTAACTCTTGGTCCTTGTGAAAAGCCTGCTTGGGTCAATCACATTTCCTCAGAGACATTTTTACATCTGACCTGCACAATTTAATTCACTTTTTTGCTTCTTTTATTTTGCATTTGTGGTTAATTTATTATTTGTCAGTGAGGGGATTACCACTTTCTATGCTGTCTCAAGGACGTGCTGTGCATTGGGAGAGTCAAGCCTGCAAGTTGAGCTTGTAGTGGCTTTGCAGACCTGAAGTCCCTGGTGGGTTGAGGATCAGGTCCATGGTGACCACATGACATTGTAGAGGTTGTACATCCTCTAGCCTTCCTAGGTGATGCTCCTACAGGCTGTGGTAATAAACCTCCTGAAGCAGCATCATTTAGAGATGTACCAAGCGTCCCTTGCTTTGACTACTTAGCACTGAATGATAAAATTTACGGTCTTCTCACATTTCCCTTAATTTCTCAGCATTCACAGTAACAGAGCATTTTGTGTGGAGTTCACAAATAGTTTGGTAGATGCATTGTATTTTGTGATCAGACCCCAGACTTCATAGCCTTTTTTTTTTTTCTTCCCCCCCTTTTGCCTATGTGGATTGTGATTAAATCTCGCGTCTTCTAGTCCTTTCCAAAACCTTTTTATAGTACTTCTGGGCTGAAGTGCTTCAGACAATTACAGTTAAAATGAATGTTGTGGGAATCTCAGTGTGTTAATTGTCCACGCTTTTTTTCTGGGAAATTGGGGGAATATAGCCCAAGAACATTAGGAAACGGGGCCCGTGGGCTTGATTGTATTCCATATAAAAATTTTATTAATTGGACCTTCGCATCATTTTTTTGTATGAGCTGCAATAGTTGAAAGATACCTAAGCAAAATAAAAAAATAAGATTTGGTTGAACCGAAGTGTGTGTGTCTAACATTTTGGATGAGCTATAGTAAGCGAGTGTAAAAAAACTTGTTTTAGGTGAAAGTAGTACAATGTAAGAACAACTCAGATACGTGAGAGTGGCTGCTGTTTTGCCTCTGATATGGCACTTGGATCTGCAGACCATTGCAAAGGTCCCCACCCAATCCTTCAGTATTTTTAGTTATTGCACTTGAACTTTTGCACATTTAATATTTTTTTAAATTTGGGTTTAGTGTAAGCCGATTTTTTTTTTGCGTGTGTAAGAAATAGCTGGCATCTTGCTGCTGAACAATACGATTCTGAACAGTGGTGTAATTTCATTTTATTGCTAGCCACAGCTGCTAATCAACTCTCTATGGGTTTTTTAACCCACTAAATTAAAAACAAGAGTTGAAATGAAAATGCAGTGTGGAGCTGCTGAATTCTTTCTGAAATGCAGATGCTTTATGAAATTTTTGCTTACATAAATCATGCTTGCTTGACATCGCTAGCAGAATGGGACGGTTTAAAACCGTGGCTCGTGCACCTTGCAGCTGGTTCTCCACCTTTCATAGCTTGTCTTTCTGCAGCTGATCACTCCCGTCTGTGTTTTTTTTTTCTTTTTATTGCTACAACAATGTCATTGAAACTGCATTCTGTAGGCCCATGCCTCATACTTAAAATATTCTGCTGCAGATCGCTCTGAAACCAGAGCGGGATGCCGGCTCCCCGGGGAGGCAGCTGGGCAGCGCAGGAATTCAGATGTGAAGGAGATGAAAGCGCCTCGCTGCTCTGCATTCCCCTCTTGGTTTTTCTGTGAATGATGAGCACCTCGAATGAAAGGCACTGTAACAGTAAAAATAGTTAATGCAGCAATAATAACAATAATAAATCATTCCATCAGATATTTTCCACTGCACTGAGGAATTTTCCTTCTAACTGGTGGAATTTATTTATGGTTCTTTTACAAACCAAAGCTCCTAATTGGCGCTGCTTGATCAACATGTTGGATGGGCTCTTGTGACTGTCGTTGCCGTTTCAAAGAATCCTTGCTTGAAGAGCAGGTTGCTGTGCTGCCAGACAAACTTTCTTTCATTTTTATGTAGTAGTAGTTCTGTTTCTGCAAGTAATTTTTCTTCCTGGTTTTTCTTTTTGCTTCTTTGAGGACAATTATTTCTCTGCATGCAGTGCTCCTCAAATTGCTGCCAGCGTTCTGGTTGCAGCCAACGTTTTCAAAGGGTTTTGACATTCGTGTGCGGGGTTTTTTTGTGTGCCCACTGTGAGAGAGATGTCTGGGTTTCTGATTCGTCTGATGGGGAATGCCAGCCATTTTCTGAAGAAATGAAAATGGGATCCAGGGCAAAGAACTGGCCTGAGACTTCGCTTGGGACCTCTGATAAGAGCTTGTAGGATATGCTGGGTTTTCAGACACTCCCCATCCCGCTCCGACTGTCACTGCAGAAACAGCTGAAACTTTTGTAGGTCACACCTGGTGCTTTTCCAGAATGTGCAGTGAGAGTAGTGATGGCAAGATTGTTAGTAAAAGCATAGAATAACTTATTCTAGCCACTTTCTGAAAACAGGCTGAAATCGCCCAAAAATGAGGGCATTAAATTTGCTTCTACTGAATAGAGGTTACTTTATGTCCTTGAGCTACTCAGAGGAGAACAACAGATCCTTTGTTATTCTCCATGACCTTATTGATGTGAGAAGTTTGGGAAGGAGCAGCAGAGCGTGAGGAGGAGGAAGGATCTTCTGTCCTACTGCTGCTTCTGTGGGGCAAAAATGATGGTGTTGGGAAGGGATCCTGAGCCAGCCTCACCATAACTGCAAGACAGACTCTTGTCCAAAATTGACTGATACTCTTTGTTACACTTAGTGTTTGAAAATATCTCCGACTTACGGGTCCACCCATGTAATTCCTGTGCAAAATTGGATTTTGCCAACGAGGGCCCTGAGGTTGGTTTTCCAAAGAGCAGGTGACAGTGGCCACTTTGGAGGAGAGCCCTTCCTTGAGTGCTGGCACCTGAGCTGCGGTGGGGCATGGGCGGGCATGGCCCGAAGCTGGCCACGAGGCTGTCTCATGTCCCGATGGTGGTCAGGAGTGTGGGTTAAGTCCTGAGCTTTGGTCCCAGCAAGCTTCACTGCCAAAACA
The DNA here is from genome assembly GCF_965638725.1 of Aptenodytes patagonicus. Classification (NCBI taxonomy): domain Eukaryota; kingdom Metazoa; phylum Chordata; class Aves; order Sphenisciformes; family Spheniscidae; genus Aptenodytes; species Aptenodytes patagonicus. Next base: position 18,275,537 of record NC_134954.1, read on the forward strand.
TGTGGTTAGAGGGTTCCCTCCGGCTTGCTGCCTGACCAAAGGGGAGAGCAGCTCCTGCCCTCACACTGCCCTGAGCACCTTTCTGCACTTGAACAGTTTTATGCAATAATAAGTTAAAAGTGCCTGGGTGTAGGCAAGCCTTCACCGTGCAAGGCAGCTCCTTCGCAGAGCTGCTCCTGCCGGAGACCTGTCCCGCACGGGGTGCCCAAGGCAGGCATTTCTCCCTGCTAATGGAGCCCAGGGCTCATAACCAGCAGACTGTCAGGAATGTCCTGCTGTGCCAAGAAAAGCCTGCTCGGTCGAAATTGCCTGGTGTCCTATTTTTAGAGGTGAACGTAATCATGCTGTGCTTTCTCACCAGCTTTGCTTGTTGTTACATTCCTCTGCAATCTCTGCTGAAGCAGGAGAAGCTGCAAGGAAGCAGGTTGCTTGAATTTGAGATTTGCTAGTAAACTTGATAGCATGCCACGTGGGTCTCCCAGCCTGCGCCTGCCATGGGGCTCCATCGGGGCTGACCCTGCTGCACGCAGACTGGCATGAGTCATGGATTGGTCTCGCTCTCCTCCTGCCCCACTGTGGCTTTTCTGTGGATTTCCAGCTCCCAGTGTCAAGATGGAGCAATGGATGTGGGGCAGGGGTGTGTGCAGCACTGAGTGGGAGCAACCTGCTGCGATGGTCTTGGAGGATGCTTGTGGGTTGAGGGGGTGAACCCCCATGTGGTGTGTGTCCACAGGGTAGGGGACTCGAAGGGAATAGGATGCTCTCAGCCCTGGGTATGTGTGCTCATTCCCTTTCCAGCCTTTCTATGAGGGCCACTGGAGGAAGGAGAGCATTGAGGCAGCCAGCCAAGTTCACACAGGCCCCCAAACAGTGTCAAACTTGAGTCCTCATTTCAGCCAGTGATCCAGGAGGGAGGATACTGGTGGGTCCCTGTGATACATTTGATCTTGATTGTCCTGGTTGCCTGAAATGTGTTCTTCAAAGCACATTTAAAATAAATAAGCAAACAAACAAAAAACCCAACCAAACTACTTTTCTTGGTCTTCTTGAAGATGCTTAAGTGATGGTGGGTAACTTCTGCTCAGGATCTTCTGTAGGTTATGCCTTTATGACAAGTCACTTAGATGAAGCAAAGTATTTTGTGGATTTCAGAGTATGAAAGATGGGGGAATCTTTTTTTTCTTTCCCCAGATGGAGTTCATAGGAGTAAGCCAGCTGTCATTCATCCACGACCTGGGACCAAAGGGCATGTGAGTTGTGTCTTTGTGAGTTGTGGTTCACCAAGAGCATGGCTTTATAAATAAATATTGTTCAAATTGATGGCTTTCCTTTCTCGCCAATAACTGACTGGAGAGTATTTTGCCATCTGGGTATAAGAATGTGTTGATGTTCAGACAGAAATGCTACAACTTTGGGAAATAGCCTTGGGAGTGGTCTGCTCTGCGCGATGCAGGCTGCAGCCCATTGGCTGGCTCACGAGGTTTCTCCCCTTCCCTCCCCACAACCTGTCTACCCGCTTGTTATCCTGCTTGTGCTATAAAACAGGGCCCTGCATTTCCTAAATCTCCGTGATTTCCTTCTGGTGGGGATATTTTTGCCCTTCTTCCAGCTTTCAGGGCAGTGGCGCAGAGGCTGCTCGGGCATGGCTGGAGGTGGCAGGAGCCATCCCTGAGCACAGGGGCTAGGGGGTTCAGCAAGCATCGTCCACCCGAGAGCTGCCCTGCACCTCCAGGAGAGCCGTGCCGCCTGTCCTGACTGTGTTTCTGTCCTTGCAGAGAAGGGTTGATCATGAAGCGCTCTGGGGGCCACCGCATACCTGGCCTGAACTGCTGTGGCCAAGGAAGGATGTGCTACCGATGGTCCAAAAGGTACTGCTGAGGCGGGCGGAGGCGACGATGCTCTGTGTTCCTCGGGCACACATAGAAAAATTCCCATTTGTTTTTTCCTCCCAAAAAGTCTGTGAGGGAGAGTCTTGCTTTTTTACAAAAGCCACAGATTTTCAGGCCAAAAGGGTCTGCAGGTTATGCCCTCTTGCCCTCCTGTGTGGAGGGTGGTGAGTTTTTTTTCTTTTGCATTGGAGTTCATAGCAGAAGGGACACATTGCTCCAGAGGAAAATTTGGATTTCCTACAGCGCTGAGCTGGCAGGAATGGCAATAATTCCCTGGTCTGTGCCCAGCTTTCCCTGCTGTGGGCGTGCCCAGGGCCTCCGTGCCTTCGGGAGGGGACGTGGCTGGTTCCACTGCCCCGGCCAGATTTCAGCCCGGTTTTGTGAGCTTCCCTTCTTCAATTTACAAAAAGAAAATCAATTAATTGAAACACTGTCTGAGCTGTTTTGGAGCTGGATTAAATCAGACGTGACCTGCAGCAGTAAGGAGCTCTGTTTGGTGCAATTAACCTTGGAATTAAATACGTCGCCTCTTCCTTATTACTGCACGTGCTTAAATGCTGGTGTTTTCATGGGAGTTTTCACAAGGCACCCTGTTCCCATGTCCCTTCCCGCTGCAGACAGATGTAACTTACTGTTCCCATCCCTTTACCTTCTGTGTTAGATCTCAGTGTTTCCTGGGGCTGCAGCGCAGGGAGGCGTTTGCTATGGAGGAGTATGTGTGTTACCAGCTAGCAGCCAAAAAATGCAAGGGGGATTTCCTGGAGCTTGCCCTTCCCAGGCAAATCTTTCCTTTTGAAAATCCAAATAGCACATATCTACCTTCTAGAAGCAATTTCTTGGTCTGTGAGAGTTTCCCAAAGTATTATCTGCCTTTGGATTTCAGCATCGCCAATGGGCTGTCGTTAGTTTATCTTAAAAAAAAATTCTGTTTTCCAACAGAATCTTTCTGCATTCTTGTGAAGAAAAGGTCCTATTTCTTTATAGTCCTTCCAACATTTCTTAATGTAATTTTACAGAAGATCTCTATAATGAGTGCACAAGGAGATGAAGATGTGACCTTCTTTCAGGTCAAATCATTAAATTGTCTCCAATTCTTTTTTTCTCTTTTATGGAAAAAAAATGCCTTTTCCTCTCAATACCCCTCAGTTAACTCTTCCCTATGTTATGCAGAGCTCAAGCTTTAGTGGGTACAGGAGCACATACAGCTCCAATGGATTTCGGTTTTCCTCTAGAGCCTAAAAAGGGGATGGGACAAGTATTTGAGTGGGATTATGTGCAGAGTAACACCAGAGGGCACCGGATCCCTGCCACGGCCTGCTGGAACTGACAGCCTGTGCGTCAATAAATAAGCAAATAACAGTAATATTTCCCAGAGAGGGTTATTTAAGTGAAGGATTTAAGGACATGTCAAGCTGGGGGCAGAGCTCCCCCTGAGCACGGGGCAGACCATGGCCATCCTTCTCCCACAACAGCTTTGCCATAGGCATTGGGGTTTTATACCCCAAATTCATTTCACTTATTATAGTAGGTTGGGTGTGTTACGGCCACGGGGGTTGTGGAAAGGGACACAGAGAAGAACGGTGGGGTGTTGCTGTGAATGTGTATGGACAGGACTTCTCGGGCATGGGGAACACTTGAAAATGTAGTTTGTGGGTATGTTTGGGAGTGAAATTATGGGCCAAATGATGGGGGAGGTATTTTGGCACCAAATGAGAGGGGATGCTGGGATAACTTTCAGGACCCTGAAAGTAAAGAAAAATTATGGGATCTGGAAGTTGATGAGGAGCTGGGGCTGTTACTAAAGATCCAAGAATGAACAGATTTTTGCAGTGTTTTCTGTTGTTTTGTATGTTTGAGTGTGCAGAATAATGAGGCAAAGGTCTGGTGGTGGAGACCTGTGTGAGACAGAGGGGGCCGATTACCCCAGCTACGCCGCAGGGGAAGAAAAAATTAGAAATGCCATTGTCGTGGTTTACCATTCACAGTAAAAAAAAAAAGTGTGTTTTCCCAGAGTTGCCTTCAGGCTACGGTATTTATGTAAAACCTGCCGGTCATTTCTCATCATGTGTTTCTAACCGGGTGCCTGTTGCTTGGCAATAAAAGCTTTCTAAAACGCCTCGTTCGTATATTTTGATAGGAGTGAAAGTGATCCTAGCATCATAATTAATGTTAGAAGTGTCAAGTAATTCCCATATTGCCTCTAGGTATAACATACAAGCTGATAAAAATCTGGGATGGAGGGATCGTTATTGCACCTTGCCCGGTGCTGGGGCACCTGGCTGGGAGGTTTGTGGGCAGGGAAGTTCTCACTGATTTCGTTAGACACGAGAACCTATCTTTTCAAAGACTCCTCTAAAAAGGAGTCATGCAAATAACTCTAAAAGTCTTATATTGAAGTCAAACTCATTACCCAAGTTAATAAAATAGGCACTTTTCTGCTCAAGAAAACCATACCCTGGACTAACCCCTGGAAAAAAATTTTACCTTTTAGTTGAACGCTTTCCTTTCCCTGATAAATGATTTGCACTTGTTTTGAAGGAAACACTTCTCACTTTGTTAGTCTTTTATGGCTCATGTGTTGAAGACCGGCATGGGTGAAATACAGGTTACCTGGTTGCTGTGCCCGTACAGGTGGTTGGTGGTGAAGGACTCTTTCCTGCTGTACATGAAGCCAGACTCCGGGGCCATTGCCTTTGTCCTGCTGGTAGATAAGGAATTCAACATTAAGATAGGCCAGAAAGAAACAGAAACTAAATACGGGTTGCAGATCGACAATCTCTCTAGGTAAGAAATACAGTCTGTAGACCCTTTTTTTTTCTCTGCTTTTGCTTCTTTTAAGGAAGAATTGATGCTCCTCTCCAGGAGGGGTTAACAAGGTATGCAGGCTGGTTTGGTGCAGCTCAGCTTCCCACAGGGCTCAGTGCCTGGGCAGCTGCTGGTGTGCTTATACCTGCTGGGGATTTGGCCTGTGTAATGCTGATCATTTCCAATGTCTTAATGAGGCACTTGGAGCCTCAGCCACCACTCGTCCATCCTTGTGGTTATTGCTCAGGCCGGAGGGCATGGTGCATGTTGAGTTGCACAGTCTGTTTTTGCAGCAATTGCTTACAGTAATTTTCTAGGCCCTCTGTTCCTCTATGCTGCAAGCAGGGACACGTTCCTCTACATCCCAACCAGAGTATTACCCAAAAGACATGCTAGTTGGTATAAAGAGGTATTTAGTATTTTTATGACAGCATACAGTATCAATTCATCTTTTAAAAAATACAGCATTAGCTAGGTCCAGCTCTCCTCCGAGTTACGCTGATGCTATTAATTTAAATGTGGGGTATGTTTTTTTTTATGCTTGGCAGTGCAATGCTGTGGTAGTCACTCGGAGCAGCTCAGTGCTGATGTATTCATTTGCAAACAAAACAACAAAGCAAAGTCCTTACTTTTTGCTTAAATAAAATATGACTGATACAGGTGCATTTATCAACGTGGGTAGGCAGAGAGGAGCAGCCCAATTAAACATACCTGGCTTCAGCATCCTGCCCCATGCGTCGTCTGTTTTACAGGTCACTGATTTTGAAGTGTAACAGCTACAGACATGCCCAGTGGTGGAGGCAGGGCATAGACGAGTTCATTCGGAAACATGGCAAGGACTTCCTCACAGAGCACCGCTTCGGCTCTTACGCAGCTGTGCAGGAGAACACGCTGGCCAAGTGGTGAGGACCGTGGCGAGGCTGCAACTGGATGACGGTGCCTTGGGCACTGTTACCCGAAGCAGCAATGGCACACGCCTGCCTGTGTTAGCCCAGGTCTGATGGATAAAGCTGTTTGTATTCGGTAGCTGTAGGGACCGATGATAATTAGAGAAGTTGCAAAAAATGAGGCTTCCTTCACCGGCAACAGAATAGCAGTACTGGTGACAGGAGTGCTTTGATCCTGTTAACGTCTTTGCATCACAGTTAACAGCGTTTTGAAACATCAAGTTTTGTTTGAATTTGAACACATTGGGTATTTATGATTGTAATGATAAAAATGGTATTTTGATGCACATATAATTGGCAGGATGCTTATGAGTTAAAACCAGAACTGCTCTTTCATTAAGATATTCCTGGCTTCAATTTTATCCCAGTTTCTGATTCTGGAAATGCTGTTTCCTAAGGTTTAGGTCTTTGGGCTCTGGATTGTAAGCCCATGGTAACACAGGTGCTACTGAAAATGTCTGCCTCTTTGGCTACTCCCTTCTCCATAGCTCCCTTCCAAAGCAGCTGTGCTGCAGCCTGTCCTGCCCATGCTCCTCTGTGACTGACGGTCCCGCCACAGTCCTTCATGCTCTGAAATGCAAGATAGGTCCTGCTCACCACATTTGCAAGGCTGATTCTCATTCTGTAAGGCAGCATTGCCCTTCCAGGCACCATGGATGTGTTCAGATGCAAATGTCACTCATCTTGTTGAAGAGCAGCATTAGATTCAGGCCTTGCAGATTGGCTTTGCAATGAAAGAGAATCAGCAAATGCAAATTTGGGTATAGTCTAAGTGTGACTGGGCTTTAGGCAAACAGCAGTCCCATGAGAAATCCTCCCGTCCATACGGTAACCTGATTGCACTAAGACATTCCCAGAAGCACCTCAAAAAAATTGGCTATAGTTGGAAGCAAACCCTTGCAGTGCTGTCACTTGCAGCTTCTGCCTTGCAGCAACTGCTGCCCAAATAGTTTCTGTAAGTCAAAGCAAACACCACTCTGCCATCCTTTCCTGAGAGCCAAACCTAGCTCACACATCAAGCAAAACACAAGAATATTGTGTGCGGTTGGCAGAAGTACCAAGTGGCACTTAATAATACCTTATTGTGCTGTTTCATTAAGCTACTAATAGCAGCATGAAATTCTCCCTGCGTGTTGTCCCAATTCTTGAAAATAGGTTTGTGTTTGCTTTTGAGAAGAGAATGTAAATGGCGTTAACACAGAACCCTGTCGGTCTTCAGCTATGGACTTTGTTTAATGGAGGGGAGGAAACCTAGATCTATGTGCTGTGTTTGCTTCTACAGGTATGTAAATGCTAAGTGGTACTTTGAAGATGTCGCAAATGCCATGGAAGCTGCTAAAGAAGAAATTTTCATCACAGATTGGTGGTTCGTACTTATGTATTTCGATGTTGACCAGCCGCCTCTCTTGGGACGTTCCCGACAATGTGGCACTGTTCAGAGGCCCTACAGTATGGCAACTAGCCGTGCAGCCAGATGGTTTGGCAGCACACCCAAACATCTCCTTGTGTTGTATTCAAAGGCCTTTTCAGGAGGGTTGGCAGCAAAAGTGCATGCTTGAAATCAACAGCTTGTTTGTCTCCTTCCAAGGAAAGTCCTGAAACTGCATGAAGGCACCACCTGAATTGCAAATGTTATGGCTTGAGGTGCTCATCAGGAGTGTAAATCGCTGCAAACCCAAGGGACACACTCAAAAACATTCTTGTAAGGGAACATGGACACTCAAACACCTCTGACAGTGCTCTTCCTGTGTGATCCTGCATGGGACCCTCCTGTCAGCTCCTCCTCACTGTTTTGGGAAGCCTCGTGCCAGCGATGAGAGCATCTTGGCGGGGTGTAATTTTGCTCTGCTCTTAAATGGGCCAGGCAATGGAGGGGGGAGTTTTTGGGCCTGGCTCTGCCTACTTCTTAACTAGTAATTCAATATATTTATGCAGTGCTCTGGTTCCTGTTTGAGGTGGAAAAAGGGTGCTCTCACAAACTTAGGGCAGAGTTTCTTAGCTGGATGCTGCTTGCGGCTGCCTGTGTCTTGCCTTTGTGGAGGTTAATCTGGCTGAGCCAGCCTGGAGCTTGTCAGCAGGATGGTAGGGCAGGCTCCCAAGCCACGGCTCAGAGGTCCTCTTTAATCTTGGGCACGTCTCTGTGCTCCTCTTTCTCCATCTGTAAAATGAACATCTTGTTACTAATCCACTGCCCGTAGGAACTGGGAGGATTAATTCTTAGGTGGCAATTATGAGAAAACTAAATACTATATTAGCGTTTACTGGGGTAAACCTGTTTCCTAACATGACCACAGATAAACACAATGCTCCTGGATCCCCACGTGCAACATCAAGTAGCACTGCAAGAGCATCGCATTTCAGACCCATTGTCTCTTATTTAACGCTTTATTCAGACAATTGTTAATGTATCTTGGAATTGCAAAACGTATCTGAAACTTGGAGTTTAAGATAAAAATGCTGTAGTCAGAAGCATGTTTATGCTTTAACCACGGACAAGTTCCCATGCTCGGTACAAAAGTAAAGGAATGAAATTCTGTCACCTTGCTTTGCAGGAGTTAGATGAGATTGCTTAATTATTCCTTGTAATCCTGAAGGCTATGAATCAATAAAATGTCCTGTTGAGAGATCATACTGCTTTGTCTTTAGGCAGCAAGGAAAATTCAGCACAAATCTATGCTACTCAGATAGCCTAAGTACCAGAAGAACTGAAATCCCACTCTTATTTATTTTTTATGTCTACACATTTCTTTCAAATCTACCTTGGGGTTTTCTTTTGTTGCATCTTTTTGATATACAGAATCCAAGTTTCCCCATTTATACATCACTGTTAAACTTGGTTTCATGGGTTGTTGGATACTAAGATGAATGTGCTGGACATGTCCGCTGCCCTCTGTAATGATCTGTTATTAAAAAACAAAGAGCATGACGTTGGAGAATGCATCACTCTGGGACATGAGCCTTCACATCCACTTTTATATAAACCTTTTGATTTCTTTACTTACGGAGCTGATTATTTAGGCCAATGCTTTGTTTGCAGACTACATAGGCTGTGTTTTTTCCACCCCTTTATTTTCTTAGGCTGAGCCCAGAAATCTTCATGAAACGACCTGTTGTGGAAGGAAATCGCTGGCGGCTGGACTGCATTCTCAAGCGGAAAGCAGTAAGTGAGCTCCAGCTTCAACCATTGCTCTGCAGAAAACCCCATGCACCCACACAGTTACAGGGTCATACTGGGACCGGAGCGTTTGCACCATTCATTTTGGTAGGGATGAAAGTTAAAGCTGGCCAAGCCTCACTTCAGATGGCCTTGGAAAACTACGTGTCTTGATTTGCTCCCCCCGTTTGGGTTTGGAAGAGCTCGGAGGCAGAAGGGTAGATCCTCTGATTGCCCCTTTGAGTCCTCAGGTTTGGGTTGCTTCAACCTTGCATTGTGACTGCCCCAGCTCCTGGTGGGGTCAAAGAGCTGTTGCTGCTGGGTACTTTGCTTGTGGCATATATAATTTAGAGGTATGGGAAGGACTAAGCACTTTGTGGTGGCTCTTGGTAGGTGATTTGTACGTTACTGTGTTGTGCAGATCCTGTCTGTTATTACCATGTATTGTGTGTCTGTGTTGCGGCTTTTTCGGAGCTGAAGCTGTGAAAGATACCATCAGTCTTCCCAGAAGATCAGGATGTCATTAGCAAAAAGTCACTTGGTATCATCCAGAGGTTCATGCTATCTCACAACAGCCTTCTCATTGGGTTTTCCATACTTGATACATTGCATAGGTCCTTGCTACAACTAAACAGTGAAGAACTGATGTTCTTCCTGTTCACCCATCATTCCTTGCTGTAGTAAAGAAGTGCCTGTTGACATTAAACATCATTCTAGTGTCCCCAAGCCCTGTTATCCCTGGTGGAACCCCTCTTGCCTTCGTCCTGCCCGGGCCAGGCTGCCCAAAGCTCTTCTTGCCATAGCTCTTTCACAGCTGCTACCATTGGTAATAATGAATTTTAGTGGAGCATAAGGCAGGCCAAAATCTAAAACGTTTTTGTGTTTTCTTATTACTATTTTTATTTCCAAGGTTAACTTATATGATTAAAAAAGGCTTTATTTTTTTTTTGGTAGCTGTCTCTTACTACCTGTATGTCTCCTGGTTTTCTTTGTTCCTACCCACCCCTTTCTATATTCTCATGGCTCTTGTGGCCACTAAGAGGAGGAAGATCAGCTGTGTCCTCCCTGCCTGTCCCTTCTCAGGTGGAGACTGGTTATGAGGGTCCTGGTGCATTGCTGTGGAGAAGGGATGTGGAGAAGGGGTTTCAGCAAAGCATGAAAAAAGTGTGCAAACACAAGCAGCATCACGTTTCCCAGAGCTGGGTTGTGGTGTTCAACTTGTTTACCGGGAGGTGATAAACGTGGCTTAGAGACTTGGGCTCCTATTTGCATTGCCATGTTATCTGAGTTAATAAATGCTCATGTTCAGTAATCAAATGCTTGTATAAACTTGATAAGGCTTTTTTCCCTATGTTTTAATTTCTTTCTTCCTGCTGTTCCTCCTGAACAGAAAAGCTCGGACCTGCTGTTGACTTGGTGCCTTTCCTGGCTCTCCTGGTCAGGATTCCCATGCAAAGCTCTGTGCTGTTGCATGCTCTGCTTTCTTGTGCAGCGCTTTGAGATATGAGCAAGCAACTGCAACTACTAGCTCTGTTTCTCTTTTCTTTAAGCGTTTTCATCTCAGAAAACAGTTTATTTCGTTGTTGGTTGTACTCTGCTTTCCAATAACACATCTGGATCCAGGCTATAGAGAACATGTTTCATGGAGCCAAGCGAGGCAGACAGAGGAGCTGAGTGTGAGGTGTTTATGAATGTGGGCTGTACTTCGGTTGTTCACTCAACCTGTGATAACACCAGTGCTAGAAATGGTAGCTTGCCCCACATGAGTGATGAGTCAGGAAGGGAAGTGTGGCCAGGGAAGTCTCTTGAACTCTTAGTGTGGTAGAAGGGCACGAGTCCAGGTGGATGTCCTGAAGTAGTCTTTGACTCCCTCCCCTTCCAAACCAGTTGTCGTCACAGTCCTCACCCCTCTGCATGCCTAGAAAAAAAAATAGATTTTTTTGTGTCTGACTGTTGTTGATTTGGAAGTAGTCTTATGTTCTGGCAAATGAAACGTGACCACAGGAAGAATTCGGCTTTGTTTGTCATGTTGACATGGATTTTCCTATGGCTATAAATACCTTGTAAGAGTGAGGAGTGTTTTAAGGTTAGTTCCTGGAAATATTTGCCTGCTCTCTCACTTGTGGCATTTCTTTGATTCAGCAGCGCAGTTGGCAAGCTGATGTCTAGGTGTAGGGGTAAGGCTGTCCTTTATGTATGTACGGTGCTGCCTTGGACTTCTCTGGGTGCAGTGGGGAGCAGAATATCATCCACAGTTTGGATACTGCTCAAGGTATCAGTAGCAGCTATATGGAAATAGAAGCTTAAAAGGCTGTGGAAAGCTTAGGTCCCAAGTTTAAGCTCCACTGCAAGATTTGAAGCCATGTTGACTTATGGCAGCAGTTCAGCGCGTGGCCAGCATCTGCTGAGGTTTGGGAAGTACTTGGCACTCTTGAAAGTGCTTTAACAAGTGTCCTTAGAAACCCTCCTGGGGGTACCATTCTACTCAAGAAAAGCACCATCCTTTGAGCACTGCTCATTGTATTCCAGGAGCTTGTTTAGCTCTACCAGCAGAAAGAACTTGTTTGCTGGCATTGGGTCGGTTGCATCCGCTTCAGGAGAGGGATGTCTGTATGACCACACTGGCATCATTGTCCTGCAGATGCTTGTAGCTGTAGGCAAACCTCAAGGCAACATGAAACAGCAGAAAACTGAACTTCAGTGGACGTGTGCAACACTATTATATGTGGAGTGAATCACGTTTGCAGAATTTTACCTCAAAGGATGTTTAAAAGGGGCTACTGTAAGAATGACCTGTTGATGGGCTTTGGCATAGCTCAGCTCTTCACACAGGAATCCAGGTACTGAGCCCTTCTCTGGAAGCTGAAGAGCTTTCCTTAGCAGCACGGGTCCTTGCACGCTGTGGGGTCACCATGGTGGATCTGGAAGAGCATAATTAAGAACAAGTAACCTCAGCCTGCGTTTCTGTCTGCAGACACAACATGCTTACTGCCTCTTAGCTTTTCCTCGCTTCAGAAATGGACTGCATCCATTGAAATACCTGCATACCATGTGTTTCTTTTTATTTCTGACAGCAACAAGGAGTGAGAATTTTTGTTATGCTGTACAAAGAGGTGGAGCTTGCCCTAGGGATCAACAGTGAATACAGCAAGCGGACTCTCATGCACCTCCATCCAAACATTAAGGTAATTGTGCATCAGGCAGTTGTAAGAAGGACATTTGCATTCATTTGCTCTTGATAGCTAGTGTTGACCTTCAGTGTATTTGGGTGTGAACTGGGAGAACCATTCCCACCATTACAGTAGGAATAGTCTGAGAAGACATACCCATACAGTGATTACCACATCTGGCAACTTAATTTCTTTAGGTTATAACTGAACATAAAATTGCTTAGTTTAGACTTGCCAAAGCAACTATTCATCTAATTCAGAGGGAACATATTTCATGTGACAAGTTAATGGGGTTACATCAAATGGAAAATTACAGTTCGAGAATGTTATCTCATTTCAGTATTTCTGTTCATACGTAGATGACGAGAGTCAACACTGGATGTTTATGTTTCCATTGTAAATGAACAGCATTGCGCTGTCCTGTGCTGTTTCACTGCTGCTCTGCCACTGAGCAGAAAATGAGTTGTGGCACTCAAACCAGTAGATAAGGCTAGATCCAGTCTCTTGAATTTAGAAACATATACATTTTAATGAGCAATAAGATATATGTTATGCATGAGGGTGACTAACAAACTGCTAGAATAATAGATTTATTGTCACTTGACCAGTTGTCATGGTGAAGGGAAGCATCCATTCACCATCATCTTTGCAGCAAGACTGGAAGGTGTAACTGGAAGATATGCACTATGTGTGTAAGATTTTTGGCAGCAGCCAGGTGAAACTCTCTAGCTTTTTCCCCAGGAAGCTGGCCTAATGGCTCTCCTCTAACATAAAAAAAATTAAACTATATACTGAATGCTCTAGATATAGAAATTACTTTGCCATAAACACATGTCAAAAAAGAATCTCATGAACAAATGTCAAACAATTTGCTGATTTTAAATGGGGAAAAAACCAGCCAATTTCTCATTTTACTTATGTAGTGGCAACAACCAAAGAAGTGAGTCAGATCGCCAATATGTTGTTTTCTTTTAGAGCAGGCTCTGTGTTTGAAAGCTCATCTGTTATAGCTCTATTGAAAGTGTGATTTTATTTGTTGAAACAGTTTCCTTGACTATAGTCCTCTTATGAACACAGTTGTTGTAAGTGTGACCTATCCCAGCATCAGTAACCATCGCTGCTTGGGAATACCCGCATCATGGGGAAGCACCTGACTGCCAGTAAGGCTGAGCCTGACTCGGGGGAGTCATATAGCTTCAGTAATTACAGCAGTCTGTGTGGAGGCATCTTCTAAAAACTCCAGTGTTACCCCACCATCCTGAGCAGCCAAAAAAAAAAGCTGGGCAGCTCTCTGGCTGGAGAGATGTAAATTGGGCAATGACGCTGAGCTTGAGTGCTGCTTCTCTCCCCAGGTGATGAGACACCCAGACCACGTGTCCTCCTCCGTGTACCTCTGGGCCCACCACGAGAAGCTCGTCATCGTTGACCAGTCTGTGGCATTTGTGGGTGGCATCGACTTGGCGTATGGTAGGTGGGATGATGATGAGCATCGCCTGACCGATGTGGGCAGTGTCAAACGAATGGCGGCAGTGAAGTCGGTGTCGACGACCAACCTGGCAGTAAGTAAGCTTGTTCCATCCAGCTGGTGGCCACCTTCATCATCTGCACGTCAGGTTTGCGGTGGGGATGAACAAGCCGTGTCCACTTCTAAGCATAGGGTTCGGTTTAGGAGGTTTAAAGAGGAATAGTAATGGAAAGACAGAAGTATCCGAGTTTCGAATGACTCTTCAGGGGCTAGATCCTGACCAGCCCTTGCTAGGGCATGGAGATAGACAGCTGGGTTTCCTCTGGAGCTTGGAGCAGCAGTCACAATTTGGAGGCTATGTTCTTAATAAAACTTAGCTAGAAATGCACAGTAGGCACTTGCAGAGTGCTCCGAACCTTTGGATAATTGGGCCCTCAGCAGGTGCCTTGCTTGCTGAGCTTTCTGCTAACCTGGGTTTGTATGCATCCAGAGATCTCTAAAAAATGTAGAGAGGTCTAAATTTATGAGAATTTCAAGGGGAGTAACAATCTAGAGTAAATTTATGGGATTGAAGAATGTACTGCTAGCATTAATGGATTTTTCTGTCGAGTGTCTCCTCAGTACAGACCCTCTCCCTCAAAAGCATTTGTAGTTCCCACCAAAGTGTGTCTTTGTCATGGAGTGAAGTTTGGCTCGTGGTTGTTTCTGAGCATTGATTATGCATGATAATCTGTAATTAAAGGGGAAACCTGTCTGTACATCACCTGCAGCAATGTCCTGTGTCTCTTAAGTCTGCAGTGGAGTCGTCTGAATGTGTCCCCCTGCAGTCTCAAGCTCTGTCCCCAGAAAGCCACTTGTTCCAGAGAAATGCTGATGATGCCCCAGACATACCAAAAATGAAAGGAGTAGGAAAACCCAAAAAGTTTTCAAGGTTCAGTATTTACAAGCATCTCCATAAACACGGCATGCACCATGCTGACAGCGTCAGCAGCATAGACAGTGAATCAAGTAAGTAATGTTTTTCAACTAAATAACATATATAAAGCACGTGTGGAGGTGGGTGGGTGGGTTACATGCAGATTCACATAATTTCTAGGGTAATGTATTCTTTGTAAGGAAGGAAAGTTGATGAATTTCTTAACTATCAGAATAATAACTGTGTATTCAATATGTAAATTTGTGCCACTGCAAAATGTACAAGAAAAGTTTTAAGTGGATTTGCATTTAGTTAATTAGCAATTGTCATGAGCCATCAGATGACGTGATATAGTGTATGTGATATCTAGTGTTTATACTGCTGGAAATTTTTTATTCTGCAAGGGAGAAACAAATCTTTCATTTTTCAACTTGTATTTATTATAACAAGCAAAACAGTTACTCAGTGTGATTATTCCCTCTCATAGGCTAGTGTTACCTAGGTTTAAATCAGTTCACTTAAATGGAAATATTCCCGATTTACCCACTTACTAGAGAGGAGAGACTATTCAACAGCTGAATATTTGAATGCAGCTTTTAATTCCCCACATTAAAAACAGCTTCAAAGCTAAAATTACAAGGATCAGCTTGACATGTGTTCCAGCATGGAGTCCTTCCTGAAATCTGTTCCTAACATCCTCAGCTGCTGAAGCTGTAAATTGCTCAAGGTGGGAACTTATTTGAGTTTCCATCACTCCCTGCAGATCTTTCTCCTGCCTGTGGCCTGAGGAAGCCTGGCTGGAGCATCATTTGCATTGGTTGCAGTCAGCTCAGGACATAGCCATGGCTTTGCTGCTTCAATGTATCTGTTCGGTTTAAAACCAGCCAGGTCTTGAATTTGGTCCTTTGCCTGTTGGTCACTTGTAGTTTTGGCAAATTGACGTCTCGTTTGAGCTCCTGTCATGCAAAGTGTCTTCAAATAGGATCTGGCACCAGCGTAGCAGAAGTGGATGTGTGGTTTTGCCATAAACAGAGCATCTTGACTTTCTGCAGGTTACTGTAACCCCACTAGCAGTCAACCGAATATAATCCAGAGTTTAAAGCCCCATCTGAAAGTGTTCCATCACCACAGTGAATCCAAACAGGGGCTTGCTGAGCCTCAGGAGGGTAAGTGGAGGAAGGCAGAGGTGCAGACCCCTTCAGGTTTTAGCTGCCGATGTTTTTGTGTTGTAACGATGGTGAGAGTTAGGTTGGGTGCCAGGATCAGGCTTCACTGCTTGTTGTTCTCCCAGCATTTTTAGCACCCCTCTGAGGACATCCTGGCAGAAGATGCTTCTCCAGAAGCTACAAAAACTCCAGCATAAATAAATAATAATTTAAAAAAAAAATCCAACAACAAACCCCACCCCAAAATAAAAAATCCAAACAAATTTGCAATAATGACAGCAGGGAATAGTTGAGGAAATAGCTCTGATTCTGGTATATGATTATTTCAGCAGTTCCCTTCCTGTAAAGAAAGGGACTTATTACTGGAATTGGGAACTTCTGCACTGGATATTTTGAAATAAGCCTGATGCAGGAAGACAAATGCAAACAGAGAGAGGAAACAGCGAAGTGGCTGTTGCCAAACCTACATTTGGATGAAGACTTGGGGCCCCAGTTTTGCCCCTTATTAAAGTCAATGAAAGCATACTTGATTGAGAAAGCAGTTGGGTGGTTAAGAGCACTGAGTTGTTTGGATCTCTGGACTGATGTTGAAAGGGCCTGTTTCAGTATGGTACCTCATCAAGATGCCTTTAAGTGCTGGAACGGAGCGAGGAGCAGTTCTTCAACATCTTCCTCTTCCTAACGTCTTCCTCTAAAGCATTAATTGCCAATTATAAAATATAGACTACAAAGCAGTGGCAGGGAACAAGGAAGAGATGCATTTTCTTGATGGAAATGAAGTGCGGTCTCTCCTGTGGTCACCTCATGCTCATTCATGAGTTGGTATGCAGTCATCGAAGCTCGGTACATGAACTGTGTTTTGGCCGGACAGCGTGTCCCACCCATTCCCATTCGAGCATGCAGACTCAGCGATTCCCCAGCTCCACCTGGACTCTCACTGGAAACTCATGGTTCCCCAGGCAGCTGTGGTGCATACCTGCTGCATGGCACTTTTAGCATGGCTTGGCTCAGCTCAGCTCGGTGGGATTACAGCAGTGCTGGCAGGGCTTGCTTTGTGTAAACTGGTCTTGTTGCACTGCTGCCGATGTGCATTTTGTTGACTGTTGAAAGGGTTTTTTTTGTGCTAAGGGGTTTTCGTGGTTACCTAGTGATGTGGTCAGGTTAGGAGAAGGCTTCTGCTGTTGGCATGTTACTGTGTAATTACTGCACTAGTATTTGGTAGAGTAGATGAAGGCTACTCTCAGGGTCGGGAAATAACGCTAGTTAAATGCTGATGGTCTAGGCCAACAGTTTTGGTTTTCTTAACAGTGAGAGAAAAGAGTTCACTCTGCACCAAATTATGTGATCCTGTTAGGAGGAAATATCCCTGTCTACAGTATTTTAGACCATTTTAATCACCATCAATTTGGAATTCAGGGTCCCTTTGTTCAACATGTAAAAATGTATCAAAAGATGACATTGTTATTTGGAAAAACAGAATAAAACAAACAAAACCCACAATACTTAATGAGGGAACATGAGCTTTTTAATCATCTCATTCTAGTTAATAAAGACTAGCTTCTGTTAGAGGAGATACACCCTGCTATAGAGGCAAAATAATAAAACCCCTAGCAGAGAAGTCGGAATTAGTTCATTAGTATTGTAAAATATATTAAGTAGATGATATATGTGATGTTCCTGTACATATATCCACTAAGGTCAGTCGCAGCTGGGAGTGGACTGCCACATGGTAATACTTAGGTGGCATAGGACTGCGGAAAGACAATATAGTGATTTTTTTTTTTTTTTAGTCCAATGTAGAGAGAATTCAGCATCCACTTTTTGTTTCCATAACAGACTCCTATATATTACCTGTCCTGATTGTATAACAAATATTAAAATAGGGAAGAAAAAATACTAATATGCATCCTTTGAAAGCAACAGGAAGACCAGGGAGAAAACAGCTTCAGCCAACAGGGACGGCAACAGGGATGGGCAAGTCCCACCAATGCTTTTGCGTGGCAGTGTGTCTCTAACCAGCAGTGTGCAATGGACAGCCGTGACTTTGGAGCATGTGTTTTTGTTATCTTGTTTGCCTGTGACAGATAAAGGATCCATCCGCAGCTTGAAGACGGGTGTTGGCGAGCTGATTGGGGAAACCAGATTCTGGCACGGAAAAGACTATTGCAACTTCGTCTTTAAAGACTGGGTTCAACTTGACAAACCTTTTGCTGGTAGGTGCCTTTGTACTCTGGAAGTCATTACTTTCCCCCAAACCCTGTTCCGTATTTTCTCAGTCTCAAACTGTATTTTTTCTGCTTCTGAGCCAGAGGGAATAAGGCTATTTTGGTTTGGCTGCTAGGAAGAAGCAGCAAAACACCCTTTGAGAGGTTCCAGGGCCAATTACGCTGTTACGGTCCATGGACTTGGACTGCTGGCGATTGCATGATAAGTCTAAATTGATCCGCGCAAGCCCTTGGTGTCGTGTCCCAGAAACTTCAGTTTGAGGAGGGGGACGCTGTGCTTTCCCACATTCATGTCCTTTGTCTGAGGAGGTCCAAGCGTGCTTTCCTGTCCCGTAGACTTCATTGATAGATACACCACCCCGAGGATGCCCTGGCACGACATCTCCTCTGTGGTGCACGGCAAAGCTGCGCGTGATGTTGCCCGACACTTCATCCAGCGCTGGAACTTCACCAAGGTGGGGTGTGGGCATCGCTGCTGGGGCGCAGAGATAAATACAGACCCTGCCTCATCCACATGCCCTCCCTAGGCATGCATTTTATTATTTTTTTATGTTACTCTGCTATGTTGCAATCTCTTCAAGGATTTCTTTTTTTTTCTTTTTTCCCTGGGCAGATTATGAAGCCCAAATACCGATCCCTGTCCTACCCATTCCTGTTGCCAAAATCTCAGCAAACTGCTAACGAGTTGAAGTATCAGGTGCCTGAGGCTGTTCATGCCACAGTCCAGGTGGGTGTTGATGGTCTCCTGCTCACCTGCTCCTAAGAGAGCTTGTTTTGGATCTTTCCAGCAAGAAGTGTCGATGCCTGACAGACCCTCTGCAGAACTTGAAAATATAAAATGAAAATTATTTAATTTAGCTCACAGCATAGAAGGTTGGATCCTCAATTATAGTAAAATAATGCAACTCTTTCAGAAGAGATGCATTAATTTATACCTCCGTCTTTGAGATAAGAGGACCAAGCTATATGCAGTACTCAAATTGTGGGAACACCATGACTTTGTATAGCTGTGTAATTTTCCATTTCGTTTTCTGCTGCTCTCCTTCTAATGCTTAACATTTGTGTTTTATGTTTTGGGAAGGCCTGATGGGTTGAGGTTGCCCACTGGGTATTTATCCCAGATCTTGGAGCAGTCTACCAGGCTCCCGATGCCTTGCTCAGACGGGTAGTGGTCAGCTAGAGCCCAGCATTAAGTGGAGTCTCAGGGCTGTTGCTTTCTGCATTGAACTTCATCTGCGTTTTATTATGCAACCACTCAGCCCTGTGGGTCCTCTGCAGTTCTGCACAGTCAGCCCACAGTCTCGTTTGTGACAATCATCGTCGCAGTCACAATTGCGAAGATACCTATATTTAAAACCCTGTTAGCTATATTGAGTGCATATATTAAATATACTGTCACCCAGCAGAAACATGGACTTGTTGAAGAATACAAAGTCAAAATAGTTATGCTGAAGCAGCAAAACAATTGTGTGTCTCTGTGGATGAAAGATGTATGAAATAAGAGCAATTAGACCAAAACCAGGAAAAATGCATGCCTTTGCTTTTTGTAAGGAGTGGTCCACCCAGATGACAGCAACACTTGGGGAAGCTTAGTGTAACAAGATGCATTTTTCTGGGTTTGTGGGTTGCCAGGGCATTGTCTGCTCCTCCCTGCATGGTGTGAGGGATGGCCAGCACAGGGATCTTGTGTCATGGATCTCGGGCGTTTTAAATCAGCCTCCAAAACAATGCTCGTGGCTTGTTGAGAAATAGTCTCACTTCAGGCATCATCATGCTTCCCTGTGGCTGTAAATGCCTCCTTGGCTGCGTCTGTGACACCAGCTTTTTTGGAAGTTTTGTTCTCATAGAAGTGAGGGGGCTTGTGTCCCCTGAGTGCGCTCTAACTGCAAGATAAGCCTCAACTTCTAAATCATGGGGTTTGTTCTAGCAAAAAGTGAAGCTCTACTGATTACAGAACTGGAAGCAGTTCCCAAAGGAGAAACTAAACTGAGCACAGTCTAGGTCCAACCTTCCTTCAGTCCATACTGCAGAGCTGCTGGCTCAGGGCATCAGCCCGTGGGAGAGGAGGATGAAGCTCAGTGACTGCTAAATGCTGCATACACCAATGCTGAGTGATGGGTGAGCTGTTTGAAAACTAGCCTCATTACGACATTGTTGGGGCATTGCAAATAACTGATACATTCCAGGAAATGAGGGGCTGTTCTCAGTGATGCCATAAACAGCGAAAAGAGAGCAGGTTTGTCTTGTAAATTATTAATTTGAAACTATCTTGCTCATTTCTAATTTATGTCCAATTGCAGCTTTTAGAGACCTGTCAGGGTAGCACAGCCCTGCATATAGCCAGATAAATAAAACTATATGATATTAGGCTGAAAACATGTTGCCCTGCAATGTACCAGCCTTCTCGGTACAAGGGAAGACTGGGGGGGAAGAGTGTTTGCAGCACCAAGCGCAGTAGAAGTGGTGAGGGTGGCTCCTCTGCCCAGGCTGGTGCACCCTGCCTGTGGGTGCAGGTCCCGTGGCCCCGGGCTGCTTGCAGCTGGTTTATGGTCTCTGGATGATCTCCTTGGGCTCCGAGGCATGGTTTTGCATGCACACGCTGTAATTTTGGCTGTCTCCTCCATACTGCTGACACTGGCCTGGTTTCCATCGATACCTGTATGACACAAATGCCCTGAGCATCCCTGAAGCCCCTGCTGCGGGTCAGTGAGCGGCTCAGGCTCTCCTCTTGATGAAGGTTTCAGATTTGGCTGCTGCAGGAGGTTGGGAGAGGGGATGACACCAGCAGCCTAGATCTGAACCCCCCCTCCTCTCAGTTGCCTTTTTCTGGAGCTCCTGGGGTGTGCATCGGGGTGTCCCTGTGTAGCTTCTCCTTTCCTGCAGTCACAGGAATATCAACCTCTTGCCTGTCCAATATAGTAGTTTCAGACCAGAGGGCTGCAGGTGCTCGTGTCTCCTTTCAGTCCAGCGCAGAAATAAGCGGATACCCTCAAATCTTTCACCATTTTTTTTTATCCAGAAAAACTAGAGCAATATTATTATTATTCTTGATATTGAATCCTTTGGCTGGCCAACAGCCAAACCCGTGTTATCGCTGTTTTGGTGCTGTGTAGGGATTTTATAGGTAGAAGTTACTGCCCTGAGGTAAAGTCCAGCATCCAGTGTCTGTCCTTGGCTGTGGGGTGATTGAAGAAAGTCTGGCTGCTGCTTTTCTTGTTTCTGAGCTTGTTGGCAAATCTGTCTTCAATCATGGGCAGATCAGAGGAAGGAAAAAAACAAAGGATCTGTGGGGATTGCAACATTGCTGCAAGCCCGAGCCACTGACCTGTCAGCAACAAATTTTGACCTCATTGTACCATCTGGTTTTTGCCCTCCTTTGTCAGAGGAGAGGAGCAGAAAAGCATTTTTGGGAGGGTGGGGATAGCAGGAGTGGCACTGACAGGGGCTTTCCCCTGGGCAGGGATAATGAATGCAGCGTGCATGGGAAACAATGTGGAGGTACAGGCTGGGAAGGAGGAAAGGAGCCTATCAGCTCCACGAGTTAGTCAGACATGGTCTCTCATCCTCTTTCGTTTGAACTTTGGGCTTTGCTCACAATAGTAATGTGATTGCACATTGATTTTTGCAAGGGTCAAATAGCTGTCTGCCAAAGGCAGTCCCAGGTTTTTTCCATCTCTCTATTTCCATTCCGGAGTTTGCAGTTATCAGCCAAAGCCAGTGCTGCAAAAGATGTGACGTGGTGAGGCAAGATCCAGTTCCTGATGTAAATGCAATGAAAATTTAATGCTCTGGCAATGGCTAATGCCCTTACCTCTTTGAAGTCTGTGTGAGAGCTTGCATTGTTCAAGATTTATGCACTAGCCCACAGCAAACATCAAATTTATTACTGTTGTATTGGTTAAAGAAGTTAAAGAGATAACAAGCCCAGCACAGCACTCGGCGCTGCTATTGAGAGGCTTGAGGGAGAGGAGAGGAAGGAGCATGGAGACACCAGCTCTGGTTGGTAGGCTCTGCTGGGCAGTGCATGGCCTTTTCTCCCCAGGAAAATAGGTTGTGTTTGAACCAGCTCACTTTAAATACCTTGACAGGAAAGGAGAGATGGCCAGAAGTGTGAGATGAAACATCAGTGATAAGGGAAGGCCTTAGCGTAGGAAACTTCAAGGTGTGTATTTGCCTTTGAGTGCCACAGCTGCAGCTTCATTTCTTCGGGGTGCATGCTGCATCCATGCAATGCTGCCATGGGTGGCCACAGAGCCACCATTGTTGGCGGCCTTGTCCTGCTACCTCCTCACCTGTCGCTGTGGCTGCAGAGCTGCACCATGATCGGTGCTGGCCACTGAAGTGATCCAGGTTAAAAACAACTTTATTTTGAGGAAGTCCAAGCTGGAACACCTTACACCTGTTCTGCTGCCCCAGCCAGCATCTTCTGACACCTCTTCTTCCCTGCGCACGTAGATTCGAGGTTGTACCTAATGTAAGCTTTTTGGGTGATGCTGAGCCACCTTTTTAGGACAAGCCATGATACATTGTTCTGGGGTGATGGCAGAGGGATGATGGTCCTGTAACAGCAGGCAGCCTGGTGTGTGGAGGGAGCTGGGGTGCTGATGTGTGGAGGGGTGAAGAGGAAGGCAGGGAAGGGCAGGTGGAAGATGTACTGGGAAGCTGTGGAGCTGGAAAGGGATGGTACTGAGTGATGGTTCTGTTGCATCAGGTGGCATCCCTGGTATGGAATAAACTTGTCTCCCATCAGTAAAGTTGTCTTTCAAAGCGAGGGGCTTTGGTGCTATCAAGCTCCCAATTCAGAAAAGGACACTTATTCCTCGTCCCCAGCAGTTACAGCTATTGCTGCTGTAAATGGGGGTGTGGAAGTTACTTTGTTCAGTGCAGGGCTCAGCAGCTTATCTTGAAAAGAGAAGCGGCTCTTCGGAGCGTGGACAAAGTTAACTAGCAAAAAAAAAAAAAATTCAGTATCAGTACTTCGTACACGAGGAAGCTACAATCTGCAGCTTTCTGAAGTGCAATTCCAGACTGCATTTGCTGGAGGTCCCCAGCCCACAGGGATGTGCTTTGTGGCCCCAGGTTTTCACCACAGCGGGACAAAAGGCAGGGAAGGGGCAGCGTTGGCTGCTCATCGCTGGCTGTGGCGGTGAAGGTGGGAGCGCTGCGAGCTCCTGTCCAGGCTGCAGCCTGAGCTGTATGTACAGAAGAATTAGCCTGCTTTCTACCCAGAAAAGCTGTTTTTCTGTCTTTATTAATGCAAATGGTGGAATTTTGTTCAGGAACTCTGTCTGCCGTGGTGCTCGGTGGGGTTTCAGCAGTGCCCAGCCTGGGGAGCACGAAGTGTTGGCTTTGCAAACCAAATGGGCAATTAAAACCACACGGGCTTGAGCAGCATCGCCTTGTGGAGGTTTCTGCGAGCAAAAGGCGGCTGTTTGGGACCGATAGAGGCTGTGATGACAATGTGACAGCAGAGCTCCGGGTCAGGGTTATCAGTGATGTCGGGGGGACAAGGAGAGTAACATGGAGCAAAACAGAAGCTGGACACAGAGAATTAAAAGAAATCCATGGGAGGGATTTCCAGGGAAAAATGTTGTTGAGCCCCGAAAGAGATCAGGATTTTGCATGTACTGACACACACATTCCACAGATCCTCAGCATTTGGATCTTGTCCTGTGTGTGACTGGCCCTGAGAGCTGGTGTAATAGTGCTGAGATATTTTAGGGCTATTGTTTCAATGTTTTTGTCTTGATGATGTTTAAAGACAGAGGCTAATCATGAGTAATTATTTCCCCTGAGCATGTATCTTGCCAACACTTAATTAAAAACTACATTTCCATCTAGGAAAATGTCACTCAGGGCATAGCGTGGCTGCTTCTTGACTCGAAGTTCAGGAGTGGGAGATGCCATGGCATCTCTGGCTGTTGGGGATGGGAAGCTGCCTGCCGTGGGGATTGCTCAGCCTGGCTGAGAGCATGAACAAAGGTTGTTTCTCATATTGGTTTGGCTTGCTTGCACAATAACTGCAGGAGGCAGGGGAGAACGTGCCCCGGGGATCTCGCAGTATCTACTTTAAATACAGATTTCCAGTAAAAATTAATAAATAAGTGTGGGCATGCTATGCAGTGAACTGCTATAAATTTTAAAAGTTGTATCATCACAAATTGGATGGCTTGTGCAAGAATGCGGCAGAAGAAATGAATGACCTCCAGTGCTCAGGACGAAGATATGGCCTGTGTTACCAGACTGACTGTATAATTATGTACTGCCTGTTTGTGGGAAAAATGCATTGCCCCAGCTGGAGACCAGCTTTAAATATTGCTAGAGAGGAGATCACCGATTGGATGTGTACCCCTAAAGCTTGGAAATTTAGGTTGTTTTAAAAGCAGTTTATCATGAGAACTTGAGCAAGAACAGAACTTCTGTGCTGCTTCTATTGCATCTAAAACTGCTCAGGTGGGAGAGGGCAGTAATGCAGCAATGGGACAGGGCACTTATGTTTTTAATCAAAATGTTATTAAGCATTAATACTATTTTTGAGCATCCTTTCTCCTTGTTACAAATGCAGTATAAATGGTTAATGCTGCACGTATTACCTTATTTAGTGAAATCCTGACAGGCAAGCGGTGCCAGGGAAGAGCATTGCCTCTTAAATAATTCAGTTGCAATTCTGTGCCGTCCTGGATGGGAGAGAGCTGAAAATGTTAATCTCTTCCTTTCCAGGTGATCCGTTCTGCTGCTGACTGGTCGGCTGGCATTAAATACCATGAGGAGTCCATCCACAATGCCTACGTCAGCGTGATAAAAAACAGCAAGCACTACATATATATAGAAGTGAGTGGCAATGAGGGAAAGCAGGGGGGTCCTGATGTTCTGGGCATGGCTTGCAGCCATCAGGAGGGTAGTTCTTCTTGAGGTTTGGTCTTAATTTTTTATGAATTTAGACACACATGGATATTAATATAGCATCTGCTCTGAATTTTTGGGGCTGTTTCCATTGACTTCAGTGGTCTTCAGACCAGGCTGATGGGTACGTACCCTGACAGCCTTCTGACCGCAAGGTGGAAAAAAAGTAGACCTCTCCTTCATAAGCCTCTTTGCAAAATTGCCAGCAACTTTCACGGCCTATGCAATAGTCTTCCTGTCCCCTCCATAGCTTTGCAGTGTCCCCTGTGCATGCCCAAACCTCCTGCACACAGGGCTGGTCTCGCATCCATACAGCCTGGAGCTGCAGGAATCTCCTGTGTCAGAGTGACTCTCAGCGCTGGCTGAATGGAGATGCTTATTCTCCTCTCTTTTCTTTTTTTTTTTTTTTCTTTTTTTTAGCCTCAGTTAGGTTGCTCTTTACATGAACTTTCTAAGGAGTGTGATTAATAAGAGCTAATTCATCCCTAAGTGAGCACACACACATCATTTAATAATAATTAAAAAAAAAAGCATCAACTCAAATGGCACATGAAACCCGGCTATCTTTAGTTGCTCTTGGTCTGAAATAAAGCATGCAAATATTTTTTTGTTTGTCTCTGGCAGTGTCTGACAGTAGCTTTGCTTGCTTTTCCCGTAGAACCAGTTTTTTATTAGCTGTGCTGATGACAAAGTTGTCTGGAACAAGATCGGCGATGCAATTGCTCAGAGGATTCTTAAAGCTCACAGGTAACCTGTTCTTAACAAGGCAATGAAAGTCTTCCAGGTGCATTTATATGGTGTGGTGCAAAATAATATCTAGTGGACACAACTGTACAATAGCTTTTCCAATGCAGAACCGATGCGGTCGAATATCCACTTGCGTTTGCAGCAGTGAGACTCTGTAGTGGTTTCTTTGCAGCCAGAAAGTGATTTTCTGGACTTACCCTGATGCAAATATATTTTTAGTTATGGAACTTGTTTAAAAGCAAGTCCTTTATATTCTGGTTCAGTGACACCTTTGCTCCATAGCCCACCAGTCTTGAACTGTGTGGTAAGGCAAGTTAATGGATGAAAAGGTTGAACTGGGATTTGTGGCTTATTTAAATTGTCTATAGAGAGGATTGGCTTCAAATGGGGGAAGCAAACACATTTCGAGGATTTGACTGCAGGGTTCAGCTATTGTTTGAACAACTCTTTTCTGGTAAGTGCTGGAGGGTATTTACAACCTCCAGCCATTGCAGGGGACCATCATTTGTTCCTGGATGGATCAAATCCAACTGTGTTTTAGACACTCCTTTTACCCGAGCATGCCTAACCCTGTGTTAACATTAATACCACAGGTAGTGGCTTGTCTTCACTTTGATCCTGGACAGCCTTGCTTAAGGTTGCTCTCCTGGAGTCTCTCTTTAAGATACATGTATGTCATAGTCTAAAACTGTATCCTGATCTTGCTGGGCTGATATACAGAAAACTTTCCAGATATCTTCCTTTCATCTCATGTGCTTTTTCACCATGCATCAGGAAGTTTCTTGCAATGATTATTTTTTCCCGTATCGTAGTTGTCCAGAGCCACGCAGGGACTGCTTTCTCAGAGGTGCTCTCTCCAGAGTTGCAGAAATTTCTCTTTCTTTGGCACTTGAGCTTGGAAATTCCCACTTGGGTAAAGGCCACCGAGCAGAGACAGACAGTAGCTCCTGCCTCGCAGACACTGAGGTATGGGTAATATCTGCAAGGCCACGGGAGCTGCCATGAGACTGGCTTTGTTCAGAGGCACTGTGGAAAGAGGAGCACTATTCAAACCGGGAGAGCATGGGTGTTATCTGCTATGCCATTAACAACAGGGCAGAGTAACAGGGTGGAGTTGCTTGTAATCTGTGAGCTGCAATGCATAGCCCAAATAATTGAAATTAGCTAAGAATGAAAAGATGGAGTGGATTTTCTCACCCGGGGTAAACAAGCAGTGGTGCCAGTGCTGCTGGAAATGGCGTTGCTGGTGTTCGCTTTGCAACCTCGAGGCTTGCGGGCAGCTGAATGCAATGTCCTCCCGGAAGGCCGCTCTGGATTGCCTTTCCTGCCTTTGGGAACTGAATGCCATGGGCCCTTTGCATCAGTTGGCTGCTTTTAGCAATGCTACTGAGGTAGCAGCAAATTCTCCAGGTAATCTGTTAAGATTTTCCTGTTTATATAAAGTTTACGTAAAGGGTGTCATTCTGTCCAGACATCAAAAAGACTAGCACAAAAGGGAGTCGCACAAATGCTTCAGCAACCCATTTTCATATGTGATGCTTGATTCACTTCTGTATTACTCCAATTTTATGCCAATATTGTGCCAGCTTAACGTCAGTGATTCCTAACTGAATATAAGATTCAAATTCTGCACATTCCAGAGTGCTTGGCATTGCCTAAGTAAGATTAAAAGTAAATTCAGACCTAAATGGTTTGTATTAACTGCTCATGTTCCGAACTGCCCTGGGAAAACAGCATAGGTGACACACAGATGTTTAATTGTAAATTAAGTTCTTTAGTTAAGCTTGTACACTTCTCACTGTTCTAGACTAAATATTTTCTACTGATGTAATTAATAACATTCTTTTCTTGGTTTCCTCTTTTTTTCATGGGTGGCTCTCTAGTTTAATAAACACTGAGCTTAGACAAATAAGCTGCTTTTTTGGGAATGCTTTTGTTGGTAGATGTTTTTCATGATACAAACAAGCTTCATTTCAAAGTCTCTTGTTGTGTATGGGTAAGACCTCATTAGCTGTTTCTGAGGTCTTCCTCGGAAGCTTCCAAGACTAAAGCTAGTTTACAGTGTATAGCACAGCTGTTGAAATTAAAGAAACACAGGTCCTCAATGTCTCCCTCGCAGCTCAGACGAAACCCTAATTCTTCATGATTCCTGTGCCCTTAAATCCACAGGCACGACTTGCTTGAGGAAGGAATACTTTTAACAAAAACTCCAGGCCGGCTCATCTTGAGACTGCTCCTGAAATGGTTTTGTCCTGGCTAAAGTGTGTTTGCCATCTAGTGGCAGCACCCTTCAATGGAGCATCCTCCTCCGGGGTGCAGGCCAGGGGATTGCCGACACCCAGGGGTGCCTGGAAAGCGCTGGCAGAGCAGATGTGCCTGGCATTTGTCAGCAAAGAAAACCCAAAGGTGGGCTGTAAGAAAAGCCTAGGCAGTGCTGCGATCGTAGCTTTGGTAATCCTGGATCAGATCATGGTTAGGGTACAGTTTAATTTGTGGATGTCCAGTGGAACTGAGTTTTTGTAGGCTGTAATGTATTGATCGAATACTCGCCTTCCTGAATGATCAATGTTTTGTTTGTGCCTGGAGCTTTTTCCACCTTTTGTGATGTTTCTGACTTCTAAAAAACAGGATGTAGTGGGAACGTCAGGTTAGATTTTGGTGTTCTGCCTGCGATAGCTCTCTAATCTTTGCTGTGCTTTGCCAGACAGTCATATGCACCAGTCTGCACCAGTATCCGTGTAACTGGGCTGTCGGGGTGCTCAAACGAACTTTATAGTGGCAGACACAATCTGCAAAATAATTTGCCTTTCCTTGAACTTCAGTGATTCTTTTCCTTTAGCTTTTGTTGTCTGCTGAGAGTAAATTATTCCTTCTCCCCCTGAAGGTCTGAGCACTAGCTGAAGTACTGATGGCAGGTGATGAAGACCTGAAACTGGAAATACGCTTCACACTTTGTTCCCTTAAAATTTGTGTAGTAGCCTTGGATGGAAACCAAGTTGGTCAACACAGAGAAAGGGAAACCAAGGGGACTCACCTTGTACAAAGCTGTAACATTTGCAGGCTAATATTACCCCAAACTATCATTTCAGGGAAAACAAGCGTTTCCGAGTATACGTGGTGATCCCGCTGCTGCCTGGGTTTGAAGGAGACATTTCAACCGGCGGGGGGAACGCACTGCAGGCCATAATGCACTTCAACTACAGGTACTGCAGGCAGCCCCGCTGTGGGCAGGGCTGTCGGAGACCTCCCCGGTCTCCTCTGCCTGCTGCGGGTGGTGCCCAAGGCTCCAGCTGCCATCAGCATGGCATCACGCTAGGTGTCATCCACACGAGCACACAGTGTTTGGAAAAAGAGAAGAAAACTGTTTGTACTTTTAACTCATTTATTTGCTAGCTTCGGGATTTGCATTAGGAGGTGAGGCAATGTTAGCTGAGCGGGGAAGTGCAGTGGGTAAAGCCAGGTGCTCTCTGCAGGGAAATCCCTGCCTCTGCCTGGCACGGCATGTCCCCCAATCCCTTACACAAACCCCCTGATTCCTGACTCTCAGCCACTTTCCTTTTAGCTCATCAAACCAGGACTTACTCACCCCTGAGGTCTCTACCCTCCTGCTCAACAGTTGTGCTCTCCTGTAGGCACTTACCGTGGCTTTTACCACAGTTCCTCCTGGCAGCGTCCCCATCACCGCTGCAGCCGGGAGGGAGCACGCAGCCCTGCAGGTTCGTTAGCTCAGGGGATCCGCACCCACTCTGTCGGGTGGAAGAGCTGGGCTTTGTCTCCAAAGCTGCCTTTTCAGCCAATGCTTCACCTGGCTCTGCCTGTCGGCCCCGCGAAGGCAATGGCATCTTCCCCGATGCTGTTCCTCTGCTCCAGGATTGCTGGTTTTGGGGGTACTTGCAACACAGCAGGTCTCACGGGAAGGACTTACATGCAGCAGTGCCAGGTAGCCCTGCACTGGGAATAGGGTGTAGAGGAAGGCAAAATGGCCCAAGACAAGCTGGTTTTACTGGAAAACTGCTGTGTTATGGTATGGCCAGGGCACAGTCAGTCTGTGGAGGCTACTGCTACCTCCGGAGTGAAATGTCCCTTGTCTGCTGGTCTGCAGGGGTCCTACCGCACCTCCATAAGGACAAGTGGGGCAGGAGACACAAGCAGAAGGAAAGCAGCATGTCTTCCTAACCAGGCCCTTCTGCCTGACCTTTCTTTTGCAAGGGCACCCATAGGTCTTTAGAAATTGCCCATGGGTTGGTTCTTTGTGGGGTGGTTTGTTTTTTTTTTTGAATGAGATGCTGGCTGTGGCTTTTCTAGCCTAGCTGTAATCAGGCAAACCTGGTGTTCTGCATGTGTTGGCTTTTGGTTTTGATATCACTTCCTGTTCAGACCTGCAGCACAGACGGTAGCAGCCCTGTTTGTAACATGTTTATCATCATTGCGGTGTGTTCTAGAAGGCAAAAATGCTCCTCAGCTCCTACGCGAATTGGTACGAGGTCTTTTAGGAAATGAGCAGTCCTTGATATATCAGCAGTCGTTCGGGAAAAATGTGTGCTCTGGAAGCACCATGTTTCTTCTGCTTTCACGGGGTATTTAAGAGGCATCTGTGTTTGTGATTTACCTCACCCGATTCTGCTTCAGCATATGCCATTGCCTCGAGTTGTGGTGGTGCTGATGGCTGCCTACCTTCTTTCCAGGACCATGTGCCGTGGAGAAAACTCAATCCTGGGCCAGCTGAAGACAGAGAGTTAAGAGCTTTATTCCTCTCCTCTATGTTGCTTAGTCTTGGGATGCTGCTGTTCGATGGATACATCTATAAAACATAAATCAGATTCTCCAGCTGCTTATTAACGTGGGCTTGCTGTGGTTGAGGGGTTCAGGCATGGACGGGGGCATCTCACAGCAGTGTGTGCTACGGGCTCGTGGGGCTGGTGAGCGATGACCTCCTCTGCCGTCATCCCATGGCGAGGTCTGTTGGGTCACACGAGCCTTGGCCAGTTATCAGACTTCGCGCTTGGATGCAGCCCTGATCCGGAGGAGGGGAGGACCCCAGGGAGGAGCACGGCATGGTTGCAGCTGCTCAGGATCGTGTTATTGGGGAAAAGTCCTGAGCAGGGTCACGCTTCTGGGAGCAACGAGCCCTCAGCCTCCCCCGTGAATCCCACCCTGGGTTTGTTTCTGGCACTTGTCAAACATGGAGAGGAAAAACCTGCCTAAGTAGGATGCTGTTTCTGAGTTGCTTCCTTGCCATGAGGATGCCTGCTTTGAATTTGCTCTGCTGGGAATCGCAGCACCATGAAAACCCATGTATCACAAATACTAGGGGCATACATATTGCCTCATTTGTTCTAGGTCTTTGTGTAAATCTGAACTGCAGACAAGTACATTAGGACATATTTTCCGTACTGTGCATGCACAAAACACCTGCTTCCAGCCTCCTTTCTGCAGGATCTGCAGAAGAACAGTCGCACAGTCCAGTTATTTTAAGATGTTCAGATCAATTGTGAGCTCTTGCATGCTGTGCAAGGGAGATTGGGGTCATTTCTCACCAAAGTGGAAGTATCTGAGCAGGCAGCAGATCAGAACAGCACAGAGAGCCCACAGGCAGCTTTTAAAGTCTATTTTTAAAGAAACTTATTTCCATTATCTGTTTGTTTATTTTTTTTTAAAAAGTCAAAAGTGAACTGTTATTCATATGGGTCTTTACGTAAAGAGGGTCTTTTCTCTTTCTTCTCTCTTCCACCTCTCTCATCCCATCAGTTTTGTTTTCTTTTAATTTTCAGTTGGAAATAAGTGGATAAACTACATATCATTCTGTGGACTTCGAACATATGCAGAGTTGGAAGGAAAACTAGTCACGGAGCTCATCTATGTTCACAGCAAACTGCTTATTGCTGATGACAACACAGTTATAATCGGTGAGCAGGGGGCTTGTGGGAGGGGTTTGGACCACTTGATTATACCTGGATTAATC
The DNA here is from genome assembly GCF_965638725.1 of Aptenodytes patagonicus. Taxonomy (NCBI): domain Eukaryota; kingdom Metazoa; phylum Chordata; class Aves; order Sphenisciformes; family Spheniscidae; genus Aptenodytes; species Aptenodytes patagonicus. The sequence continues at coordinate 18,306,886 of NC_134954.1, forward strand.
CTGTTGCTTCTCTGCCCTGTACTCAGTGCAGGCTGTGGTGCCGTGTGCTTTTCTATGTTGTGATTTCTTTCTTGTGAAATATTTTGCTGTTTAAACAAACAAAAAAAATCCACAAAAAAACAGACTCATAAATTCATCAGGAGGGTAGGTAGGAGGGAGGAAAGGATTTGGGGGGCTGTTGTTTAATTTGTTTTTCTAAAATGGTTTAAATCTCTGTGTAACAGTGAAGAGAATCCCAGTGCAGGGAATATTGTCCATCTGTCTTGTATCAAACTCTGCTCTAGCAGGAAGACTTGTGAGACTTGTCATCTGTGCCTTAAAGAACAGAATGTGCCGTAAAATTTGGAAGGTTTGGACAACATGTGTCATTTATCAGCTCCATTTCCTAAGAATGGGGAAATATGTTATAATGAGTAATAGATACCATTTCATCCATTTCTCTTACCATATTTATTATGAGATCACGAAGCAAAGACAAGAGGCTTCAGGCTCAGAGTTCTCCACTGCAGCAGAAAAGCAGAATTTTAGCCTGTTTCTTTATAGAGAAACCCTTTTTGATCTGTTATATCAGTAACAAAAACTTTGCCAAAGAATAACTTAATACCAGATTTTGCAAGACTCAAAATACTCCCCTCCTTCAAAGCAGCAGTTCAGCCTGTAGTCTCAGATGACCTGTGGTTAGGTTTGTTCCTCTGTTACCCTCTCAGGGGTCAGATCCCGTCTGCAGCACGCAGAGCGGCTCAGAGGTGGTTTTAATATTACAGCATAAGCAGTGTTGTTGCAACTGTGATAGTCTGGGGGCCTAAGACAGCTCTTAATTTCTATTTTCTGTACCTGTAAGCCTGAGGACAGATTTTTATACAGCATGTGCATCCGTGCCAGCTGGTGAGGTGATAGGGAGCCAGTGTCATCCCTTTTCCACCCAAGAAAGAGATGGTGCATGGAAATAAAAAGCTAATGGGGCCACTGTGCAGGAGAGTGAGGTGAAAGGATGGAGAGGGGCTTAGCTCATTTTTCCTCTGGAGTTGTTAGCTCCCCTTGGGTTAATTCAGTCACTGGGAAGGCTAAATGGCTACCTAGTGCCTGGGAGCTGGGGGCTGTGTCTGGAGATTTTGTTGTTGTTGTTGTTTGGTCATTTCTGTGGGTTAATGACCTGGTGACTCCTATCGCTGGCTGCATCTTGCTGTTCCCTTGGAGCCAACAAGCGCTGTGGCTCCATCCCTTGCCTTCTGACAGCTGCGTGGGACAGAGAAACCTGTTTGGGGGATAAAGCTTCACCTGGTCTCAAGCAATGCTGCAGGTGTCAGACCCTGCATGGCACGTGTGGGCTGGGGAGCTCCCACCACGGTGCAGAGTCAGGGCTGGAGCCACTGTGCGAGCCCAGCACCCAGACCCTTACATGCACGGAGTGGTGCATTTTGGAGAGGGACCCCCTGGTGAAAGGCACAGCCAGAGCCATGTGGTAGAAATGCAATGGGGGGAAACTTCTGCTGCCCTCCATCAGCTTTGGTGGGGTCTGAAGTGGTTATTTCACAGGGTGCAAGGGGAGAGCTGTACACAGGACACACATGGCTCCCACCGCTAGGGAAGGCGTCCCCCCAGCACCCCTCTGGAAAGCACCCCTCTCTTTTCTGGCATTTGGGTTTTACACAGCATGCAGTAGTGCTGCAGCAAGCACAGGGCAAGGAGTAGAGAAGAAACATCTCCCGTGGGCGGAAGGTCCCCCAGAGCCCTGGGGTCTGCTGCTGCCTTGCTGCGTTAGCAGGGACGGTGCCTGAGCTCTTGCATCTGCGGACACAAAAGTGTGGTCCAGGCAGGACAGGAGGGTCTGGTTGTTGGTTACCCACAGTGAGGAGATGATGTCCTTCTTCCTAGATCCCCCTCCCGAAAAACCCCTACCTCCCAAATGCAAATGAAAAACTTCCCCTCTTTACACTACTAAAGATACGAGTGGATTTACCTATGGAGCCCATCCTGTGTCAGGTAACTTGGTATCCAAACCAAATGCGGTAGAGACCTTTGAAAGCTGTGGCATCCTTCAGCAAAAGCATCTGGGAAGTTACAGAGGGAGTGAACTTTTGAAAATGTTGGCCTGGACTTGGCTATGATTTAACCTTCTTCCAAGCCTGGAGCTTTTGAAGCCTGCAAAAATTAGGTTTTTTTGCCTTACCCCCTCATCCTGGTTCTTGGGATCTGTGTTTCCATAAGGAAGCACTCTGGTTGGGGTTTTACCTAGCGAAGCCATAGCTGGTCTCCCATGGAGATGAGGGATGTGGAGGGCCTGGGGGGCAGTGGGTGGTGATGGAGGGTGTGCAGGAGCATCTCGTGCGGCAGGTGATGCATTGCTGGTGCTTCATTTTCCTCCTGGCCAGGCTCTGCCAACATCAATGACCGCAGCATGCTGGGGAAGCGGGACAGCGAGATGGCCATCATCGTGCAGGACACCGAGACCATCCCCTCTGTGATGGATGGGGAGGATTACAGTGCTGGGAAGTTTGCCCAGTCCCTCCGGCTGCGGTGCTTCAGGTGGGACATGCGGGGCTGGCCGAGCGCAGGCAGCGAGTGGGGATGCAGGCAGGGCTTGCTCAGGCTTACACCTGCCTGCAGCCTTTCAAGTCAATGGGGCTGCTGCTGCCTGCTCAGATTTAGCATTGCCTGGCCTGGATTTGGCCCAGAGTTTTGCTGCCATTTCACTGGCATTAGCCTTTCTCATGCCACTCGTGTCTTCAGCTCGGCAGCTTGACTTACAAATTGTTTTGCTGAAGGATTTCACTAGGAAAGCTCACAAACAAGACAGTGGTATCTTGTCTCCAGATCCTGTTTTCACACTCTTAATTTTGGGTGGCGGTGTCTCTTTCTAATGGAAGTTTCCTCACTTGGAGCAGCCATCTGGCCCACAACATGGCTGTTTTTTCATTAAGACCTTTTTCCTTCCCTTTTTTTTTTCCCCCCACCCTGTTTCCCATCTGGACAGTTATTGTACAAGAAAAAAAAAGGAGAAACTCAGGCAGCGTTAAGGCTGACAGACTATTGCAGGGGACGGGAGTGGGAGGGTGCTGGGGGCACGCAGCGTTTGGCAAGTCCCAAGGAAACTTTTCCTCTGCTGGCATTTCTTGAGAGGAGCACCTGGTGCTTCAGCCTCCATGAGCATCGATCCCTTTGTCTTCTCAGGGTTGTCCTTGGCGGCTCCGATCTCAGTCTGGAACACCAGGATCCCGTCTGCGAGAAATTCTTCAAGGAGGTGTGGATTTCTACAGCGGCTCGCAATGCCACCGTCTTTGATAAGGTGAGGAACGCAGTGCCTTTCCCCTCCCTCCTTCCCGCGTAGTGGCAGCAGATGCCAACGGGAGAAGCAGCACAGGGAGGGCAAGGGCAGCTGGTCCAGCTCCTGGAGTTAAACCTTCAGAGATGCTTTGAAGGAATGAGTAGTGTCGGATACAAGAGCTGTGAACAAGAAACTGGAGTTTGTGCATCCTCAAAGTGTGACAGTAGCCCAAGAAGGCAACAGTTCTGATTTTTCCTTCTATTTGTATCAGCTGTAGCTCCAGTTAATCGCCACGGTGTACTTATTGCTTCTAGCTCGCCATAGCCTAACTGGCTTAGAAGCAAATTTTACTTCTCATTTCGAATGAGCTTTTGCAGTGATCAGAAAAAGCCCTGGAGCTTCCCCTCTGCCTGCTCTAGCCATATCACAGATAGGCACATACCTCTTCCCTCCCCATTCTCCAGGCTGTTAATTAAGTCACTCCCATCCTGGGGAATTTGTATTAGATGTTTTGGTCTTTCTCGGGAACTCTGCATTGCAGTATTTCCCCTGCACTGACATGCCACTTTTTCTTTCTGTTTTGATCAGGTTTTTCGATGCCTTCCCAGTGACCAGGTGAATAATTTAACCCAACTGCGTGATTTCATCAACAAGCCCAAATTAGCGAATGATGATCCTGTGAAAGCAGCAGAAGAATTAAAAAAGATTCGTGGGTTTTTAGTACAATTCCCCTTTCATTTTCTGGAGGAAGAGTACTTGCTTCCCTCTGTCGGAACAAAGGAGTCCATGGTACCCATGGAGGTTTGGACTTAAGAAGATGCAGACTGCTTTACGTTTTAAAGTCTGGTTCTCTAGAGACAAGTTGATGAACAATATGGGATTTCAGAAAGCTTTTTATTGCTAAGGGAGCTGAAAAAGATCTCCACCAAGCTAATGTGCCTTTCTTAAGGATTTTGGTGGAGGAACTTGAAGCAAATCAACACTAGCAAAGGAGAGGAGCAGAAAGACTTGGAAATTACGGCAAATGAGAAGTTTAACCTCTGAAGGAGTTACTTAAGACATGTTCTGAGCACCTAAAGGATGCAGGCCACTTCCTAGGATAAGAAACAAATCCCGATCGATGTTGTTACTACTGCCAGCTGTATACTGTGGTTGCATATGTACTGTGATCATGCTGTAGCTGCGCAGGAGTTGTGGGCTGTGTGTGCTTCTAAGGCTTTCAGGTATCCATGCCTTGGCTTGCTGGAGTCCCCCCATCTCATCACTTTGTATGCCTTCAGAGCACGTCATGCAGCTCTGGCGCTGTCGGGAAGTGCTGCTTGGTGCTGCCTTGGGCTGTCCTACAGCTTGACAAGTGTAGCTGTTTCACTTCTTAAATGGAAACGGACTAACAATCTTGTATCAGAATCAGCATTTTCATCTCTTCTCCCCTCTGGGGGAGAAAAAACCTGTTTCTACCACAGCTAGAGCAATCAGCAGTCCTCCCGCGCAGCGTGGTGCTGCCTAGGTCTTGGCAAAGGGCAGCCTCGGTGGAGCCAGAGGTGCTGGAAGTCACTGGAGTTTGCTGGCCTTTTACAGAAACTGTGCGTAAAGGCTTTTTCCAGGAGAGGATCAGGGTTTAAACTCAAGCCTTAGATCTCTGGAGCTGAAGGAAAGCGAGGCACTGCGTGTAATGGGACAGAAACTTGAAAGCCAGCGTGGGCTGGACTAAGCTCTGTGCTCTGGGTCCTCCATTCGTGCATTTAGAGTGCAGTACATAGGTAGACTTTTCTTCCCATCCCTTTCCTCCCTATTTAAAAGAAGGGAAAGGCCATTAAGCTAGAGCTGAAGTCATGCTCAAACTGAGCTGACGTGTTGCTTTGTAGATGCGGTGAATGTAAGGGGGAAGGGAAGCAGTTAGCAAAGCCTTGTCTCTGGTCTACTTTGCTATTAGACCAGCCACAATCTTGAGCTCAGTTGTGCAGGATGTGTCTTCCCAAGCACAAGTAAAACACAGCATGCCCAGTCCTGTTTTCCATTTCTGTAAGACGGTTTCCAAAACTATTTTGCATCTCACTGTGCAGCGAAGCAGCAATTCGATTGAGCATCCCTGGGCAAAACACTACTGCTCCTGGGTCTTGGGACCTCACGTGGTGGGTGCCATCCTGGGTCTTCACACCATCCTCCATCTCACAATGAGCTGCATCTCCCGATTTCATGTCCAGCTCCAGTCGCAGTCCCGGGAGAGGTGTTCCCCGGCAGGCAGCAATGCTCTGTCAAACACTAAGAGATCAGACAGTTAGAAACACCTAAGGAGAGTTGGATCTGGAGAAGTGGGAGGCTGAGCTCCTCTACTGCCAGCGTGTCTGGGGGGATCCCTTCACAAGCTGGGTTTAATCCTGTGCCCAACTGTCCTTGGTCAAAAGACCAGGCGAACTGGTATTTACTTTAGTTCAAAAGCAAGTTTCTTTTTTCCTTTTTTTGGCTCTTCCAACAGTCTTGCCTGGTTTTAACTGGAAAAGAATCACACCGGTTGCCTAGCTATCCCCAAAACATAGCTGTCCCCACATTTTAGCCGATTGTCTTCTGTGTCTTTAGACCTGAAAATAGGCACCAGGTAATTCTGTACCTGCTGCATCAGCCAAGTAAGTAACAACCCCAGACGTTCCTCCAGGGCAGCCTGAGTCTCGGCCCCTTCCTACAGTTTCCACTGTTTTACGCTCCTGTTTTGTAGAGCGATTGCCAATTACACTCCTTGCTGGTTGGTGCATCTGTGGTCTGGTTAGCCTGTTGGAAGTGCATGTGCAGCATTTTATGTTATGATCTTTGGTCCGGGGGATTGATGCTTTTAGCTGGCACGCTGTAAGCAGATAAGTATGTTCCCTTGATTTTTTTCCCTTAAAAAAATTGACCTGGGGTCACCCCCTGCAGAGCCAGAGCAATATGTGCCCCGACCATTTGCAATCAAGAAAGATCAAAGGTGTCTTGTTATTTCAGGTCAGTGCTAGTTCAGAGCTTTTTATCTCTTGATAAGTTTTTAGCTGTTTTAATTTGAACAAAGCTGCTAACTTTAAACAATTACAGCCTGTCAGAGAATCATTGTAAGTCACACAGATCTGTATTCATAGTTGAAAAGGAAGCATTCAACCCCGCCACCCGTACACGTGAACCTTGAAGAAGTGCAAGACTCCTGTCATCTTCTAAGTGCTCTTATTGTCCCCAACCTTATATTAGCAAAGATTCTTGTAATCATTAAATTATCCTTATATTGTCTTTTAAGGTGGTAGGTAGCTAATTATTGGGGCTTCATAACTCCAGTGGCATTAAGTCCCCCTCTGCCAGGCTGCTTTGGGGAAAAACCACCCAGGTTCTGCAATGCTCAGCCCACCATGTGATGGCTGCTGGTCCCAAGCGACACAGCAGAGCCATGGAGGAGAGATTTAATTGACTGAGTCTGTATGAAAAGGTGCTAATTAAGAAGGTCTTTTGTTACTAAAGTAGCAGATGGGCCTTGCATTGGCTCTCTGTCCAGGAGGAGGTTTCCCTCTGTGGGAACAGAGGAGCCGCACTGAACATCCCTTCCCTGTGTTGGTGCTAAATTCCTAATACCAGGAATTTAGTAGCCTTCAAATGCAAGCAAGGTGTGCAAGGCAGCCTTGGTACAGTGCAGGGAGAGCCCTGCGTCCCCAGGGGCTCATTGGGCCACCGAACCCCCCCCATGAGTACGGCACTGCTCACCCTGAACAGATGATGGAGCTGGAGCCATTTCCAGTGAAGGCACAACTCTTGTTCGCACCCACGGGCTGTGCTGTTCGGAGCTGGCTCCTTGGGTTTTATTTCTTATATTAAGAAGCCTGTGAGGTTGAACACCTTGAGAGAGTTAATTTCTGCACCTAAACAATCACTACTTCTTAGTCTGCAATACCAGCGTGGGTTTATTTTTAATACCTTCAAACCGGAGAGGATCACTCACAAATATACAGTACTGTGACAAGTGATGTGGATTCAAGCACTAGCAAACCTGGAAACATGAACTGTTTCTTGTGGCATTTATTTGTTAGAACTATAGGAAATGAGGTAACTTCTCCCAGGCTCAGACTTTATTTGTAGTTCAACCTGAGTAGAACACTTTTTTCCCTTTAATTTATTCCTTAACATGTGCCACTTTGAGAACTCACGCTCCTTACCATATCTTTTTAATATTCTGATATTCTTAAATGTGTTTTGTTGCATAGATGTTGGACTGGATAAATGTTTCACTGTAAAATTAATGCGTGGTTTAAAAAATGAGGGATAAAATGTCATCGTATGTAAGAACTTTACTAAAAAATAATTTGTAGGAGAACTACTCCAGTACTCCAAGGCAGATGCAAAGTGCTCAGCTCAGTTTCTGGTCTCTTGGTCTCAGTTTGTTGCCTGACTTGATGTGACCTTTGCTGGATTAAACCCCAAACACTCCATTTTCCTTTCTGTTGATCAGGTTTCACAACATGATTTCGCAATCCTGGTGCTGTCCCTGGGGGAGACCTCAGTGCGGGTTTTGCCTAGCTGGGACCCTGGCGGTAATAACTTATAATATCTTCATTCCTTCCAAGGAAACATCCATGTACAATCAAGTTCAGATGTGGTTTGCGGTCATTATTTCAGTGTAACAAGTCTTTTGTGCACTTGTAGTTAGGACAGTCAAGGGGTTGTAATCTGTGCACAGAGGCTGCATTTGGGGGGACATTTAAATGAATGGTCCTTTAGGTTAATGCCATTTCCTTCTCCTCCTGCCGAATGTAAAGACCCAAATCCACGCTGGTCTAAACTGACACACCTCCATCAGCTGCGGAGCTGCTGCACTGGTTTTCTGGCAGAAAGGACTTGGTCTGTAGGACATGGTGGCGGTTGAGGTGAAGAAAGCAAGTGGTCTTCAGACCAGGTATATGGGTAGAGTTTGGCATCTCTTTGGTGGCCCACAAGATGCAAATGCCTTCTCACATTTTGCAGCATTGTCTCAAATGGGCCATCCCTTTTGCACAGCTGAGATCCTACTGAAACCAGGAGCTTTGCAGAATCGAGGTTTAAACCAGGAGTGTAATGCCAAGGCATTACATTAATCAAGTTAAGCATGCAAAATTAAGGTAGATCAAAGTGGAGCAGAGCCACAAACTGTACATTGACCACTGAATGCAATGATCCTCTTGGGGGTTTCTCTGTGTCCCGTCTCCCCCCTGCCTGCTTTCTTGTTGTATTTTCCAGTATTTGTGATTATTCTATTTTTAACCTCCCACTGTGTGTTCATAAAATCTCCTCCATGTAAATAATTCTGACTTACCTGACTCTTTCTTGACACTCGGGAAACGAGAAAAAGTGTCAGAGGTCACAGTTCTGGGAATGTTTTTTTTTCTAAATTGTGTCTCTAGCTAAACTAATCAACAAAAGGAGAGTTTGCACTTCGAGTGTGAGTGCAGGTCTCCGTGCATCTCTACCTTCTGACAGTGCAGTTGTGAACACTGAATATCCCTTCTGTGAAGGCTGCTGGAATTGAGTTTTGTATCCTCGTTTCTGCTAATGATTGCTTTCCTTTCCGCTCTGTTTGTATCTGGTAAATGAATGTGTATTAATGGACTGAAAATACAACTGATCATCATGTGTCGAAACATTTTGGCTTTGGTCTCGTTTCTGCTTGTTTTGGGGACTGTGGCCGCATCCCACTTGTGGGCTGAGTTCTGCCCTTGCCTTGCGTTGGCAGTGCTGCCCCAGCAGCCGAGACGTGATGGAAAAGGCCCAGGGTCACAATAAAAATGGCTAGACTTGAGTCATTTGGGTTTTCCTGGGAGAGAGAAATTGCTGAAGTGAAACAGCATAGAAAGAGAAAATTGGACTTCTTAAAATAAACAAACTAAAAAATCCTGTTTTAAAGGAGTTTTAATAATCCAAAGGCATTATGAAAGGCACAGACAAAAACAGTCTGTCTGCAAAATAGAATTAGCTTGCCACTGTCCCTTTTAACTTTCAGTAAAGGAAATTCAGCATAGACAGAGGAAAAAGCAGATTACTGTTGTCCTCCAGGGGGAGAAGAGATGAATAAAGCATTAGTGGCATTTCGAAGCTCTCTTGCAAACTGAAAACATACTAACTTCTCTGTTTCTTAGGTTTCATCTCCTTCCTCAAGTGCCAAAGGGCTTTCCACATCTTTAAAACTTCCAGATCCAATCTGTGCCCTTGATAAACACAATAAACCACGATAAGGGAGCCGGAGCTTCAGGGTGTTGGGGGGGTGTTGGTAAAAGGCAGGCAGCTGCTGATTGACACTGTCAGCTTATGCTGCCACTCCGACATCTCGGAGCTAATTACATGCTTGCTGCATCATGCTTATGAGGTCTTGCAAGCAAAGATAACAGCAAGCAGGGGTGATGCGGAGACCTGCCAGTCACCGCTGGGCACGGAGGTGCTGGCTGGCAGCAGTGCAGGCATGAGGGTAACGCAGGGCAGCTGCAGCTGAGGTTGGCAGCCGTTGCTGACTCCGTCTTGCCAGCATTGCTTGGTTTCTGTGCTAGCAGCGCAGGGGAGCCATGTTATCTCAATGCAAGCTTATCTCAGTGTGAAATTAATGTGAAGCTTGAAGTGGTCCTGAATCTAGAGAGTTTAGGTATCAGTTTGTAGGAAGGATCCTTTCCCTTTCCTACATGATGTAGGGGCCCAACTTGAGGGCACTGTTGCTGTTTTTGCTGTTTTCCCTCTCCTACACGTAGCCACACAATGCTTTTACTGGGCACAACTTCACCCACATCCATCAGCTCATGAAAAATACAAGTGAATGCCAGCTTATGGGCTATAGCTGGCACAAGCTGTGCAGGCGAGGCAGGAACGTGCTGCCTCCATCGAGGGCAATGGCAAAACTCCCTTTGACTTTCCTAGAGCCAAAGCATTCACTTGATGAATGACTTGCAAAGCCTCTAATTTGACGGCTCCTTGCTGAGCAGAAATGCAGCCCACGTGTGCCCTGAACACAAAGCAACATTGCTAGTATGTTTAATAGATCTGTTCTTTCCAGCATGGATTCTCCAGCCACTTTTGTACCGAGGCCGTTCCTGCCTCCTCTCACAGGTCAGCTCCTCCATCACTGATGTGTCCACAGGCATCCCGCACCGGAGGCTGGAAAAATCCCTCTTCCACCCCAGCACCAAGCAGATCTGCTGTTTGGGCCTGCATTAGCCATGCATTTATGCACTGAGCTCTCAATAATGTGTCAACTTTTTAATTAGTGCCAGCCTTTTGCGTGTATGAAATTACTAATACTCTCTAGTTATTTTTGTAAAAGAGGAAAGTAGGGAAGAAAGAAAAGGTTTTGTGAGACAGGTCTAAAGGCATATGAAGAAACAGGTTTCTTCTCACTACTAAAAAATCAATCTGTTTTAGTTTCTCTGCAATTGTGCCGGCTCTTCAGATTTTCAAGTACATCTCTGAAGCGCTGATGCAGTGGAGCGAAGGTTTTAAGAGCTTGAATCACAACAGCACTGTGAGTGAAATGCTCAATTTTTTTTTATTGGAAAAATTAAAAGTGACAGTTTCAAAATTGGTTCCACTGCTTTGATTGATTACTCAGAATATTTAGCTCAAAATGATTATGGTAAGATTTTCTACTGAGGCTCATGGCTGGGATGGAAATTAATTTGGAGAAAGGGGGGGTGGTTCTTAAAAAAGAAATTATTCTGCAAAGGAAACTGTTTATACCCAGAATCAGTGATGAGTAATCTCTCTATATTCAGCCTGATCTCAATAATTAAACGTCCTATGAGTTCCCATTTGAGGACAAAGGAGAGGAGGCCAGGGAGATAGTGTTATCATGGCTTCACAGGTTTCTATTACCTGGAGATTACTGGTGCCCAGCGGAAGTGGAGGAGCCATCTGCATGCTGCTCAGGAGCTTTGTAGTGCTCTGCTGATGGCCTGTCCATACGGTACCTCCCTACTGGGAAACCTGCCCTGGGCCAAGGGTTGTGCAGGTAATGAGGCAGAGGAGCACTGGAGTCCTGCTGGAAGTCCCCTATCTGGGAGGGAAGCTGAGGGATGCTGAAGGTGGTGTGGACACCAGAGAAGTTTAGGTAAGAGTTGGACCCACCTCTTCAGCTGGAGAAACCACCAGGGCCAAGCTGTGTGGTCATTGCACCAGGGCTTTGGCACCCCCAGGTGCACCACGCTGTCCAAGCAGATGCCATCCTGCCACCTTGGTCTTCAGCTTCTTTTATCCTTGCCAGGTCCTTGTACACTCCCTTACCTTCCTGCAAAAGGCACAGCTTAAAAGCAGGTGTGCCACACAGATGCTCCGGCGTTTCCAGACGGATGGCTGCTCTCTCACTTCGGGTCCTTCCCGGGATGGGAGAGCTGGGACCAGCTGGGAGAGAGGGGACAGGCAGGCTGAGCTGTCACCCAGAGACACACCAATCTCCCTCCTGCCCACAACTTTGGAGCCCTGCCCTGCTCCTGGTGTGCTGCCTTCGGAATTTATCTGATTCCTCCAGTTTATCTCACAAAACAGGCAGAAAAGTATTTATATTGTCTTCTCTGGGTTGCCTTCCTTATTTCATTCTTTTCCTTTACGTGTACATTAAAGGACCCCAACCAAGCCTCAGTAGTAGGCTGTTGTACATCCAAGACAGAAACAGAAAATATATCCTTCAGGAGAGGACTCGATCTGTTTGCCCAGCATTTTTTAATTTTGACTTGAAAGATGCGTTTGAGACTTCAGATTTTGGGGGCGGTTTTACATTTTAGGATTTCATGTTTCAGACATGCTTCTTCTTGAAATAGATACGTGGTTTATGAAATAAAATATGAAGCACTGTAACTTCAGAAATATGACCTAGATACTGCATACGGAATTAATTTTAGGCATAGTTAATGGCTTTCTTTATACAGAAAAGCCCCATTTTGGCCAGTATCAGATGTGGAACTGGGGAACTCCAGAAATGAAGGCAGGTGTAGCCACAAGCCACAGACCAGCACAATACAGCAGTTGGAGGATGTATGGCCTCAGTTGTCTCATGTCCTCTACATGGCAAATCCCAGGCAAACCCCATATATATGTTAGGGGTCACACATATATACATGTATTGACCAGCACATACTGACTGGAAAGAGTATAGCAGATACTGGTAACAGAATTACTTCATCTGGATGTAACCTGTGCATTTAATTACGTGTAGGAATTTAAGCTATCTTTCCTTGGGGCCAGACTAAAATGTGATTTCCCTGATAGGTCACTTTTAGACAACATTCAACCTAACTTCTCTTGCGCCTGCCACAGCCCAAGGGAGAGCAGCCACCCTGTCGAGGTGAGTGTAGGGATGCTGTGCCAGCGGCTGAGGGATGCTGGGCTAAACTGAGCTGCAGCCTATAGTCCTCTGGGGACCGCGTGATGGGAGTGAAGTGTCCATCTCTGCACGTGCTAGGACACAACTTCCAATTTGGGTTAAACCTGCCATCAAGACAATGTTGGCTGCAGCTGAGGACACACTGGGAACCTGGAGCCCTGCAAGACAGGAGCTGGAAGGACTTTTCCCTGGGCGCTGCTCCCTGGCTTGGTGGGGAGCCCCTGCTCTACCTCACCCTCTCCACCCCAGCTCTTGCCTGCAATGCTGCCCATCTCCATCCCCTCCAGCACCAGGAGGGACAAGCTGGAGGCCTGATGCCGCTTGGCAGAGATGCACAGGGCTCAGCAGTGATGCATCCCCAAGACGAGCTGGTGCACAGCGATGGATTAAACTTGCCTGAGAAATCATTGTTGGAGAGAGATGCTTTTCAGTGCATCCAAATCCTCCCTGAAAACATGGGCTGGGTGGCTGCGGTCCTCTAGAGGGTGCTGCGGGCTCAACGTGCTCACCCGCAAGATGGGTGCCTGCTTTACCGGGCGGCTGCAAGCCCTGACCTGGGGTGCTGGGTCCTGCCGTGCCTGCAGGACTCTACGGCCACAGCTATGCGGGAGGAGGAGGTTGCAGCTACAGTACGTAACCCCATCGGGCTCCCTCCTCCACGGTGCCCTAACCCCCGTGGGAACCTCTCTCAAAGGGATGCAAAACCCCTGGGGTGCACCCCCAAATTTGGTCTTGCTGGCTGCACCAAAGGCAGGCTGCTGCGGGGGCTCGCAGGTCAGCGCCTTCCCCTTTCCCCTGAACATGGTCACATTGAGCCATTTTAAAATGAAATACTACGTATACCTTGCCTGTTTGGGCTTAAATACATTCCCTGCCTAAAATGTTACTCCCAGAAGGCTGTATTAGCTCTCAAATGACTCGCTGCAATATAGATCTCCACTTTGTTTCCTTGCAGACCATATCTGTATGACATCAATTGTACTGGCTAAGAATGCTTACAAACCTATTTCCTGCTGCAGGATGATCACATTATACACAATTACATACTCTAGGAATTTCTCCTGAGATCCAGCTGGGTACAGGCTGGAGTGGCGGAGGAGCCGGAGCGTGTGTGGAATAATGAATCATTCATTCAAACCTCCGCGCTAACTTCAAGCTCTTGGGTTTTGCGAGCATGTGGTGAGCTGCTCTAGCTGCTTATTACCCTAAAAAAAAGCCTGAATCATCTAAATCATTCCAAATTTGGTTTCCACTGTGTCTGTACACTTTCTGTGTCTTGCCATTTCATTATTATTATTTTTACCATATCAGAAAGGTTTATGCAGAATTTATTCAAAATGTCTCAGCAGAATAAGTCTCCCTGAGCTGAGATGTGCTGTTTCAAACAGAGACTTTCTCAGCAGGAACAAAATCCAGTTGTCCATGTCCACAACATTCCTGTCCTCAGAACAGACTCAGACCAGTATCACTTGTAGCAGCAGCAGCAGCACTATTATGCATTTGCATTGCAGGACTGTGGTGCACCTTTCCAGGATCCTGGGATGCTAAGGGACCTAAAACCACAACATTTCCCTGCCCTGGAAATCTGACAGCCTTATATAGGACAGAGCCAATTGGAAACATGGAGATGCTACTTGTCCTCATGATGGGTAGGGATCTCACGTGCAGGGTTTTTTCTATAAACAAGTAAGCTTATGAATTTCTTTGACCAACTATTGGATCCCTCTAGCAAAAACACGTGTTGTAGTGTCATAGGGAGGACATGGAGATGATGCATGGACATGATGAAACCCCCCCGGTGAGGAGCACAAAGCCCATCAGGCCATGCTGACCGTCCCCGAGCACAGGGTGCTGGCGCAGCCACAGTGCCGGGGCTGCAGCGTGGCATGTTGCAACACCCTGCAAAACTGAACTGCCACCTTCCTCTTCCTCTTCCTCTTCCTCTTCCTCTTCCTGGCTGAGTCATGCCAGAAGCAGCTCTCCTGCTCCGCACCACTCGCTCTGGCCTGGTGAAGCAGCCCCCTGCATGGCACTGTGTCAACCGCTTCCCTGAAATCCAGCTATATTTTATTCACTGTTTCATCATTATCTGCCAGCTCAAAACACTGGAGCATATTTGTTAGCTAAAGATTTCCTTTTAGGGAGCTGGTGGCAGATTATCCTGGCTGATTCCAACGATGTGTAATCTAAGCTGTCACCCACATTTCCAATATTTTACTTCTGGTAAGGCTACAGCAAGGCTGGAATGGAGCCAAAGTGCTGGAGAGCCCTCCTCATGCAGGATGAGATGGTCTCTGCGACCTGGGACCTCACAGGTCACATCACCTCCACCCTCAGGTCATCTGAACTTACCTTTAGTTTCTTTAACCCTCTTAAGGATAGTATTCTATCGTTTTCCTAAGGCTACGACTTTCAGTTGTTTATTTCTTTTTAAGTAAGAACTAAAAGTCACGTATAGACGTGTGGTTCCAGGATCTGCAAAAGTGCTGAATATAGTGAGAGTTGGGACAAAAATCAAGCGAGCTGGCCCCATCCCCTCCCCACAGTAACACCCAGACATGCTGCTTGGAAGAACCATCCTTTCTGAATGGGCTTATGCACTTTCCTTTTGTTCATTATAACTTCTGTTATACTGTGTTCACATTAACTTCTACAAAAAGAAGTTAATATGGGATTTACTGGTACACAGGCTTTTTACCAGTTTTCTGATTTCACCGTCTGGGTGTGTTCAGCAGGTGCCCAGCATCTTGTTGATAAAACTGAAGTGGACATTTTCCAATGCCACGTGAGATAACATCATTTTGACCCTATATGCTTCTTTCTGATTAAATGGCTACCGCTTTTGGTGGTTTTGCTGTGTTTAATCTGAACTCGGTATTAGGCTGATGCACTCATTATGTTCCCAAATGGCTTAATCTGCAATGCCAGGACCTGAAACAAAACACAGGCAACACCGGTAAGGGTGAACATGGCTGTTTTGCATGCCTGGAAGAAACTGTTGTCTTACAGTTATCTTACAGGTTTTTTTCATTATTTTTAATGGGTAATTTCAGGTCAGCTGCATCTCAGCTCTTACACTAGCTCAAGTTAGAGACAGAAAAGAAAGGCAAAACAAGACTGAAAGAGGGTCTGCTTGTTCCAGGAGTCCAAGTCCTATTTTCCAAAAGCAACCTGGGTTTTTAGCGGCCTAATTGCCATTGACTAGCAGTCAGACTAGCTCTTAATGCTCAGTTTTGCAGAGGAAAAGGCTAATTCCCTATAATAATCCACTAACTAAATAATCCAGAGAAATTTTGCAGAGAGGTCTCTTGCAGAGCTGTCGGCACCTCCCCTCCGTGCATTTTGGTGAGCTGCTGTGGTACAGAGGGGATTTATCCCTCTGGAGATGTCTGCAGCTTGCTGTTGTCTTAAGGCTTGAGGATTTCACTAATGAGTTTTAGCAATGAGTGTCTTTGGTTAGGCCCCACTACTGATGACTGGCTGAAATCAGTGCAAGCACTGCTTGTAGGAGATGAGCTTTAGTATTTAATCCTGTGAGTATTTCTTTCCGACCGACACTCGGCTCCTACTGACATCTCTCCAGGTGGAAAGCTCCAGATGAAGATCTATTTATTCACCCCCATTTGAGATCTGGAGGTGGTAGAGGGGGAGGAGGGCACGTGGGATGGGGAGCGAGGCGAGGGGCAGGGGACAGAGGCAGCAGGGCAGGAGGGGCTGGCGATGGGACCAGAGTGGGCAGCACCAGTGAGCTCACTGCATCTACTGACCACGTGCCAAGCAACCTCCGGACAACGCTGCTCACCAGCGAATCCAGCTCAGTATCTTCAAAATATCTCCACTGCACATCACTTTGGCTTATCATCTCTGTCCGGCTTGTCTCACTGCCTCAGCCATGTCTGTGTCCCCTTGTTTACCTCCTGTTGCTGTGACAGCCTGAATCTGTGCCATTAGCTGTCACTCCGCACTTCTTCAGGGCAGACTAGGTCCAGTCCTGCCTTCATCAGTCAAGGCACATGTGCAGATTGTTCCCTGTTCATTTTAATGATGTATTAGTTATTTTACGGAAACATCTTGTGACTTTATTTCATGCCATTACTGGGCTGTCATTTATCCCAGGTAAGGGAAATGGCATGTTTTCAGCACTCAGGACTCTTTCTTTTCCACTACTTATTTCCAGTTGAGTGCATAGCATATATGTTTTTAGAAGTCAAGTGGCCTAGAACAGATAGCAAGAAATGAAAAGTTTGGGAAGTATCCTCAGTTTCCCTCAAGTCATTGCTGCACCCTCCTCACCAATCTTTCTTCCATGTCATGTAGCCAGGGACCTCTCTCACTGAGATGCGCCGAACAGAGCCAGGATAGGAGGACATGGAAAGGGGCCAATAGGTGATGTGTGTGGTCTAGTCCCACTGCGGGTTCTAGCTCATCCCACGCAGCAGCAGGACAGACTTCCCGCCCCAGTGGCATTGCAGAGCCCATCTCACAGCCCAGCTACGCTCGCCCTCTGCCCGTGCACATGCCCATGGCGGAGGGGGACAACAGGACACAACTCGGTGCAATTAGTTTTGGTCAAGTAGTACCTGGAAGTGGACTGAGACACTGGCTCAATTTTACAGCCCCCTTGATGGGCACCAGGGAGGAGGACATTTACTGTCAGAACAGATTTGATCTCATCCAGTAGACAAGGGCACAAAAATATCTCTTGCCTTTGCCTCTGCCCCAAGCCTTTCAGCTGGCTCCTCAGCAGAGGCCGGTTTAGAAAAGCACCAGTAACGGTGCAGTGTATGGACAAACATCGTGTTAATACACCAGTATCAAAGAAGTGGTCCTACCTCCAAACTAAACTATAAAACAGAAATTTCAATGATGCATATTAAACTTGATGTGACTTCTCAAAATGTTTTCTGTGAACAGAGCAATGAGAGAAGCTCCTGGTAGAGTTGGTGTCTCAGCTCTCCAGAGCCTTGCACTGGATATGGCTGGAGCACCGCTTTGACAGTGTCAGACAGTAGTGATGGACAAAGAAGTCACTCTCCAGTGGCCATCATCTGTGGTGTGTCTCTTCCCACTCATCAATGCATGCTTTCAAGGGCCTGATCTTGTAACCATTGAGGGGGCAAAGTTCTCGGTAACCTCAGTTCAGGCTACAGTACTGCTGGTGCCAGGAGCCACAAGCTGAGAATCACAAACTTCTGAAACCCCAAGAGTAATTAAACATATAACATCGCTTTTAAAAGTCTCTCTAATACGCTGGCTGCTTTGAGCCTGTAGGGGCCAGAATTTCAAAGGAAATTTTCCAGTTCATCCTTCCCACACCAGCACTGGTGCACAGGGGAATTTGGGCTCGGTCACGTCTTTGTCATTTGGGGTTGATCTACCTTTCTTGCCAAGGTTTTTCTGACTGTCCTATTTAGTTCTCAGCTGATGGCTTCCTTGTTGTAACCTACTTGTGAGAGCCCAGACTGCAGGCTCAGGTGTGGGCAGGGTTTCCCCCGGCTCCAAGGACCGGCCCACTCTTTTCTGTTCTCTTAACTGAAGATGGAGTCATTCCACTGAACATGCAGCACGCCTTTCATAGAAATTTTCAAAACCACCTAGTTTCCTGCCTGGTGTTTTGGCAGTTTCTCAGAAATCACGTGTTAACACTAAAATCATCAACTTGTTTAAATATACCCGTTTTCTTTCGTTCTATATATCCCTGAGCTGAACCAAGTGTTGACCATGCTTTTCCCATCCTGGATGTCACTTTGTTTCCAGGTCTCTGTTGACCAGTGAGATTCTGCACAGCTAGGTGAACCCTTCTCCCTTCTTTATGGGTTTGGCTCCTAGTACTACCTGACACTTGTATTTCAAGGACTTTTTCCCTGCTATAATTACTCAGAGTCCTGCTTGTCTGTCTTTGTGGCTTTCTGGAGGTATTTCTTGGTGGCATGGTGTAATCTTCACGGCCCTCGAGGGGTTAGCCATCCGTTCGTGCTATGTTTGCAGTTGCATTAACAGCATTAGTCATTAGGCTAAATGGCAGTGGTGAGGACATGGCCATATTGGCTAGGGCTCTTGTCTGGCTCTTCACCTTTTCGGAGACTTTTCCATCTGTAGGTGACATTAACGACTTTAGCTGGGATTTGTAGGAGTGAAGGCTGTTCCATATCGCAGGCTGAAAAATGGCTTCTGAGGGTCACAAAAACTGATGTTGAAGGAAGTCTGCTGTTTCTGCATCGTTTTCTGATATGATCTGTAAATCAGAGTATCTAAACTCTACAGTATCTCCTGGGCCTGAAGTCAGCCTGCATCCACATCCTTGCCATGCAGCAGCATGCTGCAGAAGACCTTCCATACATAAAGTGCAGACCCAAGCAGCTCCTTCCTGAGATGGTGAAGTGATATTTTTGGGTGCTCTGATGATGATTTTGTCTTTCAGCAAGTCAGAAAGTTCCATGCCTTTGAAATTCTCCATCCATTTCATCAGAGTGCAGCATATCTTGCCTTCAGTGAACATTTGGGTTAGCTTTTTTAAGCTTTTCCCTATTATGACAGGATCTAGAAACCCCTTTTTTTTTTAAACCATTTTCATCTAATTCCAGGAGGAGTGCTTTCATAGACTGCCACATCTCCTTGAAGGCATGAGGAAGTAAACACCTCTGAGCGAAGCCTCCACAGAAAGGCAACTGCAGTTGGCTCAAACCCTATCTGCCTACTCAGACACTAACACTTTAAGCACTACTCAGATGAGTACTTTAAGTTGCTTTAAGTACCTCCAGTTGTTTTCTGACTCGCTTCTGCTTTGGTCATTGACTATGAGTGGGAAGCCTGAAATATCAGACTTAGAAAGTCTGTTCTCTGGTTTAACCTTTCTTCTTTTTTTGCATATAAAAGACTTTTTGCCTTTTGCAGGGCAAAATGATAAGTATTCAACATGCTTCCAAAAAGGCAGAAGCATCGTGCCTTTGTGGCTCTACCTTCTTTGCAGAACAACACATCTCACAAGCCATGGTGAAGACACTGATCCCTAAAAATAAATGAAAATCTGGAAAAATATATATGCCAAGGAGGTTTTGGGCCTGGATTGCCTCCAATCTCACAGGTCTCTGAACACCCTGTATGTCTGGCCGCTGCTGAAGCCCTGTCGGACCTTTGTTGTCAGTACCTTTGCTAACTGCAATGCGCAGTTCCGGTTTTGTAACCCCTTTCCCGAGGAGAGATGTAGAACCCTACCCACACCTCAGGACAGATTATCATTTTAAAAAAAACAACCTCACTGTTCCTGAAATGTGTCTTAATTAACTCTCAGCAATTTGCATTTGACAAAAGACAGAGCCAGTTTCTCTTGTTCTACTGATCTATGCTTAATGCCAGATGGGGGTGGCTTCAGGTCAGGTGTTTCCCAGGCCTGCGGCTGCCTTTGGTCTGCAAGACAAGCCAAGAAAGAAGAGGAAAAGAGAAAGTCTAAATACTGCTTGACTTAGGGTAGCTTAGCTCCAGACTGATCAGCATAAAAAACATATTGGGATGCTAAATAATTTTGATAAAAGGCACTTGAAAAAAGGAGCAGATGTTCCGGCCCATGGACAGGGTTGCAAAGCAGGTATTTATGGGCAGAGGTCCCCAGAGGACTTTCCTGCTGTGGCAGGTGGGTTCTGGAGAACGTCTCTGATCCAGCAGCTCCCACATTCTGGACCTTACGCATACTGATATTATCCTTGAGATCTCAGCAAAGAAAGGAGAATTTAGTATTCCTCTGTGGGACTGTGGGAACATGGTTTGCTGGGGGCAAGGCTGCATTAGGTTTTCTGTAAGCAGTGCAAAAATGGGATTTTGATTGGTTTCTAAACAGTCACAATTGGCACATTTTAAATTACTATAAAAGACTTGACACCCTCCTGAAGAGCAGGGCTGCCCTTTGATGGTTTTTTTTTTTTCTTCGCAGAAGAGGCACAAAGGAAAGAGATTAATTGACAAAACAAAGTCCTACATCGCTAGTGTGGCATGTTCCCAAATAGCGACATGGAAATGTGTTGCCCAAATCAACAACACATTAGGCCTCCGATGCTATAGCCAGGCTGATGGGAGACCAACAAACACATCAATGCCTGCTTGCATCTGCTGGGGAGGCACACGCATTATTATGCACAATTCTGCTTTACCTAAAAATTGCAACTTTACAATTAAATTTTAGTATTCTCATAAATAATACAGTAGCGCTTCAAAGGGTGCGGGTGCTTGCTACCCTGGAAAAGCCTCCTTTAACTCATGCAAGGCAGATAGCCAATCTGATCTACATAAACCAGGGAAGGGCACAGCAAGCAGTCCTGCTTCTTTTAGCACCTTGCTGGCCTTGCTGGGGAGTGCTTCTAGGCTGTTGTCCCCTTGGTGACTTTGGCCCATGGTGACAGCCCTCAAAAGAAGGCAAATGCAACTGCAGTGGAAGGAGCATAAAGGCAACACAGTGCTGGCCCTTGGTGCCAAATATTTTGGGGAAAAACAGCAGCTTGGAGGGGTGCTGTGGGCGAGTTAAGCTCCTGGAAGTGTACCATCTACCGTCTCTTTCTCTGCAGTGCCCCAGGACTTTGCTATTTAAATGCACCATGCTGTTCCCTGGGTATGAATCTGCGGAGGTAGGGTTTTTTTTCAAAGAGCCCTTGCTGATTTTCCATTTACTCCCCCATTGCAGTGATTACAGGGGTTTGTAGTTGAACAATGCTTAAGTGAGGGAGCGATTAACTATTTGGGGGGGGGGGGGGTTGTATATAGCTATAGGAAAAATCCTGGCAGCAAGGTTCACACACATAGTCCCGCTCAGCTCCAAGGATGCAATGGAAAAACACTTCTCTCCCTTGAGAGGAGTCCGTATCAGCAGAAGGACGAGAAATCAGAAAGTGATAATGAATCAGTTAAAGTGCATTTGAGAAGATCAATAGATGCAGGTTAGGACACATGTAGCCATTCATTTCTGAGTGTCTTTTAACACAGCTGCGTGTTATCATGTTAGCTTAAAACCCAATTATTATGCATTTAATAGAGTATTAATTTTTCAGCATCCTCCATGCAATTTGGGCAGAGTCCTTTAACTGCTGCATTACATGGGCAAACACTGGGGTAAACCAGCCTGGATGTAGGGAACCAGAAAAATTACACTGACGCCAACCATGGGGCCAAGCAGTCACAGAATTATTGGGAACAAGTGACCCACATGTGCTGGCAGAATAAATCATGCGACAGGGCCCAAAATAGGGCCCAAACGTGCTTTCTTGTTTGCTTTGTTCCTTTTCTCGCTAATCTTTTGGAGAATGATTCAAAGCCCAGAGCACCTGAAGCTCTTGCTAATCAGACAAGGCCTTATGTATCATTTAGATTTACTCATTCTATGTATAACCCCTCATGATATAATTAACAGTGGTGGCACTGTTAGATAATTAAATTTAGTTTTATGCAGAGGTCAAATGACCTGGATGGTTTATACGTGAGCCGATGCCCTTCAATGAATAAATCAAAAATACTGACCCTGACATTAGGCCCCCACTACCAACAGCCGAGCTTCAGTTCATTAAGGTGCTCGTTGCTCACCGGGGCTGACCAAGGCTGGGACTGCCACTCTGTAGGAAAAAATGACATTTTCATGTTTATTCCCTTTCCAAATGGGGATGAAATGGCAAAAAACAATGACTTGCCACAAAACGGTCCCAGCTTCTGCAGCAGTAGAAATGCCAGGTATGGAGCTGATGAGAGAGGCGGGGAGCTGAGCTAGGAGGGGTTGTGCTCTTCTTCCATGGCTCTTGCTTCATGAAGGATGGGATGTGGCAGCTTTATGCCTTCGTTTGGCTCAGCAGTGCCCTGCCCATGCTGCGGCTCACGTATAGCCATGCCAGTGCTGCGACGCAGCCAGGCTGGCTGGAGCACAGGGCACCCTGTGGCGAGAGGGACCATGGTGAGACACAACAAGGTCCAGCCACCATTCCCAGGGGGGTACCACCAGGTGGAAACACAATTTCACGCTGAACTGACTCACAGCAAAATATTTTGGGCCGATTCAACTAGTACTCTGTTTCGGGTCATAGTGACTCCAACTGCAAGATTTTGTTTAGATGCTCCTGGCAGAAAAACAGTATACAGGGAGACACAAATATACACCTCCTTGTAAAAAAAAAAAAAAGTAACATCTTGGAAACTTCATTTTCTACAGAAAAAGCCTCCTGTAGAAAATGACTGCCCAGCTCTAGCTGTGGATGTCCTCCTGCAGCCTGGTCGGGCACCGGTGCAGCCTGCACAGCAACCCCAGCATCTCGAGTGGTCACCATGCACACGCCTCCATGCTGAGACCGCGCCTTTCCCCCATGCAGCCTGGAAACGACAGCCCTCACTGGGATTTTCCTTTCACCTCCCGCTATCACTTTATGCATTTCTTATGTCAGTGATAAGAGAAGGGTCCTCTACATTTTTGCCTTCTTGATAGACAGGGGATAGATCATAATTAAATCACAGTTTAGCTTGGGACTTTGCATTCATGCTGAGGAGCAGGGCAATCCGTCTATTTGCAGGACTGGGCATGTATTATTTATTTTTTAAAATCCTTATGTGTTTCACAAATAATCCCATGTATTCTTGGATGGCAAGCACATTAGAGCAAGCCAGTGTCCTATCTCATTCTGTTTGTTCTTCCCTTCTCTCCCTGAGAACAACGAAAGCAGGAGGAAGTCTCGCATTGGTTTGTTACTAGTTTCCAGGCAGTTTTGCTTCCAGCTTCACAACTATGAGCAAAACATTGCAATACCTAGGTTTGAACAGACACAGAAAACATCTGGTTTAAAAAAACACCCCAGCACCACTAAAGATTCAGGAGGGTGCTCAGAGGCAATGAGGCGGTCCCTGGTGTTTATTTTATTGAGTTTAGCATTTTGATCAAATTTTGAGGACCAATGACTATGCAAGATATCGAGAAGTGATGATTTGTGACTTGGAAAAAGAGGATAAATCCAGGCAGGCTGCCATCGCTGCGGGCGCTGTGCAGCCCTGTGCACCTCACCCACGGAAGGCGACTTCCGCTACCTGCCACTTCAGCAGTTCATTAAAAAAAAAAAATCACATTCTGCTGCGCCCTCGCAGCCCTGCAAGCCAAAACGCCGGCGCTGCCGCTCCCGTCCCCAGCCCCTATCAGACCTGCTGCTATCAGGACCAATAACGCTAATAAGCCATTGATGCAGTCCCTCCGCTGCGGGCTATCCAGCGAGCAGAGGGCGGAGGCACTGGCGGCCCCGACTTCTGCAACCGCCTCAGCAGATCCTGTTGCTCCTGGGGAGATTTCCACAGCTCCTTCTGGCCTTTCGTCCGCCTGTCCCTCCTAGCCCAGCCCGGAGAGGCTGCACCTCCGGCACCAGCTGCAGCACGCAGCCTCCCCACGACCGCACGATTGTTTGTAATACAATTTTTTTTTTTTTTTTTGGAAGCACATCTCCAACCAGAAAGCGTAAGAAAATCCCATCCGCCTGCCAATTGACTCATGTGTAGGGTTTCCGCTTCCCAGATCTGCATATTGTAAGCTCCTGACACAAGTTGATGTTGTAAGTACAGCTTCCATACGGTTCTCTCAAAGGCAACAGATTTTTTTATACATATATATTTATATATGGCACCTGGTTTGGCAGAAACCACATCCGAAAAAGGGAAGTAAGTAAAACAGTAAAAGCTGAATCTACCTAGCTATTGCTGGCTTTGGAGGGGTTTTGGCCAATTCCAAAGACAGCATAAATCTCTTACTCTTACTCAGGAATGACATAGGAGTCGATAGGGCTAGGATGGCTCCCGAGTGCAGAGGGAAGAGGTCACAAAACCAGATCTGACATCTGGATCCAGCTGGACAAGGGCCATTTCTTGACCTGAGCATCCTGAGGTGCATAAAGCAGATGGCTGGCCGCTCCTTTGGCACCAAGCGAGACCAGGCCCTAGCGCTTCCTGACACTCCAGCCTGGAAGAATTTGGGTTCAGCACCTGAAATTCGGCAACTTTTGCCACCAGACTTGGCAGGCACAACTGCTCTGGTACTGGGGTAGGGATCCAGGGAGCCTGGATTTTTCTGCCCACTATCTGTCACGGGGGTCTTTGTGCTAAATAAACCCGTTTGTGGGGCTTTGCGATGAGGCGCACCAGGGCTGGGAGCCCGCGGGACACGCAGGTGTTGTCCTCGGCGCACGACACCTCGGGCCGAATCAGCGCGTCCTTCCGGAGGGTCCCGGTGCCACGAGCAAGCGGCACGCGCTGCCGAGGCTCTTCCCCAGCCCCGAGCCCCGTCGCTCCCCGTCCCCCCCCGGCTGGCTGGGGACCGTCGCGGACGCGGCGGCGGAGCCCACCCCGGGAGGCGGCAGGGCGGGGGCAGGGGACCGAGCCCCCACGCCCGCCCTCAGGGGGGGCTGCGGGGCGGCCGAGGCGCTCGGCGCGGCCGCGGGGCTCTGCCCGCCGGGCTGCCCGCGCCCTGCCCGCCCCCGCCCCCTGGCGGCGGGGCCCGGCCCCCGCCCCCGCCCCGCGCCGCGGCCGCCCCCTCCCCGCGCCGTGACAGACAGCTCCGGCGGCGCGCTCGGCCGGGGAGGCGGCGATGCGATGCGCCGCCGCCGCCGCCATCCCGGCGCAGCCCGCGGCGTGCCCTGCCTGCCGGCAGCCCGCGGCCGCCCCTAGCCGCGCTGCAGGCGGAGGGGCAGGGGCGGCGGCGGCTTCTCCTTCCCGGCGCTCCGCATGAGGAGAGGCGTTAAATAGCGCCAGCGCCGCGGCGGCCGCCACTGCCCGCTCGGTGGCGGCGGAAACATGGCGAGCGACTCCCCGGCGCGGAGCCTGGACGAGATCGACCTCTCGGCGCTGCGGGTGAGGCGCGCCGCCGGGTCGGGGCCCGGAGGGGGATGCGGGAGCGCCCTTCCCCCCCATCCATCCATCCATCCCCCAGTGTGGGGGGGCTGGGGCTGGAGGGGCGCGGGTGTGCGCGGTGGGGTGCGGGCTCTGTGTGTGTGTGTGCATGCGTGTGTGCGCGCGGATGTATGTGTATGTGCGCCTGCACGTATGTAAATACCGATATATAAACGTGTGCATGTGCATGCATATAGCCGTGTGTACGTGCATAGCTCTGTACGCACACCCATGTATGGACGCGTGTACGCAGGTGTGTGTACGCACACATGCACATAGGAGCGTGTGTACGCGGGTGCGTACGGCCGGGTGGGTGTGCGGCTGCGGCTGCCCGGCCCCTCCGGCGGGGGCCGCCGGGCATCGGTTGTGGGCGGGGGGCGCCGGGGGGGGCGCGGGGACGGCCCCCTGCGGCCGGCGCTTGGGGTGGGGGCACCCCGGAGCCCCCCGTTTGGCGGCAGGGCTGGGTAGTGCCTGCGCTCCGCTCATACACCGTGCAGCACGCATGCACACACGGACACACGGACAGGGATCGTGGAGCCGGACATCTCCGGGATGCGGGAGCGGGGCTCCCCAGACCCAGCTTTTCCACACCGGCACGGACCCCGCAGCCTTTCCATCCGTCTCCCGCTGTGCACCTTCGCTCTGTCTCCTCCTCACCTCCCCTTGAAAATGAAGCTTGTCATGTACCCTTGAAATGTCGGGCTCATCAGACGTGTCAGCCTCTGCATGGGCTGTGGCCTGATGTCCCCCCCCGGTCTATTTTTCCTATAACTTTTTTCCTTTTACCCCTTTCTTCTTCATCCTTTTGGTCGTAAGAACAGCTAGTTGGTATAGAGCATGGGGAGTCATTTAGAGAAGGAGTGTTTATTCAGGGGGCAACAGCAAGGCTGCTTCTCTCAACCTGCTGGCATAGATAAATAAATAAAATTAAGCAGAATCCGCTGAAGACTTGCACAAGTGTATTTTTAGAAATATTATTTGCTTCAGTGACAAAAAAAAAAAAGTCTATTCACTTGCCCTACTTTCTTCCTGGTGAGTTTCTGGTTGATTAATAGTGTAAATGATTGCTCAGCAATACACAGTGTAGATGACGTTGGAGCGGGGGGACCATCCAGCTTAAAAACAGACCTGGAGCTCTTGTTTCCCCTCTTAGGTGGAAGGTGCCTTGGGAGAGAGGTTGCTGAAGCTGGTGGAATTATCCAGGAAAGCAGTATCATTTGGCGGGGGAGGGGGCCCTCTCCTTCTCCCCACCCTCTGAAAATCAGATTTTTTTTTTTTTAACATCTGCGCTAGGAAGTTTATTTGAACTAGGGCACCATTTCTTTTTAAAACCGTATCCACACATGCTTAGTTTTTATTCTGTGTTTGTGGCTTTTTAATAGCAATGCGCACCAGATACAGTCAGGGTTTTGTTTTCGCTTTAGGAGGAAATATATATTCCCTCCCTCCCCTGGCAGCGCCTGGTCTGCGAGCAGAGCGGTGCTGGCGTTTCAGGGTAACTGGAGACAAGGGGACCTGAAACCCCAACCGATGGTGGGGTGGGAGTGCAAAACCGTGTCCCCCTGCCCAGTGGTGGCTGCTCCGGCAGGACCCCGGGGACTGCAGCGGGGCTGCTCGCTTCCCACTGCCTGCCTGCGGGCAGCATGGTGCTCCTGCCACTTGGACCTCTGCCCCCTCTCAAGGGGGGACACCTGCTATGGCGCTTTCCTGTAAATGACGAGAGATGTGTTGGTTTGTAAGTGAGACAAGAATAGGAGCTTAGTTTGCCAAGGAATAGATCTTCTTCTGAACTAAGCTCTTTTAGCACTTAGAATAATTGTTAAAGGTCATAAATTCAGCAGATAGGGCAAGAAGCATGAATCATTCCACGGAGTCTGAATCAGAAATCAATAGTAAATTTGCTGCCTGAGCACAAAACATGGCAGGGAGGAGTAATTCCCCAAGCCTTGCAAAATTTCATTTATTATAAAAGAAGTGTCACGTTGCTGCGGGTTTGTAGATGAGTCTGGATGGAGGAGACGTTACTCTTGTGCCTATGTGTTTGAAGGGGTGAGGGATGGCTGTGTGAAATGCTGGGAGCAGGTAGTGACTCAAAATCTCTCAGAGGGGATGATTTGTTCCCAGCAGTGGGGAAAGGAAATGCTTGGGCCGCTTATCTCCAAGTTTGAGTCACCGAAATGTTCCAGGAGGCTGGGTTTTATGAACAACAAGCAAATGCATTTATAAAGGTGGACCTTTGACTGCCGGTTCGCCCTGTCCTTTGCTTTGGCTTCCCTACTTCAGTCACAAGGGAGGAAGGTGGATTCGCAGGACAAGAGCGTGCTGTTGAAGGCTGAGCACGGCTTGCCACAAGCAGAACCCTGCACACCGTTGTGTGTGCACCGTGCTCATTGCCATAGTACCCAAGTTCATTTCAGCTTTGGCTCTGCCCGCTAGCTTACGGGGTAGGATTTGTAGAGCTGGGATTAAAGGTAACATAGGAGGTAGCAGGCGCTTCTGTTTTTGCTGTGCTAGAGTTTATCTTGGCCACACAGTTGAGCTCCACCGCAGCAGTGCGTCTGCTTGATGTGCTGGCGGCTGGGCCAGGAACAAAGCACTGAATTCTGATTAAAATGCACGGCCTGGTGCATCAAGTAAGCACACTTCGGGCTCTCTCCTGCCTTCTTTGCGACATATTTCTATCCATTATTGTGCACCGTGCTCATTGCCATGGTACCCAACTGTCCCTGTGTTGGTGCAGGGTGAAGCCTTCAACATCAGAAGGATTCTTAAAATAGAGATCTTCTGGTGGTGGTGCTGGTAATGAGTATTGTTAATGTTGCAGAAAACTGTAATTTAAAATTATGAGGCCATTGAACAGGTAGTGCTGCATATTATACTGACAAGGGGATAAGATAAACTACATTATAATGTTCTTTTGTACGGGCAAGGAGATATTTTTGCTAGTCCACTCGGCATGTTTAATAGCCAAATGACCTGGCAGTGCTATTAGCAGAATAATGATTAACATGGGGATTTGCACAGGCTGTTGACAGGCGTGTTTGAGAAGCAGATTTTTGCAATAAAATGTGAATGAGTGTGAGGAGGGATGCAGTGGGCCATGCTCTCTGGTGGTAAATGCACAGCTGATCCCAATAGGAGAGCAAGCAGAAAGATGGGGCTGGGTTTTGGGGTTTTTTCCACCCTTTTTTTTTTTTTTGTCTCAGCAAATGCAAGAGCCTGTTATCTCTTGCTGAAGGCAGTGGCCTTGATCCTTCTAAAATATTCAGGTCAATAGTAAGCACTCTATTAGTAACACTTTTCCTCTGCTGCATCCATCTGCGGGGACGGGCCTCCAGCTGATGTACTGGTGATGGCAGTGGGCTCTTCTGCAGTAGCTGCCACAGCTGGATGCATTTGGGACACTTTGCAAGGTGCGTGGGAGGTGATAAAAGCTCTCTGGGAGGAAAACCTTTCTCAGGGAGCTGATAACCCCCAGGGTAGAACCGACTTGGGGCAAGCAACCCCCCCTGCTCTCAGCTGTTCCTTGTCTGCTTGGTGAGGGGCTTGCTCTGGGCTTGGGTCCCAGCTGAAGGCTGGGGGCTTGCAAGGTTCACCTGGGTTGTATGGCTTGGCTAAGGGTTTGCTGCAAAGCTGGGAATTTAAAAAGAGCCTTTTTGGGGAAGGAGTAATTGTTTTCTTCATGTACCTGGACGTTGCTTTTGTTTTGAACTCATTAAAAAAAACCTGAACTTTTGTTACTTACTTTAGTAAAGTGCTGACCGTGCACTCTCTGGAAACTGGATCCTAAAATCGTTAGTTGTTTTGGAAACGCCTGGCCTTTAATGCTCAGGCTTGGAGAGGAGACAGCACAGAATTAAGGAGCCGGTGGGTATTAGCTGTTGCTGGGAAGAATTGGATGAAACCCAAAAATTCCACTACTCTTCCTTTAGCTTTGCTTTGTATAGAAGTGAAGTTTCAGTGGCCATTTGTTTGCATTAGTTGATCATTGTCAATGAAGATAAAAGTTAAGTTAAAAAAAGAAGTTAAAAAATGCACAAAACCCAAACAAACATACTGGCATTGTCCTGTTTCCAGAACTTCATAAATTTATGGCATATTTCAGCATCATTAAAGATTTAGGAGAAGTTCTAATGGGGGATCAGCACTGCAAGCCACCACTCAGGAGCATTATCCTGGCAGCATTATGTTAGGTTTCTTCTTCCAGCACCTTTTAAAAAACTGTGTAGCTCGACAGAATTTGGGCAGCTTTTGCAAAGGTCACCTTCTTCCTAAATAGAAAGAGGAACAAATTCGACTAGAGATGACTTCTGGAGATTAAAAAAAGACATGAAAAGCTTATTTATTTGTGCTGTGTTTTACATAATATGCTACCATGCAAAATTTGGGACATCTCTTCAACAAATGTATATATAGCCACAGTTCCTGAGGATGGACGCTCTTGGGGGTCTTCCATCAGGGACTTCATCTGTCCTCTTCCATTGTGATTCAGTGCATGTGTAAGCTATGGACCATGACTGTGTCCATGTACTTCATATATTTTTGAGCCTTTTTTTTTTTTTTAAGCCGTAAAACCTTGGCAGCACAATATTGGTCTCTGAAT
Organism: Aptenodytes patagonicus; assembly: GCF_965638725.1. Lineage (NCBI taxonomy): Eukaryota > Metazoa > Chordata > Aves > Sphenisciformes > Spheniscidae > Aptenodytes > Aptenodytes patagonicus. The sequence continues at coordinate 18,336,979 of NC_134954.1, forward strand.
CATCCCAAAGGGATGACAATATCAAACTCTAAGCCTTTTTTCTGCATCTCGCTTCCATTCCTTGAGCCAGGACTGGTGATAGTGGTGCAAACATTTATCTTCTACACATGCATGCATATTCTTGTGTGTGTGTGCTCATTAAAAGTTACAACAGAAACAAGGCTGTCTTCTGTCTAATCCTTTTGCATGGTTGATTCCCCCCCCCCCCCTCCCCCCCCACCTTTTGGAGTTGTGCAGCCCAGATGCTGCTCTTCTGCAGTTCTCCATGTGTCCTTCAGCACTGGTGCTGTGGTTACTCTTCCTCATCTTTGGAGATCTTCCACAACACAAAAGTATATGGTGTTTTCAAAGGCATGGAGAGTCTCTATGTTCTCACTAGTGTTCCTGTGCTGGTCAGCCGTAAAAATTAATAATTTGGAGTGAACTTACAGCAAAACATGTGCTTGAGCAGGTTTAAGTTTGAGCACAAGCATTTTGTTGAATCGAGTTTGAAGCAAGAAAGAGTATTTGGTTGGTGTGCATATTTAAAATAAAGTGTCTTATTTTTAATCCATGCAAGAAGGAGTAGTTAGAGGAGGCTTTTATCCTTGCTACGTGAAGCTAGTTTTTATCTGCCAGTCTCTAGTAGATGTAGTGGTACAGTTTGTATGGGGTGAGGGGGGAAACGGTTTCCATTTGATCTGTATGTAAATCTCCAGGAGTGAATCACCTGGCTAAGGAAGAGGTGTCCTTGGAAGTCATCATTCACGTGGGGCCAGGTCATACCAAAGCTGCTGTCACCTCCTGGGCTTGGGCTCCAAGCTGCTCTCTGCAAACCCTTGCCCGACTCCATCTAATTCACCCCCAGTCATTTTGCAAGGGTAATTATAGACATCAGCGTGAGTTCTCTGCTTCCGACCTGCAGGACGGAGTATTGATCCCTGTCTCATTTCTTCATGCCTTAAATATAAATGGAGAGAATCCTGTTAGATTTCCCATGCTTCCCCCAGTAAAAAGCTATCAACAGGCAAAAGGGTGCATGGTGTGGACGAACAGCATCAGTAAAAGCTGTTGTGTCTTGGGGTGGGGAGGATGGTGTTGAGGGTTCAGGACCTACCTCCTGAAGGCAGCTTCTCACCCAGGGGTACCCGGGGAGGATACATGCAGTTTCCCCTCTTGCTGCCAGCTGCAGAAGAGACCAGGAGCATTGCGGAGAGAAGCGCAGACCCACGGTAGAGCTGTGCTGGGAGTTGGCACTGTTCCTTCTCCCAAGGCTTTGGCTGACTCTTGCTCCCCACCGCCAGTGGTTTCGGCCCCGGCTGCTCTGCAGGTGCCCTGCTCACCCACGGCAAGTGTAGAGCCTCCATCACATGAGGTTTCTGTTTGCTGATGCTCAGGCATCTTCTCTACCTTTCACGGAGCCATTAAAGCAGGCTGCAGGTTGAAAACCACTAGCCTAAGTCATTGATAGCTCCATTAAATGAGGGGTTGTATTTCACACTTATAAAGCCAGTAGCTTTGATTTTTCTTCCCCCCCGACCCCCTCCTCCTGTCCCCTTTCATCACTTTGAACCGTGGCTGCACATTGAAACCGACGGGCTGTGTGCTCTGGGCTCAGGAAAACAATTTATGTAAGCGAGGTTTGATGTTCTCAATGTAAATCGCTTATGATTTCTAAAGGAGGATTGTCTAACCAACACAGTCCTTGGGAAGCAGAGACTCCCCCTCTCTCCGTGTTCCCCCTCCATGGTGGTTTCAAGATGAGCCCTGTGAGGGGCCGAGCATCCCCTTCCCGCAGAGGGATGAGGATGCTCAGCATGTAGCGCCCCAGCCCTGGGGTGCTCCTGCAATGGCTCGTTAGTGAAAGGAGAGGAAAAGCCACCAAGGTTGGAAAACACCGATAAGAAGTTTAGTCGGAACTCAGTTATATCTCTCTGCACGCCTGATTTTATTTTGTAATGGCAAATCAGAAAACCTTCCTCCCCTTTGATCGAGAATGTTGCTTTTCTATGTTCAATTTCTGCAGTGCTTGCCAGAAGTTCAAGGTTGGTTGTTGGTAGTAAATGATGGATGATTGTAATCAGGTGGGCAGCACTGGAGTATCCAGATGAGTCTTGCGTAGCTGAGAGCTGGCATTTCCTCCTTCCACACTAGGTGAGCAAACAGTGTGTACTGCCCCGTGCTCAGCTGCCGAGTTACCCCGAGCGCAGCAGAAGGTATGCACTTTGCTCTGCTGCAGATAACCAGCTCTCCTCTGCTACAGAAACCCTAGTAGATACTAATGGCTTTGTGCAAACACCACCCTCTTGCCAGTAGGTGAGACCTGGGCGGTTCGCATGGTCCCATCCTTCCTACATACATGCTCAGGCTGAAAACAACCATGGCCTCTGGCAAGTGCAGTAGCTGCCTAGTTTGTGCAGCGGGCTGTGAACAGTGAGTTGCTCTTCTGAGTAAAGCCTTAGCAATCTGAGTTTAACATCCTCTTGGTTTTAAGTGCTGTTGCTGCAGCGGGGGTGGGCAGATGTGTTTCTGTTCACGTGAGTGCACGTGTGGTTTCCAGCTTCAGAGTACATGAAACCTTTTGTTACAGTTTTTGCTTGCTTCCTCCAGCAATGGTATTTCAGAGTGCAAAACGAAATAAATTGTTTAGCTTTCCTGAAAGCAACACTTCTGAGAAGCCAAGGATATTGCATAGGTTGTGTATTCCTTTATAGACTAACAATGAATCAAAAATTTAATTTAGGTGGCTGACACTTCCCTCCCCCTTTTAAAAATTCTCTTTGCTCCTAATTTTGAAACTCAGCAGGAAAAAGCCTACTGCCAGCTGAGTCATGTGTTTAGTGCATGACAGAAGTGACTGCTTGAGACCATGCCCTTAATCTGCTGGATGGAGACTTTAGGATGCATTGGAGGCGGTAGAGTCTTTGCTGAGGAAGAGATCGCACAGCTTGAATCTAATAAAATGTGTCTAATAACCACTGTAGCATGCTACAGAAATACAAGAGATCAAAGCTTTGGAGGCATTTATTTTCATAATTTGTGGGTCAGATCCTTGCAGGACTAATTGGGTGCTGTTTGATGTCCAGGCAACAATAGAAATCTCCCTGTAAATCGGAATATATTTGCCTCTTCCTTTCTCTTTTGTACATAAGCATAAAAGCTTGGTATGATTTTGAGATAAACTGGCAAAAGTGAAGGTACAGACCTCCTCTGTACCTCACTGCCATCTTTCTTAGCTGTATTAACACTGTGGGCCATATAGCTGATACAGTGACCAAAACAACTGCATTTTCCCAGTAGCTGGTGGTCCTAATGTTGGTGCTCCAGGAGCACTAAGGCTGCTGATTATTGCCTACCGTGCTTCTGCTCCCCAAAGCATGCACCAAGATGAAACCAGAGAATGAGCTTTGATGGTGCAGTTTGTAGGATCTCTCCAGTTGTGGCTCACTAGTCATGATACCCAGGTGGTATCTCAGCTTTGCAGGTGGTTACCCCTAAAACACAGCAAGTCAGGAATGCTGTGTGCTTTGTGGAGGCACTTAAAGTTTTTATATATATATTTTTTATATCTATAAAATATATATTATATGTAAAAAAATAAGCATGGATCTAACTGTTCCCTCTTCAGTGGGGTAGGACGGCATGGTGGACTAGTGTGCCTATGAATGACACAGCCTGTGTCCCTGAACCTGGCATATAGACCTTCTTCAAAACACAGGCCAAAATTTTCCAAGCTACGCACTTACATGGGAGATGCTGAATTAGCCATAGACCTGTTGTTGCACGTGAAACCTGGCTGGAAAAGAAGGGGCACTGCCCTTAAACTTGTGGTTTTTGTGTTGTATCCTCCCACTGAATACTCATGGTAGGTGTTCATGGGGGGCTTCTCTCGTGTGTCTGCAGATGCCACCATTTTTGGAGGAAAGAAAGATGGGTGTGCAAGGAAACTGTGTTCCTGGAGCAAAACCAGAGGCCAAGGCAACAAAATTAAAAGGGCTTTAAATGCATTTTCTGGCTATGCAGACAGGCTGTCTTCACTGCAATAAATCTTCAGCCTTTACGTATTGATTAGCTGCAGTAAATAGTGTGATGACTCTGCTCTTCCTATTGCTATTCTGTGGGGATCGGTGTGTTAGTATGGCTGAAAAGGCTGTAATAGCTAAGTGGGATTCCAGTAGTGAGAGTGGTTTACAAATGCTCTCCAAAGTGAACCTCGCAGCCAGTGTGACTGTGTTTGACTGCTGTAAATATAAACACAGAGTGCTCCACTGTTGACTGGGCTGGTAATGGCCGTGTTTTCTAATGGGCAAAACTGCATTCCCTGTGCCAAGTGCCCTGCAGTGACTGTGCTCTACCTTGGCAGGGATGCTGTCTTCTCCTGGTTCACTGGCTGGGGAGCTGTGATGGGTACATTGTGTGGGGGGTGAGTGAGGGGAGCACGAATGGAGGGGAGAGGCTGGAGTCCTGTTGAAGTGTGGGGCTGCTTGGCTAGGAAATGGAAAAAGGCTGAAAATGCCTCCTTTTCTACCTGCCCCACTCATGGCTTGTAATAGTTTCTTCAATATTCATGTGTCGCTGGGCATAGTTTGAAGTGATTTTGTTTGTTGGGCTTTGCCCCTGCTCTTGGAGGCAATGATGTGGTGTAGCAGCCTGAAGGTGGTTGTGTTTGAGCACTGGGCAAGCCCCGGATCCTTGGAAAATTGTCATGATAAAATATGAATAGAGCAGGAAGGTGGCAGGGACAGCAGCTTGTTGTCCTCATGGAGCAGCAGTGGGAGGAGGGATGGAGAGCTGCTTTAAATATTAGATGCCATAGGTGAAAACCCATCCAACAGACTTCCCATGGGAGTGCCCACGTTTTGTGACAACCTGTAACTACACCGTGGTGGAAAAGCTCTTCCAGAGGCAGTTTGGGCCATGAGGTGAAATCCCAGGTTGCTCCAGAGACAGTGGATGGAAAGATAGGATGGAGCAGATGTAAAATTAGCATAACAATATACCTTTAATTCAACTTGAAGGAAGTAATTGAAGACTAGTTGTTGCTTATGATGGTGACCTCTGCCAAGATGACTCATGCTGCAATATAATATGAGTCACTTGTTAATGATGGCCTGTTAAGGAGAAAGTGCCAAATCCCGGTAACTTCTTCATTGTGCGATATAAAAGCCAGGATGAGGAAGGGTGTTCAGGATATTGTTGCCTAAAAATAGCTGATACTTAAGAGTGCCGAAGCACCTTTACTTGGCTCTGGGGGACTCTAGCATGAAAAGGCAAAGGCCCTGAGCAGAAATGCTACTTCTTCTTTGGCCTCAGTTTAAAAGAGCCACACAACACACTTTGTACCTCTCCTCCCCAGCCTTCTGTGTTGACGTGATGTTGCCCCAGGGTGGGGACCCTGATAGCTCTCCTTCCTGCCAGACGGTTCAGCTGGCCGGAGGGCAAGTGCCTGATGGTGGGAGGGAGGGGGGTAGGTGCTAAGTTGTGCAGTGAGCATGGAAAGCCATGGCCATCTTTGCAAAGGCTGCCCGGCAAGGGCTTAGCACGGGGAGGGAGGTCTTGGGGGCAGCCTGGCTGATGGGAGGGCAGGAAGGTAGGAACAAGATCCTCCATGGGAAGGTCCCTGGGGTGCCACTGATGGGGAGCCCTGGGCTGGAGACCTGCAGTTAGGAGCCCGGGGGCTAGGGTAGAGGGAGGTGAAGAACTAACAGTCTGTGGCCATGTCATCCCCTGTAGCGAGGGCTTTGCCAGGCACAATCTCTCCGTGAACTCCTCGCCTCCAATGTCTGCCAAATGGGTGCAGGATGAGAAGTTTTTTATGGCTATAAGGAACCTGTGTTGCTCCTGTAGCAACTGACTTGAGCATTCACTTGTTAATCATCTACTAGCTGTCTTAAATGCTTCCTCGTATTGAACTAGTGTTTTTCCTCAATAAATGAGGTTTTGCAATCCACAGAAGAAAGCGAGAGCCTAGTGTGAAGGTGCTTGTGACCATGGGCGGGAGCTCACCAAGAAACGATAGGTGGACTAACTCCTGGGCTCAGCCTGGGGGTCGGTGCCCCAGGCATGCTCTTCTGTGCCATTTCACATAGCAGAGGGGTAAGAGGAAGGTACGGCAGAGGAGCACCTTCCTCCTGGGAAAGGGTTTTTAACTTCTTTAGCAAGTTCCCACCATTAGTGTAGTGGTCCTGCTGCTGTGGCAGCTCTCGTGAGCTCTCATCATGCCTCTCTTGCCATCCTTGTCAGCTTCAGCACCAGAGGGGACCCACAATAGGGAGGGGTTTTGCTCTTTGGTAGAGCAAACCAGTGCTGTTGGTTTTCACTGAGCAGCTGGATCCTGGGTGCCAGCTCCTCCTGGGGTGATCTCCACACTGGCCCTTAGACCTGGGGGTGCCCCGAGAGGACCATAGTTTCTTTGCCATGAGTGGAGTTGGGGTTGCTGTGTTGGGGTAGAGCACTACAGGCTGAAAGATGGCTGAGCTGCCTCTCCATCACGTCTTACATGTGTTCAGGCCTGGGAAGGCCAGATGTCCTTTACATGGAGACCTGTGCTTCCAAGGTGTACCAGCTCACATCTTCTGAGAAGCAGGTGGAGTGAAAGCATTACACTTCTGAATAGGCAAAGGCTTTATCATGTGGTTCAAAGGGAGGGATGCCTTGTAGGTGGACAGACCATACCCCCCAAAAAACGAAGCAGTGTTGTTGACAAGGGAGGTGGGACATAAGTTCAAAGCTGGAGTCTCTTTCTCAAGACCTTTTTGCAATAAGTTGTGGTTTTGCTTTCACCGGTTGACGTGACCTCTTCTGTGCTGCTGGCATAAAGCAAAGTGCCTGCACAGAGGAAACGTCCTCGAGAGAAGATGCAAGAGCCCTGCTCATTATCAGGAATGAGTAAAACTGCTCCAAGCTAATCTGGCTGCCTAAAAATAGAAGTGGTGGTAGGGGGAGGGACTGTCTTCTGTGTTCGTTTGCCCTTGATTTTCATGACATTTTGCTGCTCTATATTATGTATCTTGTAGGGGAGACTGTGTGTCCTGGTCACACTGGAGCAATTCATGAGAGCACGTGCTCATGTCAAAAACCATCGGGGAGGAAGGCTGAGAAGCTTGTTCAGGGTTTAGCAGTTAACTCACAAAGTGCAGTAATTCAGGTTTATTCCCTCATTCTCATGCTCCTTGCAGGTTCACAGCCTCTCCCTTGGTGTGATCTTGAAGTCTCTCCTGGGGCAGGTCTGAAGAAGCGATGTGACTGGCGGCGAGGCTGTGGGGTGGGATGGATCCCTGGTGCTGCGAGGTGGTGGGAGCAGGGGACATTCATCATGTGTGCACCTCACCAGAGAGAGTCATGCCTCAATTGAAGGTTGCAGCATCTACTTTGCAGTTAAGGAAAAAAAAATAATCACTTATGAGACTTAATTACTGTGTTATTGTTATTCAGCATTTAAAACCCAAGTTTCATAACTGCCTTGTGATATCAGCATTTATGTTCTTTGTCAGTATTATGCAAGCAGCTCACCTTGTGATCATGAAATACTGAAATGTGCTTTCTAATGCTCACCCTCTGTTTCTCAATGAGTCCATAAAACCTCTTCTGCTTTCCATTAATTATGGAACAATAGGACATTTTCCTCTTCTCTTTTAAAAAGAGCTGAGCCTTTTTTTTTCTTTTTTCTTCAAGTTCTTGGGCCAGCTGATCCTCTGAGACCTTTCTGTTTGTAGCTAGACCAGAGTGGACATATCTTCTGTCCTTCACTGCACTGTCTTTTGCCACTCGGGGGGGAAGCAGGAGGTTTGTAGACCCATCTAGGAGCAAAGGTCTTGCCATACTGGAGCAGTCCCAGCTGGTGCACTGGCTGTTGCTGGCACTGGTGTGGTTGATGTGATCGACCTACAAGGTTAGCTGAGGCAACTGGGAAAGATGGGAACAGGTCAGGACGGAGTGACTTTACTTCATCCCCAAAAGAGCTGAAATATTACCTTGCTTGTTGATACTGAGTTGTTTTCCAACTAGAAGTTTCTATTAACACTAGAAGAAGCCCTTTCTGTACCCCACTAGAAGTGCTTGGAGCGCCCCCCCCAAAGGCTGCAGTGCCAGGGCAAAGCAGAGCAGGAGCTGTGCTGTAAACAAGGCTCTATGAGCTGGGCTCTGGTCTTTGTCTGTGGGAGCATCTGTGCTGGGTCTGGATTTACCCCATCTCCACATCCAGCTTTTTGTAGGACAGTGAGAGTAGACTTTTAGCTTTTCCTCTGATCAGTTCAGTTCAGTTCTGCCACTTAGTGGCATCCAGAGCAAGGGTGGGAAAGGGACGGTTGTTTTGTTTTGTGGCGGTGTTGTCTATGGGGCAATTCTGCAGGTGACTAGCTAGAGGTCGTGGGGTCTCTGGATACTTTACTGGAAGAATCTCGCATGATTTCCTTGACTTAGAGACCCAGAATTATAATCTCTTCTCTGAGTTTTCTCAAGAAGAAAGAAATTGTTTGATTTTTTTTTTTTCCTTTTCTTTTCTTCCCTTTAGAGGGCAAGAATGAAAATTTCTCTCTAAGCACAGATGTGGAGTGCAGTGCAGTTCAGTTTGCCAGAATACACTGAAGAGGATGTGTCTCCAGGCTCCGTGGCCAGTGCTGCTTCTCCACTCTTTAATACTTCGCTTTACATATACACCCGGAGATGCGTAACTCTTTTCAGATGCTAATGAGGAGTTTGTAGATAAGATCCCCTGTGAGGAAAGGAATGCTAGGATAGTCTCATAGCAGGGGAAATCAAGGTGAGGAGGGGTCAAGCATCTTCTCTAGATTCACTTACAGGCGATGCAGCCCTGGCAGAGTTGGGAGTAGAAGTCAAACCCTCTGGCCTCTCATCCTGTGCTGTAGCCATTAAGCTACGCTCTCCTAAGATTAGATAATGTGGTTTTGGTGTCTGCAAGACTTGATGAGCAAATTCCTTTGAATAAATGCTTTTCTTGTATTTTTGCCAATACAGAGTGAGATTTGGGACATGAGGGAAGGGAAATAACTTGCAGGTGTCAATTTTCAGGAGGAAAATCAGATGGAGAGATAATACCCAACAGGTTAGAGTTCTTTGATGAACTCAGTGGTGAGGATCGCATCCTGCATCTCTGCTTTAGAGTAAGGGATGTGGGGAACCCAAGGTGCGACCGTGCTGCTGGCAGCCTGCCATGACTTTCAATATTACTGAACAATCTGGATCTCTGGCAATGGCAAGACACGGTGCTGGAGATTGTTTGGGCCCCGGGATAGATGCTAAAGTTAACAGGGTTAAGTTTATGTCTGAATGTTGGGGTTCTTGATGGATCCAGTTGCAGAACTCTGAATTTTCTTAGTGTGAATTGTAGCAGCACGGTACTCCGTGTCACCCTGACCAAAAACTCCGTCCTGGCTTCAGAGCACTTGCAGTCTGGGGAAACACTGATGGCTGAACTGGTTTCCCAGCATAATGAAATATTCCTTTCCAATATGTCAGGTCTTCAGAGGAGGAAAGGATTACAAGGGCATCTTGGTCTCTAGTAATTTGTCTTCCTCGCTGCAGCCTGAGGCTGCAAGGTGGATCGGAGCTCAGCTGAGCACGCACCACAGTGGCTCACAATAAAACTGCTGCAGCTGCCCTCCCCTCTGACCAGGAGAGACGGTGATGGGCCAGTCAGGTCTGCTAGGTGGGGTGAGGTGATGCTGGGTGCCGCAGACAGCTCTCTGAGGATTTAGTGTGACCGGGCAGAGTTTGTTGTGCTATTTGTTTTACTTTCTGAGACAGTGTGGTGTTGCTGAAACTCTTGCATGGATTTGATTTCTGGTTATGAGCACCCTTATCTGCTTCTGTAGCCATTAGCTCTTTGTCTTGCCCATGTGGGAAGCTGTAAGTCACTTCATCCGATAAGGCTTTTCTTATCAGCTCTGACGTTTATTGTGTAGAATTCAAATTATTCTAGGAACTATAAAAAAGGGGATGGAGCCTGGGAGTTACAGCTGAGAAGTTGTTCCTCTTCCCTGCGCGGACCAGCGAGATGTAAATGGAAAGTATGAGTCTCTCCATGCATCAAGCTGGGGCTGAGTTCTTGGTCGTGTATCATGTCTAGAAAGAAGCACATCTGATATTTCTTTTGCTTTCCTTCCTTTGTGCAGCATCATCAAAACATTCCTTTTGGCCTTTTAAACTCATCAGCCTGCTTGTGAAATATTCAGAAAAGCTTGGGCTGAGTTTGCATCACTGGCAGTGGGTTGCATCCTTTCGGAGTGGCTTTGATCTTGCTTACTCCGTGCTGAGTAATTTACACTCCTCTCACATGAGCAGCAGCTTCAATGGATATGCCGCCCTCTGAGAGTCTGGCCCTTGCAAGCTCTCTCAGTTTCTCCTAATGGTAAGCATTTAAATGGTATTAAAGCTGCTTATCTGAGTCTTGTGCTTTTTTAGAGTCATTAACACCTCTGCAAAGAAAGTGTAAAACTCTAGTAAGTCAGCTGGTGGCTGGCACTTTGCAATGGTTTGAATGGTTACCCGGAATGTGGGGAACAGCGGGCTGGGCTTCCCGCGCTGGTGAGGGTGTTTAGGAAGGGTGCTGGTGGTGGCTGCAGTGCCCACAGGTGGGGAGCTGGTGCTCCCATGCATGGCAGGGATCACCCTCGGGAGGTGGTGTTGTCCTTCGGCTGGGGGCCGGGGCTCCCTTCTGGGTGTGAGATCTGGTACCTCGAGTTTTTATTGGTGTTCCCCCGCACCGACCCCCATGATTCCCCAGGGGTCAGAAATGTCCATCTCACCATATTTGCTGTATCTAGTTTAATCGCAGGCTTCAACTGATGTTAGCAATTCTCTTTTAAAGGATCTGTGCTATGCTATTACCTTTACAAGGAGACAATTGATGTTCAAGGGTGATCCCGCCATGAAATCATAAAGAAAAAAAAAAAAAAAGCTGGCTTTGTTCTTCACCTTGAACGTTGTCCTGTGCAGCAACAATGCCACAGTGGTTTGATCTTTCTTGTGGCCACTGAGAGGTCCCACTCTTGCTCTCGTTGCTTGGTCTGTTGAGCCAGTTGAGCTCTGCACTGAATAATGGGAAATTATCATGACTAATGTTATGCTGGTAGAAAAGCTAATAGAAGTGAATAATAGCACAAGATACATGGAAATCAACATTTTTCTCCTTGGAGGCAGTAGATGTAATCCACTTAATATTCTGTGGAACACAAGATTAATTTTCTTCGGCATAATATATGTGAGGGCTTTTCTTTTTAGTTTGCTGGCAGAGGCATCACTGCATTGCTAAAGCTGAGGGCAGGGGATTAGGAGGGAGAAGGATGCTGACCCAACTTCTAGAGGATTCAGGAACAATGAAATCTGTCTAGAGAAGATTAAACTTCTCCCTCACTGGCAGGACTTTTCTGCAAGAAGTATGGCTGGGACTAGTTGTCTTGCACTGGGATGGTCCCTGTTGTGTTTGCTCATCGGGCTTTGCTGTGTGGTAAGGTATCTTTCCGCTCTCTGGATGTCTTAAAATATTGGTGAATAGATCTGATTTGCTTGGACTGTGTGTGGAGACTCTCCTGGTGGGCTCCCAGCACAGAGGCAGTGTCTGCGGCATATGGAAACCAGCTCCAGCCTTGCAGTTGTCCTCCTTCACAGCATACCTTTGCCGTGATTTAAACTCGCAAAGCTTTGTAGAGGTTCTTTTAAAATAATAATAAATCAAACCTCCTGTTCTCTTTCTTTCACAGGGTGGAAAGAATGCAGTGATTTGCCAAGCTTAAAGAGGAGTAGATACAGCAGAAATAAATAAATCGAGCCCATTTATTTTAAGTTCATTAATCTGATATGTTCATAGTTTTCTAAAATAAAATCTAGCCCTGGAGGGTTTAGCAAATCAAATAACAATAATGGCAAGTAATTTACAAGCAGTTACGAATGTTTCCCATCCCCTTTTCACATCCCTACACGTTCATGATTAATCTAATCACTTATGACTGTGGGCCAAATCCTGCTTGGGGATGTGCAGTTGTCTCTTTTTGGGTTGGAGAAGGTGGACCTGAAGAGCTTCCTCCATGCCTGAGCATGGGAAAGGACCATGGGCAGGGGTGAGATAGGCAGCTGGTGGATGCTGGGCTCCTGGGGCACCTTGTGCCTGCAGGAGGGCTTGGTCTGCTGCTGGATGGGATTTCTCTGTTGAAAATCTGAGTATTATGGACTTCTCCGCCTGCTTTGTTTTCCCATTTTGTACTGGTCTTCAGCAGGCTGGTACCTGTGGTCTTACAGGGCTTGCTTTGCTGCTGTGTGCATGTTGTGTTAGTGTTTTCCAGCCTGTTTGTGAGAGCTGATAAAACTGGAGCTCTAGCAAGAGCGTTTTGCTAGGCAGAGGCCAGATAATGTCACGGCTGGCTCCAGGGACCAGAGCTAGCAGAGAGCTCCCAAGGCAGGGGGATGTCACGAGGCTGTAATTTGACAGGGAGCTCAACTAATCCCGTAAAGCAAAAGGTAGTGGTTGGATTTACGGGGTGTCATGGTGTCTTGCAAAGCAAGTGCATCTTCCTAGGATACCTGTGTGAGAAGGGTCCCTCTGCTTTGTCTTGGCTGAAGTACTATTGTAATGCATATCTCAAATGAACTAAACTAAATAATCCTTGCCCCCACCCCAAGTTTAGTAACTTGGGGCATTGGGATTTGAAATAAAAAGCATCTTCCTGAATTTACAAGAGCATTTCACAATGTAAGAAGCCACCAAGAAATGCAGAAGTCTCGCTATGGGAAATACTTTACGACCTGGCAAAAAATTATCGCAAATCATTTCAGCGACTGTGTCTCTGACTTTCAGGCCGTTTTTTTGGCATGCATCAGGCAGGAGCTTGCTTTTTGCTGTGGGACCTTGTTTCCTCCCCAGTTTAAGTGAGTGTCTGTCAAGACCAAACCCTCAGACTCCCTGCCAAGTCTGGCATTACTCGAGGCAGCCTGTGAAATACAGGAAAAAGGTGAGAAGCCTTCTCTTCCCCTTCCCTGCAACTTGTTAACTCTTGGGTGAGAAAGGTTTTTCCAGATATGAAACATACAAATTAACATGTATTTGATATTCTTTTAAATAATTTTGCTGCTTTGTCAAGACAATTCTATGAAAATACATGTTTATAATGTGCGGTTTTGGGAGCTTGTTGAGTTAGTTGTTTTTTACAGTCCGTTGGCTGCATCTTGCGGAGTTCTGCAACAGTTGAATGCTCAATAATTTGATGTGATTTGCTCCCCATATTGTCCTTTTTTGAAACTATTGCTACTGGAGAGTTACCTGATCCTCTCCTGCTAACCAGCCCTTGCAGAACCAACTGTAAGGAGCTGATGAAAAGTGACAGGCAGTGGGTAAACTCTTTGAAAAAAGCTGAAAAACCAGCAGGTAACTCCATTTCAAGATAATCTGTGAAAATTGGACTGGTGTGAGAAATTTGACTGAATCTAGCAGGGAGGTGATATTTCTCCAGACACATATATAGGGACTCTGCCTTGTTTTCAACAAAACACTAAAAAGTAATGGCAATCGCTTTAAACTGGGATGTAGTGATTTCTGATGGGTAAGGCTCTCCACCCACGTTGTCTCTCTTAAGACCAATGTGTAACTGACTCCTGCTATGTTCAGATGGCATGAAGGGTTCCCAGCAACTCCACAAGACCAAGCCCTCCCAGGTGCGGTATCTTTGGCTGTAACACTCATCTGCTGCTGCTGGGTGAACATGAATGATCACAGCTCTGGCCCAGATGCCTTCTCAGCTCTCCCTTGGCTTTAAGTCTCCCTGAGGCTCCTTGGCGTGCATGCATACATGCCCGGCCTGTATGTTGTTTGTTGCACAGATCCCTGCTGTTGAAGGCTGTAGCCTGTAGGTTGTTGGTGCCACAATAACACAACTGTTTCATCCCTGTCAACTTTTCCCTGGTCAGCTCAGCCCACATCCTCAACCATAACTTAAAAACAGACACAGAGGTGCAAAACCATCCTACTTTTAAAAAGCAAAGGGTTTTAAGATTGCTTTGCTTTTTTTGTTCCTAAATGCATCTGGAAGTGAGACATTCTCCCATTTTAAGGCATTCCTCTCACTACAAGGAAGGAGCAAGGCTGTCTTTTCTTGACAAAGGCAATCCCAGATGGCTGACCTCAGCAGTCTCCTGTGAGGGCTGCAGAAGCTGGGATGTCCAGTCTGCAGTGACTTGGAAAGGTGCAAACTGGTTTCTGAGCTGTCACCGCTGCAGACACCCACAGGCCAAACCATAAATGTGACCTGCTGTTGGAGACTGAATTTTTGCCTGCATGCGAGAGAGGGCTCTCTACTTTTGGTGTGAGCTTGGCAGCAACCTTGCTTTTCAAAGTGTGCCTCTAGGAGTGGTATGTTAAGAGGCTGTAGTTCCCGAAACAGCTGCTTTGGTAAGTAATTAAACCAACTCCTCTGAGACCCCATAAACCTTTGACAGCATTTACTAGTAGGTAGCAATTTCAGCTTGATGCAAACATTTGCTGGCCGAGGTGAAACTCTATTTCTCAGAGGAATGAGATCTAAACATTTAGGAATAATATCTTATTGGTTTGAAACTGCGGATGAGTGACTTCCAGTGAGGAGAGTGTCCAGCTGCTATGCTCTAATTGATGTCTGCATCGGAAGAAGTGTGGTTACAATACTAGTAGCGACTTTAGATCTTCTGGGGACTATAGATATGATTTATAATTGGCACTGTAGCTTTTTAGAGACACTGAGCTTTTATATACTGTCCCGTTGAAGTTGTATGCTTGAATTAGGCATATGTTGAAGTGGCTGATGGTACTGAGGCTGCATTCATCTAACACAGCATTGAAAACCTCAGGGTTCACTTAGCAGTAGTGCTTTTGCTGGTGCTTCTGGACTGATTGATTTCTAACTCTTCTAGATGAACAGTCTTCTGTGAACTGGAAGGAGGGCTTATCATACAACTGCAAACAATTTGTAGAGTCCATCCTGGGGATCTATGGGATGTGCTGTAGAGCTTTAAAAATGAGAGAGGATTGTCTGATTTGGAGGGAGTCCAACTTCAAATGAAGAATAAGTAGAATTGTATTGTCTTATATATCTGAGATATATGCTGATAGATGCTGAATATCTCAGTCAGCATCTTCTTACCATGGCGAGACTCATGGAGGCTAGATGTTGATCTTCATTAGCTTCAAGTCAAAACTTGTTGCCTCTTGCTTGAGTGACATCAGGATGAGATGGAGTCACCTTGTTGCTAGCGATGTTTAGGTCAGGCATTTGAAGGAAGGGAGAGGAGGTTTGGACCCTTGTTTTGATTAGTGTAAGTGTGTAGCTTGTGGATGGCGCTTCCTTAGACTGGGCTGCTCCAGCGTGCCCTGTTGGGGGAAGGTTAACTTTATATATGTCAGTGTAGTCATTGTTGTCCTCTCCTGGTATCACTACTGCATCTTGGGCTGTGGGACCCACTGTCTGCAGTGGTACAAATGCATCGTCTTGGTTTGGAAAATCTTTGTTTCCAGGTCTATACGTGTTCCTTACTGCCTTGGAGCTCCCATGTTTTGTATTTGTGGAGGGTGGACAGAATGGCTGCTTTTTCTATTGACATGGTAGGAAGGAGAAACTAGGTCAGAAGAACTCTAACTTTGTGTGTGCAAGTGCTAGTCTGTGAGCAGGAAATCTGGAATAGGTCAATATATTGTAGCTTCAGTGGCTTGCCCTCAGCAGGACCAAGTGGGAGTGGACTGCGTATGTGCATGGGTTTTTTTTTTCTTACTTCCTTCAGTAGTGGTGTTGGCTATACCTTTGCTGGCTGGTGGCGACAAATCCACACTTACGTCTTAAATTGAACAGATAATAGTTGAAGAAGTAATCCAGCTTTACTGACTGAAAAGCCCAATGTGGTGATTAGTTCTTATTTAATTTTGCTGTTGCCAACTATTGGCAGGTCTTAACATTTTGGAAAGGAAGGAGATGCATGTGTGGTGACTGGAGCTTTACTGCAGCATGAAGCTAGGGAGAGGAGTGTTGGAGACCTGGGAGAGCTGATTTATGGTTTAGGAAGAGGAGATGGGCAGAGCGCAGAAGTGGCTCTCAGTAGGGGCTGGAGGAATGGCTCCTCGTGAGATACTGAAGAGGAATGGTTCAAATAGATTTGTAAACAGGCTTTTCTCAGCTGTCAAGTGGAGAAATTTTTCTTCTGTTAATACTTAGCCTTGACAACAGTTTTTCTTATGCTGTATAGGAGTGTTGTTTCTTGACTAACATCTTCGTTTAAGATACGGAGCTGGGTGTTTGGGGGTGAGGGAGGACAAACTACTTCTTCAAAATGAAAACAAAACCCTCGGCGAGTTCCTTATTACTCTTCCAAGTAGAGCAGCTTGTATTGCTTGAGTAGGCAGGAGGTGCAGTGGTAGATGGCATTGATGATAGCTTGTCTTGTGAGTCTCTGGATGGGTGGGCGAAGGAGGGGAAAAGTACCAAAGCTAGGAGGAGAAGATGTGAGATTAAGCAATCCCTGTGAGGGCTGAATAGCACCCAGTAGCCCAGCATGGTTCTGCTTCATTACTTGGCTTATAACTGAAGCAAAATATCTCAAAAATACCTATGCAGCCTGTTGAGGTTTTTTGCACTGCTTTAATTAATGGGCAGGCTTAGGGCTATGCCTGTGTGATGGGAAGGCAGTGTTTGAAGCTCAAAAAGGTAATGTCCCCAACCTCTTTTTCTGGAAGCTCTCGGTAACTCGATCAATATTTTGTTGCCTTGGCCTCTGCCGTTGTGCTTTGCTTGCTGTTGTCTGTAGCTAATAAGCAGTCCTCTCCTGGCTTGTGCAGTCCATCTTCATATTACTCACAGGGCTGTTAAATAGAAGTGCCTTGGAGATGGAGACAACTAGTTGATTACTAAAAAGCAACTGTGTCTTCAAGTACTCTTCAAACCCCTCCACTTTTCTCCAAACTACATGCCATTTGGGGTAGCTTCCCCAAGGTGATCCAGACCTCATTTTGTCAAATCATACAAGTGCTTCAATTCCTGCTGTAGAAGCCAGTGGAAAAAGTATGGAAAAATGGGGGTGAGTTCATGTGTCTTCAGAAGGCATGGCAGTTAACTTCGTAGAGCTTGAGGTTACTTGGGTCCTGATGCTTGGGAGATATGCATGGATGTCTACAGAGCTTCTGACTTTGCTAACATGAAGGATGGCTTCGCAGAGCATGGCCCAGCTCAGGCATTTGGCCTTGGGAAACAAAATCTGGACAAGTATATAGTATGTGAACTAAAGGTTTGATCCTTATACTTGTTCCTCATAGTGATGTTTTGCATAATGAGAAATACATTACCCTGATGACAATTTTACGTATCGAACTGTACTGCTGAAGGGCTTTTCTGTCTCTCCTGCATTCCTTGCAAAGCCTTTCTCACACTCTGAATTAATGATCTTCCTTTCCTGGTTGGAGCTTGGTGGGGTTAGAAGACTTGACTTTCTCCAGGCAGTTGTGTACATACACTACATCTCAAGACAACCACTTGTGTTGAGAGTGGTGCCCATTGCCGTCATGCCAAGCTGTGTGATGCTGGGTGGGATTACGGCTCTCCTGTGCTGTCTGTGTGCCGTGGCATTGCCCTTAATTTACAAGAGCCAACTGTTTGGGAAGAATGACCCTTTGGTGCTTCCCAGTGTCAAAATCTCTCCTTATGACTGCCAGGACTTGTCTAAGCAGAGGCACCTGTGCACAGACAGAGCTTACTGGGTCTAGTATTGAGGGTGGTGAGTAAATGGCTTTGTAAGCCTGCTTTGGTTCTTGAGGATGCCTGATCAGTTTAATGGGATCTCCTGTTGAGGCTGTTTTATTATGGAGCTGTAAGGCAGAGGCTCATAAAATCCTGATGTTTGAGAACATTAGTTGCACAGGCTTTATTCTTAGTGGAGATTAAAAAAACTCTCCTAGTGCCATGGAGTTGCTTCCGCTAACTAGTGCCTGGGGATGCTCCTCTGTTACTGACCCATAACTGTGCTGCCTCCAGTTATGCAGTGTGTTTTCCTTCTCTAGGGTTATAACATTTGCTTAATGACTGGTTATCTCCATGATTTTTTGGCTGGAAGTTGTCATTAGCTGCTCAGAATTGGGGGACTAAGTGCACAATGATTATAGAGGCTCTGATCTCTCATTTCCCCTCCCGTGCATTCATGGCAATCATGGTTTAATTGGTGTGCCCCTTGGTTCCTCCAAGCATCTCTCCACTGACTCCTTATGTAACCCTTTCTGTTACATACTTTTTGTGTGGGCTAGAAGGGAGAAAAATGAGGCTCCGTCAAGGAAAACAAGCAAGCTTGGTGTACAGGCTGTGTATAAATGCTTCTTGTGTTTGTGGACATCTGCATGGCCATATTTAAGGACAGCTAACTGGTGATCTGCTAACTCAGTGGTCACCGTGGCCAACACCGATACCCACCTGCAGCCCTCAACCCTTAGCTGACTTAGCCCTGGATAGTGATATTACTCTCTAAATAGTCTCCTCAAGCAAAGTGTTGGCTCTTTTGTGCCTTGGACTCGTTGAGACATCGTGGTGTAGGCAAGGACGTTTTTCAGCTTTAATTTTGCGGGGTCTGGGTTAGGCAGAGCAGAGCGGTTTTAACCAGGGGCATGCTTTTGCTGCGAGCCCCGCTGCTGTGTGCTCCACACTGATAAGTCCTTCAAAAGGGATGCCTGTTTTGTTGCTGAAATTCGGATACATCCTGCTTTATCATCCATGTACAGAAGTCCCTTTTCTGATAATGCAGCAGTTTTAAATATACTGTTTATCAAAATAAAGTGGACTTTTTTTTTTCCATGATATAGCTGGAAAAGACGATGCTCTTGCCTTAGTCTGAGACACAGAACGGTTTTAGCCACTGAGACTTTAGTACCGCTGATTTTCCTGGGAGATGGGTGAGGAGCATTACAATTTCCCACATGAATTTGAGCCTGTCCTGCCTGCAGCTGTGGAAGCAGGGTCAGATCCCAGCACGGGAGAGTTCGGGTGCCAGCCTGTTCCTGGTGGAAGGACCACCGGGTCTGCGCGGCTCTTGCCACGGGTGCCACTAAGTAAAGCATTTCCCATCTCACGAGCAACTGAAAGAACCTCTTGTTGAGTGTTCCGCTGCTTTATGAAGAGCCCCATGCCTGAGTTTGCTCCTGTGTCTTCTGGCACAAATTCCGAGTAACTCGTCCTCCTCGAGGCTTTGTGTGCCATGGCGGGTGAGTGGCTGTGCCGGGGCTGGTGGCACCTTCGTTTGGAGAAAGCTACAGCTGGGCTCTTCTGGGAGCCGGGTGCTGAGCCTGCACCATCCCAGAAAGCTTACTTTTTAAAACTAAAAATAAGCTCTTTCTTTCCTTAGCAGGAAACGGTCGAGCTGTGCATCACTGCAGGTCTAAAACGGGAATAGCTGGTAGTGGGTGATGTGCAAATGTCCGCCGGCATCCCTGCAGCTCTGGAAGCCCTGCCTGGGCCTGTGCGGCTGCCCCTGCCCTGTCCGCCCCTCCTGGAGCTGGCATGCGGGGCGGTGGGTGCTGCTGGCCCCTACGGAGCCAGGATGAGGTTAATGTGGGCTGAAACCAGCCCTGCCTTGCCGCGGTGCCTGGGTGTCGGGGTCTCCCGAGCACAGCCCCGGCTGGCGCTGCGTTTTGGCTCTGCCCTTGCTCCTGCCTGCCTTTCTGCTCCCCTCCTTTGTTCAGGCAGGCTGACAGGGGAGGAGGGAGGGATACTACCTTGGTACAAGGGCTCTTGGCAGAGCCCTAGTGCTACTACAACCATACAAATCTCTTTCTGCCTGAAGCTAATGTAGAGCTGAAAATTGTTTGTGGGTTTGTCTTAAATGCTGGTTCTTTTCCCCCATTTTAAACAGTGCATCTTCTTTTCCTAAACAAACAGATCACCTCAATTTTTTTCCCTTTATTTATGGGCTTGTTATTTAGTCCAGATGTTTTCAGTTAAAGAAAAATAAATACAGTTTGTGAAGGCAGTCTGAGGTGTGGGAAGAGGAGGCTGCTGTAGCAGGAGGGTCGCAGCCTCGTCGACTGTGTGTCTCTATTCAATGGGGGAGAGGGCATCGGCAGAAGGTGGTAGGCGCCAGGCTGGAAGCAGCTGTGTGTAATGAGCTTTGAGGCCACCCCCAGCCAAGTGCAACGCAGCACGCTGCTGTGAGCCCTGATCTGCAGCGCAGGCTATATTTGGTCCGAGATTACACCCTGCTTGGCCTGGATTGGTCCCTGTCAGGGCTCTGCAGGGTGGATTTTTTTCTCCCCTAGCTAACGTAAAAGCCCCCATGCAGTGTGCCTCCATATTTTCTTCCCTTGCTGCCCACTCCAGCCTGCCTGAGCTGCTGTCGCTGCTCGCTGGTACCCTCCTGAAGCATCTCAGCTGGGGCTTCGCAGGGTGCAAGGTGCAAGATGTCCCACCCCCCGGTACCAGGGACAGCCTATTCCCCAGCAGCCATTAAGATGCAAAGCTCATCTCCACGTAGGAGCCAGTCCAGGAGTGGAAAGAGGGATTTCTTTTTCCCCCCTGCCCGCCCCATCCTCTGCTGTGTATTTTCTGGAAAGGCCATTAACACCACATTACTCCTGGGCACGAAGAGTGGCTGTTGGGGAGAAACATTGTCCCTCCGACTCCCTGCTGCATGGGCCGAGGAGGGCAGCATGGCTGGGAGGAGAGATCAGCCCCTGCACTGAGCTTGCAGCCAGCACGTTGCCGGCATTCCCAGTGTGTTGCCATGGCTGTGCTGAGATGGGGCAGCTTGTGCCAGCAGTCAGGGGAGAAGTGTCACTCAGCACCATGCTGCAAGATGCCCAGTTACCTTGGCGATGCTTCTGGAAAAATGTGGAGAGGAGAGGGGATGGAGGGGAGACTTGCAGCAGAGAAATTGCTTGGCGGGTGGGAGCTGGAGTGGGAGCTGTGGATGGTGGGAGCAGTGGGGGAAAGCCCTCCTGGTGCATGAGCTGCCCCTGGCTAGCATAAACCTGCCCTGGCCAAAGTGGGGTGGTGGCAGCAGAGGCAGACACGGGGCTGGCGGGTCTGCAACCAAGTGGTGGGTGGACTTGGATAAATCTGGTGGAGCCACAGCACACCTGATGTTTGCACATGCTAGAGGAGTGAGAAGTGACCTGGGATGGTGGGAGGGGGTACTCTTTGGTTTGAGGATTTGTGGAAAGAGGTTGGAAAACATATTGTGAAGAGCAGTTCTCTTTATCGGAAATGGCCAGCTGTTTCCCTGGATGTTTCTTCAAACCTCCTGATCATCTGCCCTAGGCACAGCTTTCTTCTCCCTTAATCTCCTAGTGAATATTCAAAACCAGATACACTTGTAGCACTGGAAGAGCCTCTTTCAGAGTTGTTTCAGCACTGCAGAGAGCAACCCTTAGGAAAGAAACTCAAAAAATAAACAGTAGCTGCTGCCATGTTTCCCCCCTCCTTTCTCACCCAGTTTGTGGAAACCCAGTGCACCACTGGTTCCCTTTCCCATCCGTTGATGGCATTTCCCTGCCTGGTACCAAGGCAGTAAAGCCATGGGATGTCTGCACCCGGACGAGATGCTGGGTGCTAGAAACCTGTTGTGCCGCAGCTTCACCCATGTTGCCTGAGTGTCTGGTTGAAGGTTTGTTGGGGTATATTTGCATCAGGGCAGACGTGTCCTCAGTGGTCTCCAAACCTTCTGCCAGAGTAGCTTCCCCAGCCTTTGCTGCAGATGGTACCACCAAAGGCTGAGCTTGGGCTCCCTGGGGCTTTCCACGCGGCAGCCCGAGGAAGCTGCACATATGATGGAGAAACAGGCAGAAGCGGGATGTGGCATTTCTAAATGTATGGGGTGATCAGAGGGGTTGCTGTGACCCTGGCATGGAGGCATGCCGAACCTCAGCAAGTATATGGCAGCGCATGTTCTGGGCTGGGTGGAAAGGTGCCTCAGTCACGTCAAGACTTGGATTAATTGACTTGCGGTGTTACTAATATGTTGAACCTTGCTTCTCAGCTGCTCACAAAGACCCAGTGTTTGACTTTTGGACCCAGAAGTCATCTTGAACTGATGCAGGCTTTGTAATGAATGAAACCTCTGTCCATAACGCGGTGGTGGGTGTCCCTCTCCTGTCTCCCAAGGAATGCTGCTGGCTGATCCTCATTTGCCTGTTAGAGCCGTTAATTGACTCGTCTGCATCCTCTCGGATCGCAGCTGGCAGCCCTTTGCTCACTGGGATGCCAAGTTGTTCGATAGCTCAAGTGACTCAAAATCCAGCAGTGAGGATGGGTGGTGCTGGGGTCGCCTGTGCCGTGGGTGGGTGGGCTGGATGGTCACAGGGGTGCACAGACCCCTGGGGTGCTGGATGACTCTGCATCCACCGGCTTCCAGGGGGACCGCGCTATCTGAAATTGGAGTGATGAGTATGGGAGAAGGAGGAGGAGCGGAAAAATATAAATAAAGCTTCTGGAGGGGAAAACCCACGAAGAGGAGAAAATAGCGGCGCCAGTTTATTCTCTCCCCACCCTCCCTCGTACCTCTCGGCTTGTATCGTCTTTTAACTGTGCCGGCGGGTGTGCTCCGGCTTCTGCACATGTGTGCGCTTGTGTGCGACTGCCCTTCCCCTAGTGGGCACGCACTGGGTGGAGGGGGGTCTGGGGACGGGTTCTGGTGCTTTGGTGCCACCTTCCAAGTCATTGTGTCCTCATGTAGCGCTGCCCTAGATCTGCTCATCTCAGTTGACAAACCAGAACGTCAGCGGCCACGATGCACCAAACCAAAAAAGACATTTAGGCCAAGTAACGCTAATGCTGCTGACCTCAGGAATAGACCTGGAAAATCCTGTTTTGAGCCCAAAGGTGACATCCTGCCACTTAGCTTGTTTTATTCCAAAGTGGATGCATAAGAAAACCTAAGTTTTAATAGCAAATAATTGCTATTGCATTTAAAATGTACACTGAGGGTTCCCATTTCAAGCAGATGACAGTCAAACAGGTCAGTGCTCATTCACAGGCACCAGCCTGGTATCTCCCAGCCCAGGTGCTGGAGGTGGGCAGCGCTGGGCAGAGCCGTGCTGCCAGCAGTGCTGCAGCTGCCCGCGCCGGCAGGGCTCGGCAGGGCTGCCACTGGGCAGTGCCACGCTTCTGCTTATTGTCACTGTAGTGCTAGTCCCTGGGCAGCCTAAAAAGCTTAAAACACTCAAAACATTTGTCAGTGAAATGTTGATCTTTGTTGAATGTTTATTTTTGCAGAAATCTGTAAGTATTGCTTATTAAATGTATCTTTTTTTCTTCCGTTTCTCCTAGGATCCTGCAGGAATCTTTGAACTGGTGGAGCTTGTTGGCAATGGTACCTATGGGCAGGTCTATAAGGTAAGGGCTCCACCTGAAGCGATCCCGTTTGCCTTGGCCTTGTGTTGAACATGGAGCATCCCAGCACATCATCTTGGCTGGGTTTGACCTGTTTCTGGCCTAACAAGAAGCCTGGCTGAGTTCCGGCTTTTTGGTCTTGTGTGCAAGTACGGTGTAGTACACAGAGCTCTTATAATAAGCAATTCATATTAGTTCTGAAACTGTCACTAGAAAATAAATAACTTTTTTTTTCTCTCCCCCCAGTTGCTTTTTATTGATTATATGATGAGGAGGGAGTGAAAAGTCTGCACTTTAATAGATAAACCTCGATCTCTTCTAAAGAGCTGAGTTTACAGCTGCAATAGGCTGCCAAATGAGTTTGCTACAGTCCAGTGCTCTGCTCGGACACGGGCTGGCTGCCACCCTTTCCACTGGCAGAAACCTGCTGCAGGAGAAAAAACACAACAGTCAGTAGGCTTGCTTTAAATTTCTGTAAACATCTGGAAGCAGCTTTCCGGATGAGAATAGTGAGGGGATTGTGGAGAACAGAATTTTAAACCCATTAACTTCTTTACAGAAATGTTTAAAATGTCCACCCTCTGCTAAGTTACATCACCTGTCCCAAACACCTTAGCTTGGGGGATTTCCAGAATTTGTCGTCTCGGTGGGGTTTTTTTGTGGATGATTTTTGTGGGGTTGGGGAGGGATTGAATTATTTCAAAGTCTGGGTTTATCTGCACTGAATATTTTGGTGGGGAGATGTTTCTCGGCATGATTGCATGAGGAATTTGCCAAATATTTCGGGTCTGCTGGGAGACAATAGTTCCCCTGGGCCCCATTCTCCAAAAACTTCTGTATGCGTGGGCATAAGTTCTGTATGTATGTGTACTCGTATATGTGTGTGTGCACACAGAGATCCTGTTTACCTATCGTGCCCATATTCTCTTTTGACTGTAGAAAAGAATATATTCATGTGTTCTTACTTGGTTGCTTGGAAGGCACAGCTCTTGCCTGTCACGCGGTAAAAGACAGCGAGCTGTCCCTGCTGAAGAGAAGAGAAGGATGCTTAAAAAGCTACCTGTCAGGAAATATTTGTTCTGAATTCTGGTTTCCCCCTCCTCCCACTGCTGTAGGCTAATCCCATCAGTACAAGGATAGAGGGATTGAAGTGAACTGAAGATGAACTGGAACTTCTGGAGTTTCAAATGTGTGAATTTTTGAACTGGAGTAAGTTTAAAAAAAAAAAACAAAAAACAAACAAAAACAAAGGAAAAAAAACCCAAAGCCACACCAAAACTGTTCTTATCAAGGTTATATTCCAGGGAGCCTTCTCCTCTGGTACTGGTTGTTTTTCCACCGTGCACTCCCCGCCACGGGAGCTCCCTTCTGAACTGTTTTTCTTCTCAGTTGCTAAAATAATGGTAGAGGGTGACCTAATTTTAACTGGTGCATATTTCTAACAATCAGTGGAAACTATGCGCCTTTAATGGCCTTTTGAAAGCGTCATGTTTTTGTGGAGAGCAGAAAAGGGAAATAAGCTAGCTGGTGCTGGCACTGCTGGTTGCAGGGCTCTGCTGATCAGGTTTCCTCTTGCTGTCTTTGATTCTTTCAGTGCGTCTGTGTGTTACCTCAAAGTGGGGGAAAACCATGCAGAAACGTCCAAGTGTAGGCTTTCTGGGAGGTGAGCACTTCTGTGTTCCCTTTTTCTCCTGATGTACAAGAAAAAATCCTCCTCTTAACTGTTCTTAACTTGCTGGAGTAATCGGACTGTCCTTGGTGTGATTCACTTGGTACCAGTGCCAGACAGGGTGGTACCGGGGGGGGGCGGAATGCTGCTGTCCAAACCAAACTAGTAAGTAATGAGGTATGAGTTCAGGTTAAGACTGACTTCAGAGCTCTCTTAAACTGAAGTCTTGGAGTAGCAGCCACTCTATAAACAAAAGGAGACTTTGATATAAAGCATACATAACTGTTTATGGTGTCCCACCCTAAAACCTAGCGCGGAAATAAGATCTCTGTGATTCTTTTCCTCCAGATACCACTGCTGTATTTATGTCTTGCAGCAAAACAAATGGATCAACTTTCATAACACACAGATCTTCTGGCTCCCTTCTAAAACAGCCTTTAGAAGTGGTCCATACCTAGGAGCAGTGTCCTCTGTAATCAGATGTTTGTTCCACTGCCATTTCAAACCCATCTCAGGTGGGGCTGGGGTTTTCCCACCCCTCTGTGCTGGTGCTACCCGAGGTGCACCATTGCTGACGTCTTAGAGGCTGTGTGTGTCTCAAGTTATATTTTTAGATGTGGAAGGAGTAATTCATTGTGGTGCCTGCTCTGGTGCTGGCTTCCTAGCCTGGGCTTTGCAGGTCCAACCCCTGTGCTCTCTGCTAGGAGCAGTCACCTGGTGAGCACCACCTCCCCTTCGCACGACTGGTCCCTCTCTGAAGTGAGTAGAGCAGCTCTCCCGTTGGGAAGAAGCAGAAGTGAAATGCTTATACCAGTCAGGGGAGAGCATCTTATGTTTGTGTGCTGCAAGACTGCCGAAACAGGATTGCAGCCCTGATGTTTCCCCCTGAAAACCTGATGTAGCAGCCAGCTCTAATACTGCCGCGTGGCCATATTTGTGTTGGAGACTACAAGTGTCCTGGTGGTAACCAGTTGGCCTGCCCAGGACTTGGAGGGACATGTGCAAGGTGCAAACCTCCCATTGATCCCATGGGATAAAGTGCACGGTTACGTTGTTCTGACAACTGAATGGTATCGCAGCCTGACAGGGTGGGGAGCCTGAGAAATATCTGGTTGTACCACAGTAACAGGAGCCATCAGAGAGCAGTGGTTCATGGAGCCAACCTCAGGATCTGCTGCGTTGGGAGCCCCTGCCACAGCACATGCCTTCTCCTTGCTTGTAGGAGAAAAGATACATTGGCCAAGTCTGGTGCACATTAAGAGCTCCCAAAGGGAGTGCACCCCTCTGCCGAAGCGTGGGCACTGGGATGAAGCTCGCTGTGCAAGTTGCTTTGGTCCTGCTTTCTGGGTCATGATTTGAAGATCCCTTTCAGGTGGTATACAATGCTTCTGTAAATCAAAGCCTTGTTCTCTGAGGCTTCTGCTCCAGAGGCAAAGGTAACTTGTTCGGATTGATCTCTGTATTTTTAAGTAAAGGCCTTTCTTTGCTCAGGACTGCAGGTTAAAATGTTGCTGTGGTGCTTCCCAGCTCTGGCCATACCCCAGGGGCACCTGAACGCTGCAGGAGCCCTCAGCAGCGACCTGCTCTGCTTGCTCTCCTCTAACCCCAACCATAAGCTCTTCACTTTGGATAATTGCAGAGAGAAATAACATTCCTTGTTAACAATCTCTTGTGAATAGCTTGATTTTTATTTTCATGAGGGACCGCGCTGGTGATGGTTTATCTCTCTAATTGAATCAGAAGCTTTTCTTTATTTTCTAATAATCCTGCATCTAATGTTACAGATTGTAAACTCTTTTTGATAAAAGACTGAGAGCTTGCTAGCTCCTGTGTCAGACACTGTTGCAGTAGGGGATTTTTGTGTCCTTAGATTTTTTTTTTTTTTTTATTTAAGGTGTTTAAAGAAATGGCTAACAGGAATACAGTGATTTGGACTTGGGGAATTGAGCCATTGCCTCAGTGTTTTTTAGCAGGTAGCTGATGGCTGAAAGCAAAACTGTAAACGTAAAAATCACTAAGACCCTTTAGAGCATTATCTAAAGTGTGAGGAAATGCTGCTTTTATGTTCCAGAACATTATTATTGCTGCTTGTCTCTACTTTGCATTGGAGAGCAAGCAAAAAGTCCTTAAAATACTGTGTATGCTTAGATTGCCTGGATAAATCACAGCATCAGGGCCACAACTGTTGGTGTGTCACACACCAACAAATACGCAGGTTGAAAGTAAAAGGTACACTAGGTTACTCAAAAATACCTTCCAACAGATCGTTACAAAGCTGGGGGAAGACATGCAGTGGGCTACTTATTGTGCACTGAGTATGTTAAAAACCAAAGCAATCCCCTGGTCTTTTTAGACCTGTTTAGCCATGGGTGTTCACATGCTGGCCTGTGCATAGCATCACCAAAGCAGGATTTTGATGCAAGCCTTTGCAATAGTGAAAAAAATCAGTAAATAGGTCGGATGGTAACCTTTGCCTCTCTCACCTTATAGTTTTACAACATTGAACAGGGAAACGAATGATGTGAGATTACATACTCACATGCTTCTTCCCAACCGTACCAGGAGGACAACGATCATTAATGTCAAGTGCTGCTTTGCTGAGTGCCCTGGGGATGTGGCTGTCCATTTACAGCTTTAGCAAGACTTTATTTTACAGGGTACAAGATACAATACTGTGGGCTAACTCCATAACTGCACAATAACTATTGATTGTTTAATTAGCTGGTAAATGCCATATAATCGCTAAGCCACTATGCAGCATTATTCTGTGCTCTAATTTAGAGCATGTGGGTTCTGCAAGCTGCAAGTCTCACAGCTGTGGCTCCCCAGGGAGCTCCTCCACCATTATGACACGATGGGGCAGAGCAGGGTTCACCCCCAGGAGCCACCTTGGGCTGCCACCAGCCACCTCCAGGCAGGGCGCCTGGCCACGGGCTGTCCCTATCCCCTGCCAGGCCAAGTTAGGCAGCCATTTGAAGAGGACATGGTTTTTGCAATTGCTCTTTGTTGCACTATGTTGTGTCTGTCTGGGGTACAATACATGGGGGAAAAGGATGAAGAAATGCATCCCAAGGTCTTTTGTTAGGGTTTATTTATTTATTACCCAGCTGGCATTTGCCAGAGGCCAGGACTGATCCGCCTGGAGGCAAACCCCCAGGTTTGAGCCAGTAGATGAAGATGTTGAGGTGTGTGGGTATGAGAAAGTGAATAAAGCATTTGAAATCCAAGGTCACCTGTTTCTGGAGAGCTGGGAGCAGCAGGGCTGCTGGGACACTTTGGTCCCCGAGTCAAACCCCTGAGAATGTTCCGGGCACAAGCCTGTTCTCGGTAGCATTGTCCTGGAGTTTGCAGATGCCAAATGAGGAGGGATAACGCGTGTCCTGCCCTCCTGGCTGCTGTTCGTGCGCTCCCCTGCACAGCGGCATCCTTCCTCGTGGTACCCCTGGGCATCTCACTGCTGCAGGCTGATGGGGTAGCAGGTGAATACGCTAAATAAAGGCTTTCAGAAGATTTTTTTTTCTTTTACATTTTTTTTGGAGGGGAGGTATGAGAAAATAACTAATGTGTAGTCTGTGCCATGTTTAGTCCGCCCAAAGTCTGGTTCAGCCCGGCTGCCACTGATCAAGTGCTGGGTCCTTGCATCAGCCCTGGTGAGAACAGAGATTCTGCAGGTTCCTGGGTCATTATTAGCAGTTCAGATAATTAGCCTGAGTCAAGAATGACATTAATTGTTTTTCATAATCAGTTGTTTTATTGTCTCTCTTTCCGAAACGCTGATGGTCAATAGTTTGATAATTAGTCACTGTTGCTTTTAGCCGTGTGGAAGAAGTTACCATGCTGCACACAATTAATATTTCCTGGGGATTGTTGCTGTAAAGAATTAATCTTAGTTTATATACACAGCTTTTATAGCTGAAGACTGACTGCTGTGCCTTGCTTGAGAGACTGGGCTGAACGCATGCAAACCATGCGCACTGCCTGCAGACTGGGTCATGCTGCTGGCCACCCTTTGTCCAAACACCCATCCTGCGGTGGTGGCGGCTGCTATGTGGTGGTCCTGAGCATGCCAAGGGCACCTGGTGCTCGCTTTCACGGGTCACTGAAGGAATTCAGAGCTCCATCGTCTTGCAGTCTAAACAGCTCTAACCCTAGACAGCCAGCTATTGCATTTGAAGGTGCATTGTAAGCATTTCCCTTTTCCCACCTTCTTGTTGTTTATAAAATGAACTGTGGTGTTGTGAGGCTGGGTGTGACTTGAGCCAGATAGGTTCTTCTAGCGTTGTATCCTTGGCTTTGGGTCCTTCTTTTTGTTTTCAGCCTCTTCAGAGAGAGCTTTTGCTGCATGGCAGGGCGGGCTGAGTGTAACCGCATGCGCATGTATGCATATAGCCATCCCTCGTCATGGTCTGACGGTTGCTGCAGACTGAGGCAAACACATGAGGGGTTGGTACCCTCTGATTTGGGTAGTCCTCGGCTTTCCCCATGATTTGGTGCTGCGCTAAGAGCCTGCTCCATAGGGCTGAGACAGGGAAGCA
Organism: Aptenodytes patagonicus; assembly: GCF_965638725.1. Lineage (NCBI taxonomy): Eukaryota > Metazoa > Chordata > Aves > Sphenisciformes > Spheniscidae > Aptenodytes > Aptenodytes patagonicus. The sequence goes on from NC_134954.1 coordinate 18,366,492, forward strand.
CCTTGCCTCTACCCTGCTGGGGCAGCAGAGCAGTTAACCAGTGCCGAGCTGACATGCCCCATCCCGGGCTCTTCTTTCCACTGGGATGGTTTTGGTGGTGGCTGGGACCACTCACATCCACATCCAGATACTGACCCGCGTGGGCAGTCACCGGCCGCCCGGCATCTTCAAGGTTGCGTAAGGGCCGTGCGAATGTGAATGGATTTACGAGACTTAACAAGCTGCTTTATAATCCTTCCATATTACAAGCACAGTGTTAAATATTAAGCCATTGTTTCCACTGGGATGGCTCCCTGTGCTGGTGGCGAGGACGGCAGTGCCATCGTGCGAGGATGCTTGCTGCTCCCATAGGCTCCAGCTCACAGGTGGTGCTGGGCTTTTTATCAGCTCTTATTGGGTTGCAGGAAGGGGCTGGGCTGGCATACTGATATGTGATAACATGTGCTGGCTTTATCAGAAGGAAAACGGGTGACCTCAATTTATCATTTTCCCTACGATGTTAAAATATCTCTAGAAGAGAAGGTCCTTTCCTTGCTGACTCAAATGAGGTGTGTGTGTTTCTGAAACGGGGACTTGTTTTTGCCATGTAGGCAAGGAAGTCTTAACTGGAAAATGCTTAAAATGATGTTCCACTCTTTTTGGAAAAAAAAAAAGGGGGGGGGGAGGGCAAAAAAAAAGAAAAAGCTTTGTTACCAGAGCAACTGGTACATCTTGTGCTGCTTCATTTCTCTGAAACACAGAGAGCCCTAAGCCCTCCCTCCCTCCCTCCTCCCAAGAAACCAGCCCACACACACCTACGCACCAATATGTCACATTAACTTCGCTGCTTTCTGAATAATATAAGGGAAAGGTGCTTTTTACATTTCAATCCTATAGAATGCAGGTTATAAAAGGTGATTAAAAATGTTCCTGTATTGCCTCCCTTTTAATCTCTGTTCCCTTTCCCCGCCTCCGGAGTTTGTGATGGGAAAGAGCAGGGTGAAGGTCAGGAGCAGACCGATGCATCTGTGAAGTGACATTTGTCCACTCTCATTTGTGTTGCTGGGTACTCTGCTTCTGTAAATAATGCACAATTTTGCAGGACAAAAAAATATCTGCAATGGCATAGGGGGAAAAAAGCTACCTTTGAAGATGCTAAGTAAAGTCAATGGCGTGCTGCAGAGCATGGGGAATGTGGTGGTGGGTCTTGCAACGCTCTTTGTGTGGGTGCCAGGCATGGATAGGGATGGAGGGAGAGCCCTCTCCGTGACTTGTGAGGGTTAGAAGATGCTCTGTGCAAGCACCTGCTCTGCAGAGGTCTGCAGAGCAAGCACCGTTTCCAGTGCCACCTTCTATCCCATAGGAATGACTGGACTAGGAACTCGGACCTGTCTCTTCTCAGGTTTTCTGTGGGGACACTTAAGGTGGGCCAATTCACTGGTTGGCTGTCCAGCCTCAGTATCCATAGGTTTCATGGTTGTGTACCAGTGCTGCTGGATGTGTGGCCTGTTTTATGCAAGTGGAGGTGCAGCAGAACAGTCTGAGAAGACGAGGATGTGGATGCACGTAGTTATACTTAATACTGAGATCTGAGAAGACTTGCTGCCTAGAGGTCTTCAAGCTCCCCAGGAGAAATTGGTCCACGTGAGTTGTTGGGCTGGTCTGTGCTTGTGCGGCTGCTCTTGAGGTTGCTCTAAGTCCCTTGAGTTTGGTCAGCCTCTTTGGGTCTGTTCATGATGATGTACTTGGGCATCCAGCTACCATCTGCATTGCTCGACCTGAGAGATGGGAGTGCGGGGGGGAGCTGTTGAGAAAATAGCCAACTCTTCAGAATCGGGGTTATTCCATGTGAAAGCATCGCTCTCCCTTTTGGGAGGTGCAGCTTCTTGTCCTACTGAAGTTTTCATTGCTCTGCTCACTGTAATATCTTACAATAGTATGTAGTATGTTACAAGGGTGTGGTCATGGCCAGCGGGTGAGGTATAGATGCTGTAAGGCTTGGGTGGATTATAAAAAGCATTTGCTGTTAGGATATATCGATCTAATGGTAACCCTGGGCTGCAAGGCAGCAGATTAGGAGCATCTTGCTCTAAGTAGAAGTTGGTACCTGCTGATTTTTGTTGTTGACTTGTTTATACTACTTAAGGAGTATTGGGTTAGTCTAGTGAACTGGAGCCTAATGCAGTGTACAGGAAGCCTAGGGCCAAGTCCCCACTGTTGCGGACTTCTTTGGTGACCTTTGCTGAATGATTCCTCTCCTCCTTTTCCATCCCTGTCCTCACCCCTCTCCCCATAAAATCAGAAACAGGGCAATGCCAGGATGGTCTGGGGGCAGAGCTGGGAGCTGCTTGGTGGTACCAGCATTGGAAAGCCATCTATGAGGAGATGGTGCGCTAGGTGCCCCTGCACCAACATTTTGATAACAAAAGGTTGGGAGTGAGGCTGGTTCCCAGAGGAGCAAAGTACAACAGCGGTTAGCTGTTAGTAGGTTAGCCGAGCAAAACAATCTAAAGAAGCACTGAAAAGTGGGTTTCAGAGCTAGGAAGTATTTTGTTCCTCCTGGCTCTGAAGGTGCCACTCTCAGCTAAGAAGGCAAGAGAGGACTTTTTGGAAGGTTTAGAGAAGGGGATGGGGGGAGCAGTAGCCTGTGAACATTGGTCCAGGCTGTGCATTCAAGGCGTTCACGGTTGCCGGAGTGTTTGTCTTCAGAGACGTTTCTTGCTTGTCATTTTTTATACCTTTTCAAATTGTGATGCAGCTTGACTTGCAGCTGACTCTGAAGACTTGAAGGCAGGCAATGCCTATGGGGAGTTGGTTGGAGCTCTACATCTTCTCCTGGTTACGCTTTGAAGGCTCGCTGCAGCAAGAAGTGTGTCTTTCTTGAAATCTACAGTTTATTCTTAGGTTTACCTGGGAAGCCCTTTACACTAATTACCTAAAGATGGAAAGTGCCAAGCAAACACAGCCTGCTTCCAAATGTTGTGGGCTTTTTTTCCTCCCCTCACATAAGAATGGCAGATTGGCATAATATTTTTTTTTTGTTTAGGTCTTTAAATTTTTTTGTGTGCTTAGGTCTCTAAATTCTTGTGTTTGAATGTGCTTATGGAAGCGTGTGGCTAGGAGCCCAGCTCCATCCCCATGTCCCCACCACGCAGCCCTTGTCTCCCAGCCCCTGTCTCCCTTGGCTCCTTGCGTAGGTGGCTGAGAAGGAGGTCAATTAGGGCTTCAGACTGCACTGCAATCAGCTGGAGAGGGATGTGGGGGAACTTGAGCCTTCGTTAGCACGAGCTGTGGTGATCCAGCCCAGGGAGTCCTGTGTGGTACCAGGAGCATGGTGAGATGCCACGGCTGCTCCTCTCCCTGTGCCCCAGTGGAGATGCAGGGCTTGGCGCCTGCCTGTGGGTGCACAGCATCGCTGCCTGTGGGCTCACCTCCACACGTCTTGGGGCTCACTGGTCCCTGCCAGTGGTCATCTACCTTGGGCTGGGCTGAGCTACAGACCTGTGTGTTGATGTCCCAGGGATTACTTGTATTCTCAAACTCCCCCCCCCCCCCCCCCCCCCAAGATTTTTTGCTCTCCACTGGGGCAGGGCAGTGCTCTTAAAGAAGTAGCATTGGTACATGCTCCTTCTTCATGCGTTGCTTTAGTTTTCCCAGCAGAGAAGACATGAAGTATAGGATGCATCCAGGAGACTCAGCTGTGGCTCGCAGGTCTGCAAGAGGATGAGAAATCCAGGTGCTGGGTTGGGGCTGGTGGGCTTTCTCTTGGTGTGAATCTCTGCTTGAGTGTGGCGGTTGGACTCAGGGGCTGTAGGAACCTCCTGGGTTGTTGGATTTACATCAGTTGTGGGGTTTGGGGGGGTTTCATCAAGGGCCATAATAGGATCAGCAGCAGGAGCACCCCGGAGTGGGAGGGATGCTGCTCTGCCCCAGTTTTATAGCTGCGCTTGCAGCCTGTGGCAGTGAGTTTCCAAAATTAATAGCCTTCTGCAGGTCATTATTATTTTTTTTAATCCACTGTAAAGCTGAACCTGATGGCAAATGATACTTGAAATGACCTGGGTGTGCAGGGGAAGGAAGGACAGGGAGGTGATCTGCCCCAATGTGTTTAAAAATGAGAGTTGGGGAGGGGAGGGAGTTGCATAAATGACAGAGAATTGGATTTCAGATGTCCATAGCTAATTTTACAACGCTGCCCACAAGCCCAGTCTGGAAGCTGTGCTGGCTTTGTTAGCTGTCCACAGGAGATCTAGAGGCAGAAGCACCTTATCTGGGCAGGCCCATTAGTACAACATGCTTCTTGCACTGGAGCTGATGCTTAACCTTGGCTGCAGGGAATGGGCGATGCACCGCGTTCCCGTCTGATTGCATTTCAGTGGATGTTGCCTTAGCTTGATGTAATTTTTAATGTTTTTTCCAGCTAGTGCTGGGTGGGGATATTCTTTCAATAAGTCTAGTTATTGAGTTCCAAATAAACAGTGTTAGCTCGTTACAGTTCTTCTCCCTCAAGAAATAGTTATTAACAAGGTCAGTGTGAAGAAATGTATTTTATGTTTGCCTGCATGGTATCTAGATCAAATGACATCAGGCTTACGTAGTAAAACAGCTATATTAAAAAAAAATTAACTCGTGGATGCCTCCTGATTAGTTAAAAGGTGTGGTTCACTCCTCACAGGCTGGCATTGTGTTTTCCTTGAAATAACTGTTGGTGTGTGAACTTCAGGGTGGTTCCTCCATCTGGGCAAGCAACCCTGGGGTGTCTGCAGGGATTCCTGGTGGAGGCCCCAAGATGGTGGGATGGGAGCCTCTGCTGCTGAGCTCTCATCCAAGCTCCTCCTCCAGAAACCCTGTTGTGATGGTAAGTAGTGGTTGGCGTGCCAGACAGAGGGTTGGAAAGGAAAGCCTGGAGCTTGTTCCAAGGCCTCCCCTTCCCCCTGTCCATTTATCCTTGATTTTCCCAGTGAGGGTGTAACAGCCAGGGCGCTGGGCTGGCGGGGCTGTGTGCCTGCAGGTGGGTCAGTGTCGTGTGTGGCAGTGCTGGTTTGCATTTAAAAAATCCCCAAACTTATAGGTGACTGTTGCTGAGGAAGGTTGAACATGTTAACCTCAATGACAAAGAAAACAAATTTAAGCAGATTTTTCAACTTTTTTCTTTTAAACTCCACATGATGGATCTGTCCCCGCAGAGCCAGGACTGAGGCACGGCCACGGCGAGCAGTACTGCACTTATCTCTGCTGTGAATTAAGCTGGTTTGCTTCACACCAAGGAGCAGAAAGAAAAGCAAGTCACTGCAGTGGGACATTCATGGTAGCAGTCCCATTTTTCATGAATTGCTCAGGTCTCTGCCCACGTTTTCTGACACCTATATATTCACATTCAGACCTACTAGGTTTAATCCTAATATTTCACCACTTCTGTATGACAAAGGAAAAATCCCTACGAAGCGTAGTGAGGAGTTGAGCGTTCAATTTGTGGTGTGGTCTTCCAAGTGGTGAGCAGCTGGTGGCATCCGTGGGAGTCAGCAGCACAGCGTGCTGTCCCTGGGCTCTGGCACCGGCATCCCTGGGCTCCGGCACGCTGCTGGTGCTGGGGCTGAGGTCCAGCAAGCGGAGGGGATGTGCTGGGAGAGACCATCATCTCTCCTGCCAGTGTCTCTGGGGTCAGCCCCATGTTGGCAGCGGTGAGATGCAGACAGGGAGCCATTTAATCCTTCCAGTTTACTCTCTTTTCCTGCTTTGCATCCCCTTTTGAAAAGATGGGATGTTTCTGCTCTGGCACATCTTGCAGTTGATAAGTCTTTATGCTAATACTTTCCTTGGTGTTGCAATTTGTCCCTGAGCAAAACCATTAGTTGGGAATATGATGTCTCATTAAGTATCTAACTTGAGGATTCAGAAGTCTCCAGCCAACCTCCTCCCTCCCTGCCTGGCACATAAAAACCTCTTTAGAGTTTGAAGTTCTTACAGACAACATGAAAGGCTGGAAACGCATCTTTATGTTTTATGGAAGTAGAAATTCACATGTAAGCAGCTATCAGGGCTTAGGAAAAATTGCAAATACCACTGGATTTGCCATTAGTCTCTTGTTTTGTTAGAGCAATTACGGTTATAGCCGAAGTCGGCAGTACTGCTGGTGCACAGTGGAAATGCCTTCGCGTTCCTGTGCTTCAGAGATTTTCTCTTTCACACTTTAATTCAGCAGGTCCAGGATCGAGGCCAAAGCTTTTCTTCTCTATGTAACTAATAGAAAGACAGCCAATTCAGCAGAATTTCTGTAAATAGCCTGTTCCAGATGAATTGAGAATTGTGTATCCGAATGCCAGTAGGGCTAACGCGAAGGGTAGTTTGCAAAAGAAAATGGAAATCTTGTGTTAGAGGAGCAGGCTTCTGAAACGCAATGTAAAACTGCACTTTTGGACTTCAAAAAAATAATGTTTGCTGTAGTCATGAAACTGCCCAAAATGCAGAATAATAAAGTCTTGATACCTGGTGCTGAAGGGCAGCATCCAGGGGGTGAATCCTCCCAGTCATGCAGAAAACGCTCAGCATCTGCTTAAAATCCTATAGTACTCGAGCAGCAAGCTGGTCCCTTGAACTAAAAGGGCTCCTCCAGTATCTTTTATTTTTTTTAATTGACAAAGAACAGCACCTGTTGGGATAGAAGAGCCATGGCAGTCGTGGCATGGTTTGGGGTACTCTGCCTTTACCATCTGCACAGAGTTGGGGGTTTAGGGGGGCAGTGGGTACTGCAGGGGAGCTGCTTGGCTGGGGGTGGTCCAGGACATGCTCCCCACCCTGAGCAGTGACCACTGCCTGCAGAGTTCAACTCCCATGGGAACAGTTGGATTGGAGGTCTGTCGCTGTCTAGCCTTTAAAAGCCAGCATTGACGGGGTGGGTTGTTCCTTCACGCTAGCTGCCATGTAACTCCTCGGACTGTAAATGGATTTGCATGCGTGCTGCTGTGCTGGCGTGCCGGGTTGTGCAGGGCACAGAAGATTCAGGTTACAGCTTTCTGCTTGAGGAAGGGCACCAGGGGCAGGGAGAGGCTTGCTCTCAAGTTATGCATGTGTCTTTGGCCGGGTTGACTTGGGCTCTGCGAATCATTTGCATTTACCTTTGCTGCAGAGTATGTACAGCCTATTTGTTCATGAGGGTTAAACAGTACAGCACTGTGCCAGGGCTGCACCTCCGCCTTGCAGCCTTTTTCTTCCTTATGGCTAACTTGGTGTTTTTGGTTTTTTGGTTTTTTTTTTTTTCATTTGCTGGTATTAGCTGAAACTTGGCACAGCCAAGGAAAATTGGTGCCTTTCCCATGCTGTTCTGCAGCAGATACAGGCTTGCATGCACAGTGGTGCCAGCAGCCAGCAAGGGCATGTAGCAAGGGACATGGATTAGTCAAAGGGCTGACGGTAAAAGCACAATTTTGGACTAGCCCATGTGACAACGATGAGCCGCCTTCTTCCAAATCTGTCGCCTTTCTTCTAGAAAAAGCCCTAAACCTGTAATACAGTGCCTGGGGTTGTGTTTAGCGAGGACTCAGCATGTCACCAGTTGGATTTAAATACAGTGGGGGAAGAGGCTGGTGCGTGGGCAGTGTGTGAGCCCCATCCCTTGTGCTGGCTGAGCCCCCAGCAGTGGGATGTGCCCGCCAGTGAGGGTCCAGGAAGCCCCGGCCGGGCTGCAAGGGCAGCATGCATCCCTGGGGAGGGGATGCGGCTCCTGGCAGAGCTACGGCAGTGTGCGCCTTAGCCTCTGCTGGTTACTGCCTTCAGCCCTATTCTGATACTAGGGAATAGCGCTTGGGCTGCGTGAGCCTGCGGATGAGGTGGCATGGGGAGAAACCCAATGGTGGGGAAGAGCACATGCTCTTAAAAGCTCCAGCATACACTCCGAGCATTGGGGTTTTTTTTTTTGTTCCCTTATTGGTGACTGTTCACAACCTATTTGGGAAGGCACTTGAGAAGAAATAAGCTAATTACATAATTTAATAAAAGATGTGAGAGTACCAATCTAAGCACGCTGGCAATGTTGGAGGAGCTGGGGCTGTAGAACGTGACTTGTGTTTCACGGGAGAGATTAATCGTGTCGACTCCCGGGAGACAGGTCTGCCAAAAAGGTGGTTGTGTTGGATGCACTGTTCATATCGTTAAAATTAGTTCTTGTACACAGCCTAATAAAAGCAGAAGAAAAGATTTCTAGCAGAAGGGATCAATAACTTGAAAGCATTCTAATTCAAAATTAGAAAAATGAGAACAGTTATGGGCAAGGAGAGTGTATTAATAAAGGAAAATGAGTATTTGTTACTGCTGGTGTGAAATGAGATAATTTAAGAGAAATGCTCTAAGTGCCTTTTGTCACAGTTAATGCCTTTTGTTAGACTTCCAAGCAAAATGGAGCCTGCGACTTTCAATTTCAGGGTTCTCAGATGATCAAAATACCGTGGGGCAGTCTGATCATCTCATACTTTGCTGGAATGAGGTCATCAATAACTTTTGCCTGGATGTGATTTACACAGTTGTCAATGTCTGAATTGCCATAATATGTCTCTGCCTGGGAAAAATGCTGCATTCAGAGGGGAAAAAAACCTAAAGCAGGAGCTCTCTGGGTAGCTGGTTCACTGGTAATAATGGATACAGAAAAGTGATTACTTGTGATCCATTCAAATAGAAAGGCTCAGCCTCTAAAGCTGGAGGCATGGAAGCTGTTACAAGGTCAAGCAGTGTCCTTAAGGAGAAATAGGTGGCGAATACTGTCAATTGCAGATAACACATCTGCAGCATCATGGAAAGTACATCTGAAATTAAGATTAAAGGTGCTTTGCACTCGTACGGAGAGGGAGGGAAAAAGAGAAGATAGAGGCGAAATCGGGGAAAAAAGAGGATTAGCTTTTGGTGGGTGACAAGCGATAGCTCTGGCCAGGGAGAGATTTAAGCAGCAAAGTGCTCAGTAACCTGGGGAATTATCAGAGGTTTCTGCAGCCACTACCAACTGATGGTCTTCAACAGCCTGAAATTCTTTGTGTTTGAACCTCTCTCTCACCCCGTGCCTATGTGTGTACATGCACATGCAAAAATCTCATCTGCAGCCCCATATGTCAGGCTGGGAATCCAAAAACCAGAGGCCCTGGTCATCCATGCTTGCAGAATTCTGCTTTAATTTCAGACGCCTTAGTTTACATTGAGGCAAAAAGGGACCTGACCTTCAGCTATGCTGGTAGACCTCTTTCTTTTGTTGGCATACGTTGCGGGTCAGGGCGCTGAGAGCTTCTGAAAATGAAGTCCTCATGTCTTGACAGATGTTTTCAAGTTTCTGCTTTGGTAAATGGGGCTAGAAAGCTTTGCTAAAGGTCCTGCAAGAGAAACTGGATCTCTTGACTGATGGATATGAGCCGAAATTAGCATTTCTTAATATGTTGAAGAGGGTGATACTGTAAGTTTTGTCAGTCCCACCATGCTGAGAAACCCCAGTTTGTGAAAATAGGTTTTGGCTACAACCTCTTCGAGGAGTAGAAGGACTCAACCGTTTATAACCATGTCAGTGGCTTCACAGGTGGGAGACTTGGATTCGTGTTCCCAACTTAGTGATCCCAAAGGAAAATACCTCCCCTGAAGCAGAACAAGCAAAGTCCAAGGGATGTAATGTGCTTTTCCTGCACCTTGGGAAAACACCACAGCCAAACAGAACTTACGGGTTTTTCATTCAAATCGGACCCTTCAATGCAAATCTTATTCTTGCAAAAAATTCCAAAAGGTTTGGGGTTTATTCTGTAGTGAAAGAAAAATGCAAATCTCAAGCATTTTGGGGAACTGGTGGTGGTGTCCTAGGGTCAGCGGTACCCAGAACCGCACGTCTGCTTGCTTCCTCTGTGGCAAGATGCTTACTGACACCCGATTCATCAGGGCTGTAAATACCCAGACGTCTGGGAGGCCTTACTGGTGTCTGGTCTGTAGCTGACCTTTCATTTTGCTAGCAGAAAATGAGGATTAACCTTGAGATCAGGAGACTACAGTGAAGACTGCACACCCATGCTATAGGATTAAAACAGATGCAGAAACTGGAAAGGGAGCGTATCGTAGCTGTTAAAGATCATCTATGTGCTATTAACGTACCAGTGACCAGGTCTCATCCTGAGCTTGTGGAAGCTTTACCTGCATAAATTGTGTATGAACTATAATGACGTCCCAGGTATGTGTCCTTCTTGTACATACGTGGACCTTGCCTTCTCCATTTTCTCATGTGCCCGAACTAGTCTTATCAAAGGAGGATAGTGTTTAATCTGAGGCAAGCGTCAGAAGAATAAGCTACTATGGTTTTCGGTAGTCTGGTACAAAATTCTTTCAGCATTTCTTGGTGCTTAGTTATTAATGAGGCATTTGTTCTATTTGCTTAAAAACCTCCCAGCAGCTAGCACATGTGCACTATGCAAATTATTTGTGGTCTGGTTAAATACTGTTTTTCTAGGAAGGGGAATAACAGAAATTAGTAGAGGAAAAATAAGTAACATTAACCCTCTGTAGGTTGTTCCCTCATTAATTATTTCGGTTATTTGGCTCTTGTGGTGGAACTGAGCATGCTGCTGTCATTAACAGTGATTCGGGACCTCGGCTTGAATAGTCACATACTCCTGAGTGCTTACTTTAGGTGGCAGTGGTCCAGAAAACTGCCAGCATCCTAATTAACACACTTTTTCAATGGACAATATTAATATTCATACTCTTATACTGTAAAATGAGTAATTTGAATAGACAGAATGTCTTGCACTTTTTTTGATCTCTTGTGGATTAACCTACAAAAGGCCATTGGCACTCATTCTTTCAGGCGTTAATGGGTACAAAGGCTTCTAATAAAATAGCGTGGAGCAGAGTTACCTAAGAATGTGTAGCAAATATAATGCATCTGATAGGGATGTTAATATTTTGTTAGAGTGGCGAAGGAAAATGTGAAGGGAAATGTTTGTAGTAGATGTGCACCTCCAAATGATGGAGGAGTAAGGCAGCTCTCAGGGGTGACCGGTCCCACAACATCCGTCTGAATGATGTCAGCCCAGCAGCGGTGATGCAGAAGTCCCCCAGCTGAGCCAGTGCTAGAGGAAAATAGTACTGAAAGGGAGAAAGCAAATATATGTTTCACTGGAAAACAAAAGACTTGGAAGGCTGGTCATGTTTTATTGATGCCCACCGTTGGGGGCTACCAAAAGATATACTACCGATTTTAGCAAAAGGAATGGAAGTGCGGAAAATACTGTGAAAGAAAAGATTCACCCAGAGGAAAAAGCAGAGGTGCAACTGAAGCAGAAAACGCTGTATTTAGCAACTAGGTTAAGAGGCATGAGGGTTGTAGGATATGTTCGGGTAAGCACCAACTCATTTACTAAAGTATCCAGATTACTCTGTTCACCTGAGATACGTGCCCTGTATGTGCACAAACCATCCTACAGAAGATACCCTCTGCCTCTCCCAAGGTCTGACTGACCCTGAATCCTCAAGGAAGGAGAAACTGGCTTTGGGGTCAGTATTGAGGGGAAACTGCTGGTGAAAAAAAGATGAGTCTCAGCACATCTTTGGTTCAACATTCAGTATAGAGTAGGCTGTTAGCTGGAGGGGATGAGCTTTGCAGTTGCTCCGTCCTCTAAAGAGCCTTTGCTGGTGCAAATAGTGCAAAGGAAGGAGGCCCTTCCGGTAGCTGCAGATTTGGCTGTGGTCCCTGCAGGACTTGAGTTCCTACAGAGATGTTGGTCTGTCTTCAGCAGTGGAGGAGAAAGCCTGCTCCAGTGCAGAATTGATGCTAACAAATTGTATTTTGACTTGCTCGGTATAGGAACGAGGTCACATTTAACAGAATTGGGGGATACTTTGAAGAATTAATAAAAAGGAGCTGAGTGAGAGGGCAGCTGTGGACACAGATTACCTGGACCCGGGATGGTTTCTGGTGGCGTCACACACAATCTGTGCATTCGCAGGGCCTGGCACTGGCTGTGGTCTCTTATGGAGGATGCAAACATGTCTTAGATCTCAACAAGCAGAAGGCATCTGTGGAGAGCAGCGTTTTTCTAAAGATGAAGGTGACTGTGTAGTGCTATGGGGTTCACTGTTTAAAACTGATTTAGTTCACTTTGTATGCAGGTAGCTTTGACGTCTGGATGAAAGCTTAACCATGGAAACCGTAGCTGCCAGTCAGAGCAGCAAACCTCTTTCTGCAGAGCCTGGCCTGACTCTGCTCTGCTGGTGGCATCTTTGTCTCTGTGTCTGTGGCCTGTATAGGCTGTTGGAATGGGACAAACCTCTTTTTCTGAAAGTAACTCATCAACCCCTCTGCCAGCAGCCAAGATGGGGAGACAAGACTGAAGTACCCAATTGACTTTAGATGCTGTCTGTCGGCTGGTGGTTAGACCTAAAGCATTTGTGTGTGTTTGCCTAGGCTGTGTCCATCAGATGTTCAAAGATGGGTGGCATCTGCTCTTTTCAAATAGCTTCAAATACCTCTTTTTATGGTGTGTTCACGATGAACGCTTACCTTTTGGTACCATCCATGAGCTCTTTCGATAAGCTGGCACATGGCGGGTCCTATGCAAACACTGAACATGGATGATGTACTTGCCTTTGCCCTTTCAAACCCCGGCACGTTTGTGCATCCAACCGCAACACCAATGGCCATGTTAGCTGTCGCTTGGTCTACCGTGTCCCAGCTGGAGCACGTCCCCAGCCTGCATCTTCATCAAATGTCATCCTGAAAAATGATCTCATAGGACAAAGATTTGCACTGAGCTATGGTATCTGGAGGGCAGCGCTGTGAACCTGTTCCCATCAACTTCTGGGTAGGCACATTCCCATAGGTATCAGCAGGAGTGCCACAGCGGGGGCACTTAGTCTTCCTGGCTCTGTGAACTCGGTTTAATATTAAAAAAACCCAAACAAACAAACCAAAACCCCTATAATAATTAAGGTGTAAGGAGAAGAAAAAGAATGTCTTCAGCCTGTGCCAGAGGTTACTTGAGTCCCTGCACAAAGGAACCCACTGGCGAGATTGGAGACATCCCGTTAGCCGGGAGCTAATGGAAAAATTAGAGGCTTTTAGAGCCTGAGTCAGTGTCGTGAATCAAACGCTGAAAACCTGCTTTGTTATTGCAGCTTTAACAGAACTAGCAAATCTCCTTCAAGGAGTTTCTGTGATTGAATGAGTGGAAAATAAAAGTCTACATCCCACATGCTTCTCCACTGCGGCCGTGGGGGGCTTGCTGGGGCTGGGGCTGGCAGGCTCCCCCATCAGCCCTGCCTTTCGCTCTCCGCAGCTCCCTCCCTTGAGCAGAAGATATTTTGGCTAGCAGTGAAACAGCCAGTGAGTCAAAAAAGGAGGAGGAAAAAAAACAAAGAAAGGAGAGAGGAATAATAATAAAAGTAATACTCAAGCCAGTTAGAAGGGGAGGGAAGCGGGCAGCAAGTGGTGCAGAGCTGTGACTCAGAGGCAGCTCCGCTCCTGACGTGTGCCGAGCCAAGCGAACGCAATACTGCAGCATCTCCGCTGATGGGCTTGGCAGCTTCCTGGCAGCCGGGGAGGCAGCAAGGCCGGAGGGCTGTGCCGCTTTCCCCGTCCCCTTCATCCCTCCTCCACTCTTGTTTCCAGCCCCGTGTCTCCTGCCTGCAGCGCAGGCACTGCAGGTCTGCCTCTAGACGATGCCCAGATCAGCCCCTGCCTGCGCACAGAGGTTGCTCTTTGCTCCGGCTGCGGAGAGCGGTGAGATCGAGGAATGGTAATTGTGGCGCCGAAGCAAGATGCCCGGTGCTGGGTGGCACAGATACCCTCCTGCTGGGTTCAGGCACACGATAAGCTGAGCTGAGCTCCCTCGCTGCTTCTTCCATCTGCCTGTGTCTTTGCTGCCAGAGTTCATAGAAGTACCGAAATCTGTTTTCCTGCCGATACTTGCTGTCCTTACGCATCCTCCTTTTGTGAAGCGCTTTCACTTTAATTGATTATTTTTTAGAACTTTTGGAAAAAGTCCCAAACAAGGCCTTAAAATAGAGAAATCATGTAGGTTTAAATATTTTTGAGGAAGGCTGGGAAAATATTCTGCAGCCTGCTCTACGACCTTTTCATGGCTCCTAGGAGGCCGATAGCAACTTATTTTTGAATAATCTCCCAATTGCATTCAAAATATGAAAAAATATACTCTTGTATAAATGCGTATTTTGCTTCAAGGTGACAAAAGTAAGTTAAGTCTTAAATGTACTGACTGTTGGCAATGCAGGGCTGATGCCAGAAGGGTATTTGTGTCCATCAGAACACCAAGGCACAGGGCATGATTTTTTATTTTTATTTAATCTCCCTTATGAGAAGGCTATGGTTAGCCAGGCCATGCTTGAAGGTCAGTGTTGGCTCCCCCTAAAAGCTCACATGGCATTTCATTCAGTTGAGCTTTACAGGGTTTATTGCTTCATTCTCAGGGCTCAACCCAGAAATTATTTTTCCCCTTTTTGCAGAAAGGACATTTTCTCCCAGATCCTTGGCTCTGGTGATGGGGGAGGGAAACTCTTCTAATCCAAAATATTCAAATGATGGTTTCCTGGTAGTAAGGAACTTAACTTCTTTTTTTTTTGCTTTGCTTTTTTTTTTTTGGCTTGTCCCAAAATGTGTGTATAGTGCAATACCTGTCTGGGAAACGTGCACTATTTTTGAGCTTTGGTCCCCATTCTGGGGTTTTACTTTGTTTTTAATGTGTCTCTGCAGCGGGAGCTGCTGCAGTTCCAGCTCTCTCTCCTTGCTCGACATGGAGACAGTTAATGAGAGGTCTTCCAAGGCTCCCCTTTCTCACCAAATGCCTTTTCCTGCCTCTGCGCCCTGGCCCGAGGTTAAGCATCTCTGCTCCTCGAGGAACGCAGGAGCGCCCTTTGCAGGAGCAGCTAATTGGCAGTGGCTGCGGAGGTGACAGTGCCCTTCGTCTGCCAGACGGAGCAAAGCTGTTAGCCAGTGGCATGAGAGCACAGAAGTGAACCATTTATTTTCTAATTACTATTATTTGGGCAGATTCTTCTGAAGGACCTGTAACCGATCTCTGCCGCAGTGACTTTGGTGAGCGGTGGCTCACTCCAGCCTCGGCTGCAGAGCCACGTTGTCCCGGTACGGCGTTCACAGCCTTTATCAAAATACTGTTTCTTGCTAATTTGTGTAATGCTGTTGGAGGTAATGAAGCTGGGACTGAGCAGCCAGTGAAAACTGCAGTGGAGGGATCCGTGTGTTCATCCATTCTTCCCTGCCCCGTGGGATCCCCGGCTGCCCCAGGCAGCACAGGGAATAGGGATGCTACATGCACCCTCTGGAATAGCTACCCTGATGTCAGGGTTAGCCTGTGAAAAATGTTGAAACATATTATTTTGAACAGAATGGGGTATCTGCTTGCAAAGCAAACAACTTTTGTTGGTTAACTTGAGCTCCGCACAGGTTCACAAATTTTGGGCTGTGTAGAGGCGAGGCACCCAGCTTGCTTGGTGTTGCAGTAAGGAAAGGAGATCACCTCTAGTTATTTAATGATGACTGGCTCGATCTCATCCGTATTAGTTCCTAATATGGTTATTTACATGCTCAGCTCAAGCATATGAACAACCCTTTTGAAATCAAATGGGGCTGCTTGGGTGTATAAGGGTGAATACTGGGGAAGTGTTTTGTGAGCCTCATCCAAGTTAACTGTGCTCCCCTTTATTTTATTGTCCCTCACATGGTCAGGAGATAAAATTATATTATGTTTTTCTCCTGTGAGACTGCATGGGTATATAAGCCAGGGACAGACAGGTATAGATGCACCACAAAGAAGAAAGCCGCCTCCTTTGGCAGAGGTGGTGGCCAAGGAGACCCTGCAAACGCCCCTGCTGCAGCGCAGGGAGAAGAGGATGCTCGAGTCAAAATGGAAAATTACTTTCCACAGCATCTTATCTAAGATCCAGTCCCAGTTACTGCTCCAGGACTAGTTGAGTGTGGTGAAGAACTAAAAGCCAGCGGATTATTTCAAATTCCTTTTTTATTCTGGAGACAGGAGGGGGAAAAAAAAATGTCACTTTTAAGCTGTCAGGGCTGTATCAATTACCAAAGAGTGAGAAGGCGGGAGGGAGTGCTGTGTGGAAACCCCAAGGGGTTTGCTACTGCCAGGGTGGTGTTACAGGGGTCCTGGCCCTGTGCTCTGGGGTCGCATCCTGGCCTGTCAGAGCAAACAGGCACTGACATTGTTGTTCCTTTGTAGGGCAGGCAGGGATCCGTGGTGACTGGGCATCTGTGAGGCCGGCAGCTGAGTCACGGCTGCAGTGAGGGGATGCTTGGAGAGCAGGGACCGTCACGCTCATCCCTGCCAGAGCATCCCTGCCCGCCCCACAGGGCTTCAGGTGGGACCCAGCAGGTGTTTGAGGGTGGCAGAGGGGGTATTACCTCTAGCAATTAAGACTTTCTTCACTCCCATCTTCTTTCAGTTCTGAAGCAGCATTTGCATTTGTATCCATTTTTTTTCCCCGGCTGCTGCGAGATTTGTGCCGAGGGGGCCTTTTTGGAGAATGCCTCTGACAGAAATGTATTTTCTTGTCCCTTGAAGCTGAAAGCCATAAAGAAAAGAATGACTTTAATGAACAGACCTTGCCGAATCACCACCTTGAATCTCTAGTTGCTCGTGTGAATCAAAACCTGCTGAAAGTAGGTCATATAGTAAAAATGAATTAAGTTTACTTCACATTTTATTGACTCTGCCAGTTTTTCACTCATAGAGGCTTATAGTTAGGAATGTATCTTGTCTTGTTAATGCTAGGCTGAGGTAAAAAGGGGAAATACTGTTCTTTATCCCCTCCCTTTTAGCTTGCCTGTTTGAGGTAGTCGAGTGTATGATGGATGCCCTTACTGTTTGTTTATTCTTTTATTCTCCTGCACTGAAGAACTGCTTAAGTGATGATCAAACTCCCATAGTACGTTCACAAGTGGGAATTCAGCCTGGTCCCAAAAGTTTATGCAACACCTAAATTCTTCCTAAAACTTCCATGAAGGGTTGAAGTGGTGGTGTGGTGCGTGTCTGCAGGCAGATGGATTGCACTGCATCTCCTCCTTAGTGCCCCACTGAACCGAGGAAACACACTTGGACCAATGATGTTTGGGGTCTCCAACCCTGTTTATTGTGCTGTAATGTTGAGAGGATCCTGGATGGCTGTGCTGAGGTGGGCTGTGGGGGACATTCACAGGTCCAGAGGGTGTCAGGTTTTTTCAAAAGGAAGATTTTCTTGTTGCCCCTCATTTATGAGATTCACTTCAGTTATCTGAGAAGAAGCACAAATGAAAATCCTTGTAGAAGCTTGTTTTATAGAGCTGCAGGTTGGACTCTGCTGTATGCAAGGGAGGAAGAGGGACCCAGCTGTGCAGCCACATTTGTGAAGGTTTCATCACCAACACAGCAGCCTGTTGCAATCCTGAGAGTTAACCTGGAGTTTTTAATTCATATTTGGGTTGCATTTATTATGCTATCACTAATTTAGCCCCTGTTTGTTTGTTTTGGCAGTGTGGGGCTGCAGCAACAGCATGCTACTTCCCAGAAATCTCTGAGAACGGGGCAGGGGGGAGTAGGTGGTTTTGGGCACTGAATAGCTGAATATTTGGGAATGTTAGGAGCAACGCTTTATTGATTTTGCTAAAATATTGGACTTTTAGACCAATCTGGCTGGGGTTTGGATTGACTGCTGTCACTGTCCCTGTACTGTTGATAGGACAAACCTGGCTGGGTGCAGGCTTGGTGTGGGAGGTGTGTGCATGGGGGTTTCAGGTAACTTCTGTGCCCTCTGTCTCATAGCCACGTGATCAGATGAATTATCTTCTATTTGTAATGTTAAATGTAAGTCAGTGTGGTTGGCTTACTGCAGAGCAGTCCAAGGCTAACAGGTAATGTGGGTGGGATAACCACATACAAGTGTGACTGTGGGACCCACAAGTGAGTCACTGTAGCTCAGACCCCATTTAGATGACTTCAGAAGGACTTTCTACAAGGCCAGTTGACAGGATACGTACATAAAGTAGCAAATAAAATGGCAAATAAATCCTGGAAACATCTAGATCTGATATTTCTAAATGATCTAGCACCAACCCCTGGATTTCCAAATTTGGGGAGTTTGAACCACGTTCCCATGGTGGTGCATGGAGAAGGGAGGGACAGGAGTCAGGCTGGAAAAGGGGGGATGTGGCGGGGAGGATTTCCAGCATCCAAGCACCAGAGCCATGACTATTGAGCTTTGTTAGCATGCTGCAGGTTAGATACTTGTACTCAGGATGAACTGGTCAGATTCCTTCCCAAACAGCCCAGCTGGTCCAGTCCCTGTCCTTACTGCCATGGGGCTGTTGCTCCTGAGACGTGACTGGGTGGGAACACTCATGGACCAAGGCAGGAGGTCTGGTGAAACTCTTCAGTGGGAGGTACTTAAATTGGGGTGTCTTTGGGATGCGCTGAGAGCGGGAGTGAAAACCACAGCATAGTAACTCATTCTTCAACAGACTCGGCCAGCATTTGAGATGACATGCAATACATCTTGGAGAACATGAGGGATGGGTTTGAATGGCCAAGGCTGGTGGTGAACAAGGGGCAGTGAGGACAGTGACTCTGTGCTTGATACCCATCGCTGGCAGGGCTTGGGGCTGGCTATGCTGATCATTTCTATCCTTTTTTATAAGGTTGGAATTAGTTTCCATATTTTAACGATGATGACGGAAGACTTTAATGACGTGATGGATGTTGTAGCCCTGAGATACTGCAGAGGAGATGAGATGAGGTAGGTCTTAGCCTCCAGTGCTAGTGCAGGATGCCTCCTGGGCTTTTTAACTGAGAAGTAAATGCACTAATTAGGATTTGGGAGTGTAAACAAGGGGGTGCAGCTTCTTAAGTTCATTTGACCATTTGGTTACAGCTTGCAGCAGCTTCTTTTGACATGACTTACTGCACGCAGGGAGGATGCTTTTCTGGTGGGAAAGGAATAAAAGGGAACTGTAGGCCAGATGTTCACCTGCTGTAAGCGAGGGCAGTCGCACTGGGTAGCGCCTGTCTGCCATCCTGCGGCTGGGGAGCTCAGTGCTTAAAACACGAAGGTGTGAGAGCTCTCTGGCAGCGGGGTTCCCTCCTTGCGAAATAGTTTTCTGGTTTTGTGAAATCCTGGATTTCGGGGCGGTCAGACCTACCTCGTCATCTGGCAGATGATGGACTCCACCTGTTAATTTCTACGACGTGGGCACAACTGCAGGTCGGGCACCTTATTCAGATCAAACTTAATTTTGGTGTAAAGCCTTCAAGCATCAGCGGTTCCACTGCTCCTCCATCAGTCCCTGCTGGTGATTAATTACTCTCACTTAAAAATTATGCACTTTATTTCCCATTAGACTTTGTCTGTCTTCAGTTTGTAGTCATTGGATGATCTTGTGGTCTTTGTCTGCCATGTTCTGCCTCTTTCTGGTATTGTGATTTCTCCTGAAGTTTCTGCTGGGGTTAAACAATCTGGTCTCAGCTTTAGCAAGAAGCTGGGAGGAAGAGAATGGAGAGAAGGGAGAAGCGTTGCAGCGGTGGGATCCCATGGCTTTGTGCATGCGGTGTTTTTAATTTAAAAGACTTTTTTAAGGGAGACATGTAATAACATACAGCACTGAGATTTTATCTTGTGTTTAGGATTTCTGTCATAGCTAATGGCAAAACTGTGAATGAGGGCAGCTTCACTAATGATTGATGATTTTTTTTTTTTTCCTGCCTTCCTATCTCTTCTGCCTGCTGTAAATGGTACGTACTTTAAGGGGGTGAAAAATCCCTACTGATAAATTAGGATTTGTTTTGCAACCTTCTCTTTGCAATTATAGCTAACTGCTTTGATCTCAGCTGAAGACCTTTATCCAATGACAGAATATAAGTCTTCTCTACCTCTGGTTTCATAATTTAAAGAAATAAAGCCAGGAACTAACTGGGTAGGAGGAGAAGAGTCCCCACTGGTACCCCGTACCAGGCTGCCTGGGGAGGGCACAGCAGAGACTAAAAGTAGCCTCTGTCCTTTTAATTACTGCTGGAGAATCCACACATTACCTAAAATCACAGCTTGAAAAAATTAAACTGTTTAATCTTGCATAATACAATGTGACATACAGACGAAGACCTGTAAGTAAACCACTATTCTAGTCCAGAAAAGACCTTCATTGACTATTATGTGAATAATAAATCTTTCATTTTCTCTAAGAAACAGTAATTACAGAATCTTCAGCTGCGATGGGTATCTCCTGCTGACAATAAATGTCTATCCTTCAGTACATCATCAGTATCATGGTGATGAATGCTGGTGTGGACTACACTGTAGAGATAATATAAAATACTGTCTGTAGTACGTACTGGCAGCCCCTTTTTTTTTTTTTTTTTTTTTTAAGCCTTGTGAGTACAGATTGAGATGGTGCTCTGTGTATCCAGGAACATGTCTTGTTTGTCGCACTTTCTTTTTTTAACAGTTCCAAGATATTTTTGCTGTCTGGCTCTTGGTTACTAGCAAGGAGTTCCAAGGAGATAAGCTCCACTCTTCAGTAGGTAGGAAGCTGCCTCAGCAGTCGCAGCAGAGAGGGATGACCTCTTTCACTGCTTCACCAGCAAAATCGAAGTGGAAAACCAAGTGGATCAATGGGAGCCGTAATCCAGTTTTGCAGCGTGGAACTGGGTCACGGGGAAGCGTGGGCAGCTCAGAGGCTTCACTGCTGCCTGCTACGGGGAGCCTGCCTGTGGGTTCAGCTACAGTGCCTGGAGGCAGCTCAAGGTCACGTTCGACTGCCGTTCCCTTTCAATCCTGATGGGCACCAGCTGTCTTACAATGGGGATTGGTACGTGTAGCAGATGAGGACATCAGAAAGGAATCGTCTTCAATATACATCTTCATTAGGGCTAACATGGATGTTGCTGGAAGGCAAACGTGAAGTTTCTCTGGCATAGGACCTACAGCTGGAGGCTTCAACTCTGTTGCCCAAGCCATCCCTGGGGATGACGGCTCTGCCGCATGTTGGTATGTATTTGGTTGCTGGTTACAAGAGATCTTGAGTCTAGATATCATGGACCTAGCAGGACAACTGAGTGTTGTCAGCCGAGTGTCAGGGAATCAGCCCAATGTGACTGTCTCTCTGTAGTAACAGCTGAGAGCTGAACTTCTGAACATGCCGTAGAAGGGCTTCTGCTACTGGGTGTCTGCGATTTTAATACACTACATTGGATAAATTACTTTTTTCAATCACTCTTATTCATGCAGTCTGTGTCCAGGCCGCGAGCTGTGCTGGGCACTGGGGAGGGTCCCCTCCCTCTTTCCTTGAGAGACAGCAGTTCTCCCATGACACTGCTTGACGCTTCCAAAAGTTGTCTTCAGGGTTAGTTCCTGACAGAGACTGTTGTGATGAGCTGGTCTTGAGCAGAAACAGAAAAATAATTGTGACAAGGTCTGGATGAAAAAGAAATGTTGCCAAAACCTTGCAAAGTGCAGGTTTTAAAAATACACTTCTTCACCACCAGGCTTCAGCCCCGTTTCCAAACCATCCGCATACACCAAGGGCTCTCTGGCTTTAAAACTGGATTCCTCTTTTTGGAAGGAAAAAAAAGAAAAGAGTATTTCTGGACTCAGAATGCTTCTAATCTTTGACTCCTGAATGTACATGCCTTTGAGATGAACATAAAACCAGAAAGGATTTATAGAGAACTTCTTCCCAAGTAGAATATTTGAAAGATGAGCTGTGCAGCAGCGAGTCCCTCTTGGATGCTCAGCCAGGTACCCTGAAGAACAGGGGCCTCTGTGGTGGGATTGTTTTGGCTGGGCAGATGGGGGCCAGCCTCGGTGACTGCTTGCCTGAGCTGGACTCTGGGTTTAATGCTGAGAAAGATAGAAGGATAAAGGGAAGGAGCTAGATGGTGTCTGCATCTATTTTTAATTCTCAAAACTGGTTCTTAAGAAAATATTTCTTGAAAAGAATTGCAACCTTATTTAGATGGCAGCAGATCTGAATTTACTGACAATTCTGAAATTATTTTATTTTATTTCTTTTTCCCTCTGGCTTAATGTTTTATAATCCCGCGGGAGTTTGGTGGCAGCAGAGAGGCTTGGCCTCTGTTTTGGAGAAGGCTTAGGTAGATCTGATTTTCTTGTAGTCTCATTAATTACGGAGCCTCTTTGAGTCATCTAGAATTCAGAGTGAATCGGGGTATGAGGTTGTTGCCTGCTTTGGCTGTCACGTCGTAGCACAGACTTTTTCCGTGCATGGTTCACGTGCTTGAGACTTGAAACCATTTCAATAAACACTGGGAGATGTGTGAGCCTCCATCAGTGCTGCTGGGGGCTTTGGTGGAGTCTTCTCTGTGGTTCTGTAACGTTTAAAAAGACTGTAATCGGGCAACCAGATGCTGTGTTTTGACCCTGGGATTTTCTCTCTTCTGTTGCCTCTCTTCCAGGCTGCTCTTAAACAGCTGTGCAGTGGGCACACAAGGAACACAATATTGGTTTGATGAGAGCATCAAAATAGGCAAATATCCAACTTTTGTCTTTAATAGTAGCTGCATTTCTTGCTTCCCTCTCCTCTTGTAGTGTATAGTTTCTCTGTTTTTTCTTTTTTCCTTTATATATTTATTTTTATCTTTCCCTAAACTGAAATTGCCCTAGTTACAGCTGTCATACTCTAGCTTTGCAGTGCTCTGATTTGGCAGCCCTATTCCCTCTTAAAACTTGCAGACAAATAATGACGTTTAACTTGCAGCATCCTCTGGTTGCTCTAGACTGTCACAACAAGATTAGAGTAATTCACGTGAAAGTAGAAAACCCAGCTGTCTTCTAGGAGGAAAGCTGTGCAGAATATGGAGCAGGTTTTGCTGGAGAGCCAGAGCTCCTCTAGTTGCATGCCTGTGTTTAAGCCACATCAAGTCTATGCTGCATCTTCCAGTATTAGTGGTGGCTTCATGGTGCTCTGTGTCTGTCCTCTGGTTGTTTTCTGGAGGTGGAGTCAACTGGGTACCATTTCATTACTGCTGGTTTAAATCCCAGGTTGAGCTGTATTGTTCCTTGGAAATGAGCGGAAATAACTTGCTGAGATGACTGCCTAAATAATTTACTCTTGGAGGAGCATTCTTTGTGTGCTCTCCGAAGCGATGATAAGGAAGGAAGTAGGACGCTTCTCCTACACAGCAGCACATTGAAAAACATCTCCACTACTTTTTCAGTGACAGGAACAAATTTTGTAGGCCATCCTAATGTTCTGCTACCTTGTGTCCAGTGACTGATGTGGTCCATTTCATGTTATCCAGTGTTTTTCTTCCTGTCTGGAGCAAAAACTGGCCTTGCCTTTGTGGCTGGTGACAGAGGAGCTCCTGGCATTTCCTGAGATGACTCATCTCTTGCCATGTTGATGCATTTGGGATGACTTTGGGCTCTGTGGTGGTTTGGTAATTAACTGGGCATCTTTCTGAAAGGCTTTCAATAGTGTCTCCTTGTGACTTTTTTTGCTGTTTAAGTCATTGAACTGTGGTGAGAAACTTTCGTTTGTGGAAAAGGGAGCTTTTGGGTTTTCCTTGCTGCAGGATTCGTCAGATAATGCCCAGTGGGGCTACAGCTTGAAAAGGGGCAGATGTATGTGGTTAAAGCACAGGACTAAGATTGAAGAGCTGAATGTTTCTGTGGTGCCACGTGTTTTCGGTATGATGGGCTGTTGACCTTTCTGTGCCTCCCTTGGCTCATTGGTACCGTCAGCCCAGTGGGGACATTGCTCACTTTATTACATTTCTTGGGTAATTGTTGCCAAAACCGCATTTTCTAGTCTGTCCTCCTGTCTCCCCAGGGAGTTGCTGAATGGGCTTGTCAGCCTTGCGAAGCTCTGGGTGGGTCCTTGGTGTAGTATGTAGGGTCTGGTTCAGAAGGGGGTCATGGGGGACCCGGGTCCTCAGCTGCAGGAGGGCTCCGTGGGCATCAGTCCCCACAGGCATCGGTCCCTGCAGATGTGCATCGGTGCAGAGCAATGTGCCTGTAGCTGAGAAGGAGCTCCACAGCCTTCATGGGGGTGTCGACAGCTCTGAGCTCTGGCTCTGGGTCCACATTTCAGTAGCATTTGGGGGAGATCACATCTCCCATGGAGAAGACTCAGTCATGGACCCATTTTTACCTATGCAGATGGAAGGGTCGGGTCTAGCGAGCGAGTGTACTTGTTCCTGGGAGGGAGCAGAGGCTGCTCTTGCTTCCATGAACTTATGGCACATGCCCCACCACGGGAACAGGTTTTAAAACCTGGGCAGCGTGGCAGTTTGTTGTTTGGGAATATGCTTGGTTACAGGAGCAGCCTCGTGCTCTTCTGTGAGCCATCCCGTAAAGGAAAGGGTAGGTCTCTGTGATAAAACATCTTGATCTGGGTGCTGGTGTTGCACTAATTACAATATGTAATACTCTATTAGGGACCACATTACTCAGCCTCACTGCGGCCCCGCAGGGAGAGCGCAGGAGAGGATGAGCAGGTAATAGATGACTGCAGTAGGAGCACAGTGAATTTAGCTGGAGGTGATCTGTGAAGCACCCTTTAAAAAATACTGGTGTGGATAGAAAAGCTTTGTGGCAGTTTTAAACGAAGTGGGGCCAGCAGGGTCAGAGCTGTCCCTGTGCCCTCTGCAGTTTGTGGCCTATGTGTGTCACCAGGCCGGATCCTGCTCCATTCGTACCTGTCTGCAGCACAGGCTTCTTACTGTAAGGAAAACAGAGTCCTTTTTCAGTGTGGCACTGAGAGATGCTATTTTTCTGACCGAATACCCAGGACTTATCTGTGATCTTCAAAGAATGACTTTTGTATGGATGGTTTGATGTCAACCTTGGCTGTGCCACTATAAAAAAGCTGTGATTTTTACAAAGGCTGGAGTTCATGGAAATAATATGAAAATTCTATTTATTGCTAATACATGAAAACCCACGCTGAAGATGAAAACTCATCTTACAAACGGCTCTTTAAATTATACCCACGTGGTGTTTGAAACATTCTGCTTGACCCTTTTAATTAAAGACTAAACTCTGAGGCAACTGTTTTGCATCCCTCCCCTCATCCCCCCTTTGCTTCCTTGACTGTTTGCTTAAAACACATTCCCTCTGTTGGGATGAACGACTGAATTGTGCTGCTCCTTCCTCTCCCAAATGTCCAGGGGCATGTTATTTTCTGGAGAGAGCATACACCGTAGTATGGGTTTGCTGTAGAAGCAGCAGGACTGCTGGTCCTTTTTCTCCAGTAAGCAGCAAAACCCAACAGGTACCATGCCCTGACCCACGGGTGGGTTCAGCTATGGACAGGTAAGGTATCACCCAAAACACTTTTTTTTTTTTTTTTTTTTATTATACGTCCTGCTCTCCTGCTTTTGCTGCCAAACTGGTTGCTTTTGAACCAGGAAGAACTGATGGTGACCTCAGGGAAGACCATCACAGCATTGTAGTGCTCCTCTTGTGCCAAAAGCATCCTCTTCTTTGGTAAGCATCGCTCTTCGTGGGTTTTTTTCCTTCTCATCCGTAACT
Source organism: Aptenodytes patagonicus (assembly GCF_965638725.1). Taxonomy (NCBI): domain Eukaryota; kingdom Metazoa; phylum Chordata; class Aves; order Sphenisciformes; family Spheniscidae; genus Aptenodytes; species Aptenodytes patagonicus. The sequence continues at coordinate 18,391,995 of NC_134954.1, forward strand.
GTAGGGTTGTTAGTAACGTTGTACGTCGTGGTGCCTCTCCAAGTGCTGACAGCATTGCTGTGGTGGGGTCCTTGCTGTCAGCGCTTGGAAAGCAATCAAAGGCTTTGATGTGTCAGGTCAGCTGAGCTCAGCGTAGCATGAGGGTTCATTTGTGCCTCCTAAATAAACAGCATTTTACCCAGTCAGCTTTGCTTTTTCTGCCCACTTTGAGAACAGCAAGGGACGGTGTCTCTTGAGAACAAAAAGGCAGCAGCAATGTGAAGAGATGAATGAGTGACTTCTCTAATAGACAAGTGACGATCACAGAAGGACCTGGTGGACCCTGTGCATTGCTGGTGCCCATGCCCTGTGCAAGTTGCAAAGCCCTGCCTGTGGTGTTTTCTTGTCCTTCTTAATCCCTTAATACTTGTTTTCTTCTTAATACCTTGGGAATGAATGGCATCAGTCTCAGGATCGAGGTTCAAACAAGAACGTCCTAAAAGATTGAGACCACTTTCTCTTCTGAGCACTGTACATGTACACTAACCGCTGCAGGAGTCAGGGAGCAAACTACTATAATGAAAAAAATCCCTCTAATGAACCAGCATGTTCTCACACACTGTTATAGGAGAATCCCAGAGTGTGTTCAGTTGTGTATTTGCAAGGAATGGATGGGCAGAAGGGACTGTAAGTGGGACGGGTGCTCTTATATCACCCCGAAGGAGAGAGCAACCTCGTACTTGCTGTTCAGAGAAGCAGGATGCACCTATATTACAGCAGCAAATTGAGAAGTCGTGGGTAGATTAGGTTTACCAGCCTGGAGAATGCCTCCTGGAATTTAGATACAGTTGTGCCAATAATAGAGCATTAAAACTCGATAGCTCTTGGTTTTATTGAAAGTCTGAATTTACAGCTAGTTACGGGAGCATGCTGGTGACCTGGTGGAGGTGGTGGAGGCTGGTAGAGCGTCCACCAGCGTCTCTGTGCTGCAGCGGCTTGTGTGCTGCGTTTGCAGAGCAGTGCCATGCACTTGTGTGTGCTGGTGCTGCCCAAGGCTCTGCTGGTGCTGATGGAGCAGCTCGGGGTGGAACTGCTATTGCCTTTTGGCTGGAGGTCTCTGTCCTTCAGCGAGGAGGGATGGCTTCTTAAGTGAGTTACTGATGGTAAAATCCCAACCACTTTTTGAGTTTTGACCTTTAATTCATCATGTTGTGCATCATGAAGGGCGCTTCCCTCTTCTTATGCAGCTGAATCTCTCAGCTTTGCTTGGCATCCTCGTCACTTGTGTGTTGGGGCTGTTTGACATAGCCTTTGACCTGGAGATGCCGTGAGGGGCTTTGAGGCGCAGCATCCAAACATGAGGGCCAGGATCACACTTGAGGAGAGCCTTGCCCCTAACTGAGGGGATCGTACAGGCCATCGTACCTTTGGAAGTACGGTCTTGTTGGTGCTCAGTGCTTTTTCTTCTGTAGATCAGTTAAAAATGAAGAGCAACACACATGGCTTTAACCAAGTCTCTGCTGATGCTTATGATGATACAAGGACCTCTTCATGGTGGTGTGGCACGTAGGAGCCTTTGGTGTGTAGCTGTGGATCAGTACTTCTGTTGCATTTGGCTTTTTGCAGCCCCCATTCAAAGATATCATCCCCACTCCAAAGGACTTGAAAAAAGGAAAAATAAAATCCGTAATGATCCTTGAGGGATCACTGTGTGGAGGAGTTTTTGTCTCTGACAGCAGTTGAGCTTCCTTCTGACTAGCTGGAGTTGGGACAGAGCCCTGCTCCCTCCCATGGGTCTGCTCTGGCACCTGGGCAGTCATGGTCCACGGTGGCCCTGCCTTGTGTTGCGGGTTGGACCAGATGGAGGTCCCTTCCAACCTATACCCTTATATGTTTAAAAAAGAAAAAAGTGAGGACACTGGTTTTGTCAGTGAACTCAGAAGATATGAGTAACTCCAGGTGAGCACAGAAAGTCTTGTTTTAACTCTGATTTCTGACTATCCCCACATCTGAGGTGGGTTACCAGATGACATCCCAACCAGCAGGCCCAGGGAGTGGGTGAATCCGACAGCCAGGTGAATGTCCCATTTCTGCACCATCAGTACCGCGGGATGTGGTGCACGTTCCCCTCGCCACCCCTTCACCTATGGACAATGGCCAGCCACCGGGAAGCGAAGGGAAGATCTCCATGTCATGCCTAGCACCATGACCTTTTGCTGGCAGTGCTGGCTGGCCACCGGCCCCGGTTCAAGCTGCTGGTGTTTCCTGGGCAGGGCTGGAGGCGGGAGCAGCAGAGCTGACTGGGCATGCCACATGCCTGCGCTCAGCACAGATCATCCCGACTGCTCACTTTGGAGGGTTTATTATTTTTAGATGAAGCAGGACATGGGAATGTGCTGAGCTGGCTCCTAAGACCTGCCAAAAAAAGAACATCTTTCAGGACTTATTTTAACTTCCAGCCCTGTCTCGACACGAGAGCGATCTACCTGGAATTGATAAGTGATACTGTGTAGGGTCAATAAGGCTTTTGTAACAATCTGTGAGGTATGAAAAATATTTCAGAAGTATTAGAGGAGCTCTGTCAGGGCAAACATCAGGCTTAAAAAATAAAGCAGGTGTTTTACACCCAGAAAAATCTAAGTACTAAATTTTTGGTACTTAGTACTAGTACTAAGCAAGTCTAAGGTACTTCTCATCATTTAGGGACAAATTACGGCAGCTGTATTTGCATTGGGGTTATTAGTGCTTCGTGCATGGCTGGAAGGTGCACAGCCTTCCACTGCTCTTCTCATTCGGAAAATCCAGGGTCCTGGTGCAAGGACAGGTAGAGCTGCTGGCTCTTATGTTCGTGGGGTTGGGGTTTTTTTCACCTGTGCTTCCCTCAGCTTCATGAGTTAAAATCATGAGTTGTTTCATGAGTTGTTCGGTGATGCTCTTCAGCTTTCTGAGACCTGGCAATGCTTTGAAGTGGTCCCAGGTACTGCTGAGCGGTGGGAGCTCTGGGGGGACATGCAGGCAGCGGGTGTTTGCTGCCTGCCCCGCTGTGTGCCACAGCCCAGCAGCAACTGCAGAGCAGTCTGTGACATGAGGAATGCGAGGCTTCCCCAGCGAGCGGGGCTGAGCATGACGCGCACCTTCAAATATGCTCTTTTATTCTTGGCCCTTGCAACCAGAAGATAAACTGGTGACTTACAGGGTAAAGACAAACACCAGAAGCACACCCTTGAGTTATCTTGTATGACATTATTGCTGTGATGAAGTACCTTGCAAGGACGTTATCACAGCGTTTTGCTCCATTATAAGGACAGCAATAGAGGGCTGCAGAGGGATACGGCATTTTTGTATTGCTCAGTGAGCTTAATAGGGATAACTCTTCCCCCCCCCCGACTGATAAGTTGCATTAAAAGTTTTCAAGACCTGTAAAATGAGGAGTAAATTAAAAATGTCTGGAACAGAGGTAGCTTTTCTATGTAATCTTTTTGTGTACTTAATAAGCAAAACATTTGAAAGTAGTGTTTGTTGTAGCCATGAATCAGGGACAGAAGAAAAGCCAGGTTTGTAGCAAGAGGTAATGTCTTTTATTAGAACAGCCGGCAGAGCTGGAGAAGCTGCCTGAGCTTTAGGGCATGCTCAGTCTTTTCCTCAGTCTGGAAAAAGACGATGAAAATATTTTAAGCAGACTGCTGACTGCGTTAGGCAGGATCTAAATCAGTGTCCCAGGGGGGTGATTCAGTTAGAGATGGACCAACCTTTCCCACTCTACACAGGATGGATGGCATTTATCTACCTCCATCAGGACATATGAGATCTTTGGATTAATGGCTGATGTGAAACCCACTGAGATCAATTGGAAGGTGTTAGTGGTCGCTTGGGTTTGGGGACGGAGCACGGGCAGCCTTATTTACATCCCCATCCAGCTGCTCCCACAGCAGACCACTTGCAGGTGTCCCTGGGAAGGGGAGAGCTGGCTCAGCGAGCTTAGCTTTCTCCTTGGCTATCAGTGGTTCGCTTCCATGAGTGAATGTTTTCTGCCAGAAAAATGTTCCCAGCTTTTTTTTTTTTTTCCCCACTGGCTTTATAGAAACACTGTGCCTTTCTTCTCCTGGCGTCCCAGCTGGTGCCTGCCCTTCCTGTGCATACCAAGTCCTCCCTTCGTCACTGATAGGGGCTGCTCAGATACTCTTGGTCAAAACTGGTTTGCATTAGAAAAAAAAATAAAATACACTTTTATGCAAATTAAAAGTTTGTTTTCCATGGAGAGGCTTGACTTCGTTTTCATGTAGTTTCTGGGAAGGGAGGGTGGGGAGTGAGTGTGTGCAGCCAAAACCCAGAGCCTATAGGTGCCACCCTGGTGAGACATGTCCCTCAGCCCACCAGGGAGGATGGACACCTGGCCCCTGGCTCCCTGCAGCACCCTGCCCGTGCCTCCAGAGTGAAATATTCTGAATATTTTTAGTGAAATGTTCCAGGATTTAAATTTTTTGGGGAAATGAATCTGCAGGAAAGTTTTGTTTGGGGTTTCTTTTGGTTTTATGTTTTGGGGGGTTTTTTAAGCCATCTTTATTTGGTGCCAGCCTGGAATTGAGCATGAAAGCGATGATACGGTTTTTCGCTGAATTTCCTAAAGAAATGAAGCTGCTGCAATTTGCATGGCTATCAGTGAGACTCCGTCTCCAAGTCAGAGAGATTTCCAGCCTCCTGTCTGATCCCAGCCAGATTTGACAAAAGAGTAGACGTCTCTGAGATGGGCAGTTCCAGCAGATTTCCCAAGGACAGGTAATCAGAATAAACGAGAGGCCCCCGATGCTTCTGAGGGAACAGCTGCAAATACTAAACTCAATTAGGTTATTGAACATCAAAGAATTTATATTTATGAGTGGCAGAAAATAGGTTTCATAAACTGTGATGCTTGTTTCTCTTTACCTTTTTAATGAATAGAATCACTCGTTTATAAAAGATGCTTAAAGGACCCTGCGTGCACCACTTATTTAACGGCTTGTAGTGAGCCTTGATGGGAAAGTGACCTATTTCAAGTCCCCGGAGGCTACTGCAATAAAAATGATTATGAATAAAAATACTTTTATCACCATATGGCAGTTTCAGGCATTGCACACGTACATAGTCTGCGACCATTTTGTCCAGAAGTGGTGAGCTTTCTCTTAAATAAATCTGTCTAGCAAAGGCAGAAGAGGAGGGGTTGCCATTATTGGTGTTCTTCCCCGTGAACCGGCTGCAAAATCCTCAGTTGCTGGAAAGGGGAGGATGGGTTTTGTTCTGCAGGCTGCCCTGGATAATGTGCTTTGGGGAGCTGAAATCCTCCGATGGAACAGAATCCGTTTTGCAGGTGCAGAGCACTTTACTTTTTCCTTATAAGCCCAAGCAGAGATTTAATTGCTGCTCTTCACAAGTGCAAAACAAGAGAATGTAATAATTAGAGCTGTCAGGGTGTCCTTTCTTTTATGCTGATGCTGACATTAGCTGGTTTAAAGCCTATTTTTACCTCTGCTGTGTTGAAGACTTCCTGTGTATTTTCAGTCTGGCTTTATTTGTTTCAAACTTTGTAAATTTTAAGTAACCTAAACTGGAGGAGGTGGGGAGAAAGAGGAAAATCTGGATGAAAATAGGAAGGAAGGAGGAAAAATGAACCAAATTAAATGACAGATATGTCGGTAAGTTATGTCCGCATTACAGTGAGTTTTTTCTTTTTATGAGCCTGCAAAATTCTCTCTAACTGGAAGCTAAAAAATCTCAAAACAAAGCACTAAGCGCCTGGTAAGATAAATACTGTGTTTAACGTACCTTCAGACAGTGCCCTGGATACTGCAGAGAGGACCGTTTTTCTGCTTAAATAGTCATGGTTTTATCAAACTTCACCCCTGACCCCTCTGGGGGTTATCCTGATGAGCCAGCAGCTGTGATGGCACTGATGGAAAGCAGGTAGGATGTGCAGTGCTGGTTCAGCACTTTGTATATTATATATATGCACATATATGTGTGGGTATATATGTCTGTATATGCATAGTGAGTGTCGAGAGTGATCCACTGCTGCCCTGCAGCTTTACTGGGGTAATGGGGAACCGCTGGTTTTTACTGGAGACTAGAGAAGGCTGAGCTGGTGGAGATGCACCCGTGCAGGGTGCTGAGTACTTCGCCATGATGTAGCGAAGGGTTCTTCCTTATCCTGGATGGATAAACCCAAAGGGCACACTGAAGCTGGACTTCTTGGGATGTCAGAAGGTCAGAGCCCTTTGGGGCTTGTTAAGTATCTCCTTTAAACTGAGGCAGGGATGGAAGAATAACGGTGCGGTTGCGTGGTTTCAGTCTCACTAAATTAGTGCCAGAATGGGATGCTCAGACAGTCTTACCACATGGCTTTGCATATATAGGTTTTTTTCTCTCTCTGGCATTTAATTATATTTTGGGGGGCACCTGTGAGTGCTGTCAGTAGTACCTGGAGGGCTGCAGGGAGAGGTGGGGATGGTTGGCCAGTGGAGGACTCCTCTTGGACCCATCTGACGGTAGGCTGGACCCTGCCACATCGCTGAGTAGGCGCTCAAATCTTGTGGCTGTAGCTGGAGAATCCCAACGGAGGCAGTGGGAGTCTGCATGACGGTGCATGTTAGCTTCCCCAGTGAGGGACCATTTTACTGGAGAAGAAAGTGGTGTTTGCAGCAGTTTCATTATATTTTTTTAGAGTTTCTTGGCATGGATGGCTCATTCTCCGCTTGCCCTGCCACTGCTCCTGGCCCTTTTCTTGTGCAAGGTATTGACATCCAAAATACGGATTTCTAATCCTAAAATTACAACCTGCCCTTTCATAACACGAAATCAGTTAGTTAATCTGCAAATAGTTCCCCAGCCCCTTGTTAGTCACTTTGTGCTATTACGTTCTCAGCAAAACCTTTATCCAGGCATTAAAGCATGAATGTTAAATACGCCCGCTGTTTCGCTAAGCTGGCTCTGAACCTGCAGACCCCAAAGAAGGATGGGGTGGCAAAGGATGGAGCTTTCTGCAGATGAAATGACCCTCAGTGGGCTCAGCACTGCCGTGGGGAGTTGGCGGCTTCACCTTCTCCTTCTCAAAGCCTGTTGGTGTGTGCTGTTAGATGCGGTGATCCTGACTTTCCTCTTCCCTGGGGAAAAGTGAGGTGTCAGAGTCACTGAGGAGCACTGGTGTAAATCAGACCTGAGAACCAGGGTCAAAAACTTCTTCCCTTGAGGCTGGCCAAGCTGTAATTTGTATTTTGTAACCGCAGTTAAACCAGAACCAGGCTCCCCCTGTAATGAGCTCAGTTACTTGTCCATCATGCGTGCCGTGTTTCTAGAAACTCTTGAGTTTTGGTTGTTTTTGTTATTAACTTTTTCTGAAAGAGCAAACTAGGACTGTGCTATTAAGATTACTGTGGGTTTTTTTTTTTATTCCTCCCCCAGTAATCAGGAACCAAATGGGCATTTCTGCAAGCACCAGAACTAATAAACCTGGTTTCCTTTGTATTTATGTCTCTTGGTTGATTGAGTACTTCCCTAATTAAATTAGGATTCTATTATGTCTGCTTATACCTATAGTCTTTCCCTCCCATTACTTTTCTGGCAACATAGAGGCTGCTATAATTGACTGGAGAAAGGGGCCGACAGGATTAAAAGCTGTTGGAGATAAACCTCGTGAATGGCTGCGTCCAGCATCCATTGCTACCCAGCTGCCTGTTTCCATGAAGTTGGTAGAAAATAATTATCTTTGATGTCTTTGAAGCTACCTAATAGCGTTAAAACTCACAAGCATGCATGCATGCACCCACGTGAGTTGGATCTCTGGGTCAGCTTGTTGCCAAGGAAGCTGGGATAAAATGGTGGAGGGATGGTGTCTTTTTAGTCCAAGCCAAGCGCTGAAGATTCTGGGTTGCGCGCTTTTGCTTCGGAAGGCGAAGAATGTGTACGGTCAGCACGTTAAAGTGTGGTTTGGCAGTTGTGAAATGGCATGGTGCTTTGTGCACTTGTGCTTTAGTAGTACTGTATGTAAGGGAAATCAGCTTACAAGTGAACGCTGGGGGTTTTTTGTGTAAGCACCAGCTTCCCAAATATGGTCTGTACCCAGAAAATCAGGCTGTGCCTTGAAAATCAAGTGCCTGAGTGCCAGGGTAAACCTTACTGATTTCGGGGCAGGCGGGCGGCAGTTGAGCCCGTGTGAAAGCAAAGTTGCTTCTCTGAGAGTGCCACAGCATAGACATCAGTAGGAATAAAGTGTCTCATAGCCCCCTGGAATGCGCTTCGTTTGTAAGCCCCGCTGCCCTCGTCCCCACCTGAGAAAGAGCGACGCCCTCTGAGCAGGAGATCCTCCAAGCTGAGCCTCCTGGGTCTCTCCACGTTGGACCATACGGGGTCTTGATGTGCATTTCGGGAGCCCTTACCCCGAGGAGCATTGCAAGAGCTTTCAGTAGAAGCGTGCATGATACAAGGCTGTGGGGACTATGTCCTGTAGTAGGGTCAAGAAGGCAAGTTAGTAGGTTGAAGGGTGGTGTGAGGTATTCCTCCGTATGTTACAAAAATCCTGGAATGATTGTAATTCTTGCTGGCAATCAATCTTCAGTCTGAAATGCTGGGTCAGGCTTGGTGGTTTAGAAGAGATTGGAAAATCGAGACCTTGCATGGCAGATACCCATGTGCATATAATGCTCTGGCTTAAGAGGTGGCAACAATGCTCAATTAACCTTTTTCTTTATTAAAAACAAACAAAAAAACAACACAAGGGTGTGGAGACAACCTTAGGACTGCAGTGAAAGGTGAGTTACCTGAGAAATGTGAATCTTTATATTTGTGTATATGGCAAGACGAGGGAATTGCTTAATACTGGTATGGCAGCACGGCCTGGTCCTACAAAAGTAATTGCATAAATAGAAAATGTTCTCAGCCCACCTTTTTGCCCTTTCTTAAAGGTATAGATGTTCTTCTACAGGACGGGGTAATTTTGCACCCTTGGAATTGCCATTTGTTCATTTCTCATTAACTAAATTAGATGTACTGTTCCTTTTCTGAATTTTCTGATTTACTCTGCCTGCCTTTAGGTGCTTTTAGTTTTAGTTTCTGTTGTGTCCAGGTGCCACAATCAGAGAAGTATGGGTGGGGGGAAAGGAGGAATCATCCCATCAGCCCTGTCCCTGCACCCCCCTTGAGACGAAACTGCGGGGTGAGTGGCTTTGACCAAGTCCTCCGGCATCCTTATCAGATAGATACCTTACCAGGTGGATACCTGGTATCGGATGGATACCTCACCATCCCTACCAGGACAGCAGTGGAAGAGGAAATGGGGAAAAGTGGGGTGCGAGAAGGGGAGGAAAATGGAAAGAACGAAAATAAAGGGGAGAGAGGAGGAAGGTAGCAAGGAGGCAGCGTGGTCTCACGGGGCTTCGAAAGCTGGAGACAAGCAGCTGTCAGACAATGCCACAGGAAGCCTGAACTTGTATTTTTAGGGACACTTGGTTTTATACTTTACTGTAAATAATGGGTTTGGGGGAAGAGGGTGAGAAATGACTGCTCTTCCTGCTGCCTGTTCTGCTAGGCTTTGTTTCACTTCCGTTTTCCTTCCTCCCAACCTCAGCATTTTGCAGAGTACGAGGCATTAGCATCCTCCCACCCCATCACTCCTGGCACTCGTCCTCAGCGCAGCGGAGCATTTCAAGGTGGCACATGAGCCGGGGAGCCACCACGTACTGCATGGGGTGGGCAAGGACCCAGCCCATCTCCCAGAAAACTAGTTCATTCAGTCAGTTGTTTAATAGTGACTTACCAAATCGGCAGCTTCCTGACCCAGGACCAGGTTTGCTGTATCTCAGAAGATCTTTCCTTTATGTTCCTAAGTCAATGTTTGCATTTCAACCAGCTCTCAGCTCAGAGCAGAAGAGCAACGGGTGGTTAATCCGATTTGCATAAAATTGTTCAGGAAAACAGGGTGTTTGTCATGTTTGGAAGGACAGCTGTATTTGTGACCTGTTCACTAAGCTTTCAGAAGGAGAAATGATTTCAGATTTCCTCGAAGTGATTTCAAGCTGTCCAGGAGTTTCAAGGGAGACCAAGATCATCTTTTCTGTTGTCGCATCGGGTGTTTTTCACTTCTTCTTTCTGACTTATTTTTTAGCAGAACTGGGACACATTTACATTAAATAACAACATTGTGCGTTACTGATAGTTTTGTTGAGGCAGGTTTTAAGAGCGCTTTTAAAAAAAACTCTTCCCCCATTAGCATTTAAGACAGGACTACGAGGATGAGTTTCATTTATCATCAGCATAAGCCTTTTCAGGAGGGACAGGACCATTGTTTCAGAACACGTTAAGAGGCTGCTACAGATGGTATGTCCTGAGCAGGTGTAAGGAGCTTTTCCCAGTCTTCAAGTGCTGCTGAAATCTCTTATTCTTAACAACTATCCTCCACGACCATGAAACCCAACTGCCCGTCAGCCTTTCCTGCAGGGAACAGCCTGACTTGGCCATCATTCAGGTCAACTTAGTGGTGACCAATCTCTTCAGGTGGATCTACATCTACACGGAGGTGGTTTATCCCCTCTGTATTGCCATTTATGTTCAGGGTAGTTTTTACTTGCTGAGTCCCATTTCTTTCTGGTCTATCACATTAATGCTTTGAGATCCCATGGAGACAAGGAAAGATATTGCAACAGAAATTTTAGGGGATGCATGTGGGGTGAATAGGAACTAGATTTATTGAAATCTCTCGTTCTTCTTGATCTGAAAGGTACTGGGAACAGCAGTCTTCAGGGAATACTTCAGCTTACCTCTTTCAGAGATGGGTAGGAATTTGGAAATCTGGAGGAGGGAAACAAAATGTGAAAAGCTTAAAAAAGAAGAAAAAAAGAAAGAGTTGTAGCACAGGTACCTAATCCAGTCCAGGGATTTGTATTTCAGAAGTTTTGATGAGGGCTCATTCTTTTGTCTGAAATTACTCATCTTCCTCCTTTGTTTAAAGTGCTGGAGGCTCACGGCTTCTAGGCAGCGCTGATGAGCTGTGGGTTCTGCAGTCATCTCCTGTGCAGTCGCTGGTGCTGCTGGTATTGCCAGTGACTTCACTCTTCAGTCGCATCACCGCTGTGAGCATTAACCACAACTATTCCTTGTAATTAAATAGCCAGGATGGATTTGTAACGGTGTTGCAGGCTCTCTGGAGTTAGCTTGGTTGGAGGCAACATCTAGAGAAATTACACTGGGGTCAGCAAGCCTACCCGAGTGAAAGGCAGGAGCAGAGGGCTGGAAAGGAGGGCCTGAATTAGGGGAAATGTCTGTCCTAGGTGTGCTTTTTCCCAGCTAAAAGATTCTCTCCGCACTTCCATGTTTCATTTGTGAGAATTAGCTTATGCAACTTTTAAATCCCCAAATAGTGGGAGGGGGAGGGACGAGGTTTAAAGGCCAGACTGGCGGGTCCCAAGCCAAGTGTTGAGGAGCGCTTACATCTATCCCGGGGGGACTTTGAAAGCCGTTTTGTTTAGGGACAGTGATGGTGGTACCATGAACGTCTGCAGGTGAGGAGGCTGCTACATCACCCACGCAGAAAGTGGCCCATAACTTTGCAGTGGCGTTAATCTAATCTGTACTGACCTGCGAGCTGTCAGTCTGAGGAATAGGTGTGAAGACCCAGTGCTTGGTAGGGGGGCTGGTTCCTGCTCAATGCGTGCTTCCCATTTGCTGTGGTCTTGATTTCCATCAGGAAACGCTCGATTGAGAAGTCTTCCTCCTGGTGTCTTGCCTCTTGAGGGTGGTGACCTGAATGCAGACAAGTTGGGTGCTGGGAGGGAACAAAAATGATCTGTCACATTTGTTTTGTTGTCTGTGTCCTCCACTGTCTAATCTTCTTCTGGTTTTGTGTGATTAATTGAATGGCAGATACATTTCAGGGTTATGTTGACCTTCTCTACCGTACCCTGAACACGGGTTCTATCTTGCAAGTCTGATACTTGAACAGCACTTGGGTCTGACTCTCTTCAGACACAGCTCTGCAGTACTTGTACCGTGACAGAACTCTGCCTCTCTGCCCATTTGCCTGTGCTGCACTTCGCATGTTAAAAAGGTGTATTCCTATTCAGCATGGACTCATCTTTGAATGAGTCTTTTGGAAGAGCTGTTCTGTTCAAAGGGATCTGTATGCTCTTTTGTGATTTGAGGGAAGGAACGTCTTTCACCTCTCACGAGGACCCAGCTTGTACAAATGCACCCTGGAGAACGGGAGAAGAATGACCCGATGTAGAGACACATCCAGAGGTTTAAGTTCGTAGCCGCCTGGTGCCTTTGCTGTAAATGTCCTCTGCTTCTCACAGCACTGCTCCTGTCTGAACAAATGCAGCCCTGGCATTTCATTACCCTCTTGGAGTCTCCAAGCTACCTTTGCCTGCCTGGGAGTCCCCATCAGAGGTTCCCCTCTTGCAGAAGCCATCACTGTGAGGAGCACCAGGACGCACCATCTCTGCCTCATCTCTGCTCCTCACCCACGTCATTACTGAAACAACAGAAAAAAAAAGGGCCAGGCACATCTTGTAGCTCCCTCAGGGAAATGTGATGCCTGTGGAAATATTAGAAATTAAATTCCAGGGTGATATTCCTGTGGCCAATGTGTCCTGCTGAGCTACAGCGGTGGGAGGGGTGAGAAATACCAGGCAGTTTGACAAGTCAGTTTTTTGCTCTGAAGGCAAAGGGGCAGGTTAACACTGATGATGGTATTTATACAGAAAAACACGTGTTGATGGGCTTTACATTATTTTTATGGGCATTTTAATGCCGGTTTTAAAGGCTAACAGCACAGTTCAGTTTCTGGTTGTTTTTAAGGGCATGCCAGTTTGGTTACAGCTGACATGGTGGTTTAGTGCCTGAAGACCAGGGAGAGCGTGTGGAAAATAATCTGTTGCCTTCTGCCAGTTAACACGCAGCACACAGCCATAAAACCCTCTGTCTGTGAAGGACTGGATTGCTGCTGCCGGCCCTGGGGGAGCAGGGATGCGGGGTGGCTCAGCGTTGCCTCTTGCTGCCTGGGGTGCTGCCGTCACCTGCCCTTCCTCCTTCCCTTGGTGGTTCAGGGGGCTTCAACACCCCATTTCGGTGTGGCTAACCCCCTGCCTTATGGTTTCCCATGGGGTAGACCAATAGTAAATGAACGCCTTGGTTATGGGTTGGGTTGCGAGGAGGTGGCTCGGAGGAGAGGGGCTTTCCTTGGTCTCTGTATGGCAATGCTGCCTTTGATCTGGTAGATGAGCCCTTGTCATCTCCTGAGCCCTCTCTGCATCTCTGTCTGGGCTTGGCACTGCACACTATGCCAGGGAGCGTGGGATGAGCGATGGAGCCCTCGCATCTTCCTCAGCGCCGTGTCAGCACCAGCCCCCTCGGCTCACGCAGGGGTGGTCAGGTGGAGGGTGAGGCCATTGAGGAAAGCGAATGAGATTCATACAAGGCAGCATTTGGGCTGCTGTAAAAGATGGAGAAACTGGAGAGGAGAGCCAGGTCCTCAGCAGTGGTTCGCTGGTGGGTTGCGAGGTTGTTCCCATCTCTTCTCATCTTTTGCAATTGGCTTGAGTTGATCTTGGGATCCCCTTGGGTTTGGGGAAGGACCCTGGAAATGAAGATGCCCTGGATTTACCCCTCCCCGATCCCCTCTCTGCCTCCAACTCAGCCTTTCTGATCCCTTCTGCAGGCAGGAGCCCTTGCTCGGTGGTTTCTTTGGAGATGCTGAAGACCAGCCAATCCTTGTGTCTAAACAGGAGGGAGCCAAGTCTCTTGCATTCACTGCGGTGCTGGCACCCTCGCTGGGCTCGCCGGCTGTTTGCATTGAGGGTTTTAATCTGACCCTTGCCAGGTACTGTGGGAAAATCCTTTCACTCTGTGACAAGGCTTCTCTGATTAAAATCATTAGCAAAAACATAGTTTCCCTATTTGCAGAGCCACCTCCTCCAGCACTAGAGAAGGGTTTGATCCTTTGCTCTCATGGGCTGCTCGTTTCCCCTCCAATGCCGCCCAGAAATTAGGTGATAATAACTTCATTTTATCTTTTGCCCTTCATTTTTAAGCAAACCTTCCCCTAATCTTCAATAAATGCTGGCAGCTCACTATGCTCAAACAGTGCTCCGCTGGCAGAGCTGTCTGAGGCCAGGGCTGAAGCCTGCAGAAGCCTGAGTCATCTCATAAAGAAGATCAGCTTTTAATTACAATTTCCAGTGCACTTTTTAAGCAGTCTTGTGGAAATGCTGTGTAGGAGCATTTGAATTACAAATATAAAGAAATTGTGCTATTTTTTTTTTTTTTTAAGGCTGCTGGGAAAACGAAAGCCCTCTGCTATAGAAAAACAAATAATTAAGAATTTATAGAGCACTATTGTTTGAAGGTGCAAATCAGGGCCCTAATGTAGACTATGGCTGCATGAGGAACAACTCCTTTTTATTCTCAAACATGCTTCTACGTCTAGGCAAGGCTTTGGAGGCTTTTTGCAATATAGCACCAAGCCTTGCATCATCTTTATGGGGTAGCTGCAGTATTACTTTACCCCTTTTATTGGGGGACAAAGTTGAGCAGCAAAGAGCCCGGTCTCTCGCCCAAGGTCGAGTGCAGTTGGTGGGGATCCAGGAATAGCACCCAGCTGCTCGGCACGGCCTTGGCCCCGCTTCCCGGGAAATCGGCCCACGCCGCACATCGCTGGCTGTGCTTTCTCTCCTTCCTTGGAGTTTACGACTCAGCAGTGTACTTAAAAATCAACATTAACTTAATCAAGGCTCTACTATAAAGGGAATTTATACATCCTGTTAAGTGTATCAAAACTTACCCCCAGCTGTGCGGGTTCAAAGGAGTGGGCAAATTGGCAGGGTTGTTTTTTCATTGGTTCGCCCCCCCGGAAAATTGCAGGGAGGTCTCTCCCTGTTCCTGTGCAGTGGTGGACTTTTACATACTGCCTTTGCCTGCTCTGTTACAGATGCGCAGACCCTGAATACCAAGCAGCAAAACCAAACTGTGGTTCTGTCCTGCAGCCAGCTCTCATTGCTGGGAAAGATCTTGAATTTCTAATATGAATCTGCCTGTATATCAGTGGCTTTTAGTGTTTAGCCAGCATTGATGCTGCTGGAAAAGGGTTAAAAGCCCCGGAGGGGTGGCATGTTGTCCTGGCCATAGGGGATAGGGCGAGTGGGTGGCCTGAGCTGCCTTTAGGTAGGAGAAGGAAGCAGCTGGTCTGGAGGGACGCTTATAAAGCAATATCATATCATCTTTTTCTTAGTACAGCCGAAATTGCAGGTTTGCGGTTTGATTCGATGCAGCACCTGGCCTTGGATCCTTCCTGACACGCCTATAGCGTGGCATAGTCCATGTGAGGTTTGGATTAGCTGTGGATGAGGTTTCACACTGAGCCCTTCAGATTTCCACTAAGATCTTTATCCAGTGGAATAAAAGGCCATCACCCCCTGCCCATATGTGTTCTCCCTGCAAAGCTGCAGGCAGCCTCTGAGCTGCCCACGTTCCGGCAGGCGCCCTGCCTGCAGGCAGCTTTTCAGGCTGCTTTGAGAGCTTTTTTGTCTGCTTTGTTTCACTTTGCAAATAACAGCGAGTAAAATCCGTAGCCTTCAGATGGTTCCTTTAAACTGTACAGCATCGATTTGTGTCTATACATGTTATTTCTGTGTAAATAGGACCCTTAATGGCTAGATAGCCCTCCTGCGATGATAACCACTTCAGGCAGTGGCTGCAGTGGCTGGAGTCCCTTAATTACCAAATAGCAACATGCTGCGCCAGTGCTGGGCTGGTCCCTTGTGTCCCAGAGTGCCGAAGGTAGCAGGGACACTGAGTCCTTTTTGGCCTCCTCCCACTCATTCCTGAGCCGTATTGTTCCTGTGCAATCCCTGGTACTGTTCCCATGCAATCCCTGGTATCTGTTTAACCTTCCCCTGCTAATCCCAAATCCTCCTCCTCTCCTCACTGCTTTCAAATCTCTGGCTAAAGCACCCCCTTCGGCTGTGCTGCTTGCTGTGAGGCTGGATAGGGATCGCGTGCAGGGCTGGGGGGGATCTTTTGCTTTGTGGGGTCTTTTAGGGCTCCCTCCTTTCCTAGAGGAGCCCTTGCACCCCAGTTTATCCATTTTGCGGAGAAATGAGAACCACTGAGCACTGGGTGTCCTGGGAAGGAGGGTTCTCTGCCAAGCAAGGGCAGCATGGCATTGCCCTTGGGTGCAGTGAGGTCCATTTTGCAGGTCTGTTGGGGAAGGCAGGGAAAGGTAGTGATCTGGCTGCCTTATTTCTTAATAGAAGAGCTTTGCCTAGCCAGTGTAAGGGTAGGAAATTCCTGCTTGAGAGGGGAGGCTTGGAAAGTGAGAAGCTATGAAAGCAATGAAATTTAATCTGCTGATAAACTCTGTTGATCCTAACCTGCAAGGCTGGCTCAGAAGGTGAGCCACAGTGGGGCTGTTCAGCAGCAGAGTCGGAAATCCCATCTTTATCCCAGACAAAGCAGCAAAATGCACGTATGACATACATAAAGCAAATATAAGGATAAAGGGTCTACATGTCATTTCTCGGACTCCCTTTTCCAATAAGCAGTTCTAAAAACTTGCTACCCAATACCTGACTTGCTTAAAGCAGCAGACAACATGAAAGTCTTGATGTAGCTGTGTACAGCCAAATTAGTATGTATATCACATAGTATTGCTCTAGGCATGGCTGAGTCTTTTAAATCAGTAGAACACAGGCATTGCAAAATGTTTATTGACTACTGACAGTAAGTGACTTGGAGTAGGGTAGGATGGACAGTAAGTTGTCAAGGCTGCTCAGGGCAGACAAAAACCCTGGAGGCAACTCTGGATAAAAGACAGTGTGATGCCCATCTGCCTTCAAGTATGTGAGGTCTAAAATTTATATTTGAGCTGACATAGATAGAATTGTGCAACACGGGGTCTGCAGTATCTTGAGTTACAAGTCATTGGGCTTAGGGGAGCACCTCAGCCCTCCATAGCACTAGATGTGGGGTTACTTATGTCATTCTTATGCTTATTTTCCTAATGCTAAGACCTGAGTCACCCCAAGAGATACACGTGAAAGCTTCTGGCAGCTCTGGCATTTTATCCTAAGCCTCCTGAAACAGAAGTATCTTTATCAGCTTGCTTCTGTTATTTCTACCACTCTGAGACAGGGACTTGGAGTCTTGCTTACAGTGATGAATGTGTGGAGCCTGGACGTATGAATTGGCTCAGATGCCAGTCAGCCTTGCCACGTGGTCAGGAATCAAGGTGGCTAGACCTGAACTGATCCAAGTGTTAGCAGGATTGGAGAGACTCAAGGAGTGAGGCAGTGGAAGGGTTGTAAGGATGGCTTGCTTAGAAATTGGTTCAAGGTACCGGGCAAATGTCCTCGCTCCTGCTGTGCAGGTTCAGCCATTGCCAGCAGTGGGACTGGACATCAGAAGTTCAGCCCAAATTTCTCCTGGATTTGGGGTGTTAGGGTTGGTGCACAGAAGAACTCGTTGGGTTTGTGTTCAGGCTCCTTTCTGTGAGCTGAGAGATGTGGGGCAGGTGGGGGTGAAAGACGCGAGAGCCCCATTTAACTGCCTTGATAACCACTGCTGAAGTGTCTGGTTATGATATCCAGAGAGATTCAAGGTGGGACCCCAGGAGCTCATCCTGGGTCATCGTGTCTGCAGAGAAACATAGGGCCATGGGGGGATGTGGGGCAGCATATGCAGCTATACCATGCTGTGAGCTGAGATAAAAGAAATACTGCCCTGCAGTAACATGGAGAAACAGAGGGAACAGGAAAGACTTGGGCTGGAAAAGCAGGCTGGGCTGCTCAGTCAGCTTGGGTAATTCATGTGGACATGGACACGGTCGGTTTATGCCATTGGCAATTCAATGAAAGGCAATGGAAGCCCTTCATGGAAAACCATCAACAGCCATAGAGCTGAATTTCCTGGATTAAATGGTTGGGAAATCACTGAGAAGAGATTTGGGCTTTCCTTCATACGCAGTTTTCCTTACACAGGGACAAAAAAAATATAAAAATATCTCAATCAGCTTTAGATAACAGATACCTCAGTGTTACCTGACTTCCCTGTGGCTGTGTCCTGCCACCAGTGCTGTCCGTCCTCACTGCCGGAGAGGATTCTGAGCACTCAGGTTTGCGGGAGGTGGTTCTCCCCGCTGCTTGTTGGTTGAACAACCACCTTGCACTTTACATGCCACCTCCAAAATTGGATCTTGCTACTATGAAACTAGAGCCGAAGTCAAGCAGATGGCACTGAAGAGGTGTTTCAGGAAGCCACATTTCCATCAGCATGTGAAGTGTTTTTTCCGCAAGGGCCATTTTTTTAACTCAGCTGCAGTTTGCAAGACAGTTACTGATTTGGAGCATGGGTTAAAGAGCCAGTGAAACTTCACGTGTTGAAATGCAGCTACTTAATGTGTGGTACAGATAAATGGGGTACCAAAAGCCTGAGGAGACTGAGGGGTGCCTACGTCTGTCCAGTGTTCTGGGATGAATTGCCATGGGAGGCAACAGCACGCATTTGCAGGTATTAAGCCCTGTCTGCCCTGCAGCATGGAGCACGTTAGAAGCAATCTGTTTTGAAGGGACCATTTTTTCTACAAATACAGAAGAAACAGCAGCAGCTCTACCAGAGCACATTGCGTGGTGGAGACCGTGCTGGTGCCCCTGAGCTCTGGACACAGCAGCTTGCTCTCATCCCGAAGCATATGGTCTGAGGTCATGAGCAGCCCCAGTAATTACAGGGAAGGGCTTAGAGAGCTCCCTCATGCCCTGGGACGTCCGTTCCTGTATCCCACACAGAGCCAGCTTCACCTGTGATGGGAGCTGGTGCCCTGAAGCTGGTGAGCTCATCCTGGAGTTTGGGTTTGAACGTTGAAACCGGTGTGGTTGTGGCCACGATAAAGCCAAGGTGCCCTGCGACCATGCAGAAAAGGTTGGCTGTGAGGCAAACTGGGTTGCATACAGCAAAAGCACATGGAAATTGGGGTCTGTCTGGTGTTTGCAGATGCGAAAGATCCCTGCTGCGGTCCAGACCTGGCCAGGTTTGTGGTGGTCCCCTGCTACACGTCAAGCAGCAAGGGTCTGGAGGAAGGTGTCAGCCTGTGGGATAGCCTGGCTCATTGGAGGAGGCTGTGTCTTTCTTGGGCCACCCTTGAGACCCAAGCATCTCCCTTCAGAAGACTGTGTGGTCCCGGCACATGTGGGCAGCCTCGTTCCCTCCATGGCTTAGTGCTTCCCGCTGGAAGGAGCAACCTGGTGCTGCTATCAGAGACGTGGCCTGTGTGTGAAAGGGTGCCTTGTGGGTCTCCTAAACGGAGATTTAATTTTAGTTATGAATACTGCAGTGTTGAATAGGCAGTGATGTGAAACAGAAGCACAGTGGGGGTGTTAAAGGGTGGTAATAACATGGCTGTCATGAACTAATGTTATTGGGAACAGACTGTACTGCCTTCTTTCAGCTGCAAAAACGTGTATTTGCAGAGAAGCAGAGGTGCCGGGGGCAAAGGGAGGATGAGCTGTGCGGGAGGGGAAGGAGGACCCCCAGGGACCGTCCGCTGCCACTCCCTGCCCTGGGGAGCTGCAGGCGATGGGCTGCTCCCCTTGGCAGAGCACCGTGGGGATTGCCCCCACGCTGGGAGCTGCAGTGTCGGACCTGCATGTGCTGGGGGTGCCAGAGCAAAGAGCAAAGCTCGCAGAGGGGCTGGGAAAGTTGCAAGGGGTCCAGCAGTAACCGGTGGCATCCCTTTCCTCCTCCATCCCACTGGTGCTCCTTTGAATCTTGCTGCCTTCAGTGTGGGACCAGCTCTGAGAATGTTTTCCTAAGGTACTGTTTGTCCTCTTTTTTTTTTTTTTTTTTTTTTTTTTTTAATACATTGCTCTTTGTCAGGAACATCTCTCCTTAGTCCTCTGGTGCCTCAGGTTTCCGTAGGCTGCTCCTTAAACCCACTTTTGGTGTATTTGCTGTCTGTTATTTATCTCTATCTCTGTCTGCTCTATGCTGTTATGCTTGGTCCACTCATCTTCCAGCCTAGACCTGCCCCTGTTGAGGCTTTGACCTCCCTTTAGGAGAGTGGTGTTTGTTCCTGTGTCCTGGGAAGGCCGTGCCAGATGCAGAAACATCTTGAAATCTGGTCTGCTGCAAGGTTTTCTGTGACCGTGAGGCACAGCTCTTCAAAACCTACAGCTTCAAACACTTGTGGACAAAATCTGTACACAGTCCTTTCTGTGAGCGTGAAGCAGATACACAACCCCCCATTGCCAGTTTGCTGGTGTTAAATGGTGGCAATGCTGCAGAGAGGGGGGAAGCACTTTCTAACCAGTGGTTTTCCTTGGGTGGGAATTAGAAGGGGTGCAAGCCACATCTAGAGGAACTGTCTACAGAAACTTCTGGAAGGATGTGGGATCTCTGATGCTGACTTAGGACCTCTTACGCCGGCGGTTTTATCCATGGAAGAGGGAAACCTCTCAGTTCTTCCTGAGCTGGAGGAGGGCTGCTGTCTCCACTGTCCTTTGAACTACAAGAGAGATGGGGGATGGCATAGGTGCAAGCATTGGTGTAAGGGATGTGTTTCCCTTATATATAAGGGAATATAAGATTGTAGTCTTGCTCACCTATGTGCTATAGTGAGTGTTATTTCTGGAGATGAATAATATGCTAATTTAACAATTTAGCTTGTTAATCTAATAATCCTGCCTTCTTTACTTAATGTCAGACCTATTGTGAGCTGCAGTAATGGAATTGCAGCTCTGCCAGCTGTACGGCCCCGATCAGAGCTTGGATTGATAGAGAGGATTAGAAATATTTCAGTCCAAAGGTCGGCTTTGTTCAGTCAACACAGAGTATTAGCTTGGCCCTGAGCAGTTAGACGTCTGTGCTGGGAGAGGATTTACGCCTTTCCAAGGGGAAGCTCTGGTTGTTCAATCCAAACTGAAGTATTAATAAAAATGATCAGCTGAGGAGAACCCCCCCAAAAAAAAATTCCACTCTATTTATTTTTGTTTCTCTCTGAGTTTTTTGAATGTTTTCCAGGGTTTTACTTCTTAAAATGTTGGAAAAGATGACAGATGTGAGGGAGGATTGGCTATAAGTAAAACTTGTGCTTGTCCTGCTCAGTGAAGGTCTTCTGCTCTCTGAAAGCACCCCAAGGGAAAGAGCTGTGCCTGAGCGAGCAACCAGCTTTCTGCAGGAGAGCTCAGGAGGACAGAGGAGCAACTCTGGAAATGTCACGTGGCCAGCAAATGAGATGTCAAATAATTGGATCCACCTTTCTATCTTTTTCATAGATTTTCCATTTCTGGTGTCAAAGCATTGGAATTTCAGGCATGCTGTGTATATGGGAGGATGCCATTTGCAGAGAGTGTGTTGAAGCCTGGGGGGAACAGAGGGTGTTTTAGGTAGCCCCATAAACAAGTGAAATTTGCCCGAAGTGGAAAGAAACCGCTTCAAGTCAGTCGTGTCCTTTAGTTCCTTGGGGCAGTGGGGTCACTTTGAAGCTCTCGCAAAGCTGTTTGTGAACCCAAAAGATGATGGAGAGGTGGAGATGTGTGCCGTTGGAGGGAAATGCACTGGTGTCATGGTCATGCTATTTCTCTCAGAAAGGGCAGCACAAGCTCCCGCTGTAAAGGGCAGAGGTTTTGCTGCAGTGTTTGGCCGAAAGGCAGAGACATGGGGCTGAGTCCTGGCCAGGGTGAGGACGTGGTCCCCAGTCTGCAGGGTTGTCCTGAGTCCCCACTGGCTTGAAATCCCCCTGCCAGTAGCTGGGATTAAGTGCAGGCAGGAACAATACGGTTTGGCCCATGATCACTGTGTTTTAATCAAACAGGTATTTTACTCTTTGTTAAAGTAAACATTTTTCCCATCCTGTTCTATGACTCACTTTTTCTTACGCTGACCTGATATTTAGAGTATCTGATGTTTTAATTACCTTCTCAGAGACATGGATTTATTTCAGATATGTTTGAAGAGATGTGTAAACCAAGTGCAAAGCTAGAGTACGTCGTTTATAAAAACAGCTTCTTTTGGAGATTGCTGAATTTCCACACTAGGATAAGCCTGTTTTTCCATCAATAAGTATTTTAGTCCCTTTAAACTAATTGGAAGGGATTTTTTTGGCACCCTCAAGATTGTTTTCAATGGGAAATGAAGTACATAAACGTGCCTATACTCTGTAAAAGCTGAGGACGAGTCACACTGGCTGCTATAAATGGTCTAATTTACTGCAGGGTGGCAGTTCGGATGCACAGCTCCTGTTGGAAGGCAAAGTTCCTTCTACCAGGAAAAATTGGATGCAATTTTCGGTGCATTAGTGCTAAAGTGCCTTCATGCTAAAAATCTTGGACCGAGTCTCTAAATTGCCTTGAACTACAGGAAAACAAGGAGCTAGCAGGACCTGGACCAGGGACCTGTGTGAAGTTCTGGCCCACCCCAGGAGATCTCTGTTGCAGAAGGTCTAGGATGCAGAAATGGAGTCTGGAGGAGATGAGACTCACCTGTGAACACCTACGATGTGTCTGCAGAAGTAAGGCTTGACAAAGAGTTTGTCATGGGTAGCAAATTATATGTTAATGTAGAAAAATGAACTGATGATTTCTCACCTGGCAAAACCTCTAGTGCCCCACGCCGTTTCTGCTGTAGGAAGATTATGTGTGTGCTGGAGTTGGTGGTGTCAAGGACATGCTGTCTAATGGCATGGTTTAGAGGCAGGAGTTGGCCAGTAGAAAGGGCAGTTGTTGGGTTGCTGGCATCAGCTTGGTATTTTAACTGCAACAAAAATGTAATGGAAGAAAATTAGTTAGGAGGCTTCTGTCCTGCCAAAGTGGTAATATTCAGACTTTTATGAGACTTTGTTATTTGTGTGAGTTTACTGAGATTTCTGTATGAAATGGAGTGTTCCTCAGGTTATACTTTCTCAGCAGTGAGGGGTGGCATTGTGGTCTGGTCCCAGCAAAGCTGTCTGAGTCGAAATTTCTGCAGTGCCTTGCAAGAGCACCCTAATTCCACTTATTTAATATTTACCTGTCACATGACTAAGGGCATTGCAAAATGGCTGGATCCCAAGTGTTTTGCTTTAAAGTATCAGACCTGCAACAGGGTTACTCCATTAAATGCCTGCTATGGGGGTTATGTATGCATGGGGGGGTGCTCTGGTTGGGAGGTTTAAGAGACGATGCTCTGCCCGGCTGAAGGAAATGGGACCTCTGCCTTGCTCAAAAGAGTGACAGTTCTGGTTGTGTCCTGCTGGTTGCAGCAGGTGGTGGGTCATGTATTTTGTTGAACAAATAGGAGCAGACAGCAGAAGTTAAGTAAATGTGGTGGGATACATTTCTGGGTACAGAAATTGCAGTTTTTGCTTAAAGGTGAAAGTCATGCTTGTGCAAGCAAAATTTTAAAAAGCAACAATCAATCATCTTCTTTCTGTCCTTAAAATGTGGACTTTAATTTTGGGCCAGAATATGCAGGTTTTGTATACAAAGGCTGATATTGAGGCCAGGGTTTATTTATTTAGTAAATATATATAATGCTTGAATGCATCAATTGATGTTTAAAGGCATTTACCAATGTTCCCATCATGTGCCGGTCCATTATGCTTTATGGAGTGTGAGGACCACAACCTTTGAAGAAAAACTTGTGGTGCCTGCTTCATTTGCAGAAATTAGTCTTAATACTTGACATTATCAAGTTAGTGATAGTTGATATAACATTTTAAGAGTAATTAGGAGCATGAATTTATGCTCAGATGGATGTTTAATTAAAAACTGTGGCAGTTTTGAAGTTCATGCTTGAACAATCTTGAGGCTGAAATGTGGGTTTATACCCAAGTGAACCTTGACAGCAAATCTGGAGATGGGGAAAAATGCTTTAGTAGCTCCGATTTCCTCCTATTTGTTTTACGCTGTCAGAGCCATCACAGCATCTGTAACGGTGCTGAATTTATGAAGATGAAAGCAGAACTTGCAGTTCAGCCAGGACATCACGTAGCCAGATGTAAAACCTGCTTCGGGGAAAGGAGCAGGGATGGAGGATACTTGTGTATTTGAGACCTCCGGGAGCCGTACTCCAGGTGATGCTGGCGGTGGTCCTTCAAACCTTGCAGTGCTTACTGTGAACAGCCAACATGGGGCGGTGAAAGTGCCTCCTGGAAATCTCTTCTCCTCCAT
This sequence comes from Aptenodytes patagonicus, assembly GCF_965638725.1. Lineage (NCBI taxonomy): Eukaryota > Metazoa > Chordata > Aves > Sphenisciformes > Spheniscidae > Aptenodytes > Aptenodytes patagonicus. The sequence goes on from NC_134954.1 coordinate 18,416,129, forward strand.
CTCCTTGAACTTCTGGGGGATTCAGTCACTGCCCTGTGTGAGCGGGGAGGAAGAGGAGGGTAAACCCATGCTTATGTCCAAAGCAAAGGCAATGACATGCAGGAGCTTGAGTCCCACAGCAGGATGGGGCTGGTGGTACCACATTTCGGATGCTGGGATATCGTGGCAGCTTGGGCTTTGGGAGGATGCCGGTCCTCTTACACCTCTCACTCTTATGTACAAGCAGCTGGAAGCAGCTCACCCACCACCAACAAGCGGAAAAATCCCGAACAATGCCAGGAGACAAAGAAGGCGAGAAGACAAAATGTTACAGATCGCTAAAAAGCAGATCAACTCCTTTTCCGCAGGCAGACAGACAACTGAGGGCTGTTGGCATAGATTATTAAGCAGACAGGAGGCGAGGAGGGCGCGGGGAGCAAGGGTGGCTGCAAGCATTGCTGCTCCCCTCTGGCTTCCTTTGCTCCCGTTGCCAAAAACGTCGGTAGTGGTGTGGTCTGAAGGCTTAGAAGTGACTGTCTTACCTGGAAGGGTCTCATCCTCATGAATGCTTTGCCTCTGGGCATCTGCACCCTCTCCAGCATCCCCAGGGTGAGCTCCCAAGTACAGGGGCACCAAAAAGCAGGAATTTTGAAAAAGCAGAGAATTTCTGTTGAAATTCTGTGTAGGCACCTGCAGTCTTACCTGTTTTGACCCACATCTTTTGCTGTTGGGGGATCAGAGGCAACCCCAGGAGCAGGAGTTGGGCTCGGTTGTTGTGTGGTTTTGTAGTGGAGGTCCCTGCTCTGGCAATGGTTTAAAGGAAAAAGCCAACAAGTTTTGATGGGTGGAGGACACACAAGATGTAAAAGCATATTGCAACAGGGGCTTTCTGGTGCTTTTCTTGGTCTTGCTACCCCATTCTCCTTTTGTATCTTCTTAACAGCAGTGCAAGGTTCACACTGGAGAATTTAGCGCTTACCACTCATTAATGAACAATTTCAGCTTGCCTTGGCTTTGGCAGAAATGGCTCTGCTGCCTGGTCCAGGCTGGTTCCTTTGGAAAGGCTGCAGGGATATGGGCGCTCCCAGTCCCGCTTCCAGCCTTTGGGCACAGGCACTGACTTCTGCATGGCCAATGTGCAGGAGGCAGTTGGTGGCTAATGCCATCAAAAGGGCTTGTTGCTGCCTTGACATCTTTTAACATGTACAGGTCAGATGCTAATTTTATTCCTGTATTGCATCTATTGCTTTCAGTTCTCAGTGTCTTTCTTCAGCCTGTCTGTATCTGTATTGCGAAACCAAGGATGCCTGCAGTAGGGTGAAAATCAACTGGTTTTCTAAACTATATATGATGGTTTCACTGCAAATATCAATGCTGAGCGCTTAGGTATGTTGAATTAAAAGGGACAGTTAACTGGTGAGGAAACCCCTGGTTTCCCTGGACAGAGGTGGAAGTCTGCCAGGATGAAGCTCAACGATCCATCACTGCAAACAAACTATATGAAAAGCAAATCTTTGTTCTAAAGTTCCAAGGCTAAATACTTATTGGTACTACTTTGCCTGGCTTTTGCATGACTAAGTGTCCCTCACGGCTTACATTAACATACATTTCAAAGCGGTTTATTTTGTTTTGGTAAATGTTCACACAATATTAAGATCTTACCTTCATTTGTAAATACTTGGGAGGTATACGGGGTGGTGGCAGATCCCTGAGAGAAAGATGGTGTGGGCACACAGGGCTCCTTTTTGCCCTTGGCCAGTATCAGAGGTAGGCTGCAGCACTCCACCACAGCAAGGCTGGGGCATTTCCTTAAAATACAAAATGAGGTGGTGATATGTCAGATGAAGGCGGCTATAACTAGCAAATACATGGCTTGAAATGCCCCAACCTGCTTCCCCATCTCCCTCCATTTCATGGAGGATGCAGTGTGCCATGGTTGTGTCTGAGGCTATCCCCTGAGCTCTGTTGTGTCTAGCAATGTGCCTCTCCTTCCCGACAGCCACATCCAGGGGGTGCTTCAGCCACAGCCTGATGCTGCTGGGCTGTGCTTTATTCTATTACTTTTTATGTTGCACATTTTAAAATAAAGCTTTTTTTTCCTGTTGTTAGACCATGCGATTGCTCAGGACATATAAATTGTGTTAATAAATGAGTGAGGAGCCCTGGTGGGTGACTTGGCTTCCTGGTGAAGTCATAAATTTGGAGAGGATGATGCTGCCTTGCTCTGCAGCCGGCACGTGGGTTTGCTTCCCAATGCTGTGCCTGGAAACCCAAGGGGCCGGGGAGAGGTCCCTGTGTCTGGTAATTTGGCGTTCCTGCTGGAGGTGAGATGGTATGAAAGACCATCTCCAGCCTGCAGGAGGGCTGGGAAACCTGGGCAGAAACCCCAGCTCATCAGCAAGCACCCTGGGGGGGGGGCGGAGGAGCCTGCAATTTAGGAAATGCTCATATTTTTCCCTGTTTCTGCCATACTGTGGCTTGTCCCCTCTCAGCCTCTGCTCCTTGTTGTGTCCTTGGTGCGTTAATTATCAATGCTGCAGGGCAGGAGCTGCTGTTCCCTGTGTGTCCTCCACACCGTATCTCATGTGATGGGGCCTTGGGCTGCTCCCATAGGAAGAAGTGACTGGGAAACAGGGATGCTTCCCTTTGCCTCCTGGCTCTCCTGCCGGGATCAGCGCCTGCTGTTTTTTCTGGAGAAGCAGCATCTTTTCCTCTGGCTCTGCCCGGTTTGTAAGCAGAGCATGTGCCCTCAAATGGAGGGGGGGGAAATGATTTGGTATGAGCAATTTTGATACGATGTTGGGTGATCCATTTCTTGGGAGAGGAGGAATGGCTGGGAATTGGCTTGCTTGATAGCAGTTATGCTGGTTTTAAGACCCCATCAACAGTTTGGGCCCTTTTATAGTTTTCCCCATCACTTCCAGGCATTTTTCTATTAGGATTAATGTAGTCAAGCACTGTGCAACAAGCAGTTTATTGCAGTAATTTGCTAATTTTTCAGTTGCTGAAAACGGAGGAGGCCGTATGTGTCAAGGAGCTTCTGTTTCCGCGCTGGCTCTCGAGCATCTCCTCTAGATGCACGCTCCCTGCTTGTGCCAGCGCTGAAGATGGGGTCACTTCCATAGCCAAGAAGCAAATCTGATTTTAAAAACCGCTCTAGCCTGCTAACCGAGGCATTTGCAAAATAAATAAATTAGTGGACAGAGTGTATAATGGTGTCCTGCAGGCTTGGAGTCCCTTGGGTGTCCCCAGGACCATGAGAGCTGGGTCTCGAACACGAGGGGACCGAAGTAAGTGCCGTGTGGGTACTCCAGTCAGCACATACTCATCATCACAGCTCCAGCAGACCATTTCCAGCTGAGTCATGCTCTGTGCTCAGGAGAGGCCCCGAGCTGGTTTTTTGCATGGCTGAGCATTAAAAGATATTTCCAGCACTTGTTTGCCAGGAAAATGCATCGAAGGCCCTTTACTAATTAATTGTAATGGCAGGAGGAAGGGGAGGGAATTGCTTTCCCATCATGGCTGCTGTGAAGATGCTCTTGAAAAAGCAAAAATATGTGTGGATGCTGCCAGGGTGAGGAGGTTGTTGAAGAATATTGTTCACTGCAAGGAAAACACTGCCACTGAGCAAAAACAAACAAACTTCTCGCTTTTCTTTTGCAGGGTCGTCATGTTAAAACAGGCCAGCTTGCTGCTATTAAGGTTATGGACGTCACCGGGGTAATGTATCCTCCTCCTCCTGCATCCTTAAATTATAGATAAGAGGGGAAAGGGGATGGGGTGTGATAACGTGTGGGGGTTGGTGGAAGCCTTGTATTTCTGGGAATCAGATCCCCTTTGCCTTAATGTGAAATGTGCCATTAAGAGGTTTTGGTTTTAATAAATGTGTGAGAGAAAAATAAATCTGGAAGAGTTTTGGAGATTAAGTAATTTTATGCTGAAACAAAGCAGCATCCAGTTCCAGCAGTGGCTCTTTTGAATGTGTTAATAAAATCTGAAGAAAATTGGAGCAACAGAATCATGTATTCATAACACATTTCGGTTTTTCCAAATCCATGTTTTTCACTGAAAAAGCTTTTGTTCACCAAAACTATGTGCAGGTATTGTTATGAATAACTTTACTAGGCAAGTTAAATTACTCCTGTGCATCCTGCTGATACAGAGGAAAGAATGCACCACCCTGGTCTCAGAAACGTGGCTCTTTGGAAACTTGTATCAGACTAAGAAAACCAAGAATTTACAAATTATTAAATGAATAACAGGATTTAGGGGAAAAAATGGTTTCACCATTTCCCAACGGCCATGGAAGAAAAAGTGAGTGGAACTGCTATGATCCCTATAAACCTAACAGATGCATTTAGGAGGGTCACATGAAATTGTGACCCTGCTTTTTCTTGAATAATTTTTTTTAAGTGCAGTATTATACCTCCCAAAGTTCCTGCTTACATAAACACGACCAGGTTTGGGAAGAAGAATGTGTTTTATTGTGGTGGGGTTTTTTACTGAAATAACACATTTCAAAATTTAGGACTTTATCCCAATCTACCCACCTTATTTTTTTGAATTAATGCTTTTAATTAGCTTTCAGGAGTTCAGCACATACAGAATTGACTTGCTGTGAAAGCAGTCAGCTGGCCTCAGGAGTATGTTTTGAAATACCTTAGATGTTGCGGTGTGGTATTAATTTCTACAGGACCTTCATTCAGGTTCTTTTTTTGTGCTAACAGGTGAAATGATGCATGGAAATAAGTCTGTAAATGTGAATCATGTTTGGTTTTGTTTACTTGCAACATCTACGAGTGCCGTTTATCTAGTTCTTGTAGGAAGCAGGCTGTAAGGGAATAGGTAGACCCACCAAACGTAATCCCATGGCATAAATGGCAGTGAGATTCCCATGGATGAAGTCTGAGGTCACAACAAATTTAAGCTGAGAAATCAGAATATTTTAAGCCAAACAGGGGCTTAAATTTGAGTCCACGGTTAGTTCTGTGGTTTTAAAATATCATCACTTCCAAGCAAAGATGTTGGAGAAAAGTAGCCCAAATATGATCCTGCCCAATAACTAATATTTTCAGCCACGTCTTTAAGTAGATATCCCAGATCTAAACCTTTACCTTCCAAAGTAGGGTCTCAGGTAGGGTCTCTGAACGTCCAAGGTAGTAAATCAGATATTTGGTGTGGGATGTGTTATTTGGATATTTAATTATTTTTCCCTTAAGCTGCTTTTAGCCATATTAAAACACATAGGTTATTTTTCTTTTAATATATAATGCGCAGATTTTTTAAGTCAGTCCTCTAAAAAAAACCCCTAACCGAACTTCTGCTCTCTTCTACTTCTCCCTACCCCACTGAATACCCTGTGTGGTGGCTTCTCAGCCTTGGGTGACACCAATATTGCATGAGTGGAGAAGCAGCTATCTAGCAGGCAGTAGCACGATCAGCTAAGGTGCAGAGGTAAGACCTCCATGTCCTCTGAAGGGATGCCACCGGCCCTTAGTCACTGAAAGAAGGCTGCTCAGGGAACAGGACCAGGCTTGGGCAGGACAGGCAATGACCACAGTGAAGACACAGCAAACCTGTGATGTGGTAGGGGACTGACTGTGCTTCATAGCTGTTGATGCTGAAGTCAGATCTAGAACCATGTCCTCCAGCCACCGCAGGAATGGTCCTGGGAGTCACTTCTGGAGTAATCTCTAAAGCTGGTCCCTGAATTATGCCTACAGCCACATTTGGCACCTGGTCCAGGCTCAGTGCGAAGGCTGCTGGTGAAAACCCAAACATGTCCACTCCAGCCCTTTACCACGTCCTGACACACACTGATTTCAGTGTTGCCGCTGCTTGGTTTTATCCAGTTCTTCCATCCCATTTTTTTTTTTCTGGGATGTCCCTGATGACAACATGTCTTTCAGAAGCCTACAGAGAACCAAACTAGTGCGGTCATCCCAACCATAGCCATCTGCAGTTTCATGGAGGAAGTTTTTAGAGTGTAAAGCCCCCACATGCTAAGTGAGCTCCCAGCCAGCATCTCATCCCGACCACGTGCCTTGCACTAAACCCTCAAAGACTCCTGACAACGATGCTTTAACTCATCTATGCTCTTGCATAGATTATTATATATTCCCTAATTATCTGTTAGGGAAGATGGCAGCATAGAGGCCCTCAAATTACAGCACTTGATCAGTTTGGGCAGCCACTATCTCTGAATTAAGGATTTGGATTCATTTTCCAGGGGCTGGTCCTGCTGCATGCCCTACTTCCAGTGATGGATGTAAAAGAATTGATGGATGGAGGCAAAGTGTGGCAGCAAAACCTGGTCTTTGGGTTTTGTTGGTTTTGGGGTTGAAGTAGTTACAGCAGCTCGCTATGATAGTTCATTTTTTCTTCCCTCCCTCGCTGGATTTGCTGGTGGTGATCACTGGTGATAGTCCTGCTTGGAGCAGGAGGTTGGGCTGGAGACCCCTGAGCCTGACCATGCAGATGTCCTCAGGTGCCATCCACAGCTCTGATTTTTTGTTTTGTTCCCCTCCCCCATTTTGAATACTTCAACCTAAAGAGGGACTCAAGATAAAACCTTAGATCAAGTGTACTCTGTGGCTTATCTCCATTTTTCCTAGAGAGCCGGGTATGAGGCAGGGGATGACTGAAGAGCTGGCTAGTGGTACTCAGGGAGCTGGTGGGGTTTTGCACTGACCGTTCCTCCTTGTTCCCAGCACCACTGAGCATCCAGCTGCTTTTTTTGTTGCAAAGGGCTTCAATTAAAAAAAAAAAATCTCTGGGGCCTGATAAACTAAGTGTTCTATTCCGTGGTTTCCTGGGCAAATGAAAACAAGCAAAGTTGTGTCAATTGCTTAAAGGAAAGAGGTGATAAAGGTCTTCCAGAATGGGTTTTCCTTGTAACATTTGGGCCCATTCCTCATCCTCTTTGGTGCTTATGCTCTCCATGTTCTTACCAAAGATAAAATTGGAGGTTATTTATACAAGCTCCACCTAGCTACTTCTTTTATTTGTTCCTCCTGTCCTCATCTTCACTGTTCTTCCCTGAATTCTCTCTGGAAGACTGTAGTCATTAAATCGCTTTCTGTGGTAGTTTGGGAAGAAAGCTGTGTTTCTGTCCGTGTTGCGTGACACCTGGTCAGGGAGCATCTTCAAGAAGAGCTGCTCCTGCAGCTTCGCTGTTCACCAGGGTGTCTTGTCCCTTGCTGATTTGTAAAACTGAAGTCAGGATGAAGCAGGTGAGGGACACAAGGGTAAGAAAGAAGTAACAGCCCTGCTGGTCCTTTTATAATAAAGCTCATCGACAGCAAGGCACTAACTGCTGCTCCACAGCCCGTGGAATTACAGTGGGCTGGAATTCGGTCAGCTTAAAATAAAACCAGGGCATGTTTGGTGGTCGTGAAAGCAAAGAGGTAGGACATCAAAACAGGTATTGGTGCAGTTCCCCTGCCTCAGGTGCTTCAGCTGTTGCAGCTTTGCGGATGGGACGGAGAGGGGCCGTGACAGTCCACGGGAATGATGCTTGTCACCAGGACTGAGTTAGTCTGGCAGAGAGTTTGTGGACAGGCAGCATCTGCCTGCTCCCTGCATGGTGCCACTGCACCACCAATGACACCTGGTGTCCCCAAATGTCTTGTGCTGCTTCCAGAGAGGGCAGGAGCGGTGTGTCACACGGCTGGGATGCACAGTGCAGGAGCACTTCTGCTGTGCAGTGGTTTCTAGAAAACCATCCTCTTGGGCCTTTGATGGGTCTGGGAGGGTGTGCTGATGCATTACTGGCGTAACACAAGTATTGTTAAGCTTCAGAGCAATGCGATACTGATGTAAATTATGATATGAATTATTAAAGGAATGAGTTTAAAAGGTGGAGGAATGTCTAAACTGCTGAAAACATGTAATTTGGCTGTGATGCCAAAGTTCGGCACTGGTGGCCCTCTGGATGTAGAGCATGTCTCCATGAGAGGGCTCAGTTCCTGGCCAGACCTTGCCTTGCTCCCACCCTGCAGATCAGTGCCCTTGGCCAGCCCAGTTTACACCTGTGGCATGTGCAGGTATTTATTTGGCTCCTCAGGAGGTTCCTGGGGTCTCCGCTCCCACTCGTGCCACGAGGTTTGAAGCAGTGCACAGGGATGGTGGGTCATTAACCCATGTGAGAGGGCTGCTGCCCACCCTTAAACTCTGCCAGCACCTTCAGGATCCCGTTCTGGAGGAGACAGCATGATCTGAACCATTTGTAAACCACCTGATTTCTGCACCACCTGAAGATTTGTCCAGTTCAGGGTTCAGAAATGCAGTGGGCAATGTGGCAAAGCATGTGTTTTCTCCAGTTCCGGTCATCTTAGCTTTTTAGTTTAACCCATTAGTTGTTTTTTTTTAGTTTAACCCATTAGTCTTCAGTCCAGGCTGCAGGCTCCCAGGGCTCTGGTATCAGTTCCATGGTGCAAAAAGCGGCTGTAAAAAATGATGCAAGGAAACAGGTGAGGTTGGTCAGAAATGGGGTGCGTGGAAGTTCACCCATGTACAAAGGGAAACAGGAACCTGTGAAGTGCATCCTCTTAGTGTCTCTGGTTTTCTTTTTCTTTTCGCCTCATCCCAGGATGAAGAGGAAGAGATCAAACAAGAAATTAACATGCTGAAGAAGTATTCTCACCACCGAAATATCGCTACGTATTATGGTGCTTTTATTAAAAAGAACCCACCAGGAATGGATGATCAGCTCTGGGTAAGTTGCTTTCTTTTCTCTAAATTAACTGGGGTTTGACACAAATGATTTACTCCATGTTGTCCTCTTACCACGACCTATATTGCACAAAAGCCTTATTTTGCATCCATCTTTTTTGAAGTCATGGCTTTGAAAAGGCTCTTCCTGCGCTGCAAAATGCTTCTCCATTTTGCCATAAAATCTTTGCAGACTGATGATAAAACCATTTTTATTCTGAATTGTCATTAACAACATCTTTGTTACAAAATTTAATTGAAAATGATTCCGTCCTATGAAAATAAATGCATCAAAAAAATCAGTTGGAGGGAGCCGGGAGTGTTACTGGGAAGACAGAGGCTGGACAAGGGATGCTGGGCACGCATGATTCCTGCCAGCTCTCGGCACTGCTTCTCATGCTTAATGTTTCACAGAGCCAGTGTAGGTGAATAAAGAGGAGGGGGACAGTGAAGGGCAGGCAGGAAGGTCTATGGCTGTTCAGGCATTTCGGTGAAGATCGCCTCGTCTTGCTGAAGGGCTGCAAGCTGCTTTGCCTCTCCATAAATCCTTGCCTGCCTCCTCCCGCTGCTTCCCTTGTCAGTGGCTTCTCGGTTAATAATTCAGCATTCCCAGACCACAGAGGATAGAGTTTAAATCCACCGTCTATCTCCGGAGGCAGCTGGAGCGTTGGAGCCCACCTCCTCGCTGGCAGCTGATGCTCTCAGGGGCTGGGCAGGGCAGCAGGCACTGCGGGTCGGGGCTCCGGGCACTGCCATAAGCAGGGTGAAAAATTAACTAAAGTTACTGTGCTGTATTCTGAGCTCAGCTGTGCTGATCTAAGTCTGTGGAGCAGCAGTCTGCAGTGCCCGTGGGTGTCTGACCAGCAGTTTGAGACCCTGCTTTCGTTAGGGCAGCGTTGAAGAGAAGGCTACATTTGAGTTATCTTAAATGTAATGACCTGGATGTTGTCTTGTGATCTAAATAGCATTTATTTCCTCACAGTCTTGTAAATCCAGTCAGTTCTAGGTTATCCACAGGTGGTTTCCAAAGGTTTTCTGTGCCTGCACAAGATTGCTAGAGACTAATTTTTCAGGGGTAACAAATATCCATGGTTCAGCCAGGAGGCCATGGAGATGCTGGAGGGCAGCAGAACGTCCTTTCCTTTACTTTCTGTATAACCTAGGCTTTATTTTAGCAAAAGGTTCAGTGGCTTCAGCTGTTTGCCCCTGTGTCCACATGCCAGAGCATCTGGGGGTTGTGGGAACCAGGGGGTTTCAGAGGACATTCCTCCTGGGACAAAAATGGAGCTGATGGGCTTCTGCACTGCTTTGCTACCCAAGACTTTGTGGTACACTGAATTATTGGGAAGACTTGGGGGCTTGGACTCCAGGGGCTTTTCTTACTTGGGTGTTGGGGTTATTTTTGGTGGGAACTCTTAAAAAACATGTTCTTTACAGCTGACCTGGGATTCAGTGAGGAGAAAGCTGTCAAGCTGAGAAATGCCTTTTCATCCCATGAAATTCCATTTGGCTTTAGCTGGTTTATAATCTGTTTAAAAAAACCAAATAAAATAGAAAACCAACCCACAGCATTTCCCCTTGTGCTGCTGGAGTGCCTAGGGGAAAAAAGCCCCACCAACTGTGTGCCAAAGCCCTCAATAGTGAGAGAAGCCCTCCCCGGAGCTGGGCTCTGCCCAGTGCCTTTACGCTGCTTGGATCTGGGGTTAGCACAGTCTGACCAGGGAAGAGAGGGGTTTTTTCTTTCCTCTAGCTCCAGTGCAAAGAGCTATTGGCGTATACAAGTGTTAATAAAATAATGTGGGGTTTTTTAAATGATTTGCCCATCCAGAGCAGCCCAAACTTCCAACAAGAAAAGCTCAGTAGAAAACTCCTTGGATTAAGAGAGGCCCTTTCATCCATTCCCATCATCATGAAACAGCAGAGGATGCTGTACATGCTGTATCACCTTCAGATGGCCAAAGTCAGGAGGAGAACCTGGGCTTTCCCCCGGCGGGTCACCCAGCCGTGCAAGGGAAGGTGTTCATCACCTAGCTGTGCTGCTTGTCTCTTGCCCCATGGGAAAGGCAGACTAGATAATCTAAATTCCCTTCCAGACCAGCTACCTCTCCTCTCAATTTTGGGGCCTTTCTCATGGGCTAGTGAAAAAAATTGTTGCAAAAGCTGCTTTCCTTGCACTGAAGAGTGCTGGGGTGTGAGGGTTTTTTTAAGTCTATGCCCAGTGCTGGGGCTGGTGGAGGTATTCATGGGAAAGCTCCCTGGAGTGGAGGAGAGGTGTGCTGGTGTTGCTGTGTTAAATAGCTGTTGTTTCAGGATCTGATTGAATTAGGACTTGTGCGAACTCTATCAGTCTTGCTGCACAGATAAAGGCTTGTTTATTTTTCATTGGCCCTTTGTTGAAATAAAACGGTTTCTGATAATGCCCAAGTAATTCTTTTTATCGACATTCAGGAGGCTGATACGGAAATAAAAAACAGAGCGCTCTTTCAGTGGAGATTAAGATCTCTCAGAAACACGGCAGGCTTCTGACATGAAGTATTGTCATCATTTCTGCCGCATGATGAGCAGGTCTTAAGGTGCTGCTGCTCCATTCGATAGCAGCCACTTGCCCTGAAAGACGAGCTTACTAAACAAGTGAGTTTTCCTGAAATTTAAGAGCTGCATGGAGGATATTTTAGCAGATGACAATGGAGTTGTGTATCACAAATCTTATACATAAGGAAAAAAAGTAAGTAAAAGTCATAGGGACAACCTTTAGGGAACATTTTAAAAAAAAATTAAAAATAGGAGGTAGGCTTATTCCTGTGTTGGATAAAGTGTTGCTTTCTGGGGGTGCCATGGTCCTTTGAGAGGGATTGTGCTCATCTCTAACTGAGACAAGGGGGTTGTGGCCGGGGGAGCCTGTGGTGCAAGGGGCTAAAGAGAGGGTGGGCTGCAGAAACTGGGGAAATGACCCAGGGGACAGTGAGGACCCAGTTAATCAGTTAACTGCTGCTTCTCGGAGTTAAACTCATTAAATTCCCCTTGCACATCTCAGACCTAAGGTATAGGTTACCAGGCTGCGCATAACCCAGGGGGGTGGGGGGGGCACGTTTTGAGATTTTGGGGGTTTTTTTTGGTGGTGGAAGATGGGGCATTCATTAGGAAGCACAAACTTGATGGCGGAGGTGACCCCATCCCAAAGGACCCCCTCCCCAGCACATCGCCTGCCCCGATGGCTGCTGGAAGTTGCAGGCTTTCTGCTTCGTTCCCATACATTAACACACTGTATACATCCGCAGGGCAATAGGGATGCCACTGTGCTGGGTGTTTGTCATCTGCCCTTGCCGGCCATGGTGCACTGAAACCATTAACGGAGAAGTCGCGCCATGCGTGGGCAGTGGCACCAGGTTTGGGGTGGTGGGCAGAGGGGGGTTTGCAGAGAGCGGGGGCTGAGCGGCGGCTGGCAGCAGCCCAGGGCAGAGCCCACCTAGGGCAGAGCCCGCGCTGGGGTCCCCGGGGGGCAGCAGCGCTGGCTGCTGAAGGCAGGGTTGCCATGGCAACCATGCCTGTGCCCGGAGCTGCATCTGTCATGAAGGGGGGAAAATTGCTAACAGGCAGGTTGCCAAATACCTGCTCGTGGTGAGCACGGACAGGGACCCCTTGGGGACAGAGCCAGTGGGGCAGCCTCCGGTGCATCCTCTGCAGCGGGTAATCTGGGGCAGTTTTGGGGAAGAAGGAATTCGGGTGATTTAGGGCCAGAGGCTATGTCAGGATAGCACCGCTGCAGCTACGCAACACTCAGGGCTGTCGCCGTGTAGTTGTAATGCGCTTTTTCACCATGTCCAGCCGTAGGGGCCCATTGAATTGCTGCAGGGTGGTACAAACAGGGTCACACCAGGGATCTGGAGAGCAAAAATGGGGGCAGCGAGACTCCATTGAAAATGGAGCACAAGCCATCGAAGCACTGGGTTGTACCTGTGCAGCTCAGAGCAGGATTGCTCTTAATCTGCTTGTAGGCACTGAAGAATATTTTTTGGCAGTTGCTGATACCTTGCATCACAGGAACTAAATCATTAAACATTTGAGAGGGGACAGTTTTCGGTTGAGCTGTAATTCTCTCTCGTCCCTCCAAGCCCTGCAGTCCCGGGAGAGTGCGGGGGGAGCAGGGCTGCTCTTCTGGCCCCTGACTGAGAGCCCGGCGTTAGCAGAGAGGCTTTCTGCTGCTGTCTGGCTGAGTAAGCCAACGCTATTTCATTCTCACTCCTCTTCAAAGTGATGTCAGTGCTGTAAACACTGCAAGGCTGTGAGCCCAGCTCCTTTCACTGCTGTCCCGAAGCCCAAAGCTTTCAGCCTGCTCAGGACCCATGGCAGCAGCTGCCCGCCGGCTCCCTCGGGGCAGGGATTGCTTGGCTGGCCTCAAAGTGTAGGGAGGTGCGGGCAGGGCGCAGCCAGGCGAGTCGTTTATTTATGAACATGTGCAAGAGCAGTTTGATGCTGCCGTCGGAGAGGGGAGAGCGTAGCAGCGCTGGCCCCGCTGCTCCGACCCAGATGTGCTGCTACAGCATAGCAGCCTGCTCCTGCTGTAGCACCGACACAGGCAATTAAAACCTGTGCTTATCTTGCTACAGAATATTTTAGTCATTGCTTAACACCAATTCAATCAATATTTCTGTTTCTGAAATGGGCATCAGCTTTGCTGATCCACCCAGTGAAGGTCTCTGCATTTTTTTTTTTTTTTTTTTTTTTTTTTTTTAATGCTCCATCACTGGCTCCAGGTGCCACGATGTGTGTGATGAGGGACCCTTTTGCAAGGGAGCCAGGCTGTGGGGTGAGATGAGAGGCTTGGGTGGCCTGGGCATACAGGATTGCATTGCACCCGGGTTCTGTTTACACACACAGCAGGAAGAAGGATTTCCAGCAGCATTTAGCCTGGGGATGTTGTGTGCTTCTTTTCTGTAAAAGAGAAGTCGAATTGTTTGTGGGGTGAGGAATAGGAACACAGAAGGATTTGGCTTGCAGAATAAAGGAGTTCGATGATTTTGGGGGGTTCCTCTTGACAGGCTGAAGCGGTTCACCATCAGCTGGATTGGGGTTTCTGTGCTGGGGATGCTCAGGTTTGAGCCCTTCCAGGTAATGTACAGTGGCAATGGGAACAGAGGTCTTACTGGCCATTCCCAGACTGGGGAAGGTGGTGGTTGATTTGGAAGCTGCGAAGGCTCTTCAAACAAAAAATTTGTGAGACAGCAGGACACAGAGATTTACAGCTGCTGCTTCTGAATTTGCCTTGCTTCTGAAGTTTGCTGTCACTCTGATATGAAGAGCTAAGTAAATGCTAAGTGAACTGTATTTAAAAATACTTCCTCAATAAATGGCCTTGCAAATTAAATTTCAGAAGATGATCTTACCTTTAGCCCATCTTGATGATAATTTTAATTATGGTTAATACAAATTCAATCTGCATTTCAAGTTTATTGTCTTACCCCATCATGACTTCATCCTTTAACAAGATTGGTAATGATGCAAGTGTGTGCAGGGCAAAACTCTCACCTAGAGACATGGGACTGGCAAGAAAGTATCTTAGTATAAGTGCCATTTGAAGCCTTTCCTGAGTATACTAAGCTCTGTCCTAAAATCAGCTGAAACTTTTGTTCCCTTTTCTTTTCTCCTGGAAGGCTGTTTGTTGATTTCCAACCTAAATATACCCATAGGGTGTTGATATATGGATATTATGCCAGTATCTACCTTGTTCTTCTCCCTCTCTGGTGCTTACCTGTCTGTACTGTTGACAGTATACACTCATATCCCATAGCCATCCATCCCCTGGCTGGCTGAAAAAGTCCTCAGGTCCTCTGAGAAGACCTATTCATCTTCCTGTACCTGCTCCAGTGTGTGTTTCTCGTTCTTGGGCTCTATCACCCAGCAGGACACGCAGTGCTGTGGGTGAGGTCTCACCTGGCCTGTTGGTGTGAATCCTTAGCCATCACCTGTTTCTCCTCTCTTTGGAGGCTCCACTGTGTGAGCTGTAGTTGGGACTTTTGTAGCATCCTTCCATCTGAGGATCAAAGGGGATTGCAGTGCCGCTAAGTGCCACAGCAGTGTGCTGCCAACTTTCCTCCCATTCCATCCAAACCTTCTGGAAACAGTGTTTTTTCACATTGGATGTCCATCAGCTCTCCATTGCAGACAGGGATACTCAGACAGCTTTGTTGTCTTTCTGTTGCTCGTTTTCTTGGAGAACTCGTGGCAGAGCTTTTGGGAAGAGCCTTGCTGTTAGCAGCACGTGTGCGCTGCTGAGGCCCCTTGGCCCCTGCCCAACTGGACCTGGAGCCTGCTGGTACTGCCAGAGATATCCAGCTGGTGCTGGATATTTTCCTATGGATGTTACGGGACTGTGCAGCTCTTAAAAAGCCGAGTTGGAACACTCCTTGTGGGAGTTTCTCTTTCCCTCTCTCTGTTTTTTTTTCTTTAATCTCCAGGAGATTTCACAATTACAGATTTGGGATACATCAGCAGGTGGCCATATTATTCACCTCCTGGTGCAAAATAAATCTTTGCTCTATGGAAATTCAAGGACAGGTTAGAGGATCGAGTGAACTGCCAGCTCCATAAAGATAATCTGGCAAATTAATGGATGCATTGTGTACTTTTAATGGGATTTCTTCCATCTTCTTTTAAGCATTGTGATTGCCGCACATAGCATAGCATGCCCTTCCTCTTCCTCCTGCTCCAAACCCTGGTGAGAGCCTGTGGATGAATTTCCATGGAAAGGGACTGGAGAGGGTCAGGCTTTTGGGCTGGAAAGTGTTTGTGGCTGGTTCAGCTATCCAGGGTTTTCATTTCCATGCTTGCTGCTGTGGTATCCCAAACGTTCATTTAATCAGAAACACGTGCAGACACTTACACGTGTCAATCGTCCAAAGGGAAGAAAGAGAGGAAAAGCGACTTTGAAACCAGTTGTTCCATTATTCCCCATGCAGTGAGCAATGTGTAACCCATGACTTAGGCCATGATGTCCCAGTGACCCAGCTGGATTGCTGGTCTCCTGCTGGGGTGGAAGAGCTGCAAGTGCTGCAGCAGTGTTCTTTGCCTTTGCACAGGACAGGCTTTGGCCAGTCACGCATCTCTTTCTTGAAGCCAGTTTCCTGACGTAACAGGGGTATACAAAGAATTTTTCAGCTGTCAGTTTAGAAAGAGAAGAGAAACTTAATACCAAAACTAAAGATAGGAGCAGGGTCAAAGCCAACTAAGGTATAGTCCGCTCAAGTATTTTATTTAACATGAAGGTTTATAGCAGTACTCTGTCTGGATTTTATGAGTGATTATTTATGATAGTCTTTTAAATCATTGCGTTTGAGCAATTTGGTTGGAAGTAACCCTTCTGCTGTTTCTTTCTCTTCTCCTCTTGGCCCATGCTTTTAATAAAGTCACGTCACTTGCTTGGAGAACATTAAATGCCATGTAAGCTTCATGTGATAAGAAACTTTAAACATGCACATTGAAGAATCTGGCAAGGCACGACTTACAAGGGAGTATCTTTTAGTAGCAAGCTGATCTAATTGGAAAACATGGTTTCACACCTGAGAGAAACACTTCTACAGGTCTTGGAGGAGGCTTGTTGCATACACGGGCTGTGCTCGCTTTCTGGAGCACGCTGACAGCTCCTGCACGCCCTGGGGATCCGTGATGTCCCTGGGAGGCAGACTTGCATCCCGTGCTATTTTTAGAAGGTTTATTTCACAGTTGCTCCATGACAAGATTAAGTTCAGGCCCAGGTTAGATCCTTGTACTTTGATATTATGAAACTTTGGAAGTGGTACAAGCAGTGGTGCCCAGTCTCATTTGAACCAACCTGAGCAGGAGGACACCAGCTCTCTCCCGGAGAGCCTGCAGCTGCACGGCAAGCTTGCCCTCGAGAAAGGTTTCCTGCTCAAAAAAGTGCTCAAAAGCAAAGACTTCCTGGTAAAAAAAAAATTGAAAAGTATACCTGGTTTTTAAGGTTGTAGGAAGCTTTCAAACATCTGTCTTGTTGCCTTCACATTTTCAGAGTTGAAGAACTTACATGTAAGAGGTAGAGTTTTGCTTGTATTGCTGTTGATACTAAAGGTTGATCATAAGTATAAAGTAGGGTGTGTAGCGGTGGGGTCTGAGATTTCAAGGTTTCCAATTTCCTCTGCTGATTTTCAGCACTGGACTGATCCTGTTTCTTGTTCCCATCCTTCTGGAGAGCAACAAGCCTTTCAAGCCTTCCAGCCTTTTATCGTTTCATTTTTATAACAAAAACCACATGATTAAAAGCTGATAGGTTCAAGATTATATCCTGGTGGCTCTGCGTAGCGCTGTGGTGGCCCCACAGCTGCATTGCCAGCCTCGGGGTCCTACCCTGGAGTCGGGCAGCCCAGAGGATGCTGTTGGTGTCATTGCAGTAATTGCATTTTTGTTCCGTTTGGCAGCTGGTGATGGAGTTCTGTGGCGCGGGCTCCGTCACCGACCTCATCAAGAACACGAAGGGGAACACCTTGAAGGAGGAGTGGATTGCCTACATCTGCAGAGAGATTTTACGGGTACGTGTCGTGTCCAGAGGGAGCTAAATGTTGGGAGCTGTTGGAGTATCTCACTCGGTGCTCGGGGGATAAGTAAAGCCTTTGGCTCGGCAGGCTTTGTGGCTGCCACGCTGCCATGGGCTGGAGCCTCTTCAGTGCCAGTAGGCATGAATGATTCATGTGCTTGTATGATGCATAATAAATAAGCCCTATTTAATGCCCTTTAGCTCTGTTAGTTCCCTGACTTTTAACCCTCTTTTTCCTTCAACAAAAACATAATTTTCTTTAGTATTAATAGGGCAAAGATTTATTTACATTAGAATTACATTTTCAATTAACAGAAAGGTGAGGACTTTAATAAAGTCGGTGGAAAGATTCTTCATGATTAAAAAGCACCCCAGGTTTTATTAAATCCACATGTCTCTGGCTTTAATGAGGATGCTGCAGCTTTTATACCCACAAGGTAAATGTTTGACTGGAATGTCTTAAAATGGGCTGCTCCAGAGTTTCATGTACTGGGAGATGGCAGCTTCAGCAAAGGCTTGCTTGCATTTTGCACAACTGAGGTCAGATGATGTGATCATAACAGTTGCTTCGACATTAAAATTTATCACTCCGTGAACCAAGATTTTGTTCAGGAGGAAACAGAAATACTGAGCATGTGAAGGAAAACTGTAAAAGAGCCATTAAAAGAAAACAATGCAAAATGACTGCTCCAAAATGCGGTGTCTGACACTGCCACTGAGGCTGCTGCTGGTGTCCAGGGGTGACACAGCACTTCTCTGTTGACCCTGAATGCCACCGTCCGCATCAACACGATGTACAGAAGACGCTGGCGCTGTAGCTAATCACTTGTACAGACACTGCTTTTGGTGCCAGGAAACGACAGTTACACGGGCTTATTTTAAATGTCTGAGCTCTATGAGCCTACTTCTTAAAACAGACCCTGGCAGTGAGTCAGAACACAGCGACTGACTCATGTCCCAGGGCCACCATCACGTGTCATCACTCGCGTTTTGGCCACGCGTCGGGGCGGTTGGTTGGTGACCTCCATAGGGTTTCAGGTGATGAAAGGCTCCCACCTTTCATGCTGCAGAAGGTGGCTCATTCTTGGTTCAGACGTTGAGGACTGGTTGTAATTCTAACATGAGGCTCGATCCTGCGTTGTTAAAGGATTTTCTGAAATTCAATGAAATTTTTGCTTTGCCTCCAGTGCACAAAGGTGCCTCTAACTGGGTATAACATGGCTAAAAAAGGGGTCCCATACAGATATAATCTATTCCATGGTGTTGTCCCAAGGTAATGAGTGTAAAATGACTGATAACTACCAGTAGTGATAGCAGAAATTATTTTCTTTCTCAGATATGAATGTTTAATGTGAAATGTAAACCTAATGCAAAATTAGTTTTTGAAGTAATCCATGTTTTTACTGAGCTGGAAATATAGGTGGATGTTACTTTCAAATAATAAGTGAATGAAATAAAAATGTAGGTTGCAAAAAGAAATTAATGAGCTAATAAAAAAGCACAACAGAAAAACTAGTTTACCTTTAGCCTTTGAGACAGGCTTTTAATTTGAGCTATATCTCCATTAGGGATACGTGCAAGTTATAACATTTGTATTTGCATGGTAGCTTTTTTAATACAAGCTTATCAGTGTATTGAAGTCCCGTTTATTGGACCGATATAACAAGAGAATTGTTTTCTTCAGTTTCTGGATGATGGAAACACAGAAAGGAGACAAAACCATTCTATTGTTTCTGCCACAGAAATGGCTCCCTAAGGCAAGAGAGCACATGGGGGAAAATACGTCTAGAGATACGGAGGAATTTGGGTTAATATGGGTTCCTGCAGAAACTGAAATATTGGATTTAATCCCTATAGAATTGATGGTTCCTGTCTCTTGCTATGGAGAACACCCACTGCAACACATACAGCCCGTCGGTGGGCATCTCGCTTGCCGGGCATGTCCTCCCAGCATGTGACATGGAACAGTATTTTGAACACATGATAAACAAAAGTGTTCTCAAGTGCTTAACTCCAACTGTGAATCTTTCATTTCTGGAGCATAATTGGTTGAGGAGGAATGTCAGAAAATAATATGCTTTGAACTTGGATTCCTCTAACCTTTCTCTGAATTCTCTAGGGCTTGAGTCATCTACACCAGCACAAAGTAATTCATCGAGACATCAAGGGACAGAATGTATTGCTGACAGAAAATGCAGAAGTTAAACTAGGTAAGAGTGGGTTAGAGCTCTTGGAAACTGCAAGTGGGCTGGCTGGAGAGAAGCAGCAAAACAGACTTGTACATGACTTGGAGAAAGGGGATGGATACTAAGAGCTACTCTGTTTTTTCTTGTGCCAGCCTCAATAACATGACCTTGGGTGTTGACCAAGTGCCGTGCACTAAACTGCCGGTGGTTGATGGCCAAGTTCTGCATGCAAAGATGTACTTGCAGTTGTGTTTCTGTTCAGACAGGTAGTTTGGGCAGCTCTGCCATCAGATACAGGTTAAGCAATCAAGACCACTTTTTCATGCCCTGGATTGAAAACTGGTCTCTGTGCATCACCAGCCATTATTGAAGGCTGTTCCCTCACACCTCCATAGTAGTGTCCTACAGGATCATAGTCCAGTCAATTTAGTGTCACATAATCCAGATTTTTTTACCAAGCCAATCTGTTGGAGAGAGCTTAATTTGCAAGAACTACTCTGAATTTCATATGCGATGTTAGTCACCCTGGAGAAGACCAGGTGTTCACGTGAAGATCATCTGGAAGACAGCAGATCAGCAGAGACGATGTGCTGATATCCTCAGTTGTCCAGCACCAATGTTAAGGCTGTCTTTGTGCGTTTTAATTTATGCTAGTGATGAAAGATTCCTTACACTGGTAAAGTGAGGTGCAAGCCTTCTTTTTCCCATGTCTCTCCTCTCTCTTTACAGCAGAATAAAACCCCAGCTTAACAGATGGCACCACCAGCTCGTTTGGCTTTATGCTGGTGAAGATTCCCCTCCAAGGGGAAATTCTCCAGGGCAAATCTCCAACCACTATGTTGCGCAAAGTGAACTTAGTGGACCATAGAGTATTCTCTCATTGATTTGATTTCATCTGTTTTTGCTTCATTTTGCAGCGCTCTGCTTGACATTTTGCTATGGGCCTTTGTCCTTGGCCCTTAATTCCTTAAGTCTTTTGCATTTCTGCCATTTCCAGCAAGAATTTAGGTAGAAAAATGAGGCTTCTACCAATATTTGGCAGGCTTTAATTCAAATGAGAAAGCGTAGAACAAAGGCTGCTGCTTATTCATGTTGCTAGCCCTGTTCCTCATTAGTATGAGGAGCTGTGATTTCTTTTCATTGCCTCCTGGCAAGGAGGAAAAGGCACAGGGTTTCTTACAAAACCTGGACATCAGATGATCAGGTTTGTCCTTGATTGACCTCTGTTGACCCCAGCAGAGATCAAACAGGAATGTCTCTGGCTCCGTCTTTCTCTCCTGACTGTGTGGAGAAGTTGGTCTGAATGAATTTAATGTTTTACAGTCAACAGAAGAGTTGCTTGGTTTTTCTCCGGCCTTACGATGCCCTGTTGTCTCTCTGATCCACAGTGGATTTTGGTGTCAGCGCTCAGCTGGACAGAACAGTGGGCAGGAGAAACACCTTCATTGGAACGCCTTACTGGATGGCCCCTGAGGTTATTGCCTGCGATGAAAATCCCGATGCCACTTATGACTTCAAGGTACCTAAACGAGCATCTTCCTACTCTTTTATATGTCATTACAGATATAATATTTGCAAAGTCTATCACGTTCACAAATAACGTAGGCAAAGAATGAAAGCAGCACTTATCAGTGCTTGCAGTGAGAGTTGTGATCATAAACATCTGAAGAAGGTGCTTGGTATGATCTCAGATTTTATGCCCCAGTACCATGAACTTGAGCACTCAGGAATTTATTATATTCTTGCAGCTTTGCAGAATATGTTGACAGGCGGCGTAGTCTCCTCCTGCTTTCTGGCTGTGAATTTTGAGATGCCAGTTCAGGTCCAACATGAATCTTTGTTGTGCTGTTCACGTATCCAAATTTACTGTGAAGATGTTTTTCCCCATGCTGGGAAAGGTGTCAGACGGAGGCTTCCTACCTGCTAGCCTGCTTTTCAGTGATGCATGTTTAAATACTACAGTCAAACATGCTGTATTTGCTCTATTTACTCCGGAGAGAAGTCAGGTCGGGTTTAGAAAGGGCAAAATCACATCTTCTGGCCTGCAGGCTGGTATTCGCAGGGAGATCTGAAGGCTGCCACACAATCAGACGTTTGGGGGGCTGACCTACTTTTCACTGTCTCTCTTGCCTGTTTGAAGTTTATTTTTGGATGGGTGGCAGCACAATGTTGCTGCTGAGTTACAATGTGGCACAAAGCCCCATGCCACGCAACAGGTCAGCAGGAGGGTTATGAGTCCCACCTGCCCATTCAAACTACTGCAAGGTCTGATGTTTAAAGCAAGGAGAGCTTAATATATTTTATCCTGTTTCTGCCTTACTGCAAGTTTCTGGACACACATCTGTAGAAATGTCCCTTGGTTTTTGTCCCTTGGTTTTTTGAAGCATCCAGAACTTGAATTCCTAGCTCCAAACCCCCTAAGGTCCACAGACTGTGTCCAGGGAGCAGAGCAAGACAGTGACGTGGGCTTTTGGGGGAGAAGCTGAGACATATATAAAGCTTGCTGTACCTCTGTTCATGTGCATGCTGAGAGGTCACTTTACAAGGTAATGTTTAAAAAGGGCTTTGAGATCCTGTGGTGTGGAGCTAGGTAGCTGCTTTCTAACAGTAGGACACTACAACATAATAGTGCAACAGCCCACCATCGTGGTACGATTTGGGGTGCAATTACCAATCACTCAGAGAAATTTTTGAGAGATGAAGGATTTTAAGTAACCAAGCAATGCTTTGGTATTGCAGCTATTTAAGTGCATGTCAACTTTTGAACTGATGGTTTTCCAGAGAGCAGCTCTCCAGTCTGAGTTCAGACTCCGGGTTACATAAATCGTTAATGATAAGGACATGTAGAAATAGTTTAATCTGCAATTACTTAATTCTCTTTGATTAACCAATTACAACAGGCGTTTCCTCAACTCTGCTGATGGCAGCGCTTTGTAGCAGGGCTGCAGCCTGCGCTAGCTGCTCTTGCTGTTTCTCCGCTGACAGCTGCCTGGCTCTGACGGTGCAACGCTCTAATTAATCACAGCTTTTTATTATTATTTTTTTTTAAAAAAGGACTGATATCTTCATAGGCTACTTTCTACCCTCAGAAATCCCTGATGTTTTTTCTCTTTCCAGAATAACTAGGGCACTTAATATGCCGTTGACTGATGCACAAGCGCCAGGACCAGAATCCCTCTATTGTCCCTGAGGATCAAACGCTCGTAGCGAGTCGGGCGCTTGCATCTCTGAAGTTGGCATTGACCATTTTCCCTTGGCTGGGGGTGTGAAACAGAAAGCTGATTGCTGCCGACACACTCACTGCAGGCTGTTTTCGGAGCTCATGGTGATGTGGGAGCCACTGGACATTAGTCCGTACCCCAAATCACATCCCTGCACCTGATGCTCTTGCTTTGAAGTGTGTGTGGGGGGAATGTAAATGATTTTTTTTTTTTAAAGGGATGCAAATCAGATGCTCTCAGGTTTAGCTGACTGGCTTAAAATAGCAAATACAAAAGATGAGATTTATAGGGTGAAAAAGAGTCCTCGCAGGCTTAATCTGTTGGACAAAAAGCCTCTGATCTCACTGTTTTCTTAGCCAGAAAGAGATGCCTGTGTAATCTATGGAAGGAGGCAGTAAATATCTCCTCACAAAAATAAACCACTTTAAAAAAGAACAAATAGAAACCCCACATTGTTGAGGTTATTTGTTGGTTTTTCCCCCAGCCGGTTTTCCTTTTTTCTTTAGAGATATCTTGTCAATAAGCTTAGAATCAAAAGCAGGGAAAAATAGGAAGCTTGCTTCCCTTCCCAAGTCAAGACAGTGCAAATATATTAGCACGGCATCTTTTTGCTGGGTAGACTGAAAAGGTTTTCAGACTCAAAAATAAAAACTCCACACAAAAAAAACCCTGAATTCCAGATCATTATAAAATGTGTGCTTCCCACTGAGTTTTCTGCTTTCTCTGGGAGACTTAGGGAGGTGATAATCCCTTTCTATATTGCTCCAGCTTTAAGATCACTTGGCATCTTGCGTATAATACTGGGCACCTCAATATGGAAAGACACACTAGGAATTTGGAAGGAGTTCAGCAGCAACCCAAAGGGAAGGGGTCATATGTGCTGAATCATGTGGAAAGACTGTGATAATTAAGTATGCAGCAGAAATCCCAGCTGACCAGAAACAAAGAATGGATGAGACTGTCCTGTGAAAGGGCTGGAAATAAGATTTGAGAGAGAATTTTTAAGCAGGTACAAAGATGCATAGCAAGGACAGCATTTGTTAAGGGAGAACTTGAGTTAAAAAGGAGGAAAAGTGCCTTGAAATTGAAAGGCCAAGTTGTCTTTCCTGGATGGTGTATGTGAAAAGGTGCTTGTGGTCCCTAGACGCTCTCTCTAGCTCTGGCTGAGCTTTTGGAGGTCTGTGCTGGGAAGAACAACCTTTCTGGGATTTACTCACTAAATTGCAGGTTTAGAGGCTTGAGGTGGTTCGGAAAGGCCAGCTCTTGAAAGGAAGAGCAGAAATGAAGAGGGACTGCAGGGATGTGGCAGAGAGCAGGGCAAAGGAAGAGCATGATGCAAGAGCTGGAGGTACAGGAGGAAGGATGGAAGGCAGAGTCCACCCTTTCTACCCTGGGGTATACCTGTTTACAACATTTACTGGTTGTGATGTGCTAGCTGGTCTCCAGCAAACATCAGCTGCAGCTGCGTAGCATCAGGCTTGGTCTAGTCCCTTGTGCACCTGTGGCTTCTGCCCTTGCCGCTCTCCCATCTCAGGCAGGTCTCCTGGTGTAGGCAGAGTAAGTCCTCTTACTCATCATCAGCATGGAATGGACCATGACTTCAGCGTTACAGCTTTTGCACCGACCTCCCGGAGAAGCCTGAGGTTGCGGCTTGTTGCAGGGAGCTGAGCAGATGTGGTCAGTGAGGTCTGCAGGTGGACAAGGACTGGGGTGCAAAGCCATCTCCATGAGACCCGCGGAGAGTGCAGCTCTCTGCCCATGCATGCTTCAGGTGAAGGCACCAAAATTAGTCCGGGTCCTGTTCCTGCTGCATCGGGTGCTGAGTTATGAATCATTAGCAACCCTATACATGGTGTCCAGATTAATAAATTAGCCGCCTTCTGCCAAAAACCAAGTTGCAGCAGTGCCGCTAGGGAAGGTGCTCGTTTTTTCTCTCTGGGCACGTAGTGTCTGTGCCTCTGCTGCTGTCCGGGAGAGCCAAGCCATCCTTTGGGGCTCGTTACCAGATTGAGAGGTGCAGCCGCAGCTCATTAGTGATGTTGGGGTGGGGAGGAGGCGCTGGAGGGGAGCTCACCACTGCTCTCTGGCAGGGAGCTGGGGATATAAATGTCTCTATTTGCAAGGGAGAAAATGGAAGGAAAAGTGATACAAGTATGAAATCAGAGAGTTTTCCAAATAGGTGCATACTCTGTGCTCTGATCATTCAGGAGACTCAACCAACCATGTGGGCTGAGCAGGGCTTGGGAAGAGGGTAAATAAAAGTGCGCATTTCTCCTTCCACTGGTGAAACACCACTTGTCAGGCTTCCATTTAAGGAGCAGTCCATGATACAAGAGTCTCCTGAGGTATCTCAAGATACTTCATGTTTTTAATCTATTCCAGGCAGCCTGGTTTTTGTGGAGCTATATCAAATCCCTGGATGTATCACCCAGCTTTAAGCAGGGAGCCGGCAGCCAGGTTTGCTGCTTACCCCAGATGTGAAGCTGGGCAGTAGTTGGTCACCAGCTCATCTAGGAGCTGGGGATTCATTCATTAGTGCACAGGGCTCGTTAAGATGCCTCCACTGGGGGACCTTCAGGTCCTCAGCATCTCCCCGGGCAGTGTCCTCACCACAGCTACTGGGAGCAGTGCTCCAGTGAGGTGACCATGTCCCACGCTGAAAACACCTTGAAGGTTTTGAAATGAATCTTGGGATAAACAGCAGGGTTGGGAGCCTCTTCTAAAGCCCCAACACATGGCAGGAGGATGAGACAAGCTCCTCAGGTGCGGGTCCAGGGGTTTACAGAGGACATGGACACCCGGCTCACAGGGCTGAGCCCCCCGGGCTGGGGAGAGCCATGCTTTCCCCCTCGCCCAGTGCCCACTTCTGTGAGAATGATCCCCTGCATCACGTATGTCCCTCTGCATTCTTTTACAGAGCGACTTGTGGTCTTTGGGGATAACGGCCATCGAGATGGCGGAAGGCGCTCCCCGTAAGTAGATGCATTGCTCTGCTTTAATTAACCCTGGGTTGTAACATGCTGGGTTTTGCTGAGCACCAGCCAGCGCTCGGTTCTGTGCAAGAAACACTGTGCAGTGACTCCTGTCATGCCACTTAAGCACTCTGGGACTCAGTTTCCTCAAATAAAATACATATGAAGAAGAGGTGGAGGACTGGAAGCAAGTAAAACACTGCTCCTCAGCGCTGGTGTTTTGCTGACCTCCACGGTGACACAGATAGTGGCACACTGGGTTCAGCTGGTGCCTCTGCATACTGCCATGGTTTTTCAGTGTTATCCTGGGACCGTCCTTGCGTGCTGGTAAATGCAAGTAAATAAAGCAGAGCGTAGTGGCATGTGGGCCCGTTGCTGTCAGCACCTGGCAGGGTGCTGGGGACACGCAGCTGCAGGAGTGCAGGTGTCCCCAGCCAACCCCTGCTGCTGAGCCCAGCCGTGCTGGGGACACACACGCCAGTTGACTGAGGACGTTGGCTTTCACCTAAGCTCCAGGCTGCTGCTGGGCCAGGGTCTGCAGGGGGTTGTCACTGCAAATCCTCCTGTCCTGCAGGTCTTGTAGCTTCAGAGGAAACTTGGGTCTCCCCAGTTGGGCGTGTAGACTTTTTAGGAAGCCCGGGGGGTCTGCAAGATGCTGTGCCATATTTAATGCCTATTCTTGCACATTGCAGCTCTCTGTGACATGCATCCCATGAGAGCCCTCTTCCTCATCCCCCGCAACCCAGCCCCGAGGTTGAAATCAAAGAAGTGGTGAGTCTCTTTCTGAATCTTCAATGGCTGTAAAAATGTCTCTGGAGCAACTTGTTTCTGCAGCCCGGGCACGCTGGGGATTTGGTGTTTACATTTATATAGCTTCGAGGGTCAGTGATGGTCTCCAGCATCACTCCGGTGAGTGCAAGTTTGGGTCTTGATCGCCTACGGAGAGGCAGTTTGGTCTGAAGGAGTCATGTACCATGGGATGGAGGGCTTCCTAGGTAGGCAGAGAGGGGAACGCGCTCTAATGCTGCCATTGCACAGCACGGAGTCAGCTTTTCCAAGGCAGTTCGTGCAGCCTGAAGCCAGATGACACTTTGCTTGGCTCCCGAATCTTTCCAGTCAGGTTCCCTTTTCAAGTGGAAACGTGTATCTGTGCCAAAAAAAGGATAGTTTATCTTGAAGGCCCAGGAATGCGGGGATTTGTACTTAGTTGGGCTTTATTTTACAATTTTGCAGGAAAAAATACATCACTGTTTTGAAGGAAGAAAAAAAAAAAAAGGCAGGGCACGCCAATAAAAACCCGTAGGAAAAATATTCCTGAAGCCCAGCAGATGTTGTTTTGTTACTGTATGTTCTGTACTGATGGAGCTGGAGTCCTTAAAAACACTCATCTTTGGTTCGTGCTGTTTGCCTGCCCCAGGTTCAGCAGTGGTTTGGTCAGGAAAGACCTACCAGATGTTAGAGAGACAGCACTGCCCATTGGTCCTAGATAGGCTGAGCTCACAGAGGGAAGGTTTGCCTTACTCCTTGAAATTATGCTTATTATCTTATTTAAGACACACAAAAAAAAGGAGAAGAGTAATTGCTAAGTATTGAAAACACTTTGTGCCAAAGCAGCAGATATTTTGTTGCTGGGAGAGGAGCGACAGGGGCTTGGAGTCCTCTGCATCAGATGCATGGTGTTGGGGTTTTAGGACCAGCCCCATAAAAACTCACCGAGGCTTTGACAGGAGGCATGTTAATTTTGTCAGCCTGATCATCAGCTGCTCTAGAACCAAACCAGGAGGAGAGAGACCTTTCCCGGCTGGTTCTGCCGAGGGTGTCAAAGGTGCTCACTCTCCTTGCACAGCCTTTTGAGGATACCATTAGTCAGCTGAGAAAACAGTTTATACACTTGTTTTCTGCCAGATCACCAGTCTCCTACTTCATTATCCTCACTGCTACAGCACAAAATGGATTGTCAGAATTTAGGGTTTATTTTTCATACAAAAGTGCTATTTATTCAGCAAAGGCTTCCTCAGCCTCCAGGCAGAAGGGAGCTGATGAAAGAAGGTTTTGAGCAGAACATTTCCGCATCTCCTTAAAGTAAAAGCTGAGCTGGGGTGGAAGTTGTATTTTAGTGCCTGCTCTGAGATACCGGGATGTGCTTTGTGCAAGCCAGGGTGTTGCTTGGCACCACCTTCCCCTCGCATGGCCGGTGGCTGTCTCAGGTTTGCACATCTTGTGGTGATGAACCATGGTGGTGTCTGTCCAGGGTCAGCTGGTCCATCCAGGGCTGTGCTCTGCCCATGCTAGGGACTGCATCCCAGCTGCTTTGAGAAAGGGATCACTTTGGAACTCATAGTTTAATGAAACTCCAGCTTTGAACACCTCCAGGGGAGCGTGGTGCTCACCTGGCCTCTGCTGCCCCTCCATGAGCAAGCAGGGATCTCTGGTCTCCAGCAGAGCTGGGACACGTGTACCCTGGGCAGCTCAAACCTATATTCATCTTCCAAGCTTTCATTGCAATGAGAAACTCCATAGGACCCAGATGAAGCTCCAAGCCAGTACGACTCCACCGATTCCTTAAGAGCAATTTTTTTTTCAGCATTTTCAGTGGGACATCAGGCAAACTTGCTGTCCTTGGCTCATTTCTCAGCTGGAGGTTTTGGGCCCGGCCAGAATGGGTCCCGGAGCTCTGCAAGCCTGACCCAAGAAGACTGGAGGTGTTTAACCAGGCTTTCACAGTGGCTCTCTGGCAGTCAGTGGTTTTCACAAGCACAGATCACAAGAGAAAAACAAAATAAAGAAAGGTTCAACTTGAACCTTGAGTTCATCCTTGCTTCTGTGTGCAACAACACATGAAAGTACACCAAGTGGGTAGACCATCTTTTTCCTTATGTGAAAGAAATAGCGAAGTGACTCCAGCACCTTTGAGGGTAAGTCACAGAAAGCCGAGAGGGAAAGCATGCATGGGAGCTGGCCCGAATCGAAAGTCCCAGAGAGGAAGATACTTTTGCTGTATACTAAATCCTTGAACTAGCTTTTAAAATAGTGCTGTGTTCCTATGAAAATTAAAGTGTCTTTGGTATCGTTTTCTTTCCCAATTAAAACCAGCCAGCAACAAAGCTTTATTTTCTTCTTCCCGCGTTTCACAGATAAAACGAACTTTAGTGATGTTATTCCCACAAACAATCCTCAGCCCTGCCTTGTATAAGATGGCAAAACCTCTGTGTTAATGAGGTGATATTTGCACTATGATACCACTTTTCATCCCAGCAGCTGCAAAGACTTTGCAAACATTGATTTAAGCTTTACAAACCCCAGGAGCCGAAGAAGCTCGTGGTTCATGAAGATGAACTGACCTGCGCCCGGGGAGGGGATGAGACGTGTGATGGTGTCCTCCTGGATCAGAGCCAGGGAGAAAGCCCTTGTCTTCTGCTCCAGCCCTGGTGAGGGCTGAACTGTGCCACACTGGACAGGCTTGCTTTTTTGGAGAGGAAGATTTCAGGAAAACCAGAGGCGTGAGCTGGTCCCTCTCCATAGCTGCTCAGCCAGCTCGGGGATGCAAAGGTGTCTTAGGGCATCGCAGGGCTCTGGGACCCCCATCCCCAAGAGATGGGCAAACCCATCACTTACTGGAGGATAACTTTTTAGCTACTTTAGCTTGACCATATTTGTTTCTTGAGGCAAGGTGGGGAAGGAAGATTTGTTCATTAATAAAGCTGGAGGGAGGATTTAATTGGATCTAGTAGCTTATTTTATTTTTGCATCTCAATTTGTATGGATTAGCACTTAAAAGATAAATCACTTTTAGTCTGACAGCTTAAAAGTAAAATCCCTGAAAGCTTATTGTTTTACTTCTAATGCAATTCTGTAGTATCTATTGGCTTCTGACATTAATTTACACTCATTTTTCTATTTGCTATAGCAACATAGAGTAGAGTGGCCTGTCAACATCTTTCTTTCTTGTAAATCCCTGTTCTCTTGGGTTTATAATGTAGTGAAATTAGTTGCAGGAAAACTTTTGATATGCAACACTTGAGACTAAGAGAAATTTGTTTATTAAAGATTTGGCTGAAATTGTTTTAGCTAAGATTGGATTTAACTGTTTCCGGGAAGGCAAGCTGTTGAGGAGGGACTGGGCTCTGCCACCCACAGCCGCGTTCCCACCTCTGCCCAAGCTGTGCTGCCCGAAGAGCACATCTCATTTGCCTGGGTTTGTGATTGGGGAGACCGGGACATGGTGGCCCCCAGGACTTGGTGGGTCAGTAATGCTGCTGGGGCTCACCCTGAGAGAGCAGGGAAGGGCTGCATGCAGCGAGCATCGCCCAGAGGTTGTCTGATCTTTAACAAGACATGTAATGTTGGGTGGTTAAATCTAAAAAAAACCATCAACCTAGCTTGTTCCACTCATCTTCAGAAAGGTACATCTCTTGAAACACCACCCGTGGCCACAAAATATGGAAACAATCCATTAAGGAATTGCATTTATATCTGTATGTGGTGTCTCTTGTTTCTACCTGCACTTTCACAGGGCAAAGGGAAGGGAGGAGGAACACTTCCTTGCATCTTCTTGGTTGCCATTGATGACATCTGGCTTTGGTGATTCCCCAGTCATACTGATGGTTCCCAGCTTTCTCCAGACTCAGCAGAATGGTGATTTCCCCTAGTTGCACCAGGAAGGCATAGATAGGAGCATGCATGGAAAGGGTAGGAGAGGATAAAGTGAGAGAGGGCACATGTGATGGTCCTGCTTTGAGACCGTGCTAAGCATCAACAGAGAAGTCATGTGAATCCGCTTGGAAGGCTGCATCTGAGCAAGAACTGTGTAGCAGCCAAACGATCTCAAATGCCCACAAGTTTCTCACTTTCTAATACAAGAATCAATATAGTTACCTGTTTTTTCAATACCTTCCTTTTGTTTCTTGGGCCAGGTCTAAAAAGTTTCAGTCCTTCATTGAGAGCTGCCTAGTGAAGAACCACAGCCAGAGACCAACCACAGAGCAGCTGATGAAGCACCCCTTCATCCGAGACCAGCCCAACGAAAGGCAGGTCCGCATCCAGCTCAAGGACCACATCGACAGGACTAAAAAGAAGCGAGGCGAGAAAGGTTAGTGGAGAAGCAGTGCTCTGGGCAATCCTTGACCTCTGCCATGTGCTTGGAGATCCCTAGGGTAGACCAAGGCGCATCTGTGAGGGCGAAACATACGGGTAGAAGGAAGGCAAAGAGGACTGGCTTGCTCATGGTCTCAGTTTCCCTTATTCAGATGACTAAGTTTGTTCACAAACTGGTTGAATTAAATAGGTGCGGTCCTTCTGTGTGACCACGCTTCTTATGGTTTTGAGGTCAGATTATTTGGTTTGATTTGATTCTTCTCAGTCACTGAAACAAAAATAAATATCCATTACAAAACAATAGGTGTTCATACAAAATCTACAGGTGATTGTCATCGGAGCTAAGCAGTGTTTTTAAATCTTTTCTTTTTCTGGTGAAAAATGGTGTCTTTTTTGTCCAAGTGGTAATTTCCACATGGAACATTTAAGCTTTGATTCATTAAAATGTGTGTATAAAATTTACATCTGCATATATACGTACTGGCATGTGGGAGGGAGAAACTGCTAAGCTGAATTTTTCCCAGCTCACGTCTCATGCCAAGTCTGTTGATCTACGTGACATTCATGCTGCACCAGCGTGAGCAGAGTTGTGCAAATGAAGATCTAGATAAGGCCCTTGCCCCAAAGCTATTCTGTTGACCAGGAATAACCTATTAAACTGAATGTTTTCAGTGAACTCTCCAGGCCCTATCAAAGTCTTCTGAAAGGAAGATCAGATAGGCGAAGAAACTTGTTAAAGTATTCAGCTGCTTGTGAACTGAGTTTTAACTGAAAGCTCATTTGTATAATCCAGCAAATTAATACGTTGCTATTTCTCTTCTTATTGGTCGCGGTATTAATTTTTCATGTGTACCTTCCAGCCCCTTGTAATAGATTTCACTACAATCAAAACAACAAAATGGGATCCCACTGAAGTATTAAATGTGTTTAGTCTGGCAAATGAAGGTTGGACCCTAGAGATGGAGAGTAATTGGATAAGAGCAAGCCTTTCTTTTACTATCATTTGCTTCATCTGATAAAGATGATATCCCAACAGAAATCACAGTATGTAGCGCAACATTGCAGTTGGGCTTTTATGTAGATGTCTTCGTTGCCTGGAAAATACATGGATTTGCATAGGAAGAGCATATGCTTAGAGAGAGAGGAGTTGGTGCCTTCAGAGCCATAGTTAAATCCCACCTTCCAGTGCCTGTGGCTTCAATAGCTTGTGGTGCGCCTCCCTTTGAAGAACCCTCCTGAAGAAGAGGGTCACTCACTGTCATAAGGGGATAAATTCTTATTTTATGGACACCGCCCATCTTTACATCGAATGTCTTCAGTGGTTGGGGCTGTTGCCCACTGTGCTGGTGCTGCCCATGGTGCTCCGGCCAGGACTGCAGCCCTCTTCCTGGCCAGCACAGGCGTGCAAGGTGCCAGCACCCAGGGAGACCACCCATGCTTCCCTGGCCTTGCAGCCCCCCATAAAAACAGAAAATGGAGAGAAATAATGCTGCTTATTCCTTGTCACGCGAGAAGGACAGAGTTGTCTGTTCTGCCTTCAGAGCTCTGGGGTTTTCAACCACTGGAAAAACAAATGAGTCCAGCAAAGGACACTGATGAGCAATTCTGTTCCTAGATGAGACAGAGTATGAGTACAGTGGAAGTGAGGAGGAGGAGGAGGAAAATGACTCTGGAGAGCCCAGGTAAGAATCAGCATTTCATTTCTGCCCTTACATCTCTCTAACTCTGTATAAAATAGGCTTGGATTACAGGCTCGTATGAACTAGAGATGGAAAAAGGACAGTTTGAGCACTCAGTCCCGTTCCCTGGCAGAACAGAGTATATTCCCTCTGCTAGATGGTGCGTGGGTATAAAATGATGCTACAGGTCACCTTGGCCAAAAGCTGGGGAAGAAGACCCGGGTACCCCATTGCCTGTGGGATCTGCAGCGCGGTGTGGTGCTGTCATGGGAATATGGGTATTCAGATGTGGTAAAAATGTGAGGTGAAATTAAAGAAGACTCTTTAAAATGTACTTCCGTACATCCAAGTGTAACTCCCTATTTTCGTGTAACTTTTCGCCATGAAACCTCCCCGGTGCTGCTGCAAGCGCGGTAGGGCTGGAACTTTCTTTGGTGACACTTTTCAGACCCGTTGTAATTAGTATCAGGTTATTCCATTATTTCACTGAGATAATGTAGTATTTTAATAGCTGGCAATGATTCATGCTAGATGTGCTTTGTGAACAGCTAAATATAGTGTGTGCCACTGCAGCACAAGAGGCTTTGGTTAGAAACTTAACGTAAAGGAAACCTTTAGCAAATAAATTGCTGGTCAGCTGTGAACAGAGCGCTGTGTCTGCTGCCCTGCCCTGACATTTGTGGTCCCCCCATCCCTCCATCCGCTGCTGCCTAAGCTCTGTCGGGTGTTGAGATGCTGTCGGGATGAAGGGGAGAGGAGCCACAGCAGAAAATCACACAGAACTTCACCTGGCAAGAGGTTTAAGGATGCGAGGTGGGAATCTTCTCTGATGCTTCTCTCCTATGCAGCTCCATCCTAAACCTGCCTGGGGAGTCAACGCTGAGACGGGATTTCTTGAGGCTGCAGCTGGCGAACAAGGAGCGGTCGGAGGCGCTGCGCCGGCAGCAGCTGGAGCAGCAGCAGCGGGAGAATGAGGAGCACAAGCGGCAGTTGCTGGCTGAGCGGCAGAAGCGGATTGAGGAGCAGAAGGAGCAGAGGCGAAGGCTGGAGGAGGTAACTGGCCAGAGCTGAGCAGTGGGCTGGCAAAGGCTGGTTTTGGGTG
Organism: Aptenodytes patagonicus; assembly: GCF_965638725.1. Taxonomy (NCBI): domain Eukaryota; kingdom Metazoa; phylum Chordata; class Aves; order Sphenisciformes; family Spheniscidae; genus Aptenodytes; species Aptenodytes patagonicus. Next base: position 18,449,619 of record NC_134954.1, read on the forward strand.
GAACAGCGGGATTTCTGGTAGCAGGTCCCAAGTGACTGTTCTCAGCCTGGTTTAAGATGATCATGCCCTAACCTCTCTAGTTGGTAACCCCAAATGTTTTGTTACGCTGGACAAACACTCCACTCATGCTTTTTGCATACCAGCCTTCAGCCACCCTCCTCACCATAGTTAAGTGTTGCCAACTCCTGTGAAGGTAATAGAGCTGGTTTGCTATAAATAAACCCTTGAAATACCAAACTTAAAAGGATCCCTGGAACTACTGAGCAGAGTTAGCCCATTGTTGGGGTGATAGCTTATTCAGTCAAGGTGGGCAAAACTCTTACTGGTCCAGGCATCAAGTTCGTTATCGTTATTTGCTGCTGTGGACTGTTACAGTTGAGAAGCTGCTGAATAGCTCCGTTTGCCCTTTCCCCAGATCCATGTGCCACTTGTGTCCCTTTTAATCCCCAATTTCAACTTTAGTCCTTCCAGTCCCTGCCAATTACAATTTCTCTTGCAAGGGAGGGGCAGATGCCTGCCTGACTTGTGCAATGATCCATATGTGCCCTGAAGCATAAGATTTCACTACCCTTGTCTTAACATACCAGCTACAAATGCGATCGGTCATAAAATTATCCACCCCATTTAAAATCCAGCTGCAGGATTTGACCGGGTGACTTTGGGTGTCTGATTTGCACAGCCCAGCTGCATTCTCTGTATGAAGTGCTCACTTTTGGTTTAGCTCTCAGTTTCCTGGATTGCAGAAGTCCACCAAAGAATAAGGGGCAGTTTCTCCTGTTTTGGGGGTTTTGATGTGGTTTTGCACAAAGAAACCCATTGCCTCGCACTGAACTCATCCCAAGTGTCTCGTTGAAGAGCTCATACATTAAGGGTAATTAAATTAGCTTTCCAAAGAGGTCACTGATATATCTGAAAAAAAGGACTTGGAGTAAATGGGCTATTAGAGCAGTCACCCCCTTAATTTGCACAAGCCAGAGTGTCTCTTACATTTAACCTGACTCTTGGTGTGGTGGGTGATACCCCCAGACCAGGGGCACAGACAGGAAGGAATTTCAGGCAGCTGATGGTGATGATGATGGGGATAGTACAGCCTCTCTTCGAGGTGGTCCTCTGAGCCCCGCCAGGGCAAAAAACAACAGGCAAATCCCAGGCAAAGCATTTTTTCAGTCTGGTAAATATGTAGGTCTGTTGTGTTGTCAGAGCACAGAGCATTGCGCGTTCAATACATTGTAGGTCAGGTTTTGCTTGCGTCCTGCACCCTTCCCAAAGCTGGAGAGCTGCTTTGAGAGAGGATGGGGTTTGCACGTAGACGCACCCCGAAGTCCCCTGCCCCAGTAGATCTGAGGACTGTTGTAAGGAAGCCTGGCTCTGCCTTTGTCCCAGTCTGCTTGCTGCAAGCGGTACAGGAGCAGAACAACAGCAGAATAAAAGCAGACACCAGATTAGCTGCAATCCTGTAATGAATACAATGCTTGCTGCAGTATTAATACGTTCTCTTCACATAGAAGAAAATTGTTCTCTCTCTTTGCCGCTTCCCAGGCAGGTTTTGAATGGAGGACTAATCCCCTTGCTAAGCTGGTGAGCTCTGCCCTGAGCTACAGAGGCGCTGCCTTGCAGGGCCCGGCTGTGCGCAGCCCTCCCAGGCTCTGCTGATCCCCCCATGCTTTACCCCATGTCATTAAAAGCTAATGCCACCATAGCCAGGATTTAAAATCAATGCCTCTGTTTCTGGTGGCTCTAACAGCCCCCCTGGGCTCTTCACCCATTGCCTTCTTCCCAGCTGCCTTACAATTTTTGGACCTAAATTGAGAGAGAGAGATCTGCTGGGGCAAAGCCGGTGAAGAGGCATTTTCATGCTCTTGCCGTGTTGGAGAAGTGGGGAAAGACAGTGGGACTGTAACTGAGGGGCATCCTCTGTCCACCCCGGTGTGGGGCCACTGGCGTGATCAGCCCTGTGGGTTCAGCCAGGATTAGGGCAGAGCAGGCAGCTGCTCACAGGTGGCTGCGGTGTCCCCAGCATCTTCTCAGGTGCCTACCTCAGATCTAGCTAGGTTTAGCCTCACCTGCATCTCCAGCCACGGAGTAAAATGAGCTCTCCTCTCTGTTAGACACCATTTGTGTGGCGAGCAAGAAACATAGCTGAGTTGCTATGATGAGGATTAAAGCAGGAGTCCTTGAAGAGGTACAAACTTTCTGTTGCAAATGCGGTGGGTTGTGGCAGCAGTTAGGAGGGGATGCTCCCCAGCGCGGCTGGCTGTGGCTTTGCCAGCTGCAAGGTGTCATGTATCTGCCGTGGGCTGCTGTAGGAAAACCAGAAAAATAGAGGCAGAGATTAGCAAACAGAAAGTTTTGTCGCTTCTGCAGGGAGTGGGATAGAGGAGCTGCACAAGCAGCTTTGAGCATCTTCCCCTTGAGCTTCCTGCTCATGGAGGAGTTCTAGTGTCCGCCCTGGGGAGGGATGCTCCCTCTGCCCAGGGACATGGGAAGGGGTTTGTACCCTCAGGCTGACCCACTATTTCTAGCACAGCCAGCCAGTAGTGGATATAGTTTGGTCTTTGTGTTCTTCCCATGTATTTTGGGGCAGGAAGCATCTGATGGCCAGACAGAGGTACCAAACAGCGGCTGTCACAGCTGTGCCGAGTTTGCTAGTACTGCCTGGCGGCTCCCAGCACACTCCTTCTATGTTGCTGCAGTTTTGCTCCAGAGAGCAACGCTGCTCCAGCTCTCCTACCCATCACAACGGCACCCAAACCCTTCAGCAGAAGCCAGGCCTTTTGGCCTCTCAGTGTTTTCTTACGCTAGCTTTGCACTAACTTCAGTTGTTGACTCTTGGCTCTGGATTTATTTTGGTTAATGGGAACATGGTTTCTTCCATGCTTCTTTATGGTCTGACTAAGACGGGGTGTGCCTCCAATAGGCAGCACTGTACTAGCAGATCTCTGGGAGGAGAGATGAGTGGAAGACTCAGATTACTGTATTTTCAAAATAAAGTTGACCTTTAAAACCCAGTAGAGCATCCGGGACAAATAAACACTTGGAACTGGTGGCTTTTGGGGCTCCTAAGTCAGACTGTTTAGTACTGCCAGGCATATTACTGTGTTTATAGAAAGAGCTCTGACTCATAATAAGACGCCGTGAAGGTGGCCAGGCTGAGCGAGCGCATCAGCTGGGCCCCAGCACAGCACCAAAAGGATTGACTTCAGAGGATGCCAAGCTCAAAAATGCCTGGAGTTAATTTGTACTGGAGATGCACAGCAAAAGAGCTGGAGAAAGGCTGTTAGTGGGATAACTGGTCCATTCCTCTGTCAGAGCAGACCTTCAGAATATTTTCTTGTTGTTTTCCAATCTCATTTTTAAATACTGCCAGGGATAGAGCTCCCACCATTTCTGTTCCCTCACGCAGCAGAGCTCATAATGAAGGAATCCCATTTTTTCTGTCATCTTGATCTTCCTAAACCAGGATTTCTGAACCTCCCACAAAGTACCTCTCATTTTAGGGCCTTTTTGGGGAAATCCACCATCTCCTAATGTTGCTCTGGCAATAACACTAAATGCGTATATAAAAAAGTCAAGTAAGGAAGTCTGCTAGTGGTCACCTGGTGCACCTCATGCTGCCCCTGAGACCTGCTGCCATCCTTAGCATGCCTCCTTGCATCTGTCAGACACCTGAGTCTCCTTTTTCAACAGCTGACCAATTTCCTTCTTTAAGGCTGAATCTTCTTCCAGGCAGCCAGAGAGATTTAGATTTGCAGCTGTCTTTAATTGTGGTGAAAGTAAAAATCCCCAAGCTAGCTTTGAAACCGGGACTTTCATGGGAGTAGAGTTGCAGCTTTGTTTTCCCTCGTGCAGAAAGTTGGTCTCATGAATTCAAAACGTGCACCAGAACTAACTGAAAAAAACCCCAAATTAGAGAATTAAAGATCAATAGATCAAATAGCACTAAGGAAAATATCTGTGTAATGCAGAAAGGTGAATAGGCTTGAATATATTTTAATTTTTCCCTATATATACATATATTAGAGATACATAGTTCCCTAAGAAACCCTCCATTTGTTGCTGGCACAGAATGAGCCTTGATGCACCAGTTTAACCACCAAAACTCCAGCTGAGCTGTAGGAATAACACATCTCCTGGTCAGGAGCATTAGGGATCCTGCGAGACAAATCTCTGTGCCAGACCCCTTGGCAGCAGTGGGCAGATGTAGTCAGGGAGGGGTTTACATAACCTCATTTTTTTGCCATGTTGTGGATTTTTGTCCTTTCTAGGTATAAAATGAAGGTCAGATCTTCACAGGGAATGTACAAGGCAAATCTAAGCATCTTGCTGTTTGCATGTGAGGTTTCATTCAGTGCAGTTATAGAGCTGGATGTTCAGGGGATAAAAAATTGCTGCAGCTCCTTTATATGTTAACCAGCAGAAGACCGTCTACTGGAAGCTCTTATAAAGCAGTGCAAAAAAATTCCAGCAATTAATTGTAGATAAACGTAGGTTAGCTAAAATGGTGGTTGTTATTTTCTTCTGCATATGCAGGTGTCATGTAGCTTTTAGAAACATTTTCATGAAGACGACAGCCCCCTCGCAGTAGTATGGTACATGGGGGTACTGCAGTGGTCCTGGCAGCAGTCCTGTACCCATTTCCAAGGAGCGCTGCGTTACAGCAGCTCCTGTAGTACACGTATGTGGTAAGCCTTACATCTCTCTAGTTTTTCTTTGGTTAGAAAGCATGTAGAACTCAGATTCTGAAGCATGAGCCTTTTCCTGCATGGAGCATCCCTTCACGATGATCCTGACTAAAAGCTCCTGCGACGGTTCAGAGCATATCAGATCCCCGTTTGCCATGGTGGGAAGTTCTGACCCAGTTTCTCTACCAGTGGGAAACACCTCTTCATGCTCCAGTGCTTGGTGTGTCAGGAAAGATGATGTTCCAGCCACAGTCACTCTTTCCCTGGTGGCTCAGATAAATGAGTCTGTCACAACAACGCAACCATCTAGAATATTAGTTTTCATTTGTCACTTGGAATTCCCCTTCCACTTTGCTGGGTCATGCTTGTGTTTGGGAGCAGCAGCCAAGGTTTCCAGGAGCCTCTTCTTGCAAGTGTTGGTACCTCTCCGAGCTTGCCAGGGTCACGGGGCAGCTCCAGCTCGCTGATTGCTTGTAGTCCTGAATGTGTCTGATCTAACAAAGTGAGTTTGCTCTTTGAAGTCCTTGTTTCATGCCAGGCCTCCAAGGGCCTTCCCACCAGAGGTTTTGCCTTCGTGTGTCTTCCCTCATCAATATTTAAAGCCTGTCATTTCTAGTGCAGCACAAATAAGGTCCCATTCTGGCTTACAAGCAGCTACATATAGCTTTACCTGCAGAGTTATATAAATGCAGTCCTAATTAATTGGCGCTCTTGCCTTGCATGAATAATAGGTCTGGATAGTGTAAATACACACAGCAGTTTCAGGCTTGGAGAAACATGGGAAGTATGCATTTGCAGTGAGAGAGGGAGGGCAGAAAACAGGGAGAAAAGGAGGCAAATACAGAGAGATCTTTGAATCTCTCCCTTTTTTTTTTTTTTTTTCCTCCTTTCTACATGCACTTTCCACATGCAGTTTTCGGCTGCATCTCACTGAGCCCAATCCCTGCTTTAAACAGGGTCCCCGTCACCCCGGCGCTGCTTGGCACCAGCGCAAGCAGAGGTAGAGGGGAGATGGGTGCATTGCTGGAGGCTTCGCCCACTGCAGTGCCAGGTCCTCTCCAGATGTTTGCCAGCTGCCGAAGCGGGGCCGTACGAGGAAGGCAGCTGAGTGCGCCGGGAGGCTGTGCCGCTGCCAATTCAGCCCCGCTCTGCTGAGATGGCAGTGCAGTGTTTAGCTGAAGGTGCTCGTAATAAGACCATGTCAAATTACTTGCTTATAATGTGACCTGACAAAAACGCTGTTGAGCTGGAGGGAAGCTCTGTACTTCTGGCCTCGATAAATGTATTTATTTCATGCTGCTCACAGCCTCAGCTCGAAGAGCCTGGCTGCGGCAGGGTGCAGAGGTCCTTTAAATATCCAGAAGAGCATCAGGCCTGGCTTCGAAAGAAAACTGTGCCTGGGGGGCTCAGTTCCCAGCTCCTGGTGTTAAATAGGCTTTTTGGTGTGGAAATGGGCTGCTGGCTGGGTGGTCCCCTGGAAGGATGGAGGTGTGCGGCTCCCTCCCTGGGAACAATGCTTTTGTCTCCTTCCTTGGAGGGGTTTGGCTTTGTTCGTCTGCCAGATTGGCAATTGGGTGATTTTTAGTTAAGAAATAGCTGTGGTATTCAGGGCCTCCCCTCCTGCCAGCCAAACCCAGCCTACACAAGCATTATGAGCTTTATTCAGCAGCGTGCTATTTTAACTAAAAAAAACAACATTAAAACCCACCACAAACCCAGAGTGATACATACTATGACTGGAAGCTCAGGGTAATGTGTATTCAACCCATTAGTCAAAAGATCCATGCTCCTGAGTGCACGGGAGCAGTGACCATCACCAACAGCACTTGCCTAAGGAGGTCAGGGAGCACTGGTGAAGCCAAGAAATCCGATGTATTACCGTTACTGCTGAGTTGCCACGTCCCGGTGGTGTATCCCCTGCAATTTCTGGTATAGAGTTCAAAAAAATACAAACAGCCCTATGTTTGCGTTGCGCTCAGTGAGGATAGGCGTACGCGCAGAGTAACACATGCATCCTCAGCTTACGTGGGCAGTGCGAGTGACTGCGCCTGGCATGGGACACGCCGGAGTCTGGAGCTGGCAGGTTATTTCAGGTTGGATGCGATTTTCCTTCCCTGAGGCGAGTGGAACAGCACTGATAAATATGGCTATAGGTGGCACTAAAGCTGTGCTGCAGCTCAAACGTTAAGCTAGAGGAAATCAGCAGAATCCCTGTGCAGCACGGCTGTGGTTGTTACCTGTGGATGAGGAGATAGCAGCAAATCAGGCAATGGCTCCTCCCTATATTGAAATGTGGGGGTGTCTTTAAATGTTTTTTAAAATATCTATAGATATATCTATCTTTATAGGCATCTATCTATAAAGATACCTGTAGATATCTATCTCTAGGGAGATATATAGAGATATGTAATAGAATATAGAGTAGAATATAGAATAGATACATAATAGAATTATAATATCTATAATAGATATCTAATAGAGTAGATCTATCTATTAGATAGATACCTATTATAAATATATATATTAGAGATGGATCTATTGTATGAGATATCTATTATAGAGATAGATCTATATAATATCTATATAGTATCTCTATAGATAGATATCTATATAGAAGATACCTATATAGATATATATCTGTAGATAGATATAGATATCAAATTCATCTGTATATACAGTGCAGCTTTACTGCAGAGCAGGAGTTTAAAGTGGATGCATCTTTGTCTCCGTATGGCTCAGCCAGCTCCTTGGGCAGAGCCACCATAGTCAGCTGCCAGCTCCAGACCTCCACGTGATTTAGTGAACACATGGCGTTGCCAGCCCCTCCGGTGCCTGCCTCGCCACTGCAGTCTGCTCAGCCGCTGCGTGTTGGCAACGGGGAAAAAAAAAAAAAGGGAAAAAAAGGGAGAAAAAAGGACCAGGTGTATGCTTCAGTGGGTTGCCTCCCCGTTAGTGCTGCACGCATTTTGCTGCACCCAGCGCATGATGGAGTTACGGCAGGCTGCAGAGCCCCAGTAGCCAATATTGGCATTTGAGTGCCCTCTGCTGATGCGCCGGCTGCGGGACTGCGGTGCAGAGCAGCCTGCGGCCCCTCTGCTTCATGGCAGAGTATTGCAGCAGTTCGCTGTGAGCCCCTGCTCCCCAGGGTGGGAGAGCAGGGTGGTTCGGGTAGCTGGAGGAGTTATGCTGGGTTAAAAGCAGGGGGTGTGGGGGCTGCGGGTGTCACCGGGGTGCACCCTGGATGGCTCACAGCAGGCTGTAGGTCGTCATCACCCCAAAATCCCATGGGTTGCTGTTGGCAAAGATGCTACAGAGCCGAGCAAGCAGGGATGTGGCCCAGGAGGCAGAGGGCAGGGGTGGCCTGAGGACAGCAAGGGAAGCCCCTCCACTCCGCTCGTTTTGTGTTTCAAAAGGGAAAAACCCTCGGATTTTGGGTCTTCTGTGTTAGCTTCTGGTCTCAGCAAACATAAGAGGGACACGTACCCCTGTCGGCAGGCAGTAGCTCCCCCAGCACCCTTTCTCATCCTCGTGGGTGGGTTTGGGGCTGAGACATGAGTTCCCCGTAAGCAATGGGCTCACGCGGCTCCTGGGGTGAGCCCCCACCCTGCCCCTGGGGCCTGATTAACCCACCAGTTGGGCACACTGGTAAGTGGGGACCATGCACTGCCCACGTGGCTTCACCTGCAAGTGGGAGAAGAAATGGGGTTGCCTGCATGGTCCGGTGCTGGCCGGGAGGATGCTGTGGGTTCTCTGTAGCCGGTGCCGGGCACCAGAGCACATGAGGATGAGGTGGGATCGACAGGCCCCTCTACCTTGCCAAACAGACCTGCCTGCTGGCAGGGCATCTCCTCGGGTGGGCAGGAGCATTGCGGATCACTGGGTGAGGTGGCTCCCCAAAAACTGTGAGGAAAAAGGACTTTGAGCTTCCAGGGAGAGGAGTGGGGGTGCTGACCTGTGCCTCCTGCCCCCACAGCAGCAGAGGCGGGAGAAGGAGCTGCGGAAGCAGCAGGAGCGGGAGCAGCGGCGGCACTATGAGGAGCAGATGCGGCGGGAGGAGGAGCGGCGGCGTGCGGAGCACGAGCAGGTAACCCAGCAGGAGCAGGGCTATCACCTTCAGCACGGATTCCTCTTCCTCTAATCAGAGATTTTTCGCATAAACTCTCGTTTTTTGCCACTTGAGAGCAAATTGCTTAATTGCTAACACCACGTGTGTCGCTTTCCACCGCCATCATTTATCATGGATCCACTTGCTGGCCTGCAGGTGTGGAGACACTTGATGCAGGTTTTTCCCACCCGCTGGTTCCTGGGGTGGGATTCTGTGGTATTCCCAGTTAATGTTTGCCATTTCCCAGTGGTTTTCACCCTTTACCCTCAGAGGTCCCTTGTAGAGTGATGGATGCCCCAGACTCTTTGGGCTGGGATGGAGGGTGCCCAGGCTGATTGATCAGTGTCGGCTCTCGGGCGGGATGGATGTGGGTGCCCACCTCATTTTCCTTCCTCTTGGGAAATACTGTCTCTTTTACCTTCTCTCTCTTTTTCCTTTGATCCTTGCTGCCCATGCCTCCAGGAGTACATCAGGCGACAGTTAGAGGAGGAGCAGAGACAGTTAGAGATCCTGCAGCAGCAGTTGTTGCAGGAGCAAGCGCTACTTCTGGTAAATGGGAGGCCCCGGCCACGCTTGCTGCTTTCTGCCCGTGTTGCGTCCGCATGTGCCCACGTGTACCCATGTCCCCCGAGTGCCTCCTGCTGTGCCGAGACATGGGAGACGCCGCTGTCACTGCCAGACCCGGAGCCTCCTGTCTCGCTCCATGGCCATGAGCATGCCTCGATTCCCCCACCACCGCTTTGGGCTGGGTCCCCTCACGGTGCACGCCTCGCTCGTTGCATCCCTTCCGCGGCATCGGTATACTTATGCCTTCATGAGAGGAGCAGCCCTTTTTGTTGCCACGTAACTTTGAAGGCTGTTGGCAGCATGTTGGAGCATGGTCGAGCTCTCGCGTGCCTGCACCCGGCAAACCTACCCTGCCATGCGGGTTTTCATATTCTGAGTGAAGGCTTTTGTTTTAATTTCCTCACAGGAACACTGTATATTCCCTCTTGTGCTGTTTGCGTTCTAGATGTCCTCTTTTTTTATTTAATTTACTTTTGAGTTATCCTTTTTTAATGCTGGTAGCTGTTACTCTCGCTGCATTTTCTTTTAATCCCCAGGGATTATTCTTTTTCTCTCTTGCTATTAATTTTATTTAGGGAAAAGAAAAGCCCTCACACAAGCCCTGGCCTTTTAAAAAGGCCCTTTCAAAATTATTTACTCATTAAACCTCATAGAGCCGTAGGGATTCAGAAAGATCATACAGTTGGCTCTGCTGTGCGGCCCTTCTCACAAACAATAAATTCGTCCTACAGAGGACTTGGCTTCATTTGGGTTTTGTCTGACCCGGTGGTGTTTGGCACCTCATTGGATTGAGGCTTTGTTCTTCCCATCCAGAAAAATCTGGGCAAAGTCAATGGTAACTCATAAGGGAATGTCTGAGCCCTCAGGGGGTCTCACAGTGTTTCCCTGGTGAGGCAGCGCTGGCACACCCCTATCCCAGCAGACAGTGCAGTTCAACAGCCGCAAAGTGCCGGCGCCAGGGTCACAACTCTGAATTTGCTGGCTTTGTCCTCCCAACTGTCTCTCTTCCAGGATGCTTTACAGCTCAGTCCCCAAAGTCCTTCAAATCAATGAGCTTTGCCAGAAAACAGCCTTTCAGATACTCAGGCCCAATTTTCCACCCAAACAGATAAACCTGCAGTTTGCAGCCCTGCATTTACAGGCTGGCCGGGCACCCGTGTCACTGTGTTTTCTTCTGGGTAGGAGTATAAGCGCAAGCAGCTGGAGGAGCAGCGGCAAGCAGAGAGGCTGCAGAGGCAGCTCCAGCAGGAGCGTGACTACCTGGTCTCCCTGCAGCAGCAGCAGCAGCAACAGCGGCAAGACCAGAGGCCGGCAGAGAAGAAACCCCTCTACCATTACAAAGAAGGGATAAATGCCAGCGAGAAACCAGCGTGGGCCAAGGAGGTAGGTGAGAGCGAGGAGCGTGGTGATGCTTGTCTGCATCTGCAGGGCTGGGCATGCAGGTTGGTCCAAAATACATACGTCAGATGATTGTGCTCTGCTGGGTCAGCCTCCAGCAGATGCCATTAGCTGTGCTGGAAACACTCCCAGTTCAATGCAATATGTGTGCGTCTCCATATGTTTGTGCAGGCAAAGTGGAGGAAAGAGGTTTTTCCCTGAGGGCGTACAAGGAGGAGGATGGATCCCTCCTGGAGGGGTTCAGCCATAGCTGGGGACTTGTGGACATGCCAGGAGCTCCTGATGCTCCTTCCTGGCACGTTTACAAGTCTGCTGGGGTCAGGGGCAAATGCAGAGGGTGGTTGTACAGGGTTCCTTGCTGGGCACTAATTCAGTTCCCCATAATCAAACGGGGACCAGACAGCTTTTCCGCCCGTGCTCGGGACTGTATCTCTTGGAGTGGCTCTTCTTTCATGATTTTCAGGAAGGCAAGCCATATTGCCAATTTTCTTTATCTCCAGCAAAAAGAGGGAAATACTGTAACAATTGTGAGATCTTGAATATTAATTATTGCCTGGCTGAATAGTCTTGAAAAGATGAAGGTATGCATTGTCTGCAGTGAGGTTTCAGGATCATGTGCAAACTCTTTCCCCTTAATCTCTTTGTGGTGGCTCCAGTAAGACTGGTGCCCACTCTTGCTATTAATTTTTCTAAAGTTCTTTGTGTTTAGTTGGTTTAATTTTGTAACCCTACTCCTGGGCAGAAAGATCTTTTAATAACTCACCTATTCTTCCAACTAAACAGGATAATCGCTCTGCTGCCAAATGTCTGGTACCCTTTAGTCCTGGCAGAGATGCAATGTGCATCCAACACGTAGCTGTCTCCTGGTCTTTCCTCTTGACAACCCTCAGCTGCATCCACAATACCTGCAAGCATCAAATGCTCAAGAAATTCAATCAGCTATCCATTGCTAAGCAAAGGCCAATAATACAAACAGTCCAGAGAGAGGTGTGCGTGTCAAAAACTCTTTTCACCTCTTTATACTCCCTTGGGTTTCTCCTTCTTTCCTTTCCAATTTAGTCTTCAGTCTTTTGGTGGTGATGCACCAGACAACGTATTTTCATGGAGTTGCAGTATCATTCTCCAGCCCTTCCAGTGGAAGGGGAGGTTTGGTAGGTAGGTCTGTAGACGAGATGTTCCAGATGTGCTGAGCCACCTTTGACAGGAGAGGCCTCCACCTGGGTGGTGTCTCTGCGGCTTTCTGCAGAACTGGGTCTCCACTTTCCATCTGCAGAAGTGCTGAGAGTAGGTAGCAGGCCTGAAAAAGGGAGTAAACTCTGTCTTTCATTGTCTGGTTTTAAATAAATCCTGTAGAACGTTGCTAAAGTACCTCTGGCACTGTCTTCAAAACTATAACAAAGATAAAGAATAAGATTACTTTTTACATATCTGGGGTGAAGGAGAAAAGTGCTGGATTTAGCTTTCCATTTCAAACTCAAAGGCCCATTTCTTCTATTCCGTGGGGGAGGCGTCTTTTTTTGATGCCGTCACTGGAAGCAGGGCGTTGGGAACTGTACAATGTGAATAAGAGCAGCAGAATGTGGCCTCATACCCTTTGCTGAAATCATAGGGAAGGTGAGGTTTCCTGTTGTTGGGGAACATCTCCAGCTTCCACCAATTAGCTCTTCAAACCATTTATTCTTTACCTGTGTCACTCTGTCTGCTTTCTAATGAAATGCTCAAAGCAGCAACTGTGGCACCTTTATCCTCTCGAGAGCAGTAGTTTGATGTACTGCCTTGACACAACACCCTTGGGAACTTCCCAAAACTACTCCTCTTGCCTCCATCCTCTGTTTTATCTACTGCATAGTCCCACTTTTAGAACAATTCAGCTACTTTGCGTATATTGAAGTACCATCCTTGCTGGCTATACAGATAGACTTGTGCTGATACTTAATCAGCCTACCATGGTTCTTGCTGTAGTTTAGAAATTTCCATACGCAACCCATGAATGCTAATTTAACAGAAATATTGAGACTTTGTTTTCCTTTGGGAACAAGGAAGAGACAAGTCTGGTGCTCAGCCTACAACTTCTGGAGGCTCTGCAGAGCTTATTGGGATATTTCCAGAGGATTTTGCATTATATCCCATACCATCCTTGTTTTTATGCTCTTTGGTCTCAAGTCTTCTCTCTCAGGAGCTTGATCACCACAGCTGAGTTCTCCTGGTGCCATGCCCCTCTCTGCTTTTCATAGCTCTCCTTTATGCACTTATTTTCCCACCTCACTCATCTTCACATGGTGACTGCAAGATCCTGCAGACATGGGGTGAAGCATAAAGGTGAGGCTGTGGCCACTCCCATTGCAGTTGTGTCCCTGCGTCTCCGGGGGGAGGACTGGCCTGTTGGTGAAGACAAAGCTCTGGCTTAGGAACCAGGCTGTACCGCATCTTTCATAGCTTTCCCAAAGCACAGTCAAGGATTTATCTTTTTTTTTATGCTAAACAAAACAGTCTGATCAAATAGTCCTACCAACATGCATGGATGCACATCCCCATCTGCTGTCTGTTCTACTCATCTTCTTGAGAGTGAAGGGTTATCCACTGGAAGTTAACTTGGGATGTAGCCTGGGTGCTGTCCCAGACCTGCCCTGTTTACCCAGGCACATCTGTTCTTATAATCAAGGACTAGCTGGGCCTTTTCGGACATCATGTTGGGACCCCCTGATGATCCAGCCAGGGACGTGGCATTAGCACTCTAAGCAGTAGTACTGTAATTAGCAGCTCTCTCCGTTACTGATTCTTCTGTTATGGACCAGTATTTGCTAAACAAAGTGATGCAGATAGCCAGGTCTAACTTCTCAGTGACAAAGAAGCTTGGTCAGCTGAAGGATGGGTTTGGGCAGGTATATGTCATACATGACCATGCATAAAGGAGAGGACAGGTTTAATTGGATGTTTTCCACGTGGTGGCTGGGCCCTGTGGTGCTTTCCCGCAGCTCAGAGCTTCCCAGGTGCTTGGGGCTCGGCTGTGCGTCACGAGCTGTGCTGTTCTCTGCAGCAGCCAATGCGCACATCAGCTCCTCCTTCAGTCCCCATGGCTTTTATCCATCTCTTGCTTTGAAGTGATGTTTTAAACATTAGCAGCCTTCCACTGGGACCTGCACAGAAGCTGCTAGGGATGTTTCCTATTTGAGGGGAATCTTGAGTTCAATTAGAGATGGCTGGAACTGGAGCGATGATGAATTCCTGCAGGGTTTTGCTGCTTTTTCCCCCTCTCTGCTTAATGGTGGAGTCAGTAAGGCTCTATGAAATACAGCTGGAGAGTCCCAAGAGCATCCTCTGCTGTGCTGGTGCAACAAAGTGCTAGTGAGGAGATGCTGGCAGTGGGAAAACCAAGCCCCTTTCTCCTTCCCAGTACACAGACATCCCCATTTCATCACTCTCCTGTCTTCTCCTCCATGCAAGCTTTGAAGTCCTCCGTAATCAGCCGTGCATTACGGCTTGGCAGCGTGCCGGAGAGCACCTGCAAACAGTCGGAGGATGCGGTGGCGGCACTGTCTCTGCCTGCTGTCGTTTGTGCCAAGGCTTGGCTGCTGCTCCCTTGTTCAGAGCGAGGTCTCCTTCCTGCCCTGCTCTCCATCCTTGCTTCCGCTGTCGTGGACATCACTGAACAGAGCTCTGCATGGCCTCTACTAGCTGGTGGGCAGTGCCTAGGGAAGTTGTGATGACCTCTTGGGACACAGCAGTGGCCCGGGTGGTTCCTCATGAACTAGAAAGGAAAGAGTCCATAAACAAATCTCTTATCTAAATTTTACTCTGACTCCTGCGCAGTACCTGAAAGAGGAAAAGATCCATTTTTATTAATATAATGGCTCTTTTGTTTCATGAGTATTTATTTACTTAAAGAAGAGCTGTGGTTCTTTCCAGGCAAACCTGTTTTAAAGATTGCCTTTTAACATGACATTGTACATAATGGAATCAAGACACGCTAAGGGTATTTAACATGTTAATGATACGTAAATGAAAATATACGTCAGATCTCGAGGTATCAAAAATTCTGCATAGCATATGCTGCATGAATATCAATGCATAGAGTCTAACTGCAGGAGCACCCAGATTGCACATATGTCTGGATTAGCTGAAAGCACTGTGTTTCGATCAAGGGTAATTGAAAGCAGTGGGCTTTGGGTTTATTTCTCTATCAGTAATAGAGGCTTATCCCCTTCCATACATGACAAGGTGCCAGACTCACTAAATCTAGATCAAAGCCAGCCATTTTCTGGCTGCCATGTTTATTCTTTTATTCAGATCAAACAAAAGCAGTCCTCGTGGTGTTTATAGTAGTGAAGGAAAAGGGTCCCCTTGCTTAAAGATACATTTGAGAAGAAGCAAGAGTTTCTCAGGAGTCATCTTCTAGAAACACCTCTGAGGCATGTTGCCTTTTCTTTATTTTTCCATTTCATATTCAGAAATTTATTATGTACATAAATACAGATAGTCCTTTCAGTGTCTTTAAAATGCATTTATTGCACAATCTGCTGGTAACCTGGATTCCATGATCATACAATATATGAGAGAGAGAAAGAGAAAGAGAAAAGAGCTTCCTATATATATGCATACCTTGCTTTTCAATTGGAAATGGCTTTTTATGGAGCATTCACCCATTCTCCCTGTCTCGCCACAGGTGGAGGAGCGCTCCCGGCTCAATCGCCAGAGCTCGCCGGCCATGCCCCATAAGGTGGCCAACAGGATTTCTGACCCCAACCTGCCTCCTCGGTCGGAGTCTTTCAGCATTAGCAGTGTGCAGCCGGCCCGGACCCCACCCCTGCTCCGACCTGTGGACCCGCAGGTAATGGTGCTTCCCCCGGCAGGCTCACCTACCGGAGCCAGGATGCTGGGGGTGCTGGTAAGGTAACAAGAAAAAGAGCGGATTAGAGGGAAATAGTGCCTTGCTCCCTGGTTTCTCAGCCTTAAGCGTATTCGTAAGTAAGAGCAGCATTTACATTCATGAGTGGATTCCTCTTGTCGCCTCCATGTGTTAGAAACATCACGCTGGTTTATACCTTCCTTTGAAGCATCACGTACTGGTTACTGCCAGAAACAAGCTGGAGGACCGAGAGGAACCGCTGGTCTGGTCCAGTGCGGCAGTTGCTCTGTTCCTCTTTGGATCTGGTTTATGTAAAGGACTAAAAAAACACAGTACCTGGTACAAAAGACCGGGGACGCTTTGATGCTGAGGATCATCAGAAGGAGATTTTGCTTTCTTTGCCGCTTTAATTCAAGGTTTTGTTTTGGTTTTCCATTGAGCTGACATCAGTCACAAACACATCTGGAGAGGGCATAGATCACCATGACCATCTAAAAATTCCTCCCAGCCGCGAGGTCTGTAAGTACTCTGCCACCGAAAGCTCTGCACCGAGTGTCAGTGCTGGCTCTGGTCCAGCCCCTGGAAGTGCTCCCACAGATCCACAGACTCCAGCGGAGATTTCAGAGGGAAGCACAAAGCCTTTGCTCCCTGTCCATGTGGGCTTCCTATGGGAAAATGTGCCAACTAAGTGCCATCCACGTGTGGTATGCGCACCTCTAGGTCAGCAGTACGATGCCAGCTTTAAACAAAATACATGCAGGAAAGCCCTTAAACATACAGTTCATTTTTCCCCAATGTACATGGTCTATATATGTTGGGAAATGGGTAAAATCCCACTTCACCGTAATCTCTCTGATTGACCAAATACTTTTCAGTGACCTGTTTGACAACCTATATTGTCAACAGCTACAAAGACTTTTGTTTGGCAATAAAATACTAATGAAAAGGTTGTTTGAAACCCAGAGACCCATGTAAATGTATGCATGCATACACATATACACATGCTATAAGTACGTGTACATAAACATGTATGTAGAAATGTCAAATAAAAGTTACAACCCCCCTGTATCAAGGAAGTGCAGCTTCACAGGGTCGTGGGAAGAAGCTCTGATTTCACAAACTCTTAACTTTGTGAATTTCTCAGATTTCCCAAAACGGATGTCAGTATTCCTTTCACTTGTAACCTTTAGATCTATAGGGCTGATCCATGGGATATGGGCTACCTAGACGTATAGAAACTCATGCCTCAAGATTATTTTTTTTTAAGCCATTTAGGCCTCAGAATTCCTGACAATTTTTTTTATTAATTATTATTTATTATCGTTTCCTTCTTTTTTCATTTTTAACAAGGAAAATCCATGCCAAACCTCATTAGCACAACCTTAGAGGTGCAGGCGTAGGAGCTGGAAATGCGGCCAGCGGCAGGCAGAGCCTGGGGTGGGCATGGAGTGTGCGGGAGCTGGCAGGAGGGAGCAGCCTGCCCCTGCTCCTGGGGTGGTACTCACAGAATGGTGCGGGGCTGTCGGTACGAGCCGTATCAGCGTGCACATGCAGGAGCGGTCAGGACTGAAGCATGACATTGCCTGATTTTAAAAGGCTGAGCTGTGCGAGCATGATTTTTAATAGATCTTGCACTGAAGTCAGAAGTTCCTGAAACCAAGGCAGTGCTGATCTCAAACCGAGGGGGCTTTTTAGTGCATCCAAAGTGCTAATCAACTTTTTTTTTAAATCAAATTTTTAAATATTTTTTTTTATTCCTTTTTTTTTTTTCCATTTTGTACTGATAGTTCTGTTTTGACTTGGTGCTTAGATTCCACATCTGGTCACTGTGAAATCCCAAGGAAGCTCCTTGTCTGGGTCTCAGTCACTGCATGAACAGCCTGCAAAGGGACTGGCTGGGTTTCAGGAGGCTCTGACGGTGACCTCTCACCGCACTGAGATGCCAAGGCAGAACTCGGACCCCACCTCAGAAAACCCTCCTCTGCCCCCTCGCATTGAAAAGTTTGACCGAAGTTCTTGGTTACGGCAGGAGGAAGACATTCCACCAAAGGTAACACTATCGCTCCTCACTTTCAGCACGTCAAAGAGGCAATCCCAGAGCTAAGTCTCCGCGGGACGGTGCTGTGCTCAGCACCTCCAGCAAAGCAGAGAGGGCAAGACTGAGCCCACCGCTGTGGCTCCACAGTGGGTACCGACCTGCCAGGGGGCTGCATTTCCCACGGCAGGTTTTGCTCGAGATGCTGGGAGCTGCTCTCAGGTGCACACACAGGGCTGCAAAATAGTGTTGCCCTCCAGCAAAGAAAGTTCTTGAGCCTGGACAGAGGCCAAAGCAAATTAATTTCTCTTTTCCCTAGGATAAAAAACAACCTTCTGTTTAAATAGAATTATAGGAACATAAAATTTGTCATACTCAATGAGACGGGTCCTTTTTAGTCAGGTACAGTGCCTCCAGTTGCAATCAATATTTGATGGAAGACTTGTAAAGGCTCCAGCAGCTTTATACCTTCATTGACATTTTGGCAGCATCTGGCAGTACCTCTTTAATTAAGACTCTTCTGGACCAGTATTTCGATCGCATTGTTTATACACCTTCATTTTGGAAAAGTTATAACTTGGCCATTGAAGCTCCTCTTAGAGTGAATCAGTGCTCAGCCTGGGAGGATTTTTACAGAGAAAAAATGATTACAAATTGATTAGTGACAGTGAGGCAGTATTTGTCCCTGATTGAGAGGCAGTATTTCTGTGTGTTAACAAAGTAAGTGACTTGCCTTTTTAAGACCAAATTATCAGCTACGAGGTAAGCCTCCCTGTGCAAGGGATCTATGGTGGCATGTCACATATGTTAATAATATTCCTATTTCTCCTACCACCAAGTGATAAGAGACATTGGTGCTTACTTAAGAGGAAAAGCAAGCCAACAGCTCCTGGAGTTGTTCGTGTGCTTTGTTCCTCAGTAGTGCAGAAGGGTGGCTGCCTGGTTTTAACCCAGTTTTGAGAAACCCCTTGCAATTTAAGGTTGGCTTTTCCCTTGAGTCCTTTGAGAAGAGCATCTCTTAACTGCACTAATGTGCTACGCGGTGAGACCACAGCACCTGCTCCTTGGAGAAAAGCTGTTTTCCAGCACTATGGAGTATTCTCCCCCTCAACTGGGGGAACATGAGCTGTGGAAGGGGTCCCCACCAGATCACATTGAAGGCTGTCGTGTCGGCAGTAGTACCCATGAGGAGTCTGACCACATTTTACTGCCCAAAGTGCGTTTGATGTGTTTGTAAGCGGGAACGAAAGGACTGCCCCGTGAGGCAGGGCCGGCTGTCTCTGTGGTCCAGGGTCTTGTTTCTGCCAGTGCTTATGGCTGGATGCTTCAGAGGAAGGTAAAAAACTCCCCAGGTCCCGACTGCAGACTACCCTACCCGGAGGGGATGTTGTTTTTCAATGAGACAAGCTGTAGCTAGCGATGTCGCAGAATATAAAGCTCGCTCACTTTCTAAATCTTTTTATCTTGCCTAACATAACTGCGTGTTTATTCTCGAAAAAAATGCCTAATTCTTTTTTTGCTAATCCCGCCAAGCCCTTGGCCTCTCTGTTATCTGGTGCAAGGTATTGCATGGTGAGTATCATTGTGCCTCTCCACGTCAGCCTGCGCTGCTGGGGGGGATGAGACCACCACGCCTGTGGCCACATGGCGATGCCCATGCTCCCACAGGAAGAGGCAGGCCTCTGGGGTTACCTGCCATAGCACCTGTAGATTGTGGTTGGCTTTGGGTTTCTGCTGGCGGTGTTGGTGGTGAGCTGTCCTGCCGGCAGCGGGGTTTTGGCAGCAGCATCCAAAGCTCAGCAAAGGCCACAGGGTTTAATTGAGAGTGTTAGGTGGTTCAATCTGGATCTTTCCACTGTCAATCCTCTTGTTTGTCCACCAGTCAACACCTTCTCTCGGCTGGTGCATGTTGTATCTGAACTAGAGATGCTAAAAGCTCCACCGTAGCTGCTGAAATGCACTTCAGTCTGAATTTTACCTTATAAATTACTTTTCTGGGGTTTGTTGGATTTAGATTATATACGTGTGTGTGTACATTCAGCTTTTGAAAAAGTAAATGCCCTGTTTGATGGTAGCCGGGCTGCTCTGTGTGCTGCTCAGGGCTTCTCTGCCAGGAGCATCCCTGACTGCACCTTTGCAGCTCGTTTCTCTCTCACTCTAAGGTGATTCCTTCTAAAAGCTGAGAGCTTTGTGTTTTATAATTGCTATAAATATTGCGTATCTCTCAGTGGGAAATCAACTGTAAATCAAGTCTTAAGGCAGTGCTGAAAGGTGATCTCTCAGATGTGCCAACGGCTGCCTGACATGGTGGGGCAGACTCGGTGACGGTGAACATCTCCATTCCTTTCCAGGTGCCTCAACGAACCACTTCCATATCCCCTGCTCTGGCGAGGAAGAACTCCCCAGGGAATGGTAGCGCCCTGGGGCCCCGGCTGGGCTCCCAGCCCATTCGGGCAAGGTACGGACACCAGGGGGGACAAGCAGGAGTGATCCCAGTGTGCTACTGCCTGCGCTTCTCCTGGCATCGCCCAGCTGGGGAGCCCGAACATGGGCTGGGGTCTAGCCCTGCTTTTGCTCACTGGTAACAACATGAGATTTGCAATGCTTCTCTTATCACTGGGATGAACTAGTTTTGCATTCGTTAGTATTTTGTAAAAACAGCAAAGGCCATGAGCGCTTGGATCCCTGGAGCTTTTGCTCCCTGGGCTGAATACGTTCCTGGGCATTGCAGGGTTTGGAGGTGGATGCTGCATCTGCTGCTATGGGGTCAAATCGGAATTTGGACACTCCCTTTAGTGGAATTAGGTTCTGGTTCTTCCAGTGTCACCTCTTGCATATAAGGGGATCCATATAAGCCAGTGGAGAGATCTCAGTGATACATACCATACATTTCCTACCGTCAGAGCAGCTTTTCACAGATAATGACCGAGGAATGTGCCAGGGGACAGACACCGATACAGCTTGGTGAGATCTTCCTTAGTTGTAGATCAAGGATTAAATTCCTTTCAGCTTCCTAGGACTAGGGCCTTTAGCTTAGCCGGATCGAGCTCTCCAGCACAGTGGTGTGCAGGGCGTGCTTGTAGCACCCCAACGAAGGATGTTGCACCGCATCTGACATCTGCCATGCCAGAGCTATCCCTGGGCGTGTTTAAAACAAGCAGGGAGTTGACAGGCTCTGCTCCGAGCCGGATGGAAAAAATGTGGCTTAGTCATGCGAGAGCTTGTCTCTGGTTTGCAGAGCATCATGGGCAGATCTGGACCTCAGACAGGCAGATCTCAGGGTAAATACGTGTTCCACATAGCCTTGCGTGGTGGAGCTCCTTGGTTTCTTCTTCCTGCTTTGTCCTTTTAGGGTGAGGTCAAAAAGCGAACACTGGGATGTTTGTAGCCATGTGCTGTCACCGGTTTTCAGCATACGCCTTTCTTTCCAGCTCAGTGCCCCACCATGCATCAGCAAACTCCTGTACAGCGGGCAGCAGCTTAGAGTAGCTGGCAGGGGTAGCAGAAGGAGGAGGAATCTTTTTTGTTGTTGTTGTTGTTTAAATTAGACAAAAAACATGCATATCATGGTTGGTTCCTCTTTATTGCTTAAGGCTGAAGCACTTTGAATTCTTGAAAATGTTCTTTTAATTAGCTGTTGCTTGAAGGACAATTTAAAATGCGGAGGGGTGTTGGACTGCATGGTCCTAGTAAGTGATAGTATTGAAAGTAAAAAGGATAATGGGAGTCTGTGGGATTCAAGTTGAAGGTTGCCCAGTGTTTCCTTCAGCCTCCCGGTCCCAGTCCTGGTCAGTACAGGTAAATACACTAGTATTGTTTTATTCAAATACGTTTCATGAATTAATTTAGCTAAGGACATGTCAGCTGTACAGCATGAGCTGGAGGCCTTCAGTCTGATGAAAATTCGAAATGACTAGGATGCTACCATGTCCATTAAACTAAGTATTCAGTGAAACAGTTTCACATTTCATTTCTCTCACAGTAATGTAGCGTTTCTCCAATTTTCCTTTTTAACCACCTCTCCTATTGGTTCTTGATTCCTCCCATGCATAAATTTAAATATTATTAAAATATGCTTTCTTTTATTTATTACCCTATTGTAACAAATGAGGGGATATTTCCTTGCACACAGAAAGTTACTGTCTTGCTCTCATCATTTTAATACCCACCTGTGTCAATGCAAGATACCACTGGGCAGTCATTTTATATAATATCCATGCTAAGCAGTGTCCAAACGATTCTGCCAACAACGCCATTACGGCAATGGGCCTCTGCACAATTTACACAATTCTGGTCATTCTCCAAGGGCATGCACAGTCCGCACACCTTGCACTTCATGTGCACACCCTCCAATTGCATTATGTCATGTGGCAGTATTACCGCATTTTTACATACGCATGGTCCTAATTGGACTCAATGGAGAAAGCTTTCTATAAATTTTTAACGGGACTTTGAATAAGATCACTTAACAGGAATATTGTATAAAACCAAATTGCATAACTCTGCATTGAACATGTCTTCTGATGTCATTTCAGTGCCAAATAAGAATTAATTTCCTAAAGGCATCTGATACTCTAAGAGTTATTATTCACTCTTCGTGTGTCCAGGATGCTTTTTATTCTAGAGTTGTGTATGTTCACAAGGGTGAAAAAAATCAAGGAAGAAAAGTGGGTATCTTAAGCGAGTTTAAAGTGAAGCCATGAAAATTGGGGACGTGATTAAGTGGCAAAAGTGATCTGCAGCCTTGTTGCAAACTTGAGATCCTTTCTTCGCTGAAATATTTATTTCTCTAACAGCGATTTGCCAATTCCTGCTTTTATGATGAGTATTGGTGATTAATACAGATATCGCCAGCATTGCACATCTACAGGCTGAAGGGGAGTTCTGAGCAAAGAACCTTTTAATTTTTGCTGAATTTGGCAAAATAAGAGTAGAAAGCTCCTCTAGCCAATTTTTCATCATGGTTTTGGTCCACCTCCATAAAGATGTTGAGTGCCGAATTCACCTCCCATGGATTTCAGTGGGGCTTGCAGGCTCAATAGCTTCAGAAGAGAAGACCTCAGCCCTGTCTTCTCCAGCAGAGGAGGTGTCTCCTCACCTTCCAACTGTCCCTGTCAGTGTGGGAAGGATCTGAAGCCCCGGAGGTACACGCAGCACCATCTGACAGTGTCCCTCTGTTTTGTGCTCCCGCAGCAACCCGGACCTGAGGAGGACGGAGCCCATCGTGGAGAGCCCGCTGCAGAGGACCAGCAGCGGCAGCTCCTCCAGCTCCAGCACTCCCAGCTCCCAGCCCAGCTCCCAGGGCGGGTCCCAGCCCGGCTCTCAGGCTGGCTCCAGCGAGCGCAACAGAGTCAGAGGTGAGTTCTTGAAAATGTCCCTTGGCACCGGGTGTGCTTTCTGAGGCTTGTTTGATAGCAGGAAGGACAAGAGGTCTGTGATCTCACGTATGCTTTTCAAAAAATCAAAGGATTCATCATTTCTGATGTACTTCTGTGACCAGCTGGCCTCCTTGCAAACAGAGATGCCGACACTCCCTTTTGCCTGGATGCTGATGTAGGATGCCGATGGCAGCCTGCGCTTTTCCTGCACTCTACTGAAGCATCGCAGTGCCAAGTAACTTAGACAAAAGGAGATGGGGGTTATGCTGTAGGGTAAAAAAAAAAAAAGGAATACCAGCGTGCTTCCTATCTTCATTGACCCCAGCTCACTACTTCTGTGATGGTTGCTTTGGGATTGTGTTTCACTTTGGGTGGGTATCTCTTTTTTTCCTTTTTTTTTTTTTTGAGCTTCATCTTTGTGCAAAGCCTGAGATGGGAGCAGAGGAGTGAATTAGCCCGTAAGAAGCTTTCTCTGAAATGCTTTCACCAGGCAGCCGTGCTTACACTGGGTTTATGTTCCTAGCCGAATTGTTTCCTCTCATCTTAGAGCAACTCCTAAAGATATTCCATTCCCCCGTTTAATCGCAGTAGGAGTTGCTAAAGCACATACAGGCCATACATCTGCATTTCTAGTACAGCCCCGCAGTATAAATCCCCAGGGCTGAAGCGCATTAAAACAAATACTGCCTCCATGCTTTGAATTTTTTATGACTTGGCCGTAAGATGACATGTCTGTTGTTGAAATCATCACTTCTCTAGGTAGTCAATAAAAGCAGTTTATCGCTAATTGTCCTTTTTGGTTTGGTTTTGTTTTTTACTAATGAGGAATCCTGTGACAAATAATGTCCTAGCAATGTCAGATGCTGCAGAGCTTTTAATTTATCACATGCCCTGCTCTTTTGCAGAGTGAATTTGTTTCTTTAGTAGAAAAAAGGGCAGTCACGCTGCAAGAAGGCTGTCAGTGGAGGCTGGGCTGGATTATGGTTTCTGTCGCTCTGTGGAGGGACACTCCATACAGTTAGGTAGAGAGGAGCCAGGAGTATTTTTCGAGACAACAGAAGCAAAACGTAGTGAAACTTTTAGTTGGACAAAAATTACCTATTTACAGGGCATCCAGTCCTGAGCCTGAGATGTCCTTGTCTGCTTTCACCACCATCTTCCTGCGCTTCATGGGCAAACAGCTGGGGAAGGGGCTGCCAGTGCCTCGGCACAAGGAGGAGGACAGTGAAGCCCCCCACACCCACCCATCCCAGGCGATGGGATGCAGTGATGGCTTTCGGCAGTGTTTTAATTCCCACTCTCTCTGCTTACCTTTCACCCAGGGAACGCCAAGCCCGAAGGGTCCCCTGTGCTCTCCCACGAGCCCGCCAAGGTAAAGCAGGAAGACAACAGGGACGTGACGCGACCAAGCCGACCCGCTGTGAGTCTTAAATTATTTTCCGTGGGAACATTCCTAGCTGGCTTGGCCACATTTCCCTTCGGTGCAGTAGCACAACCGTGGGGACCCCAAAAAAGAGGCTAGTACCATTGCTCCTCCAGCGGAGAGACTGGAAAGCGGTGGTACGGTGAGAGCCCGTGGGAGATTTGGATGCTTAAGAGAGTGCATGAGTTTTTATCAGGAGCCCAAGTCTAGGGGAAAGCACTTAAGCCTGTGTTTTCATGTGAAGCAGATGCTTAAGGGCTTTGCTAACTTGGGCGCGGTGGTTGCCGATGGCACATTGTTGTGTTCCGTGCTGCATGTCCCCCCACAGCAGCCCGGCGGAGGGATGCTCTGCTCGGGAAGGCTGGGCGACTGGCCCCCGACAGCCTTCACAGCTTAAAACCAAAGCTGGTAGTGGTTTCTGTACGCTCCCTTTTTATTATTCTGAGCAAAATCTCATCCGAAGTGTTTCCTCCTGGTTTAATGCTGTTGACATTTGTATTTTAAAACTGCAGAGTCGGCCTAATAACAAAATGAATTTCCACTGCTTCTCTTTTTTAATGTGTATTAATGTTTTGTTGATGTTTTTTTTCTCTACACTCCACAGCATTGAGCTAACAATTCTAATTTTATTTCTAACCTGCTTGCCCTTCCTCTGGCTTTTTCCTGTCCCGATCTGTTTCCTCTGATGCTGATTATTCTTCCTTTACCCACAGAGCTATAAGAAAGCTATAGATGAGGTTAGTGATATCTTTTCTCAGTGGGTCATGCCTATGCAAGGTTGACTAGTTAGCGCTTAATATCGAACCGGGTTTTCTTGGTGCTGACATTGAAAAAGGTGGCGATGCAATCTTGGGTCAGATGGGAGACCAAACGATTGCGTTTCGGCGTAGGGAGCCTGCCCGCGGGGAGGGGAGCGGCACTGCCGGTGTGTTCTGCTCAGCCGTGGGCTGCCTGAAACCTGCTGGCCAGACCACTTGCATGGAGGCCGTGGCAAGAAGCACTCCAACTTTCATGCGTGGAGCAAAGGGTGCTGCCGTTGTTGGGCGTATTTGAAAGAGAGAGAGCGGAGGTTTCTTGTGGCGGTGGTCCAGGCAGCCTGCACCGCTCACCACATTCTGCTCTCAGCTACAGCCCCTGGCCACCCACTGATTTCAGAGGGGCCATCGAACACTATTTGAAATGCATTTTAAGCCTAATTGGAACGAAGGCACTTGGCAAATAAAGGAAAACAGAGCAGTGGAATACAGTGGGTAATTCATTCTCAGGGACCAAACCATGAGCTGTAAAGCCAGAGTCAGCGGAGCCGTCTTGCATGTTGACGGGCAATGGTAGTCTTCATCCATCTTCTTAAAAAAATAAGAGTCCTGAATTACACCTTCTTCACCATATGATAATATTTTAAAAGTGTGTGCATCTGGCAATGGTGAATGTTTAAATTTCATGGGAAGAGACCAAACATTCCTGATTTAGCATTTAACTTGCCTCACACATGCATTGCTGTGCACACACTGCTCATACTGGTAACTGCGGGGCTGTAATGGAAAGCACTTGTACCAGCAGCCTCTCCTGCAGCCTCTTTCCTCTAAAAATAAAAGATACGAAAGAAGGAAGATGTGCTGGTTAGTTAACTTGTTCTCTTGGATAAAACATGAGCAATGCATTTTGTTTAATGAGGTGCTTTGTTAAGAAAAAAGCACATAAATCAGTGTCTAAATAGAGGCAGCATGTGTGCTTAATTCAAGTTCAATGAGCTGTGTGATTTTGGAAACCAATCTGACTTGATTCCAGCAAATATTAAATCTCAAGAAGTCTTTGTAATTAAAAGTAATTAAAGAGCACTGATACTGCTAACTTATGTATTATGTCACCCTCAGTAATAACATTTCAAACACATGTGGAACTACAGAGCACGTTCTTTCTAGTTGTCAGATTGTTTTTGGTCCAAGAGCAACTCAGTGAAGCCGTTTAATCCTACAAAGTGCTCATTACTTAGAGAAAATGATAGCATCAAAGAATTAACCATCCCGAGGCAAAGCTTTAACTAGGAAATACAAGTTATCTGATGATATTGTCTGGGAGTATTATTGCTGTTATAACTTCCAAATTAGTTATTAAAAACTAATCAAGCTGATTTTTAAAATACTTGACTATCTTCTAGTGATGACCAAAGAAGGCTGATAGGGTGCCTTGAAGCACGTTAGAAATGGAAGGTGCCAAAAAGAAGTAATTTTCACGGTCCATTGCTGTGATAGTGAAGGGTTTAGTGCTAGTCCTGCACTGCAGGAATTTCAGCTGCAATTTTAAGAGGCTTTTATGCAGTCCTAAAGTCCTTTTCAAAGTTGAGAAAGCTCTAATCCAACTCAAAGGCAAGTGCTCAATAAAGAGCGTATTTTATACTCTAAATGGAAAGCATTGTTAAGCTGTTCAAATTTTCATTGATTCTTACTTAGGAAAAGAAACAATCATATCATAGAAGCTGCTGCAGCACTAATTAAAATCATTTGTTGTCATGACTGCAAATTTGACTGCATTTCAATTCCAAACATGTTGGCATCAAAAATAAACTCTTGTAATACCACATTCTCTCTTTAACCATGATAAGGAGCCTTTCTTTAAAGGTACAGAGAGCGTTTGGATTTGGAGACGGATCTGTAATACCCATCACAGGTACCTGCTGGGAAGCAGGGATTGATCCTTTTGTTAAAAAACTAGCTTTTTTTGGTATACTAATATTTACGGGTCTGATGCAAAGCCCTCTGATGTCCGTGGGAGTCTCTGCCCTACGTCAGAGGCCAGGCAGGCAGGGCAGGGAGGGCAGACCTGGGAGCAGAATGTGTGGCTGTCCACCGGTGGGAGCCCGCCGGGAGGTGTGGGTCACCAACAACCAAAGTACAAATTGCTTGCAAAATACTCCTGCTTCACAATTAAAAAAATAAACTGGGTTTGCATCTCAGCCATAGAAGTTTTCCATTGTTTTCTTCACGTGTCGACGGGATAGATTTTAAGAGCTCCCTTTGCAACCATAATTAATATTGCTGTAGTCGCCCTGCTGGAACGGTAAACTGGAAATGCAGTAAATGAGAGTATGGCCGTAAGACAATTGTGGAATTTAGTCTTTTTCAATGAGTTTCTTTCTCCCTAATCCTTTATCTCTGACCGAATGCACTGATGCCTACCTCGGTCACTAATATAGGGAGAAATGGTAAGACTGACAATTGCGATGCTTTGTTCGTCATGTGCATGTCTTGTGCAACAGAGTTCTCTAACCCATTCTAATTCGAGCTCTCATGCTTTTCTGCCCTACTGCTTCCCCCTGCATTGCTATAAAAGCATGTAAGATAACAAAAAGTCTCTTTTCTACACGGTGCCTGCCATGTTCCTTGTTTTGAAATAGCAGTGTCTATTTTATATGACTGTCGGGTCTGAGGCCTCATCAAAGTCATGGTAAACTGAAAAATTATTACTAGGCTTTGGGACTCCTCCTATCTTTTTTTCTTGTTTCAAGGCTTTTTTTTTTTTTCTTTTTTCCCTTAGCTTGTAGGCTGCCACATTTCACATAAAGTGCTTAATGGGTCCCGCTGAGGGATTTTTTTTTTTTTTTTTTTTTTTTTTTTGATTGTGTGGCTGACTCAGAGCTGTGACTCCAAAGTCTGGCTGAGCTGGGCGCTTCTCCTTGTGCTCCTCACCGCCTCTTGGCAGCTGCCCGACGGCGGAGACTCACCACAGAAGCAGCTCTTGACGTGGGGATTGCACCACTCCATGGGAGATGCTGTCATTGCTTCCCTCCCAAATGCATTTATTACAGAATAAATACAATTACAGGGTTTCTTTGCAAAGTTTGAAAGAAGAGAAAACCCTGCAGGAGAAATTCTCTGAGCCAATCTTTGAAATGACGTTGTTTTCCAGTTTACTATGATGGTGACTGAACTTCACCTTTTCCAACAAATATAACTTTGTCGTGTATATACATATGTGTGTGTATATATATGCACATACACGTTCCAAACAGGAAACAAAAGAGGTTGGCTATTGATTTTTCAGTGAGCATAAATCAGTTTTGTTTTGTTTAATAAATGCTACATGCTACAAACATTGTCTTACGTTCGTCTCATGTTTGTAACGACTCTGTAAAGCTATTTCTTGTTGCTTGTGCTGTTAGCATTGGCTTTTGAAGAGATGTATGTGACATTCTCCTCGCTTTAAATATAATAACCATCACCTCCTTGTTTTCTTGCCCCCATGCCCTTTAGGATCTGACGGCCTTAGCCAAAGAGTTGAGGGAGCTGCGCATCGAAGAAACCAATCGCCCCCTGAAGAAGGTGACGGACTACTCCTCCTCCAGCGAGGAGTCAGAAAGCAGCGAGGAGGAGGAGGAGGATGGGGAAAACGAGACACATGATGGGACCGTGCCTGTCAGTGACATCCCACGGCTTATGTAAGAAACGCTTTCTTTTGGGGGGCAAACCGTGAAAGCACAGCATGTCTTGGTCTGGAGGAGCTGTAGCTGTGATATGGGACATGTCTGAAGCACGTCGGTGTTCGGTGGCTGGCACTGGGAATGGCATCATGGTTGCAAGGGATAATTTATTCAGATGGGTCTTTTTCCTGGTCCAAACTAGAGATACTTAATGGGAAAACTGAATTATTTCCACTGCACGTTCAGTGAACTTGGACTCCAAGCTGATGGACCTGTTCCTGCTGATGAGCAAGGCAGGTTTTTGGCCAGAGTGGACGCACCTGACTTCATCCACACCTTGGGTCCTGCCCACAGGGTTGGCGTGTTAAAGCTCTGCCTGCTCTTGAGCCTGGTCTTGCCCCAAATCAAGCCATGCAGAAGCGCAGTACTTGTTGGCCTGCCCAGTGCCAACTGTTAGACCTAGGATTATAATAATCCTGAATCTTTGTCTTTGATTTTTGTCCTTGGCTCAGTCACTGTGCAGGCAGCAAAACATGGTGGGCTAAAATGTTGAAACAAAAAAGTCAGCAGACTATACTATTGCGTCCCCATTATAGGTCGTGGGACACTTGTGCTTTTGAATATCTCTAGATGAGGGAGGAGGGCAGCATAGCTTCAACACACACAAAACAGCTGTCATCATGCAGAATGAGCTCATGGAGCATCCCTTCCCAGCCTCCCTACCCAGTGCTTTGCAGCACTAGCACTGCAGGGGCGTTTCTGGGAGCTCTCCGCCTGGCAGTGGGGCCTGACTCCTGCCCCTTTGAATTCGTAGAGGAGTTGTGGGAAGGCTTTAGGGGATTATTTGCATTTTAATGAGTTCATTTCCATTCTTCCTGCTAAATGAATTATTAGTCAATATAGGTATACCTGGCTTCATACTGGTGGGGCGTGGAGCAGTAGGGAAGCCCTCCGGGTGGCAAGGAGACCCCAAGGAGACTAAGCTCCTGGGTTGGAGCTTCCTTCCAGCAGAAGAAGAAAAATCAGAGCTCTTGGAATTTGTTGGAGAAAGTCAGGAGATGGAGGGATGGCTATGAATATGCAGCAGTCAGATGGGCAGTCATGCGTGCAAGAAGAGGTCTCAGACTGCTCGCAGAAGAGGATTTTAATCAGGAGTGGTTAATCTGTGCTGACATCTTTCCACCAAACACCTTGTGTTTGACACAGCACTTTTCAGTGGATAAAATACCTCGCTGAATGCTTTGCAGCCAGATGTGTCGGACGACAGGCATGGTGGTGAGACGGATGCCCCAAACCCACTGCCAGCCGAACACTGCTTGCTCTGTAACATCCTGTCCATGAACGTGCCCCCGAGACTGAACGTTGAGGTGCGAACCCTTGGTGTCACAGTGAGGTGGCAGGAGCTCTGTCCGTATCTAAGCCTTCATGGGTATCTGCGGGCATGGCTGCGCCGCTGTGTGTCTGGGTAAAAAGAAAGCGAATACTTGGCTTTACAACCTTGTTTCACAAAAGGAACCTTAACTCAAGTTCAGACTAGATGTAGTTGGGCATTTTTCTGTCAAACTTTATTTTTCATATGTTCAGTGTTTTTCCATTAGAAACTGGGACCGAGAGAGATCATCTCATCTTCTCCTGCACCTTCCGAGTGATCTTTGTATAACCTATTTTTAAACTTCCCTGGGCATCCTCCCTGAGCACTGGGCTGCTCTTCATTCCAACTCTGTCCAGGTCTCTCCTGCTGTGGGGTAAGCCCATCCATCGCTTTGTGTCCCAGTGGATAGGAGGGACCGATTACTCCTTCCATCTCTACAGATACCT
The DNA here is from genome assembly GCF_965638725.1 of Aptenodytes patagonicus. Lineage (NCBI taxonomy): Eukaryota > Metazoa > Chordata > Aves > Sphenisciformes > Spheniscidae > Aptenodytes > Aptenodytes patagonicus. The sequence continues at coordinate 18,480,288 of NC_134954.1, forward strand.
TTTCTGCATCTGAAGACTATGATGACTCCCTTCACCTCCCTCTTCTCTGGGCTATATGAGCCAGCTCTTGCTCATGTCCAGGGACTTTTTGCAGGCTGACACTGAAATTTGGGACCTCGGGGCTACCACAGCCATTCATTCACTTGCTGTATGGTCTCAGAATTAACATAACCTCCTTTGCCTCTGGTTTATTATTTCTAAAACTGGAATAATTGTGTTATTTTCCCATCCTTTGGCGGTGTTGAAGCCCTAATGGTAGGAAAGGAGGTGTGAGCTCCTCATGTGAAAGGTACGGCAGAAGTATGGCATGCTGTTGTTTGGAGTGCTTTGGTGATGCCTGTGCAGTCGTACGTTTGATACGATGCAGGCGAGGATCCATCATCGAGCCAGTCCCACCTTGGGGTCCCCGGGGCTCACATCTCACGTTGGATCAATGCAGGCTTCCTTTGGCTTTTCACATTACCAGGCTCCCTTGTGAGCCTCTGGGCATTGACAAGTAGGTGTGCATGGGGATGACGTGTTAAAGAGTGAATTACTTCATATTGATGGAAAGCAACCAGTCCGTATGGCTTTTAAATGCAAAGTAACAGGTCTCATCAGCAACATCTTCATAACCACCATTGACATTTTCTGGCGTACAGGCAGGGCTCGGTAATTCAGAGGCACTTCGCCATTTGCTTTTGGATTTGTTTGAGTTATATTTAAGCAACTGGTCTGCTAAGAATGTAATAATAAAGTAATGGTGGCTCCTCACCACCTGTGACATCCACTCTCAGGGAGTCCTAAAATTTAATGTGTTTAAGAATAAATTCCAGCCTCTCTCTTGACATAGGAGCACAGAAATAAACTCAAGGTGAAATCGTGGATTAGGGCTACATTTTCACCTGGGAAACAGCAGAGAGCTACAGGACATAACTTGTACTCCTGCCCGCACCTCCTCCAAACCCCATCCCCTCCCTTGTTGTCTTTTGTCATCAGATGCTCTGATGCACTGTTCCCTTTTCAGGGGTTGAGATGGGGAATAAAGGGAGTGAATTTTTTTTTTTTTCCACCCAAACTTTCTTAAGTAGAAAAAATGATGTGAGGTAGAGCAGGACTGCAACTCCTCGTTACCTGTTCGGCAGTGCTCCTCTTAGGGCACCTTGGGACGAGAAAGGCCCTTCTCTTTGGTCTCCATGTTCTATCTGTAGTGTATCAACCTGACCCTGCTGCTGTATTTGACAACATAAATAATTTCCCCATACATTTAAGTGGATATATTTTCTAATTTTTCTTCCTGTGAGATACAAAGCCTTACCCTTATTGAAATAATACTGTATTAGAGGATTTTTCATCTAGTTTAGCAAAGGAAGTACTCATCATTAATGCTTTTCCGTTCTGTCCTCAGACCAACAGGAATTCCTGGAAGCAATGAGCCGTACAACCTGGGAATGGTGACAACCCACGGGCTAGAGACTTCCCATGCAGATACGTTTAGCAATATTTCAAGGGAAGGGACTTTAATGGTGAGGGAGGTAAGTTGTAAAACAAGTATTTCCATGGAGCATCTTCAGGAGGTTTTGCCCATGTAAGCACAAAAACTAACAGTGCTGTGTGTTCGGAACACAAAATGACTGAGTAAATTGTGCTCCTTAGCGCTCTCGTTAATACAATTTACACTCGGAGCAAATGTGACAAGTGCAAATGTTTCTCAGAACTACAAACAGCAGTGAATAGTAATGCCAGGGCATGGCGGGGAGGATGCTCGTACAAATTACTCTGCCGTAATCCCACAATAGCTCCAGGCAACAGAAGTTATCTTCAGTTTACAGCATTTAGCTGATACACTTGGAACCTGGCCCAAAGTTTCCCCTCTTCTTCCCAACCTTTGCCACCGTGTAACCGTCAGAGGCGTGCAGTGTTTGTATAGCATTTGGAGGCTTTTACCAGGGGCTGGTCCTGCTCGGGGAGGGCCCAGCCCTCCTCCCCAGCAGCCAGCCGTCCTGCGCTCGCCCAGGAGCCAACTGCAGGGTGCACTGGGCATCCCACATGGATGTGAGCCCCCGTCCCCAGCTCTGGCCTTGCGGAGGTAAGACTGCAGTGGGAGCAATCCTGATTGATGGTACTGCAGGAGTGAGGCAGAGGAGGCACGTTCAGTTGGCTGTGGAAGATCTCCCCCGGTGTTTCTCAGTTTCCTGGTTGCTGGAACATGCTGGCGATGCTGCTGGAAATGCAGACGGGTAGCAGGTCTCCTGGTGAGGGGGCAGGAGGCTCTGGCAGTTAGTAAAACAGGGGAGTCACTCTCCTGCCAGCATGTAAAGGAGGTGGATGGGAGAGGAGGAGGAGGGAGGGAAGGTTGGAGTCAGCAATCATAAAGGAGGAATGTTTAGATCAAATGCAAACTAGGCTTGAGCAGCATTTTAATTATTAATTCAATTTATATAAAATACTCATATATGAAGGGGGAAAAAAAAGAATACAACTTTGAAAGAGAGGAAGGAGTTAGCAAAAGAAGTTGCAGCATATTTGCTGCCTTCCTCCACAAGTTTTGGAGCTGGGCAGCAATGCATAGCCCACCTAACCCATCACTGACATGGAGCTGTTCAGAGCAGGGATCCCCACAGCCTGGGCAGCCCTCTGCGCATCCTTGTAGCAGTGAGGGTGATGCGGTTGAGCAGGAGAACAAGTCACTGCTATAACAGGCAGCCATTTCTGAAATGAGCTTGGTGTTAAGCATCACAACTGTAGAACACATGCCACACCAGCAAGGCCGTTTGAGAACACAGTGATGCAGAAGGGTTTAAAAGCCACAGGTGAGACAAGCAGCTGGGAAACTCCTTTGGGAGGAGGGAGCGTGATAAGAAACCCAAACTGCAGCCTCTTGCTGAGTGCTATTGTTTGCTCACCACCACCACCGTAGCCATCAGAGGACAGACTCACTGAGGTCAGTGGGCTTTGGGCAATGGGCTTTTCACTCGTTGGCGGGATGGCAAGGTGGTTCAAGGTGATGGTAACGAGTGATCAAAAGACAAATGTTGTCAGGACTGATCAGAAACTTGGTGAGCCTATTCAGAAGGAGTCTTCCACTAATCCCAGTAATTGGGCAAGTCTCTGTAACGATCTCGTTGATGTGCTCCAGGTAGGTGGGATTCATCAAAATGGCAAATACCTCAAAACGATAGGTAGGGAAGGGAGAAACTTCCCAGCACCTGCCTTGCACAAGCTGGGGATGGAGAGGAAGGGGAGCCCCGGGGAAGCCCCGGGAACCTTGTGCGCAGAGCAAGATGCCAATTGTTCTGCCGATGCTGCCGCTGTTCACTGCTGTTTTGGGTTACAGAAACATGCAACGGGGGCTGTGTTGGCATTTGCAGTCAGGCTACTCACCGCCGTAGCTGTGCAAAGCTGTTACGGCTAATGCTGATCGAGGGGTCAGATTCTGCTGTCACTATGGTTGGTGGCTGCAGGGGAGGAGAGCTGGCCATGGGGTTTGCACCCATGGTGGCAAGAGCAGAATCTGCCCTATGTTCCTTGTCTCAAAACAATGGTGATCAGGCTTCTCTCGCTGTAACGTGGCTAATGACTCTGTATTGACTTTGTGATTAATCCTGTCTTTAAATTCTCCTGGGGCGGGGGGGTTGGTTTGCTGCTTGCCGGATTGCATGGGGATGGAAACAGAGAGGATCCTTCTCCTGCGCTGGCTCTGGGAACTGGGGGACTGCCAACGACTTGGTTTTGTTTGGTTTTTTTCTCTCCTTTCTCTCTTTTTTCCCCCCTTCTCTTTCTTCTTCATGCCTTGTGTCTCTGCAGACCTCTGGTGAAAAAAAGCGTTCTGGCCACGCAGCCAGCAATGGCTTTGCAGGTCACATCAATCTACCTGACCTGGTGCAGCAAAGCCACTCGCCTGCGGGCACACCGACCGAGGCCCTGGGGCGAGTCTCCACGCATGCGCAGGACATGGACTCGGTGCCTGAAGTAGGTGCTGGGGGGCTCCTCTTTCTCCTTTGCATCGCTTTAAACAAGTATTAACATCTCTGCCCCATAAAAGGGCTTTCCTGCTTTCCTCCCTGGCTTTCTTGGCTCTTCTCTCTCTTTGTTTCTGGTCCATGTGGGTGAGTGTAGTGGAAATGAAATACAAGGGAATCTGATGGGTTATTCCTGTGGCTGATGGTAGAAATTTATATTAGGTCTTCTCTCAAGCCCACCAGCTGGAGTTTTGGTGGTGATGGCTTGAATGCTGCCAACTGATGTGAAAGTCCCCATTGGGGTTTTTTTTGCACTTGGAAATAAGAGAAAATTATGAGAGCCAGAGATGCCATTAACTTCAATTGGGCCCAGCTTCCACCTGTGAGATCTCTGATACTTAACATGACTCAAAAGGTTAGCAAAAACCAAAGTCAACAAAATTCTGGATAGTTCTTCACACTAGCAAAAATCTGCACACCTTTAAAATTGTGTGTTTCCAGTCATGGCAAAGTATTTCTCCCTGGCAGCTGTTTTACAGGGACACGATTGAACATTAACATTGTATAAGGTGTAAAAAGTCTAGAAAGTACAAGATGTGACACATAAGACAAGGGAATTGGTGTTTCTTGCTTACTATCACCAGCTGTGGGAATCAGGCACAATTCGCTTTTTTCCCCGTGAAAAATCAGCCCATTTGGTGCTAAATAAGCTATTTTATTTAGTTTTTTCTTTTCATTTTGTTGGTTATACATCAAAAGTTCTGTCATCATATTCTCTTTCATAGAAATGATGTACTCATTTTACAGTTTACTTTTACTAGCAGTATAAAAATAAAAATTGCTTGCAATTGGGCATTGATAAAACGTAAAAACAGATGGTGCGTGACTTGACCTCAAGGTTTTATCTGTTTCCTCATTGCCTTTAAAAGCAGTGATGAGAGAGTTGATCCTGAAAGTAGCACCTTCCACGGTCATCCTGGGACTGCTTAAACACAGGCAGACAGTATGCAAAGATTGGGTTTAAATATATTCATTTATAGAATACCAACCAAGATGATCTTTTCCATTTCTAAAACTGCATTTTTAGGGCTGACTGAGCCGGGAGTGGGTGTAAGTGGAAACTTGGGGATTTAGTTCTCAGGCTTCCAGGTGACTCATGGTGCTGCGAACAAAAAGAAGGGAGCAAGCACGACCTCACCCTGCAGCTTGATGCTGTCTCTGTAGGCCACCACGGAGATTTCCTCCAGGACCTGGAGGAAGATGAGGTCTTAACATTTAAATAAGGGACTTGGAAGTTGTTAAAGTGCCAGCTTCTTAGGAGAATAGCTGAATCTGAGCAAAGAAAAGAAATGCTCGGTGCATTGGAATGAGGTGTTTCTTCGTAATGCATTTGTCGGAAAGCACCTGCCCCTCAGCTGGAAGGCATCCCTGTAAATACTGAATTTTTCCCCTCCTTGAATTGTTGGTGCTTTATGGAAAAGGCATCCAGTGCAGGAAAAGAAATGCGTATTTCTTGGATGTGAAAGAAGCATAAAGTAATGAGTTTATCTTACATGCACACACAAATATCATGGCGTACCGTGTATGTAAATGTGATATCTGTTCCTGCAGCCTTCCCTGCCTCAGGCTGTTAACTCCTTCCATGGGTCTCGGTTACTATGTACTTTCTGGAAATCCATCCCATTTCTATGGAAACAGGCGGGTTCTCAGGGATATAGAGACGGGAGGGAAGCGGGATGCGCAGCATGGTTTTGGCAGGCGCAGGGCATGGATGCCAGCTCGCCCATGGATGCCAGCCCCAAAACGCTTGGAAAGTTTTTGCTCCTAAACCTTTTCGTCACCCACCGGAGGACAGGTACGAGCCCAGCCCAGTTTCGGTACAGATGTGCCGGGGTGGTGGTGTTCCCCATGGCACGTGTTCCTGCGGCACGGGCTTGTCCCCATGGTAGTTGTCCATCCAGGGGCTGTGGCAGTGGCATTGGGCGCAGGGAGCAGCCTGGGCTCTGGTGACTCGGTGATGTGAAAGCTGAGAAAGATTTATTTCAGGGAAGGAAAATGTCCTGAGGAAGAAAAGTGTGAGCAGTACTGTTGCTGCAGAAGGACTTGGGTTTTGCTGCTGTTACAGCTCGTAACAGAGGTCATACATAAAGCATATCCTGGGTAAATACTGGAGTAGGAAAAATAAGCTGCTCAACGTGGGGGGAAAATCACATCACTTTGATTCCCAAGGCAGGGATTTCCTTTTTCCTGGGAGAAGGTCTTAGCCCTGTTTTCTGCCTTAACAAAGCAATGGCTTTAAAAAGAAAGCAATGCGATGTTGCAGTTTGTTCCTCTCCAAATTCCCTTGGCAAAGTATTGGCTCTGACATTCCCTGTGATACCTTCAGGTTAGGTTTTGGTAGCTTAGAAACGGCCCTTTCTGCAGTCCCACCTGAAATGCTGTAGATAATTTAAAACACTTTACTGAAATTGCAAGCGACCTGTGTGTGATGCCCCCATGAGGTGTGCTGAAGACCAGACTTTGGCGGGGATGGAGCAATGTGGGAGATGCCATCTTCAGATGAGCTTGAGTATCCGAGGCATTTCCAAACACCCCCTGTTCAAAAGCTTTCCTTAAAGCATTGCATAGCTCACCCCAAGCCTTCCCCATCTCCAGCACTTCAGATCCTCCTAAAACAGGAGCAGCCAGGCATACTGAGGGGCATTGCTGGGTCCTGCCTCAGCGATAGGTGTGAGGACCAGCGATAACAGCCCAGCAGAACGAAAAGTAGACATTTTGCTGAAGAGCTGACTTCACCCACTTTCCCAGGGGCATCAATGTTTTGGGCTTAGCCCAACGAACCCCTAGATAACGGGCAGCAAAAGTAGAGCGGTATTACGGCCGTACGAGCTCTCCTGCCTATGCTTTACAGGTCCTAAAATAGATTTCCATGACCTGTTGAAATAAAATCTTTGCTCAGACTGTGCTAGTTAGCGTTTGGCTTTGGCACAAGGAAAGCAACAGTCCCACCTTTTCCAGCTCTGAATTACTCCGGTGGTCGCTGGTCTGTGTCAGCTGCCCCATGCCAGGGCTTTCCGGGGGCTCCCAGCGCCATCCTGCCAAGCTCAGCTGCAAGGTGGGAGAGTGGGAAAAGCAAACTCTCACCTGCCTGACATCGCAGAGCGGGCTTTTAAGACAGGTGTGTTACGTGCAGACAAGTTGGTTTTTACCTGCGTTGACTTTTGCCTCTGGCCCTGCGGCTTCTCCGCTAACCAGTCTCATGGCTGTGCTGTGCTTCTGCCTGCGAGACGAGAGCAGAGCCGGGCCCTGCTCCTCTCATTTTCTGTTGCTCATGGACACTCACAAATCCAATTTAATGTTTTTCCTGATTAGTTATGGGGGAGGAGGAGCAAATGTTCATAGAGGGCTCAAAAAGGGCATCGCAGGGGCAGGCACTGGGTCTGCTAATTAGAAAGTCTTACATACACACACATACACAAAATTATTGTTATTTCAGTGCTCTGAGCTCCCTCTTTGCTGTTTATTTTCCAGTATGGTATGGGAAGTAGCACCAAAGCCTCTTTCACCCCCTTTGTGGACACCAGAGTGTATCAGACCTCACCTACTGATGAAGATGAAGATGAGGACGAAGAGTCATCTGCTACTGGTAGGAGGCAATGGGGCCAGTTTGAGAGGGGAGGGCCTCATGGAAACCAGGTCATGGAGCCTGAATAACCCCGCTGAACCTCTTCTACATTTCACTTACTCTTGTCCTAACATTGCTCGTGTCTGCATCCTTGTGCTCTCCAGTTTCCAACTTCTTCTCCCCCAGCAGTGAAACGCCACCAGAAAGGTCCAGGAGAAAACAGAGAACAGCAGAAATCCACCCACCTGTCTGCCTGGGCAGCCGGGAGAAACGCTCTTGGCAGAACTGGGAGGTGGTAATCGCTCCAAAAAGCTGGCAGTTGCTCAGAAGCCATTGAAAATGGCTGGATGTGGGCAGGCGGGCAGCAAATAGTGCTAGTCAGCTCAGTAGGCAGGGCTAGAGGTCTGGGGTCATCACCTGCTGACGGGTTTGGTGGTGGTTCCAACCCACAAGAAAATCCTGATGATCCCTCTTCAAACTAATAGATGATCCCTCTTCAAACTAATAGATGATCCCTCTTCAAACTAATAGCTCGTAACATAGTAATGACATCAGAAAATAAACCAAGTATTGTCTTCCTATTCCAAAAAAAAACCTGACAGAAAGAGGTACATACAATTAATCCATCACACCTCACTGTTTTGTTGTGTTTGCTTGCAAGCCCTGTTCACCAGCGAGCTGCTCAGACAGGAGCAGGCCAAGCTGAACGAAGCCCGGAAGATCTCGGTGGTGAACGTCAACCCCACCAACATCCGTCCCCACAGCGACACCCCGGAGATCAGGAAATACAAGAAGCGCTTCAACTCGGAGATACTTTGTGCTGCTTTGTGGGGTAAGCCCCTTATCACACCATGCCCTCAGCAAAGCTCTCCAGAGCGTGTGGCTGGCGATGAAACATGAATGTGTTATCACAGAACCGAGCCCCTGCCTCTGGTTGTCCCCTTCTCCATCCTGGGCAAGGCTAATGTCCCCGAGTCCCTGCGCTGTAAGAGTGACTCTTCATGTTCATGGGAAGATCACAGCCTTAGCTGGGATCAGTCACTCTCTCGGTGGTGGCAGAGACGAGCTCGGGGTGTTGTCCTTGGGAGCAGCCATGGCTCCCGGTGCCCATTGCCCTCTCCTCTTCAGGTGTGAATCTGCTAGTGGGCACAGAAAATGGCCTGATGCTGCTGGATCGAAGCGGACAAGGGAAGGTCTACAACCTGATCAACAGAAGGCGATTTCAACAGATGGACGTACTCGAGGGTCTTAACGTCCTTGTGACAATATCAGGTACGCCTCTCGTGCTCTCACCTCATCGTTAACCTTCTTGGCCATATTCTTGAGCAGTTCCAGCTCAGACAAAACCTGCGCACCGCTGTCAGAGGGAAGCTCCCAGGGGAGGTTGGAGGTGGTTTATTCCAGAATCAAAGGCGTTAGGTCTGCAAGAATGCCTCTGAGAGCAATTTGCTCCTGTTGCCTGCCAGCTCCGCTTCATCTGCAACACTCCATCCTCCTTCAGCAGGGAACGAAAGGTGCAAAATACAGGCAGGTACCCCGGCAAGGTGGGTAGTCACGGCTTGAGGGGGCAGTGAGCTCTGCTTTTGGGTCTCTTCGGCTCTAGCCAAGGAAGCCATGAACCATGGCTTCAGGGCTGCAGCTCAGACCATGGCTGTGCTCGGGGTCCCCCGAGCATCGTGAGGGCCATGGGCTTGTCACTGTCCCCGGGCTCAGCCAGGAGCTCCGGAGCTCTTGAATCAGGCTCATGGGGTGATTTCTGGGCTCTGCTTTCCATTCCTTTTTTCCCAAGGAAAAAAAAAAAAACAATTGAATTGCTATTTTCAACTTCATTGTGAAACAAACTTTATCATCTTGTGAGCAAAAATAAGCACTGAAATCTCAAGATGTTCCATGCACACGTGCACTGCTCTGACAGGGAAGTTTCCTTTGCCAACAGGAAAGAAGAACAAGCTGCGCGTGTACTATCTCTCCTGGCTGAGAAACAGGATTTTACACAATGACCCTGAAGTGGAGAAGAAGCAGGGCTGGATCACAGTTGGGGACCTGGAGGGATGCATCCACTACAAAGTCGGTGAGTGGCCTCTCCAGAAAAAAATGTCTGGAAGGATGCATTTTTGTTCTCTAGTCTTAGATCTGACCTGACAGTTTCTCTTAAAAGTATGGGTAGACCACAGCCACAAAGAAATTTGATACTCATCTATATGTATTAGGTGGACACTTTACCAAATGAGAACCAACAGATAGCCTGAGAAGCTGTTCCTGGAGATAAGTTGTTCAGTCTTGTTGGAAAGAAAGTGAATGTTTTAAAAATTGGTTTTATTTTTATTTTAGTGAAATATGAAAGAATCAAGTTCTTGGTGATTGCCTTAAAGAATGCTGTAGAGATCTACGCTTGGGCTCCTAAACCATATCATAAGTTTATGGCATTTAAGGTATGTTTATCTTTTAACCAGAATACACTTTGTAATTGTAAATACATGAGATTTCTGTACTATGCAGAGCAGGAAAGCATCTTGCTTACGTAGCTGAGCTCCTCGGGATACCTGACAGGCATGGGAGATGGGATACATTCTGGCTGAAGAGATGGGATACATTCTGCTTATGGCTAGCAATTAAGCGTTAATATTAGCTTATGTTGGCAGGCTTTACTTGGAAAGTTTGCAGAAAGCTGACCAAGTGTCCATGAGTAAAATTGAGTTGGGTTTTTTTTTGGGGGGGTGGGGGGGGTGGGGGGTTAACTTCTGACTAATTTTTCACATATAGTATGAAAACAGGTTGGCATTATTTTCCATTTTTATTTTGCAAGGTCCTCTCCCCTTCTGCAATGTGGATTCTGTTTCAAGACAGAAAGTCCAGGAGAATGACCCACTCTTTCTCTTTTTCTCTCTCTTTTCATCTACCTCAGTTTCCTTCAGTGAGACCTTTCTCCTCTATAACCTGCCAACGGGTATTTTGTACTTAGTACTTTAAAGCTCTTTTCATCCTAAGCTCTGTGCAGAGACAAGTCACAAGGCGCAATGCCTTCTGGAGACATTCATGCCGAGTAATCTCATTTTGCACCCTTCCAGCACAAATGGGCTTATTCAGTATTAGGTCACATTTGTTTTTTCTGAACAAAAGCCAGAATAAATGGGCTCAGTAGCATGGAGAGCTCAGCATCATTAAAATAGCCTGGGATCCAGCCTCCGCCGGCTCTGGTGAGGGCGCTGGTTAGTGCTCCTGGTGCTGCTCCTCCAGTCTCGGGGGGCTGAGCATCCTTTACTTGCCTTGTAGGCAGGGATCTGTCAGGATGGTGGGAAATACCACTCACTGATTTTCCCTGTCAGGAGTCAGAGTGGTCCTTGCACAGAGAGCCAGGAGCCCTTTTCTCTCCCTGGGGGTGTTCACCCTCCTGCTGAGGACCTAAGCCATGGAGAGATACTCTGTCCTGGATCGGTCCATGCCAGGGAGCTGGTCCCAGCCTGCATCCAGCAGGTTAGATTGAACAGGAATAAGTAGGTCTTTGCTAATGTAACTCATTTCAGCTGCCCAAACCAGAGCGGTGATCCCTGCCGAGAGAGGAGGTGGGTGGTCACAGCTCTCTGCAGACTTTGATCTTGTTACCCTGAGCAGCACCAGCATCAGGCAGTCCCCGCACGCTGGCTGCACGCGTGCTCATGTAAAATTGAGCTGTCACCTTCCTTTAGAGTCCAAATCCTCAGGCTGGCCTTGGGCTCCTGGGGGAAAAGAGCTGTGCTTGGCAAGGGTGAGCGCTTATCTGTTGGGATGGCTGGAGCGAGTGGGTAATACCCTCTGAGGCATCTGACATAGGAACAGAGAGACAGGAACATAAATAACCACATATTTAGTAGGAGAAACAGTCAAACAAACATGATTTCAAAACCGTGTAACGCTGCTGCTATGGGGATTTGTTGGTTTTCTGTGATACTCACTGAAGGGATTATAAAAGTCTTTTGCAGATCTCCAGCACAAGCCGTTGCTCGTGGATCTCACTGTAGAAGAGGGTCAGAGACTCAAGGTTATCTTTGGATCACACACTGGTTTCCATGTGATTGATGTAGATTCTGGGAACTCTTATGATATCTACATACCATCTCACGTGAGTACACAGGGGAGTGCTGCTGCATGGCTAATGCCGGTCACCAGCAAGGTTTGGATGGGCCCTTGGTGGTCTTAGAAATGGTGACCAGTCAGGTGACATCTTGCCATGGGTATGACATTATCCGGTGCCATCTTCATTGATACTTGCTTAAAGAGGACTCGGAGGTATCACATACTTCATGTTCATTATTCGCACAGGCTATTTCTGTCCTCGAGCCCAAGCAATCAGGCTTAAGGTTGCCATGTCCCACAGAAAGGAAAATCTGTCCATAGGCTGCGTGGAGTGGTAATGGAGCTCTCTGTAGGGCAAGGTAACATGAAACCTGGTTCTTGGTTGTTGGACCACATAGCCCCACCAAGAGCTGGATGCCCAGCGCACTGTCCCATTGCACGGTGTCCCAGATGTGCTCACCAGCGCTTACTTGTTCCTGCTGAGGCAGTATAGTTTGCCCAGGCAAGGGTTGCAGGATTAAGGTAGCCCAAATCTCAGTAAGCCTGCTGCTCAAAACTCCCAAACTCCCTGACAGCAGGGACTCACCACAGGACCTCTCTCAGCTCCATCAGCTATTTCAAGAGAGAGCCAGTGCTACAAAAAATACTGTAGATGAGGATTTTCTTGTTGGCTTATTTAAGCTCCATCCATGCTGTTGGCCCAAGCAGCATGAGAAACTGGTCTAGGAGAAACGGGGGCACTAATCAAATCCAGGGACTGCTGAATCTGATCTGAGCCGCAGAGCTTCCTCTGTGAGAGCTGGCAAGAATTGTAGGGAGAAATACTGGGGCGGTTTGGGATGGTTTTGTTGTCTTAGCTATGGAAAGGCAGACATGGGTGGAAAGTCACTGTAGCTGCCCTTGGAGCTAGAGACTGATTGCTAAAAAAAATGGGAATATTTACTCCCTAGGGCTGCCTGTAAAATTCTGGGTTTATTTGCCTTAATTTGAATAAGAGATGGATTCAGCAGTCACTTATTTGTGTTACAGCCAAGTGTCAGCCGTCAGTCTCGGGGGCTTGTGTTGGGATCTCTCTGTAATTGCTGAACCTGTTTATCCTTGACGTATCAGACAGCTTTGATGGTAGGGTAAACATGACAGTTTATTCCCCTTCCAGCTTATCTCTGAAAGCCAATGCCTGTTTGTTGAATCGAGGGAGGGTTTTGTCCTCAGGTTGGTTTGGGGTTTTGTGTTTCTAAGGCTCTGCTCCTTCCCCCTACCCCTTTCTCCTTTCAGTGTAATTCTGACTTTTAGCGTTTATTTTAACTGCAGATTCAGGGCAATATTACTCCTCACGCCATTGTCATCCTGCCTAAAACAGATGGGATGGAGATGCTTGTGTGCTATGAGGATGAAGGCGTATATGTGAACACCTATGGACGGATAACTAAAGATGTGGTGCTCCAGTGGGGAGAAATGCCTACTTCCGTGGGTAGGTCAACCCTTCCTCTTCACCTGCATAAAATACAAATGACAAGTAAGATGAGGAGTCGAGGATGCTGAGATGGAGTCATTTGGGCTTTTGTTTATCAAAGGAGATTTCTCTCAGCCACATAAGAGATGCAATTGCTAAATTTCTACGATTTGGTCCTGTGCAATAAGAGCAAATCTTGAAGATTTGAGCTCTGGTTCATCTTAAGTATAAGATAAGTGTAAGATAATATAAGCTGTTGCACTGGTGGGATACTGTGTTGAGTGGAAGAGGGGCTGAGTGTGGAGCTGGGAGCGCTTGGGTTGATCTTCTGGCTCTGCTGTTGCTCAGCTCCACAGCCCATGGAGGCAAGCCACTGCCCAGCTCCTCGCCCACAGAAATCGGAAGAAGTTATACTACTTCTGTTTAAATTACTCAGCAATTTCTGGATGAAAAGTGCTATGCAGAGGCTATTATCCCTGCGGGCACACGCCTGGCCGCCTGTGCCTCCGGCAGTCAGAACTCTGCCATTGATCTACATAAGCTTTGAAAAACAGCTGATGAGAGCTTTTCTGCCTGTTGCGTAATATTTAGCTCAACACACGTTGTAACACCTACCAAATGCTTCCTTTTGACAGCCTACATTCATTCCAATCAAATAATGGGCTGGGGAGAGAAAGCTATTGAAATCCGATCAGTGGAGACGGGACATTTGGATGGAGTATTTATGCACAAGCGAGCTCAAAGGTTAAAGTTTCTATGTGAAAGAAATGATAAGGTAAGTCCACTTCAAAGCTTGCATCCATGCTTTAAGCTACAGCCAGCTGCTACTTAGACTTTGGTTTATCTTGAGGTTCATAATTAATCTGAAGGTCCTGTTTAATAAGCAGGGTTTTAATAAACCCACTCCCGATTAATTCTCTCCAGTGGATGCAGACCTCAGCTTGTGGTGGGAAGATCTGCAAGATCTCTTCCACCTCAAGCTGAGATCTCCGTTGACTTGGCTTGCCTTTCTCCCAAGTCTTGCATCTGAACATTAACTATTGAGGCTGCCAAGTAAACTCTGCAAAAGCTGAGAAATGGTAGCGCTAAGGATGTGTAAGTGACCCTGATTTGAGCTCTGGTGCAGAAACATTTTGGTGCATTTTTAGTTCTGTGATCTTAAAACCATTTTCTCCGTGGAGCCCCATCTATTTCTGTGGACATTGATAAATACTGCTCTGGAGGAGCACCAGAGTTGCACGGGGAATGCGGCTGTCATGTAGATGACCCCTGCCGCGGGTGTTGCTGATGGGCAAGGGGTGCAGGGAATGAGGGAAGGAGAAATTGCTGGAGGAAAAGGAGTATTTGCATGGAAGGTGGATGAATGCCGAGGTCTGTTTCCGCTATTGGTATTTCCTCATCTCACAAGGTTTCACTGAGATAAATCAGGACCATGCAGCAGGGAGTTCTTTCGTAATGAGCACGATCATGAAACACGTGAAGAAACTGGTTGCTCTATCCCCAGAGCAGGGTTAATAACATGCAATAAATAAGGTTTGAGGCCACGATCGGTTTATTGAACAGCTGCTCATTAGTTGAGCATTGCCCTACCTGTTGCATGGAGTTAGGCTGGAGCTCTGCAGAAAAAATGTATCCTAACCTTGCAACTGAGTATACCGTGGGAAGCTGCCCAAGAAGCTGAGTTTAAGTTGCTCAAATACCCCTAGTTTGCTTTTTTCTAACTTTTGAGTACTTGACTCTGCAGGTTTTATACTGTTTTTAAAGGGTTGTTCTTCTGGTTTGCTCCTATTGAGTTTCTTTCCTTTTCTAAGAAAACTGGAACAAAACCCACCTCAATCTTTCTAAAATACTGGAACCAACTGATCGCTGGTGGGTTTGAAATACTGCAGATGTTTCTCTTTCTGGAGAAATGGTTAACAATTAAAGTTGTGTGAAGACTGAATAATTTTTTGGTTTTAAAAAAGACAGAAGCTTCAGATTGTCCCCTTAAATATTTGCAACTTACAACTTACTTCCATTGGGGTCAAATGCTGGTGGATCCTGACAGAAGCACCAAAAGGTGTGTTCTTCACAGAGAGTCCTGATACGTTTCTGTGCTTTGAGCGTATTGAAGGAAAGTAGTTTTCCAGAGCTTTATTTTCAGAAACAGCTGAAATACCGGGACTAACTTTTCCGAAGAAAACCATTTCAAACTCCCATGCAGGATATTGACCCAAATGGTTAACCTTTAGCAAGATCCAAACCACTGACAGCAGTCTTATTAATACTGCATAATAAATGGTGCCGTGGCAGTAAAATGTGATAAACTTGGTATTTTTAAGGCGTTCCAAACCTTGCTCTCTTTGGTAGGGATAGTGAGGGAGGTGTCACTACCATGTTTACTAATAAGTGGTTTGATTTGATCCGAGTCTTGTGTGGGTTAGCTCCGGCCCCTGCGCTCGCAGAAAACTGAGAACCGGGCAATGGGTCTGCGTAAAATTTCTGCTGTCAACTGGAGAAAAGGAGCAGGGAGGGAGGTTTAGGCAGAGGAAACCACGGGGTGAGGGGCAGCTCCCGCTTTCCTCGCTCACTAAGACAATTAACAGACTTTTTCTTATAATAATAAAAACTATTAATAAAGTTTTCTTGCTTCCAAACAGGTATTTTTTGCATCGGTGAGGTCCGGAGGAAGCAGCCAAGTGTTTTTCATGACCCTCAACAGAAACTCCATGATGAACTGGTAACAGAGGAGCATTTGGCACTCACCGCCATGGCATTATTTCTAATTTAAAGGACATTAAACACATGGACTAACACTGTAGAGGCAGATGCGGAGGGCCCCAAGGAACACCGCTCCCCACACTCCCCCGGTGCCGTCAGCCCTGGGGCAGGGGCTGCGGGCAGGGATGGACTTTCATGCTTGGACCCCGCAAGGTCTCCTGATTACGCTGTGTTATAGTGGGTTATAAGTTTTCCTTTTTTTTTTTTTTTTATTTTACTTTTTCTTTGTCCCCTACTTTGTAAGAACGGGGAAAGAAACTGTGTCAAAAAGTCTGTTTTTAATTCTGTCTGCCTGCTAGCATCAAATATATAGTATGTTGTAAAGTTACCAATTAAATCTGGTGAGAGACAGCACAATAAATGTACCTTTTATCTTTGTGATGAAGGCCATAACCGTATAGCTGGGTAATTTTAGAAATCTTTTGCCTTCACCAACATTTACATGTTGCTTTTGGCAGCAACGGCTTAACGGATTTTTAAAGAAGAGAAAAAATAATAGGTTTTTTTCCCCTCTTTTGGGAAATGGATTTTAAATGGCTAAACTACTAGCCTTAGACTAATAAAAATCAGCTACCATTTTTGTCAAGTCTGTCAATCCATATTTCTATATGGATCTTCACATAATGGTGTGTCTTGATAGGGACAGAGGTGCCATTTGTTGTTGCTCCGGAGGTGCCCGCCTGCCCCGGGGCTTGGCTGTGGGTGCCGGGACAGGGGATCAGAGGAGGAGAGGACAGCGGAGCGGTCGGAGGAGCCCCGCGCTCGCCCCCGAGGTGGGATTTGCGGCCGCAGACAGCTCCTGGGATGCCGCAGGCACCAGACCCCGATGCCGAAGCTGGTGCGAGCTGTGGGCGTTCGTCCCCCCTGAGCCCGGAGCCGGGCACTGGCGTGCAGAGGCAGCCGGTGCAGGGACGGGGACCACGAAACGAGCTGCCCATCCCCTGCGTTGCTGGATTGGGCTTGTAAAGAGCTTAAAAAATATATATATGTGTGTGGTTTCTTCGGCCAAGGGTCTGAATCTCTAGTCGTTTTCCGCCCCCTCCACTCCCTAGGAATTACCCAACATACAGTGAAAGACAACATCTGTGCCGAACCGTGTGTGTGTGTGTGTGTTTAGTTCAGGTTGAATCGTGGTCCTTATAAACTCTGCTCAGTTGATTTCAGTTTTCAGTGCGTATCTGGGGTTTTCTTTCTCAGTAGCTGCAAGCATGGCTGCCTGTGGTGTTGGGGTGTCGCATAACAAGGTCTGTGTTGCTGGTTTTAACCTACCTCGTTTCGGTTGGGGTTTGTTTTTTGGTTTGTTTTTTTTTTTTTTTCCCCGTTCCGCTGTCGATCACAGCGCTGTTACCTCCAGCGACATATAGAGAGCTTAACTGGCAATCTTGGTGTACTCAGTAACGATGGCTTTATTAAAAAATGATTAAATCAACAGGACTTGGTCAAACTTGAATCTTTATCAAGGGTAAGAGGCAATGCGGGGTGGCGGGGACAGGATGGGATGGGCCACCCTCGCCTGAAGCATCCTGCGGGCAGGGCTGTGCAGCAGCGGTACCCGCGCGGGCCGGGCGTCACGGTTTGGTACTGGCAGGGATTGCCAGCTGCGGGTCTCCCAGCGGGACGCGGCATCCAGAGGAGCACGGGCAAGAGGCGCTTTGCAGGTGCCTTCTTCACCCACCGGGCATCGGGCACCTTCCCACTGGTCCAGTGCAGCCTGCCCAGCGCCTGGCCAAGCGCCCTGCAGAGTGTAGGGACAGCCATAAGACCACAATACTGGAGTTAAAACCCCATGCAAGTCCCATCACAGACACTGATTGCCACCAGCTCTTCACTGGTTAAAATATGAATAAAATAAAAACCAGAGCTTTTTATTAAGTTATGCTGCAAACTGATAACTTTTTTTTTTTTTTAACTCCCCTTCAAGTGACAAATACACAGCTTTGGATGGTTATTTTTTTTATTGTGGGTTTTTGGGTACAGTGACAAAATAGAAGGGAATCGTTGTGTTTAAACATAAGGTAGTTAGTGAATGTATTTTTTAAAATCTTAGAGTCATTTGAAACAAAAAGCGTAAGAAACCAGTATTAACACGGTCTTTGTCTACAGAGTGTGTACATGGACATAGAGCAAACGCGTTTCTGGTGCCAATAAAACACAAAAATTCAACGTTAAGCCATGCCTTTTCTATTTTTGTAAATAAAACCTGGGGTGTTAACCATTAGCAGGTCACGGAGGTAAAGCGGCTTTTCAGGGCTCCAAGTCCCTTTGCCTGGAGGGTCTCAGGAAAGCGGTGGTTTTGGGCAGGATGAGTGCAGGGGGACAGGGCATGTTGGGCAGGATGAGTGCAGGGGGACAGGGCATGTCCTCTGCGATGCTGCCCGGCAATGAGCAGTGGCTGAGGGATGTCTCGATGGACCATCACCACCTGAAAACTTCTGCTCTTCCACAAAATCAACCCATGATTATTATAGAGATATGCTTTCCCCTCGAAATATTCCTAGCTTTGGTTTGCTTGTCTTTTGTTGTAAGTAAAATACGCTTGTGGTTGATCAATGCTATCAGAAGCTACTTAATTTTAGTGTTTAAAGAAATAAAACCTGGGGCTCTTTTTAACAGCCTGTTTCTGGGAGTTTTTACCCGGGAAAGGAAACTTACTCGTTCAGCTGAGCAGTGCTGGAGGAGGAAAGAGAGAAATAACGTCCGTGCATGCAGGAGTCACTTGAGCCCGTTGCAGATTCAATTATTTACAGAGTTGCTGTGAAATACTGCATGAACTTCAGCGACAAGTCATACCCTCCGCGGTAAATGAAATAAAAGCCCCGAGAGCTGGCGTGAGGCCGTGCTTGGCCACGGGGCTACCCCCCAGCATGCTGCGGACACCGGGGAGATGCTGGGTACCATTCCCAAGGTAAAGGATGCTCAGAGGTAAGGCTGTAGCAGCTACTTACGGGAACTGAATGTGTTTTCAAACCTGTTTCAGAATTATTATCAAATGGCATTTTTCTTGTTGCGAGATGATTTTGGGGTTGATCATATAAGTATTTTGGGACAGAATGGGGATGCTTGAGGTGACCCTGGCCTCGGCCCCAGAGCTGGGCTGGTTGCTGGTACAGCTGACGTTGCTGTGCTGCAATTTCTTGTCTCGACCTGAGCCCACGCAGGTCCATTGCTGCACAATTTGTGCAGTGACGCTCCGTAACTGGGGCCAACGTGAGCATCACATAGGCCAGCAGTGAGCAGCAGCAGGGACTGAATCTTCTTGTTCCTGAAGGTGTGGGGTGGACCTCCATACCATACCGTGCCTGTGCCCAGGATGATAAGCCACCTGCCTGGGGGACACGGCTCCTCTAAGGAGATCCAGCAGAGATGTCCTCAGCAATAAGGATGCAGTTCAAGGCATAGGATGCCTGTTGCAACCACTGCACCCCTGCGGCATCTGTTTACTGCCCTGCTGCAGAGCTGCTGCTTCCCATCTTGGCTGTCGCGAACTACTGCAGATGTTTGCTGGGTTTGCTTCCCAATTTTTCTTTTCTGGCAGATGCTGCACCACCTAGAGCTAGGGGAGTGGGAAGGGCCCCATTGAACTCCCCTGCTTTAATGCCACTAGTTTTTGCTGGAAGGGTACAAGGCCAACACACCGAGATCTTTACAACTGTGCTGTAAATGCACCAAATTCTCCCTCTCCAATGTGTTTTGTCAGCCTGAAGCCCCTGTCCTGCGGGTGACCCCAGCACTGCTGCCTGCCCCAGCTGCTGCACATATATAGAAAAAAAATGAACATATATCGTGTTCTTTTTGTGCCAACCTCTGATGTGCCCCATCAGCCTGCTCTTACCTGGAGAGCCACAACCTTATGGTCTGGATCTTCCTTTTTTTTCCTTTTTGTTTTGGTTAATGTTTTGCTTTTTTCCTTTTTTTTTAACATCAAAACTGCCTCTGGATGACCCAAAGGCAGTAAAACAGGTGTGCAAATTACCCCAGCCACAGAGAAAGCCTCACTGTCCTTATCGAGTCTTTAAATTACTTCCACTGATGTGATGGCACGTTCAGTTGTTCAAAAGCAAAGCCCGACCATAAACTTTAACCCATCGCTTTTATCACATAGCATTAAATTTAGTAACACCACCAATTATAGTAAACGCGACATATAGTAGGCAATAAGCACGGCAATTCTGTATGACAGTAGCATTATACATAGTTCTTACACTTCATTAATAAGTAACATACTTAGCAATAATGCAAGCAATGTTTGCAAATAATGTAAATGATGCCCATCACAAAACGTTAAGATTCATGCTACAAGGTGCAGTCACCCAGGGTTGAGGGGCTGGATGCTGTGTTTAGGATTCCTGGCATTTACCTATTTTGCACACTCAGGTAATGAGAAGCTACGAGAGCAGTTTGGAGCAGCTTCTTGCCAGGAGCCCTGGAGAAAAGCCACAAAACCCTGCGGCACTACAGCACACCCCCAAAGCACTAACAAGGGTGCGGCGTGTGCTGCTGTCCGGAAAACAGTGAAATTGGTATTTCTAGAGTGCTTTACCTGGGAACAGCAGTGATGCCTTCAGGCTGAGAGTTGCCTGGACCCACGGCGGTGCTCAGCCACGCACGTGGAGACACATCTGTCATCTGCATGTTTCACCTCTGCATCACACCACGTTCCCTGGATAACTGTGGGATGAATCTATCTGGCTGAGCTGCTCTGTTTGCCCTGGCAAGGAAAGCCCTGTGTTTACAAGCCGCATGAAACACACATGCCCTTGTTACCCTCAGACATATTCAAAGATCATCTGAACGTGGACAAGAGAAAGTACAAACAAGCTCCAGGTTGGCAAAGCTGGGGTCCTAGCAATGAAGATGAGGATGGCCAGGCTGGCCCCACCAGGAAGATGCCCGTGGGCCAGCTGCCATTTCCCCTTTGCCCTTTCGATCTCTGTGCCCTTGGTCAAATCACTTAACTGCTGCCTGGCATGGCTCGCCAGCCATGGGGTGGGTCAGTATTGCTCCTGAGCTGTGCTGTGTTGAAACCTATATCCTACAGCCTGCGGTCCCACAACCAGCTGTCAAACATGAAAGAGATGGACGGGCTGATCATCCTGGTGGAGTCGGGTGTGGTGCTCTAGCATGTAGGAGCGTTGTGCTTCAGTTTTCCAAGCTAGCAGTCAAGGTGTGATGCTCTGACAGCCCCTTTGGGAAGTGACTGCAGTGGGAGGCAGATTTACACACTGACCTTTCCCATCCGTGAGCCTTGGGACCAGCCTCGAGCTGGCCTCTGCTAACTGGCACATCCACATCCAGACACCCGTTCGGAAAAACAGAGGGGCCTGAATCCGTTAGTGTCACTGAGACCTAAATATGTGCTTAAACTGCCCAGGGGCAAGGCTCTGGAGGAGTGTATTACAGCCCAGCTGGCGAGGCAGCCCTGGGCACTGGCTTGCAGCATCCAGCCCAGCAGGGAGGCTAAGAGGGGCCAGGAAGGGATGGGAGAGCCCTGGGATAACTTCATGCCTTTTGCCAGCAGACCTGGCCAAGGGAGGCTGGTGGCCGTGGGGCTTCCAGCCTTTGGCATCCAAGGTTTCCATGGAAGTCACCGGGCTGCTCCTGGGGAGGTGACTGATGCTCACCCATGCCTCCCCACTGCTGCACCAGCCACTCCGCACCCCCTCCCTGGGAAGCCGGATTAAGGCAGGGTTCCGCTCTGTAAGCAGCAGCGGGGAGGACACGACAGGCTACAAGCCACGGAAAGGCCACCTGGCTCTCTCCTTTCGGTATGTAGATGGCCTTTGCCCCCTCAAACTGCCTCCAGCAGGCTGGGAAGAGTAGGGGGATAAAAGCATCATCCTCCCTTGGCCGGGGACCCACAACGGGATGGGGATCCTGGAGGGGGACATTGGTCCTGGCCAGGAGTTTCACAGTGCCTGAGGGTTTCAATTTGGGATATTGGGTCAGGGCTCTCATTTGTTTTCTGATTCAAACTTGAGCAGCCTGTTAATTGTCTAATCCTGCCAGCCCCCATTGTGGAGGCATTTAACCACAATGCAAAGAAACAGTGCTTGTAAATGCCTGGGTATCCACACACAGCAAGCAAACAAACACGATGGACAAAGATCTCAGCTGGAAGGACAAATATTGGGGAAAACTTCAAAAAGCTCAGCCTCGAGGCCCTCCCCCTTGCAGCTACACCAGCCCAAGAGGGGAATGCAGGTGCTGCGGCTGGAATCAATGCCTGCATTAATGCAATGAACTTTTCTCCTCCAGTTAAAGTTTTACTTTACTGGAGGAGACCAGTGCAAAGATTAGTGGTCTTACGCTCCTCTTTTTTTTTTTTTTTTTTTTTTTTTTTTTTTTTTTTTCCCCTTCCTCTGTAGAAAGTACATTTTGTGCCCATGTGAAGCCTGGCTGACTGAGAGCATCATCCAAAGAGTCGCCGTAACTTGGCTGCTGGATCCATCCGGGGCTTATCTGGAAGGTAAAGGCATTAATCAGCATTAATCACCTTCTCAGCTGATTCAGACTTTGGCATGTCTGCTATGGATGCTGCCATCCGCCCTGGCCCTGCAGCTCCTCTCGCTGACAACGTCAAGGACAGCAAAGCCCAAGCCCGAGCGAGACCAGCTCAGACCAGCTTTTGCAGATGTGCAAAGTTCGTGACTACCGAGTGAGCCAAGCCAAAGGGCTGCAATATTTGGCAGCATCAGCAGTATTTGACAGCGCAGCAATCGGCTGGTGGTGCTGAAAGGCTCAGCATTCAGGCCATTGTGGGCTTTTTAACGAAAACATAGGTTATTGTAATATTCTGGGTAATTTTGCTGTGTTATATCTCCACATACACATACAGCCGTCTCCTCTGAATGCTCGGGATGCATATGTACAGGTGTGTACTAGCATTACAGCTACGTGTTGAGGGGGCTGTGTGCGTGCAGGTATGTATGTACATAGAGAGAGAGAGACCTGTATACATCCGTATTTATGTATGTTTGGCTGTGTATGTTATATATACTCACATCATAAATATATTCTAAAGCAGATGCCAAGTGCTATCTAAATAAAACACTCTTAGTCATTTTCTAGCTTCTTTGCTACATATGCTGGAAAGGTTTCTTCTTGCTAATTCAGCAAGAGATTTGTAATGTAGCACATAAACCCAGCACAGAAGCCAAGAAAGGTGTTGAACATCTCGAAATAGGCTGTAGCATGTACCCAAGTCCCTGGCATGTCACATCAGACTGTTCAACTGAGGGACAGCCCCAAATCAGCCTTTCAGCTGGATCATTTCAATTTCCCAGGTCCACTCTATGTCTTTGCAGGTCTCCCGTTGTTTTGTTTGTCCCCCCAAATACAGGGATTGGTAGTGGCTGCTCTGAGCCAAGCAGTGGCCAAATAACACATGGAAGGCTTGGGTTTCTCATTAACTCCAGAGTTGATATAGTCCCATCTCTCGGAGCACCAGCCAGTTTTGCTGCCTCCATCCCAGCCCTGCTGTCCCTCCTTCCCTGCCCAAGCTCTCACCTCGCTCTGCAGCCCAGGACAGTGACCGCTCCCGGGAGGACAGCGGAGGAGCTGCGGGATGGACAAGAAAAGCAAAATGCAAGCAGAGAAGGTAACCATGGCTCGGTGGTATTTTTGCACTAGAATTTCTGCAGGAGCCCAGCACTGAGCAATGGCATTTATTGCTTGCCAAGACCAAAACCAAAAAAAAAAATCCCCTCCCCTAATTAATTGCTCTTTGATGTCTGCGTACTGAGCACAGGGGCAAAGGGGTCAAGGGATTATTTTTTATTTTTAAGAGCTCCATCAGCTCATCAGATAATTTTAACTGTGACAGAAGGAAATAATGCTTGAAACAGCATTGCTGTGAAAAACAGCGTTTTGGTCATTTTTTCCTAGCTGTTCTGCTTCAGCGGTGGTGCTGACCGTGCACTGGGGATGGGGAAGGGCACGTTGCTGCTGCTGCCTGCGCTGCTGTACCAGGCAGAGCTCCCGCTCGCTGCGAGTACCGGGGCGGGGACGGGCAGCGCAGCAGGGAGACCCCCAGCACACATTGCTGTTTGTGGGGCAACGCCATTCTTCCCCGGGGGCCTGATCCTGCCTGCCCCCAAGGGCTTTCCCTTCTCCTTTGGAGACAGCCAAAGTGCCTGTGCTGCTGCAGCAGCATCCCTGGGTGCCACTGTCCCGGCCAGCTGGGCAGCGGGGTCCCTTGAGACAGGGATGGGGTGCAGCCCCCCAGGTTTGGGCAGGGCTAGGACAGTGGGGTGAGGCTGTTCTCTGCTTCCTCCCCCAGCACCTCACGGGAACACTGGTCCTCTCTGTCTTCACTGCGGTATTGGGCTTCTTCCAGTACGGCTACAGCCTGGGTGTCATTAACGCCCCCCAGAAGGTAAGCCAAGCCCCCCAAGCCATGCACAGCCAAGGGACGAGGGCTTCAGGGCAGCTATGGCTGGTTTGTCCCTTGCAGAAGCCCTCAGGAGGGCTCTGTCCCTTCCCAGGCACTATCTCCTGCAGTACAAAGCCCCCATGATAAGGTAGTAGGGTAAGACAACAGTGAGGGCCCCCTGCTGCCACCCCCGCAGTGAAAGGCACGGGGCTCCGCACATCATGGTGCCATCCCCACTGCAACACAGTCCCTGTGCCCAGACCAAGGGATAGCACCTCTCTGCAGGTGCTGAATCCGGACACCATGCTCACCCCATCCCCAGGAGGCAGCATTGGATGAGGGGGGATGCTCTGCGCCTGCCCTCGTGGTCCCTCCCTGCTGGGGGTGTGGGTGCTTGGGAGCTGTGGGGAACCCCAAAATTTCACCCCTGTGGAGCCTGTGATGCAAAGCTTGTCCTGGGGCAGAAAAAAGCCCAAAACAGGGGTTGGAGGTGTTTATACATTTGAGCTGATGGCGTTTTTCCTCTTTGCCCATCACAGGTGATAGAAGCCCACTACGGGCATGTGTTGGGCATTGCCCCCCTGGACAGACATGCCACCAACGCCTCTGGGGAGGATGGCACCGTCCCCAGCATGGAGCCCTGGGGTGGCACCGAGGGCACGCTCACACCCTCAGCTGACAACGGCGAGGACCTCGCCACCTCCCCGCACATCCTCACCATGTACTGGTCCCTCTCCGTCTCCATGTTTGCCGTCGGCGGCATGGTCTCCTCCTTCACCGTGGGGTGGATCGGCGACCAGCTGGGGAGGTGAGAGGACCTTGTGTGCTGTGAGTCGCCTGCCACAGCCCAAGCCTTTTTGTTTGATTTTTCCCCTTGAACCATTTCCTCCCCGTAGAAATACAATTTGTGTTATTTTCCCCAATTTAATGAAAAAAAACCCTCAAACCTCCAAAATACTGTTCCAACGACCACAGAGGTCTGGCTTATTAAAATCCTCAATTATAAATCAGATGTTTTATTGCAACTTTTAGTGCTT
Source organism: Aptenodytes patagonicus (assembly GCF_965638725.1). Taxonomy (NCBI): domain Eukaryota; kingdom Metazoa; phylum Chordata; class Aves; order Sphenisciformes; family Spheniscidae; genus Aptenodytes; species Aptenodytes patagonicus. The sequence continues at coordinate 18,505,528 of NC_134954.1, forward strand.
CAGACAAGCAGCTGATGAGCAGCCTTGACTAAGTTCTGAATTCCCCCCTTTCTTTCCATGGCAAAAGGGAGAGGAGGGCATCTGAATGGAGTTTGCAGAGGATGTATAATATACTTTTAGCTACTGTGATTGCACCCCTGCCTGATATTTTTCAGTGCCTACGATCATTATTTTTTCACCTGTAGTGCTGATTAAGTCACTTAGTAGCTCTGATTGTATGTTGCGATGGCTGCTTTGGCTGAGAGAGGTGCCAGAACGAGCTGTGCTGCTGCTGCCTTGCAGAGTGAAAGCCATGCTGGTGGTGAACGTCCTCTCCATCGCTGGGAACCTCCTCATGGGGCTGGCGAAATTCGGGCCGTCTCACATGCTCATCATCACTGGGAGAGCAGTCACGGGGCTGTACTGCGGTAAGTCCAAGCAGGGTCAAGCACTGCGAACCAGCCCCTTGGTGGGTGCTGGGTGCTCCAAGGCTGCAGTTAAAAGTTTCCTATATTTTTTTAATCTTTTTTTTAGTTCAGAAGCGGTTTCACAGGTGGGAGTTTCCCTCTTCTCCCTATGTCTGTCCTTCTCAATCAAGGATCTTTCCCAGAAGTATTTAGTTTGGCTCTATCATGAAGTCAGATTATTTTACGTATCCTAGAAAGGAGCGAGTCCCTCCTCTGTATCTCAAGGCTCGATCTTGGTGGTGGCTGTTGTAACAGTATGTTAGTAGCCATGCTGTTTAACAGGTTCCCTAGACAACAGTAGTATCTAGCAGATAGTATAGCAGCACTGTACATAGAGAGGATAAGATAGTAGGCAAATAATATGGAATTACATTAGAATTAGCTTAGAAATAACAGCTCATGATCACTATTACTGGTATGCAAATACAATACTCCACTCTGAAGGTTCAAGGCAAGTTTTAATAAAGCTCTTTACTCTGTGATAACTTCTCCCAGCTCCATGCTCATATGTAGGTGTTCAAGTGTAAAGGCTTCCTGGCTCGGGGCTCTGAATCCGGGGATATCCGAGCACCTTTGCAGGATGCGGGTGGTTCCCAGCCAGGCACAAGGGACTTGGTGGGATGTGGGATGCAGCACATGGGCTCCATCCTCCTTTCCCGTTCGGGAAGCGGTTTCTGCTGGTTGCTGAGCTGTGGTCTAGAAGAGGTGATGCCCACATATGCTTGGTGCAGGGCTCTCCTCCGGACTCGTGCCCATGTACGTCAGCGAGGTCTCTCCCACGGCCCTTCGAGGAGCGCTGGGAACGTTGCACCAGCTTGCTATCGTCACAGGTATCCTCATCAGCCAGGTAAGAAGGAAAGTGCACAAGTCCAGAGAGGGTACTTCAGAGATTAGGGATACCCCAGTGATAGACTGGGGTGTCACTCCAAAACTGAGGGAGAGTGTGAAGCAATCTGCTCTAATGGGCTTAAACTCCTACCTTGAGTCAGAGGTGTCCTTAACAAAGATGACTTTGTTAAGGACTTATGACTTTTTCATGACTTCTCATGAACTAAAAAGTACTACTGCAAACAATTTCTCCCCTCCCCTGTGAAGTTTTTGTACGCATCTCATCAGAGTCAGGCTGGATCCTGAACATGAGATCCCTGATATTCAGGTGCTCAAAAATGGCTTCATCAGAGAAGCAGGGAGTCCAACATCCCCATCAGCATTTCCCACCATGGCAGGAGTCCCAGCTACATGACAGGCTGACATATAAATGTACTGAGAACCAACACATCCAGAAAAACTTAACGTAACCACAAAGTTCATCTAATCTGACTTAGCCAAAGACTACGGACAGACCATGGGGGAAAAAAGCTCACAAGGTAGGTCCTGCCAGCTTCACTGGCTGCGGGAGCACAAAAAATGCTTTGCAAATTGTGGAAGGAAAAAAGTTGCAAGTACTCACAACCCCTCTGGAACATCTTTTTCAATGCCATAATCACACACTGAAGCAAAGCTCAAGTCAGCCTATTTGCTGAGCCTCTCGCTGCACTGCGGCCCCGGTGCTCAGACTCTGCTGGTTAGCAGCCAGGCAGCTGGGGCATCCCACACTGTGTGGACCTCCATCCAAGCTCTGCACCTTTGTGGGACTGCTTAGGACACATATGCCCATAAAAACCCATACCCTAAAAACCCAGGAGAGCAAGGTCTGAGGAGAAAACATTTCATTGGCATATGTGTATTTGCTGAGCTGTTTACGCAATGGTTCTGGCCAGGCACAGGTCTCCTGCTGGTGGCACATCCCAAGGAGGACTGAGTCACCCCAGAGTGGGGAACAGGCTTGCAGAGGTTTGTCCCACAGCACCTGTAAGCCAAAGTCTTGCTCATGACATTTTTACGCCATCTGTTCATTCCCTCCTTGTAAATGTGCATCATAACTAAAGAAATCAAATTGTTAGGACTGAGAATTGGTATTTGCTTCTAGTTTTCCTCCAGGTTGTTGCTTCGAAATGCCATAGTGGTCAATCACTTTCTTTTTCTAGGGTGCAAAATAAGCCATTCAAACATGCCTCAATTATTCCAGGTCCTCGGACTAGACTTCCTCCTGGGCAACGACGAGATGTGGCCCCTGCTCCTCGGTCTGTCCGGTGTGGCTGCCCTCCTGCAGTTCTTCCTGCTCTTACTGTGCCCCGAGAGCCCCCGATACCTTTACATCAAACTGGGGAAGGTGGAAGAAGCTAAAAAAAGTAAGACACACGTTCTGGTCTTGTCTGGAATTGTTTTTATACTATACATAGTATTAAACACAGAAGGAAAAGCCCGGCTGAGGGCTCACACATGTAACTGGGTATAGTTGCTCCATCCCACGCAGCACATTTGCACGAGGGATTTTGGATACCTGCATATAGTCACTGCCTAAGGCATGCTTGCTTCTACGTTGTTGCGGGTGGTGTGAGCCTTAGCATGTTACTCCTTTCCATCAGAGAGATTGCATCTAGCAGATGCCACCCCCAAAAGCCCATTCAGTTGGAAGGAATTTCAACCAGGTGTAAAAATGACATCTTCTGGGAGACAGCTGACCTCTCTATCCGTGGTGCTATTTGCAACTACACAGCAAACCCATAGCAGTTACTGCAACCGCTTATACATCTTCCAGCGTGGCCCTCCTTAGTTGGTTCCAGCCGTCTCTACAAGGAGTAAGAGCAGTCAATGATAGGACACAGCTGAAACTGAGGTGAGAACCCAGGATCGAGTAAAACAGAGTACGTCCACATGCTTGGGGGCAGAGTTGCATGCCCATGCTCTGAGCTGCTGAAGTATAAATTAGCTCTGGACCAGAAACTATTGAGATATGTTTGCATGGGACTAATAAGCATTGCTGAGGGATGAGGCTTGAGCGTGGTGTCTCAGAGCTTTCGTAGAACTAATGTGCTGCTGCCCCTTGCCAAGCAGACACACCTTTGATCCTTGATGTGCCATAGGAGTTCTCAGAGCAAGAGGACACTACTGTCCATGTGGTTGGCTTACCCTGAGTTTTGGCTAGAGAGATTCTTGTCCTTACTCTACTCCTTATCTACCATTGAAAATAAAATGTCAATCTTTTTTTTCTTAAGGTTTGAAAAGGCTCAGAGGAAACTGTGACCCGATGAAAGAGATTGCTGAGATGGAAAAGGAAAAGCAAGAAGCTGCTAGTGAAAAGAAAGTCTCCATAAGACAGCTTTTCACCTCTTCAAAGTACAGGCAGGCTGTCATCGTGGCGCTGATGGTGCAAGTATCTCAACAGTTCTCAGGAATCAACGCGGTGAGTCTCCCAAAAACATTTGTCTTTAAAGAAATCCACACTGACCATGAAAAGGCAATGCTGGCTCTGTCCAAGCCATGCAGAGGTGAAGAGAAGGCTTTCCCGTGAGTGCAGTAGGCTCCTAGGCCACCGTCATTGGTATTGAAGGTGGACCTCACCACCAAGCCGGGCTGCGGGAGGGCAGGAGCGGAGAAGGGTGCGAGGGAGTTCAGCACAAAACCAGCTGGTACGGTGGGTCCATGCTGAGCTCTCCCGTGACCCTCCGCCTACCTGAGTTCGTCAGCAGTTTGTTCTCTTTAATCACTACATGCTCACCCCAGGAACCGCAGAATCACTATCTTCTAGCTATTTTTCGCTAAACAGTTTTTGCATCACCTCCTGGGATACCAGAAATCACCATTTACACCCAGGACCATAGAGCTTCCTTTTCAAAATCGGCTAAGACTCAAATTCTTGAAAGTCTGGTGGCAACTTTAAAAAGGTTGAGGCCTCTGTCCTACCGGCTTTCAAAACTCTAAGAGCATTTCTGCATTGCAAGGTGGAGCAGCACGCGGGGATGCCCAGCCTCGTGGGGCTGAGCTGGGGATGAGCAGCCCCATGGAGCCCAGCTGCCGTGGCTCGAGGCCATGCCCAGCCCCATCCACCAGCCACGGGGTCAGCCACCCATTTACCTCCTGCCCTTAACTTCCACCAGGTAGGAATTGCCTTATTCTTGGAGAGAAGGGAGAAATTTGAGTCATTCCAGCATAGCAAGAATATTTTAAAATTCATGTAAAACTCGGTCATATTAAGGTATTTGTCTCCAGCGCTCAGTGCTGGTGATCTGGTTTTCAAGATTAAACACGGGACTACATGGAAGAAAACAGTTTTAAATGTGCAAATGCAGTAGCTCAGGAGGGGAATTTCAATGGGATTTTTAACTCCCTCGGGCTCCTTTGAAAGTTTCAGCTTTAATTATTATAACAAGCCATTAAAAGTTGAAAAACTAATCATAATTAAATTACTTCACATCTCAGCCAAGCAAGTGCAACTCTTCCCTCAAGAGAACAAAAAGTTCCACCAGCCCTGTTGCCTAATCCTTCATCCTAATGTATTTTGATAGATATTTTACTACTCTACAAACATTTTTGAGAGAGCTGGAGTTGACCAACCAGTTTACGCAACCATTGGTGTTGGAGTGGTGAACACAGTCTTCACTGTTATCTCTGTAAGTAAATATTTCTGCCCCCTAGACTACAAAAACACGTAAGCCACAATGTGGTTTTGAAACATGAGTTTATCCTGGAGCTGGGGCTGGGATTTGCAGTTTTGCAGGGCTGACCCTGCCCACCTTACAGGAAAAATCATTCCCTGGGCAAGTGTCATTTGAAAAATCAAGCCTTGAAATACAGCCCGTTGCTATCAAACAGCACTGCTAAATGCCTCATGAGTGAAAACTGCATCACCGGGTTCAGGGAAGCTCTGGCAGCTCAGTATTTCCCCCCAGAATAAAAGTTGCCTTTGAGATTGAAATCCTGTGGGTCCTGTTCCCCTCGGGGAGAAGGCAAGGGATTGGGGTTGTGATGGGGACGCCAGCAGCTCACAATCTCCCTCTTACCTGTTATCTTTCAAATTGTTTTCTGCATGTACATAGCACCAGCATGAGTGATATCCAAAGGCTATTCCACAGTAATAAAAGTAATCTAGCACCTATCCTCATGGTATCTATGCAGTACTCCGCAGCAATAAAAGGATGGTTCTGTTTTCACAGCCTTTCCTTTCATTTGTCTCTCTCCTGAGAGTATTAACACAATTCCTATCAGCAGGCAATTATTTTTTTAATGTGGCCATTAATATAAGAAGATCAGGAAATGCCAAGCCCATTTCCCTCACATCTCTAGAGAGACTTAGGGAGCAAAGGACTTCCACCCACCACAAAGCAGGACTAGCTGCAAGGTAGAAATACACAGCCCTAAGAGATCTTAGTCCAGCATGCATGAGAGAGGAGGTCTTGGGGTGAACCTGCCATCACAGGTCCCGTACAGAGGAGAAAACGTGATGTTTATTGTGAAATAAGGCACGAAGGCATGCGGCTGAAAGAGGTCTTTCTCCAGCTTGGAGGCTCTCCTGCAATTCGATCTCCACCCCAGGGCTGTGGTACTTGCAGCCTCGGGCATTTGCTCTTTGCTTCTTTTGGCCATGAACCATGAGCACTTAAAAATTACCTGCATTTGTCAATAAATGACAGACCCCGATCAAAAGGCAGAAGCACTGACAGCTGGGTGGACCTTGGCAAGGGGAGAAGGGAGCACAGAGGCTCACCCTCTGCAACTTCATGAGTTAGCAGGATGAACTGCCTCCAGCAAAAGAGATGGTCTCTTGGAAGCATAAATCACTTGTTGTAATGGCAGGAAAAGTTGAGCTGATGGCCAAAGTGTCCTTCCGAGCAGAGGGGAAGGAGCAGGCAGCCTCAGAGGCTAGTGCATGGTATCTTAGGGCAGGCCAGATGCACTGTCCTCTGGAGTTACCTACATCTCCCCATTGCGTGAAGTGATTGGTACAGACTTAGATGTCAAAAGTTGGGTGAGATGACTGGAGTCCACCAAGAGAAGTTGAGAAGGAGCAAACTAAGCCTTGTGGCTACCAGGGAAGCAAAAGGAGTCTGAGAGCAACTGGAGGAAAAATCCTGACTCCAGCTGCGACACAACTATCCCTCCCCTAAGACAGGCAAGGTGCAATGGCCTGTGATGTGACTTGAATCATGCTACATTTTGAAGGCTGCTTCCAAACTAATGCAGACCTAGTAAGTTTATTCTTCCTGAAAAAAAAAAGAACAAAAAAAAGAACGGAAAAAAGTCCATAGCAATACATGCGTAGGAGTGGTGGGAAGTCTTGAGAGCTTGGAAATGCATGAGCTCTGAGTATATGTGGTTTTGCCTTGCCCTCGGCAGGGTGGCTGCTCAGTCTAGCCCCCTAACAGCCACCAGCAGTTTCTGACACTTGGAAACCAGCACATAAATCTCTACCATGAGACCTAAAAGAGCAGGAGTGTGGTGTTGTAGTGGTAACAGGTTGCTCATTGCTAATGGACCTGATCAAACCTCCTGAGAGCTTCAGTGCTGGAGACTGAGCTGCTGCACGTGTTTCTACAGGTCTTTCTGGTAGAGAAGGCGGGCAGGCGGTCCCTGTTCCTGGCTGGTTTGATGGGCATGTTAATAAGCGCCGTGGCCATGACAGTTGGACTTGTGCTCCTGGTAAGGATTTCTCCCCATTTTTTTCTCCATGGTTTGCAAACAAGAGAAGACAAACCACCCTTTAAAGTGAATGTTTTGCATTTTCATCTCAAAGAAGTTCAGAAAACATTTGTCCTTAGAAGGGACACTTCAAAGTGGCCATAGCTGGAGCCACCTCTGGTTACAGCAGTGCCTGAGGACATTGCACTTTTTGGCCCCTGAGATACCCCAATGCTGCTAGAAAGGACGTGTGTCCCCTGTCCTCTCCCTGAGCCTGCTGACAACCTCAGCTCCTTACACAGCAACTGCGCTATTCCCACGGCATAATCCCATGGCTGCTAAGAAAACCCAGGGCATACCTCCACGCGCAGTGTGTGCCCTAAACCCTCAACCTGCATCTCCCTGGCTCGGTGCAGGGATGCTAGACTAGCATCTTGTCATAAAAAAAGGGACAAATTATTCTTCTGACACCCAGGAGAGGGGTCAGGCTGTGAGACAAGGGGCAAAACAGGCAGAGGATGGAGCCAGCCCCCATCAAATTCAGTCCAAACCACTGGTGCAAGCCCCTGTCAAGATGTAAAACCAAATAAGGGGTGGCCTCCTTTACTGAACACCCTGGTTATTAAAGACAACACCATCCTGCCTCTTCCTGGCCATGCTGCAGGCAAGGAGAGGGCTCAAGGGTACAGCTGAGCTGATAACTGTGAGCTCAAACATCTCTCTGCAAGCAGCAACGCTGGCACCACACACCCAGCCAGCACCCGACACAAGAGTTTAAAGCTTTAATTATTCATGTCCAGCCTCCGCTTGTCTGAATAGAAAGAAATTTCTGAAAAAGAAGGCTAATTAAAGTAATTAGAGATAATTAATGAGAGTCATGTTGGGACTGTAACACCGAGTGCACCCTCTTGCAGAGCCAGTTTGCCTGGATGAGCTATGTCAGCATGGTCGCGATCTTCCTCTTCGTCATCTTCTTTGAAGTTGGGCCCGGGCCCATCCCCTGGTTTATCGTAGCCGAACTGTTCAGCCAAGGCCCGCGCCCCGCCGCCATTGCCGTCGCCGGTTTCTGCAACTGGGCCTGCAACTTCATCGTGGGAATGTGTTTCCAGTACATAGCGGTAAGAAATCCCTCTAAAACCATACAAATAAGTGACTGGCACAACCTCACTGCTGGGCTCCCGAAGCAACCCAGCGGGATGTGGACATGCCTCCCAGATTTCCATCCCCAAGCCCCACTGGGCACCTCAGCCACCCAGGGTAAGAAGGGGAAGCCATCCCTGTGGTGCTGATGGTGGTGTCCCCTGTTCTCGCTTCCCCCACTGCAGGATCTGTGTGGACCATACGTGTTTGTGATCTTTGCGGCTCTGCTTCTAGTCTTCTTTCTGTTTGCATACTTCAAAGTACCGGAGACGAAAGGAAAGTCCTTTGAGGAGATCGCGGCTGTATTCCGCCGCAAGAAGCTCCTGCACAAAGCCATGACTGAGCTGGAAAACCTGCGAGGCAGTGAGGAGGCATAGACATCGCCACGCACCCAGAAAGGAGGGACTGAGCATGGACCTCCTTCAGGCACTGCAGGAAGAACGTTGAGCAAAAGTCTAATTTCACAAAAACCTTGCAGCTGGCAGACCAGAAGGACCCATTTGTCAGGTGCCTTCTGGCTGCTGAGGCTCACACCTCCAAGCCACAGGTGCTAACCTGGCATTTTACTCTGAAATACTCGGTACAACTGGGCTGCAGGAAAAGCCAGGGAAGGACAGGAGGAATATGTTACATGTGTGTCTCCGTGCCCCACTGGAAAAGCCCGGTGGGACAACGATCTTACTAGTTGGCAAAGCATTACATTGAGCAGGGTCATCACTCAGCTGGAATGAAGGAAAGAGGGGTTGGCTGATGCTGTAGTCTCATGTTTTCACCTTTTTGTCCCATGCTTGCTGCTTCCTTCTGCTGAGTGATCTCATGACTTGAGAATGCAGTTGTGCCACCAGCACACAGCACTGATCGCCTGAGGTGCTAAGGAAAACAGACTGAGCAAACTCCCCCTTACTCTTGCCTGTGTAGAGGAAGAAGGTGGATCCCACCTGAATCGGTTGGGATGCACCTGGCTTGCTTTGCTATCCGTGCATTATGGAAATGCTGTCCAATCTCAAAAGGATTTCTCTAAGTCACAACATTTTTTAAGAGAATCTTAGAAACTCTGGCTGGGCTGATGTGCATTTTTCTTCTTTTGTTTCAGCCAGACTATTTACCTCCTCTTTCCTCCTAGGAAGCCTTTCCTCCCTCCTTTATCCCTGCTGCAGCACAAGATACAGCACATCATTGACCACACAATGGGCCCAGGCACTCCGGGCCCCCAGGTCAGGAGACTCAAGTCCTGCTGCCATCCCGCCCATGGTGTGACCATCACCAGGTCACCCCCCTCACTGCTCCTCCTTCCCCACCCTCTGTGTCTGCCTTCCCTTCCTTTTGTACAATGCTTAGACCCACAGGCTCCAGCTTCAGCTGAGGCCTCAGGCTGCCCGTACCGTAACAGTTAATGATAACCCAGAGGGGAAATGGGTATTGCAGCATTAACTGGAAGGTGCCCCACTGATCTGACCCACACTTTGCGCCACTTAGGGTTTTGCTGGCTGAATGTGCTTCAGCCAAGATAGTGTGCAAGCAGGAGGTTGTGTTGTTTCTATAGCCTTGTTTGTGCTCGTTTTCCTTCTTTATGAGATACTTTTATGTGACAAAATCAAACTGCAAGGATTTTTCTTCCTTTTTGGGGGGATATGTTGGAATCATTGTAAAAGCCTGCTCTCGTTTGCTTGACTTTTAAGATTTGCATGTTCCTTGTCGTGATACCAGGTTACTTTCTAGCAACTTTCTCAGGATAGAAACCCATTATTTATTTAGAGATGAAACACCAGCACTGCTTGGTCACTGCAAGCTCATCGCAACTGCCAGTGAAACAGTGACCGTAACGTAACAGAGGATCAAGCATAATGAAAAGCATGAGAATAGATGGGCCAAGGAGGATCATAGGCTGCTGCTATGGGTTTGGTTTTAGGGAAGGTTCGTGCTCCTTTCCATGTGCCTGAACTTCTTTCCTTTGTAGACTTTACTCTCTTGGTATTAAGACCTTAAAGCAAATGCTGGTCCGTTCCAAGTGGCTGGAAGTGTAGCCATGAGGTGCACTGGGACAAGTGTCTGGCCCTGGTATATGCACTGAAGCAGTAAGATTGCACCAAAGGCTTTCCTGGAGTGACTGCTGGGATTTAACTAGAGGAGAACTGGGTCAATGCTGTCATGTGCTACAGCAGCAGGGGACCTGGGACTGACATGGGGCATGCAGGGCGGGTGGGAACCAGGGCCCAGGCTGCAGTGCACAGAAGAGAGCAGCAGAGCTGGGGCGCAGGCTCTGGGTCGAACCGTCAGTCTGTGTGCTGCAAACAGGTCTCCCCAGGTGAGACTAGCTAAGACGGCAGGCTCAGAAGCTCTCCATGGTGTCTACTGCAGTTAGTTAAATATTATAATGGATTGTCTGAATGTAAAAAAAAGGAAAAAAAAAAAAAGAGATGGGTTCTTGCTTTCAGTAATGTTATCAATGTCTGTTACATAAAGGTGACAATGAACAACATCTACGGCATGTGTTGGCTTGCGCTGTTGTTTTTTTTTTCCCTCTGTACATCTCGGACGTATGTCCAACTCCAGATGGGAGGTATTTTCCTGGCAGGGCACATTTGCTCCATGGGTGGTAATTGCTGTGCAAGCCCTCAGCTAAATCCCTTTGAAATGGATGGTCCAGAGGTGAGACTGCAGGGTTGGGAAGCAGCCCTGGAGCCGGTGGGAGCTGGCTCTGTGTTGGGATGAACCCTCACTGGAGGTGTGCCAGCATCTAACCCCAGCTGTCCCCACCACCCACCTGTAAAAGCCCACTGTAAAGCACACCTCTGCTTGCATGGACGCTCATGCAGCTCAAAACTTGGTGCTGGGGCCTCTCTAGGCACGATAGGCAGGAGGAGCATTTGGGGCGCCATGGGGTTTGAAGCAGATTTGTCCCTGCTCTGAGGGCAGAGCCAGGCTAGGTTCCCTCCAGGAACAGGAGGATGAGACAGCAGAGGCAGGGTGGCAGTGAGGGTGCTGGTACCAGGGTCCTGGACATCCCCACTCGGTCATTCTGAGCCGGCCAGTCTGTACAAACAGAACAGCTCGAACTATGGCTGCACAACAGCTGTACAGGTGGTTTAACATGAGAAAGGCTGTTCAAAACTGCTTCGCTAAACTTCTGCTGAGCTTCATCCTAATGCCTGAGGGGCACCAGCCAGTGACACTGTCAGTAACTCAGCAGTGAGGGGTCATTTATTTAGCAACACTCTGAGCAGCCAGTCTTTGTTTTCCTGTGTGTTACTAGGTGAATGATAATAGAAAGCCTGATCCAATTACTTTAGTACAGCACATACATTAGTTTAACAAAGCCCACAACACTAACATTACCCATAGTTATATTCCTGAACTTCCCAGAAGATCTACCTGGGGGTTTAGAGGCCCTTAAATAAAATGACTCTGTAAAAACAGTTGTCAGCTGAAAGCTATGTGTACATTTAATCAGACTTTCTCTCCTCATTTCATCCCACACCTCTGTGAAGCTTTTGGCTGAGCTATAGTAAAGACCACGTAGCTTGAAGCAGGAGTCTCAGAGCCAGCAGACTTCACATGCCAATAATTGATTTTTTTTCCCCGGTCTGCTGCCAGCATGCTGTGAATCCTGCTGGCTAACAAGGCACACCCTGCACTTGGTCAGTGCCGAGTTTCAGGTTGTGCTTCCTTGCAGCAGCTGCTGCATATAAGGGAAGTCAGTCTTCTCCTTCCAGGTTGGGACCCTCTCTGACCTTCTTAGGCCGTAACTGGACAACGTGCCTTCATGCATTTTACTACTATCATTTCATGTATTTTATATTCCCCTGGAGATGATGCCTCGCTCATCCTGGGATGTTTCAAATCAATTCTGCTAATGGTTGCAGTGGGGCAGGCTGCAGCCTGGGACAGGATGTGCAGAGCTCGGCGCTGCTGAAGGCTGCAGCAACCCCTGTCCTCACCAGAGCTGCGGTGGAAGGATCAAGCTGATACGCTGCGCTGAACTACCACAAGTACACTTTTAGCATGTATGATGATGCAGGAAGGGGTCATACGAGTTGGTTAAATTTGCAGATATGTTTACTTTTGTCTTGTCACATCAGGCTGGTAATTAGAACTGTACACTTTATCTGTCCTTGCTACATGCAAGTTCCAGTTAAAACTTGTTCTTGAGACACAGCTAGTTGAATCATTATTTTTATCTCTCAGTGTTACAGTTTTACTAAGTTGCTAATCATTAAGAAAATTTAAAAGGCTGAGTCATACTTATTAGCTAAATGGTCGTTACACTTTAGTTAACATGGGAAATATGTTCCCATACTGTGGCTGGCTAATAATGCTATATAATTAATAATCCCTGAGAAAGCATCTTGTCAGCCAGAGCTTTGACAGTGTTTTCCTAATGTGCTGAGATGACAGCCATTAAGACTTTTCTGTTGTGTCAGATAAATGGCTAACGATATCTAGTTTCCCACTCTCTAGGCATAATTTTAAAATTAGTTTGACTTCCCTAATCCAATAAACTCAGGACATTTGGCCCCATTAACACTTTCCACACTAATTTATCACAGATTTTTCTGCCTCACTTCAACTTGTTTTTCATCACTGAGAAGTGCTACCCTCCATCTCCTGAGTCAAACAGCTGATGAGGATGAAGCTGAATCAAGTACTACATATGCAGGGACCAAGCCTTTGAGGTATGATGCATTTTCTGAGGTGCTCAATGTCCTTATCTTTCACTGAAATCTATGGGACCTGAGGGATTACAAGGCAGGATGTCAGGTCTGGATCCAGCAGCACATGTAAGCATGAGATTTAATTTAAGGTAACTGAGCCTATGCTCAAGTGTTTCACTAAATCCTGAAGCAACACTGGCAAATTTTACCCAGAGGCACAGCCTGAACAGCTGTGCTGAAAGGGAAAGAATCTCCTCCCCAGCAGAGTAGCAATAGATCCTGGCTGTAGATCAGCAGTCCCTAAATTTTACAGGCTGTAGGTATAACTGCAGACCTGAGGCTTGGGCAGTGCCTTGTGGTTTCGCCCCCCTGTATTCTGTTCAGCAGAGAGCGGCTCTCGTGACTATGAAAAGCATCAGGGCCCCCCAGGTCATGGGTGGGATATCACTGTTCTAGCACCATTGCAGCCCCAGGAGGAGGGAACAGCCAGAGTTACTATGTGCTTTCTCTCTTCCTAGTGGGAGTTACAGGTGGCTCCCACTAGCTCAATGTCCCTGCACTGTCACCGCTTGCCTCTGATCTCCGGTGTGGGCCCAGGGTAATTCCCTGGATAATTCAGACAGTGCGGCTGTCTGCGCACACCTCATTTGAGCACATTTGTCTGGCTGGGCTGTTGTGTGGACCACCGAAGAGGTAAGGGTGACCACGGAGCAGGCAGAGGCAGTACTGTGGTAGTTTTTAAGCGTCCTGGGGCATTTAGCCCCTAATAATTGTAGGAACCATCCAGCATCCCAGCATCCCTTTCTCAAGGCCGATGCAAATGCAAGGTGAGTCACTGGCACTGCATTCATTCTTCGTAGGAGCCAGACGGTGAACAACAGGGTTAAAGCAGTGCCTGGAGCAGAGTGGGTGCCTATGGCAAAGTCACTACTGGGTTCACGCTACATGGAGAGATTGTATGCAGGAGCTCAGAGGGTCTGCTAGGCACGGCACTGGCCTGTGGAGGTGGGGATCATCGGTCCCCAGCCTCTCTTATGTCCTGCTGCTCAAGGCTGTGCCCAGAAGCCAGTGTGAACCCTCACCCCCAACAGTCAGGACACGTCGGTGGGATCCCAGGTAAGACAGCTCAGCAGTTGAGAGACGCTTGCTCAAGTTGGAATAGGTTTGTTTACACTGCTTTGCTCGTGACCCATTATTTCTAATCTTGTGACCTGAACCAAGTCGTGCTGAATGAGCCTCCCTCTACTTTCCTGTGGTGCTCACCCAGCGTCGAGGGGAGCAAGGCTGCGTAAACTGCTCACCGCCGCTCTGCAACTGGCCCTCTCTCAGCTAGCCTGAAGGGCTTTCCTTCAGCACCCTCTTCTGTCTTCCGAGCACCGAGGCCTCCACCTTTGATGTCCCAGGACAGTGCTGCCCTCCTTGATGTTCCCCAGAGAGATTTCTCCCAGAAGCTAGCGATGCACCAGGCAAGTAGCTGGAGTGAGGAGGCAGCGTAAGCTAGGCTGCACCCACGGCTTATGTTGGTGTAAACACCACCTCCTGCATTCTGGTGGGTTTGCTGGAAACAAGGTGGGATGTTTACCCCAGTGCTGGCTGAAATGCATACTCTCGAGGCAAGGCTTTAATGAGGTGTTTTAAGGCATCAGACATTTCTCCAGAACATAACTGAGAACAGATACAACTTGCTCACTTTAAACCTTCCAAAAGTTTTCTAACTCCAACCATTTCTGCAAAGCAATTCATATGAAGACTTCGATAGCAGAACCAAAGCTTGATAACATACTGAGTCTACTCAAAAGAAAAGATGTGTGTGTGATCCAGCTGTGCAACACTCTACACACACATGAATAAAAGGAAATACATTTAAATGTGAAAGGCCATGGCATTTACAAATATGCTTTGAAATCAAATTGCTTTTGTTGTATAGAAAAGTGGGATAATCACATTAGTATTATCAAGAAACATGTTTTAGAAAATAAATGTTGATCCAGACAAAGGAATGATGCCTGCAAGCAATGACTGACGGAGCTGATTTCCAAGTTTTTACCGAATCTCTGATAAAGGCTGCCTTGGAATATTTGTTTTGTGTCTCAGAAATAAATATCATCTACAGCTGCACTTCAGCAAGACTTGGTGTAGTACAGAAGATCTCTCAAGTCATCCAAAATGAATCTGTTAATTGTGGAAAATCAACCAAATTTATTATCTGATACTTGAGACAAGAAATTATCACTAGTGCTTAGCCCCAGGCTGCCCTGGTTTGGGCTCAGAACAGTTGGTAGTTCTCTTGCAAAGTATTTTATTAAAAGAAAAAAGCCACAGAGCATGTGCAACTAGTCATGCACTTGTAGATAAACAAACACACACTGCACATGTAAAAACACTTAACAGAATGGCCCAGACTCTGCTTATCAACTGACACAGAAGAAAAATGGGCAAGTTCCCCAGGGTAATGCATATCATCTCTAGGGTGGGCTGGGTGAGGCAGCATCCACTGAAAACCCCTGTAACAGAAGAGAGCCAGCATCTCGACCTGCTGGAGCATTATAAAGGGGTCCCGTGTAAATGAAAGCCAAACCTATCTCCTTGGTACATGCTGTGCAATTTGGAGTGGGATCTATGTAACCAAGGGCAGGACCACAGGCAAACAGATCACACAGATTAACATGAATTAAATAAAAGATCCCTTAGAAACCAATTTAAGATTTGACTTTAAAACTGGCTCCTGTAGCCACCCATTGGAACAGAGACAATAAACTCAGGATCTTGGGGCAGAAAACATAGGACAGCACGCTGCAGCCCACAGTGCTGACAGCAGAGGCCAGCTCTGACAGTGCTGCCGCACACACCTCCAAATTTCTGCATTTTACCGTTTGTCTGGTGTTTAAAGTAGGTGATCTGCATGGCACCGGGCAGGGCCAGGCCCCATCCACTGGCAGCTCCACAGAATGGTCTTCAGGTGAATTCGGTGAATTTGGTCAAACAGCTGAAGGTATTATGGCATCTGACTTGAAGAGTTTTAACAGAAATAACCATTTGGCCTCATTTTGCTCGGGATCCATCTGTCTGGCCTGGTGGCTACGTTCATCACCACACACCTCTCCTCAGCGCGGGGGGTGGATGCCGGAGGCTAACGAGGGCTGCGCCATTAGCGTTGCAGCTAAGGGGTAGGGCATGGAGCCATCCGAGTCCCATGTCCATTAACGAAAACAAGCTTTCACCATGGCTTCCAGGCGGTTTCAGGCCCTTTTGATTGATTACTGTGCACTTGCAAAACGCTCGTTTCTGATTACTCCAAAAGGGGAAACATTAAGTGGACAAATTAGTTTTGTATTGACAGTTAACCACATCTCACGAGGCAGCCTTATCCCGCCGGGCCGTAGCAACACCCACTTCTTCTCCAATTCGCTTAAAACCTACTTTTGACGCCGGGAGCCACCTGACGGCCCTCCCGAGGAAGCGGCCGCCAGAGCCACCCTATCGCCAAGATGGCGGGGGGGGGGGGGGGGGGGGGGAGGCGCTCGGGATGAGGCGCGCGGCGCCGCCTGGCGGCCGAGGGGCCGCCCCGCGCCTGCGCCAGCCGGGGTGGCGGGGGCGGAGGGGTCGCCTCGGTAGCAATGGCGCCGGCGCCGCGCGATTGGCGAGAGGGCGCGCTGAGCCCAACCGCTCTCCGTAGGCGCCGGCGGGGGGCGGGGTGAACGCGCTGGGTGGGCGAACGCGGGAAGCGCCTCCAGCACGTGGTCAGCCGGCGGGCGGGGGGGCAGGGGGCGAGGAGGCCGGCCCCGCCCCCTCGAGGGGGCACGGGCCAATGAGCGCGGCGGCCGGCGGAAGCGGGAGGGCGGGGCTGGGCGGGGTGCGGTGCGCGCGCTCCCCGCCGCCCGCCGCCCCTTCCCGCCGCCCGCCGCAGTGGTCGGGCGCGTGTGCGCGGCGCCGTGCCCCGCCGTGCCCCCGCCCCGCCCCGCCCCGGCTCGGCCCGGCCCCCGCCCGCCCGGCCTCCCCGACCGTCCTCGCGAGGTAAGAGGGGCCGCGGGGCCAGAGCCCGGAGCTGCGCGCGGTTGGCGGTTGGGCCGCGGCGCTGAGGGGACGGGGGAGGGAGGGCGAGGCAAGCCCGGGGGCGGGCGCCGCCGCCAGCGGGGGAGGGGGAGGGGAAGAGGCTGCGGGGGGAGAGGCTGGGGGGCCTTGGCACGTGGCGGGGCGCGCGGCGGCTCTCCGCCCGCCGGGCACGTGTGGCGGAGCGAGGCGGGCGCGGTCCGCCCTCCCCGCCCCGGGGCGCCGCCATCGCGCTGCCCCCGGCGGGGTGAGGTGGTTGGGTTCCCCCGTCTTCCTCCCCAGCCCGGCCCTGCCCGCCGCCGGGGCTCCGAACCGACGCTCTCGCTTGCGTGCAGCCCCCCCCGCCGCCAGCCCCCCACCGCCATGGCCGACGAGCTCGACTTCACCACGGGCGATGCCGGCGCCTCCTTCACCTACCCCATGCAGTGCTCGGCGCTGCGGAAGAACGGCTTCGTGGTGCTCAAGGGGCGCCCCTGCAAGATCGTGGAGATGTCCACCTCCAAGACGGGCAAGCACGGCCACGCCAAGGTGAGCGGCCCCAGGCAGGCTCTGCAAGCCCCAGTCTGTTGCACAGCCCGCAGTCTGTGCTCCTGCGGCTCCCGGCCCTCCAAGCGGCATTGCTGTCGAGTGGCATCGCTGTCGAACAGTATCGCTGTCTCGTTGCGTGGCTGGCCGAGAAGGAAGGGTGTAGCATTTCATTTGGCAGAGTGTTCTGTATCCTGCCTTTGCTTTTCTTGCAGCAGTGTCTCGTGAGTCTCTTCAGTCTACAGTTAGCTCAAGGATTTCCAGTAATGTAAAGGAGGAAGGATTGAGGACAGGGGGTTGGGTTGGTTTTTTTTCTCCCAACTTGTTAAAAAGCTTTACCGCTGGTAGCGATAAAACCTGTTTCTGTAGTGAGGGTAGAGTAAGTTCTGGAAGGGGGGGCTGATGAAATCACTAGGGCGTGGTTGGATTGTGCTGTCGCTACCCACCAAAGCACTTTTGTGTCTGCCTGTGCTAGCAGACTTTCACTATTGCAGCGCTCGACTTAAGCGCTTACTAGAATTGCCCACGTTCTGTTACATAATCTAGAAGAGCTCAGCGGACAATCGTTACCTCTGTGGGCCTGCTCTGGCCCTATTTTGCTAGCTTGCCTCGCTGCTTCTTTGCTTTTTTCAGCACTGAGTGAGGAGTACCTTCCCCCTCCTGCGTCCCAGCAGGGATATTCTTAGGCTGCTGTCTGAGGCTGCAGGCCTGCTGCCTAAGCAGTTGGCTTATGCAGCTGTCCAGAGCTTGGACCAAGGCTGAACGCCCCTTCGTTCATTCAACAACACTTCATGGTGGGTATATTAAAGTTTAGAGACAGATCTGTTACAAGCATAGACTAATTAGAGTTGTCAGTTTCCACAACCTTGTACAATACATGTAGGTGGGTAAAGTATTTAGGATTTGTCAAAGCTAGAGTATACCAAGCCCTTGCCAGTTTTTTTTCCTTTTTCCCTTCCCTTGCTTTTTTTATGGCTTGTTTTATTAGACAGATCCAGTTTTCTTAAATACTGAAACAGTTGTGAGAGTGAAAGGATCTGAGAAGAGCAGGCTATGAACTGGTAATCCAAGTGCTAGCTGCAGTGGATAGCTGCTGCTAGCAAAAAGGGAAGTGGGAGCTGCTTTAATTTCTGTGCACGACCACCTCTTCTTTTCCTCTTAACCTTCACGTTGTCACCGACACGGTTGTTTCTCAGAACAGCTAGAACTTGAAGTAAACGTTTTCTTAACAGCTGCATACCCTGAGCTCCAGCTTGCTGCTGTAAAACTACAGAAGGCTATGGCTATGGAAGATAACAGTGGCTGATCTTTGTTCTCATGTAGTGTTTCCATAGTGTGCTATGAAAGGGTGAGAGAGGCCTTTTTTCGGTCCTTGGGCTGCTTTCATACTGCAAGCAAAAGGGTCTAGGCAGAATCTGGTATTACACGTGATCTCTTCGTGGAACCAGCAATACCATCTTGCTTCTCTAGGACCAACAGTAACTGATGTTATTTTTCTTCTCTTATAGGTCCACTTGGTTGGTATTGATATCTTCACTGGTAAAAAATACGAAGATATTTGCCCATCAACTCATAACATGGATGTTCCAAATATCAAGAGGAATGATTACCAGGTGAGTGAACAGTCACTGTGTCCTCCACACATTAAGAGGCTTTATACTCCTAATAGCACACGTAAACTCTCTTCATCCCAAAACTTGCCTCTCAATTAATAAAGTCCTGTTGTCAGAATTAATGGAATTTGCCTGTCTAGACATGACATTGCTGAACTCATAGCATTTACTGAATTGTTAAAACTGTCGGAGCTCACTGAGGGAGAGCTCCTTACTGTACTAACAACCTCATGTTATAGTAGCAATCTTTAGAAATGGCAGGTAATAGACATAATTCAGAACCATGTTTTTTCTAGCTCATGTTGTAAGGTCACTTCTTTATTCTTTGTCATACTGGCATCCTTTAGAATCTGGAGAGAGGTTATCCCTGCTGCAAGTTATTATTAGTTAAAAGATATCAGGATCTCACTTCAAGTAAATTTGAATCTAAGTATATATTGTCATTTATAATTTCACCCTTACATAGGGTAGATGAATCAACAAGACAGTCTTAAACTGCATCTGATGCCAATTCTAACTTGCTACAGTGCTTTCTGCTCCTTGTGTGGATGCTGGCTTTAGTTGATCTCGAGTAATTTTGGTGCTCCTGAGCTCTGCTCTGAAATAGATGTATGGAGGGAACTTGGCAGACTTCTGTAACTTCTGTAATGCCTTCTGTGATATGGATAGTGAACTCTTGAAAGCAGCACAACTCAGGTTCTGAGTTGTAATGTCGGCTGTCTTCCCGTTGTCTTGGGAGTAGTTCTGGTCAGGAACTGATTCATCCACGTCAGTTGGAAAGCTGCAATTGCTTGACAAAGCCAAAGTTCAGAGTGTTAGCAACACTTCAGGACAGCTGAAGCTGTTTGAATAAAGTGTGACTAGCCTGTCTTAGGGCTCAGACCTTCCAAGAGATTCTTACTGTTTTCTTGGTGATCTTTCTCTTGGGTTCTTATTGCTACTGAAATTCTTGCTGTTTATCAGACTTGCTAGGGCTGCCTTTTAGGTTTACTGTTACGTGTTCTAAGTTCCCTAACCTGCTCTGTCAAAATAGCCGTTCCCCTTAGTTCAGGCTTTCGGTTAGGCTGAAAACAGCATTATAAAAGTGGTCCAGAGCTTGGTGGATGTTTCCTAATTCGTTCATTAGCCTTTAATGTAAATGGTAGTATGTCATTGTACAAATGAAGGTATAGAAGTGTACAGTTCAACCGTCGTGTACTTTGTACACTTTATAAAAGCAGTGCTGTTCAGTGAACACCGTTCCAGTTAGTGTTTCTAACTCACCCATGTAAAAAGCTGAACCAGTGACCTGGAAGCAGTACATTTTCTAAATCATAAGGATGGGTTTTGCAGTGCCCCACATACTAGGAAGTAACCAGCAGGGTTCTGGCGGTCCTTGATAGCAGACTGGCTTTTGCTACAGTTGGCCTGACTCAGCCATCTAAACTGTTGTTAAAAATTGACTTAAATTAGGTTCTTAACTGTTACAAACACAGTTCTAAAGAATTAATTAACAGGTAGAGTTCACTGCCTTCTACTTATCTTCAGCTGCTGCCTACTAGTGACGACTGATGTTAAACTTTCTAAAAGTGAACTTCTCTTCACAGCTGATAGGTATTCAGGATGGGTATCTCTCCCTGCTGACAGAAAGTGGTGAAGTTCGTGAGGATCTAAAGTTGCCAGAAGGGGATCTTGGCAAAGAAATAGAAGGAAAATTCAATGCCAATGAAGATGTGCAGGTAAGTATAGAGGGCAGACAAGAAGAGTTATGGTTAATTCCACTTGATTATACAATGAAGAAGTCTTATTCTGATATTGACCATTTGTATCTCTCCGTGAAGAGCAGGTTAGAAGCACGGGAATTGGTCCTTTGAGATGTAGGACTTTTGTACTGGAGCACTCAATATGGCACTGAGGCCCAGCTCAGTTGACAGTGAGGTGATATGGGTGTCTCTCAAATGTCTAGATAAACCATAACAGTGCTGTCTGCACGGTGTGGATTGGAGCCTCCAGGCTTTCTTAATAGGGACCAAGCGTAGAGTTTTGTGATGTAGTCTGAGTAGTCTAATTTGCTATGTTAGCAAACCTGTCTGCAAGGAGCTCTGCAGACTGTAGTCTATACTGGGCCACACCAGTTGCTAGTTTGGCTCTATTGCAGGAGCTTGTTCATCTTCCTCTGTTGTATGAACCTCACGCTGTCAGCCAAGGCGATATGGCAAAGAGAAGGCAGCAGAAGAGCAAACTGGTGGGAAGGGCAGATGTTGTGAAAATTCTTCTAATGACTGAATTTTACTAGCTTCAACTTCCTTTTTTCTTCTCAAGAGAGATGGGTTACATATTAAAATGTGAAAGTCTATAACTTCTAGGAGCGCTTCCTCTGGCATGGGTTGGAGCTCACCATCTGTCTTTTCTTCCAGATATCCGTCATAAGTGCAATGAACGAAGAATGTGCTGTAGCCATAAAGCCTTGCAAATAAAGAGGATCACCAGGCTCGGGCAACTGCTCAGGTCTGGACAAACCACAGATCTATAAATTTGGTTCTTATTGTCACCAAAGCTCTGGCCTTCACAAGCAACCTCATTTCTTTTTTGAATTGTTAAAAAGCAGTGCTGGATTCTGGATTAGTGTTGCAGGCTAACTGGCAGTTTTCAAAATCACTGAGATTTTAATTCCTTAATTGTAACTATTTTAACATTCCTGTGGGTTTCAGCTATGGATCTTAGAAACCAATCAGGTGTTACTAGTGGATATATTTTTATTTGCTTGAGCAAAACAGTGTTTGTCTGTATGAACAGACAAAATACAGTATTCAGGGGCTTTTAGATAAGCTGGTAGGTATCTAGGATTATAAAGTGACCTAGAGCACAAATAGTATTTTTCTTGACATGTTTAGGTAGAACTGACAATAAAAGTAGCATTTTTTTTTTTTTTTTAAAGCTTAACTATTTTGTGGATTGGGACTCTTGCAGAACTGTAGGTGCCAATCGCAACTTTTAGACCAAGAAACTCAAGTGATCAAAAATGCCAGCTGGCTTGACCAAGCCCCCAGTGGCCATGTGCAACTTAACTGTATTACCTCTGTATTCTTCTTTGCCAACTTGTTGGCTTAATGTAAGGATAAAATGGTGTCAAAGCCTACCTGTGGTTTAGGCAGGCAGTTGGAATATTGGGTAGATAAGACATAGATAGGTCAAGGGGACACAAAGGTGAGAATGGATGTTAAAGCTATAGACTTTCACTCGAGGCCTTTGTCAGACTTGAAAAATAAAATAGAAAAATGCAGTTCAATTGCTTTCCTTTATTGTATTTATCTTAAACTATAAAAGGGTCACAAACTCCATGGGAATCTGTTGCAGTGCTTCCAGCTTTAGGTTTTAATCTTCAGGTTCAGACCATATTTTTGTAGCACAGAGACCACATGTTTTTCAAAAAGTGGGACAAACTGTAGCATTGAGCCTAAACTAAATGCATGATTCTTTTTAAAAAAATACAACTATTGTATTTTCAAATTATAGACTTGACAGACAATACTGAACAACCATGGCTTAACTATAAAAGTAAATAAATTGCTACATAGTTATGAAAGCTAGCTCCTCTCCAAGGGAGTTCTGAGTCACTGAAACATGCATACGTGCCTCTAACTATTTAGTAGCTTAACAGGCAAACACAGGGCTTCACAGAACTAGTCATGGAAGGATAACTAGCCTGCTCCTGTTTAAGGCGTTCAACTTGAATTCTAAGACTTGGTGACTCTTCATGAGTGGGAAACTTCCTTAGTCCGTGGCTCAGACCTCTCTTTGCAGTTGCTAAATTGTTTCATGAACTTGCCTTAAGCTTCAGTGGCTGTTGGCTAATGGAGGACAACTTGTAAACACATGGCATGCTGCCCTGGACAGCACGCACAGTTCACACTCTATTGGCAGTGAGAGTCAGACTTCACACTGCTGTTAACTGCTTAAAATGTTTTCAGCTTAGTAGTATGTACTCTCTAATCCCCAAAGGGCTCATGGCAACTGTCCTGAACTGCCCTTGTACATACTGTGGCAGGGCTTAGCAAATCTTGGAGGTCTAACGTAGATGGCAAAACCGACTTCTCATGACAGGGAGAGCAGTACAGTGAAGGTAAAGACAGCAATAAATATACTCTGGTAATAAAGCACAGTTACCTGGGACACCTGGCAGAAGTAGGATACTGCCACACGCTCTTGCCTAGCACAGTACACATTGCAGGTGAACTCCATAAATAGCACCTTGACTGAAACAGCAAAACCGCTTATAAAAAAAAAAAGCTGTAGATGCAAGAGATTGAAATGCATTCCGAATAGTTTTGAAGTGCATGCTTAATAGTTCAAGCTAGTCTGCACTGTGCTCCTTTCTGCCTCTCCATCGAACTGGTACCTGAAAGACAGGCTTTGTTGGCTTTGGAGGTGACTGTGAAACCATTGATGATGGTCTTGCAAGCAAGCTGAGCTGTGTGATGTCAAATGGGAAGTCATAGGTTGCTATGTCAAACTAATACAAATTCTAATGCTATCACCGCATTATGAATGCTTCTAATATGCTTGATAACTACAAGACTTGGATTTGTCCTTGTTCTGGTAGTGCTTTAGACTACTTTCAGGTGCCTATCTGTCCTCTAAAACCTTGTTGGAAGGAAGACAGGCACTTGATGTCCCTGGCCCACAATCTGAGCATTTACTTAGACTCTAAGCTCTCCGGGACGAGGGCTGGTTTTTGTCCTGTTCCTACAGGTGGGGTCCTGGTCTGACTGGAGTTTTCAGGTACTACAGCAATCTAAAGATAGAGGTTTTATGACCTCCAGCTGGCTGGAAGAGCCCTCCTTGGGACATATGGATGTCCTCCTATCGCAACCTTCAGTTCTGCAAGATTTAAATGATTAAGTACTTCATTATAGGTTTGTTCTTATATACTTAGTTGTCTTTTGTGAAGCACTTCAAACACTATGGAAGTGCAGAGCATTGGCTCGTCATGCATGAAGTTTCCCATAGGTGATACATAAGCATGAGTCTTAAGCATAATCTCCAAGTTTCAGTAAGGTTAAAAGTTGCTTCTAAATTAGAACATGTATTTGAGGCATTTTTTCCAAAGTAAGATGTTTCAGTTTACTGTCAGAATCGTTTGCAACAAACTTTGTTTGTGATAAATAGTCCATATAGATGTGTATTTTTAAGATCCCTAACCAAATGCTTAGGGAAATTATCCTTTCATAGCTTTACTTTAAAACAAATCTTACCAATGTACTTGTTCTGTAGTACTGTCTTAATACTTAAAGTGTGTCAAAACTGAAAACTATAAACTTGTAATAGCTGAAGCAATTGCTTAGAGTAAAGGCTGTGAAAAAAACAGGTGAAGAAATGTATTTCCACTCCAAATAATGCATTTTTTTTTTTATGGCTCCAATTCATTGAGTTTCTCGTACTACTTTACAGAGTTGGAAAGACTGCAGTGTTTCCTGCCTTCAAATGTTGGCAAATAATACTTTAAGATTTCAATAGATCCTTCTAATTTTTGCTTATAATGGTGGTTTTTCAACTAGGCTCTTGCTAGTTGAGCCATGTTCTCAGGGCTGTTTTTTTTAAGAAGTTAGCTGAATTTCATTGTTTTAACGTAACTGCTTTCAAGCCTCCTGCAGGTTTTTCTAATCCACGATGTACCCAGAAATGGTGCACAGTCTGTAGTTTCACAGTACAGGTAATTTTACATAATCTGTAAAGAAGTCAAATTTGTTGACAGTTCAAACTCCTATGGTTACTGCAGGTCAGTCTCACAGAATTCAAAATTCAATAAACCCCACTTTTTTGGTTGAGTAATTAGAATGTAGTTTGTTACAGTAGAACCAAACTTCAGGAAGAAAAAAAAAAAAGGCCTTGTTAAGGATATTTTGAGTATCTCGCTTGTATGCTGAGAATGTTAATGGAGGCGTTGTGGTGGAGCGTTCAGCACGGTACGCCGAGAGCATCGGAAGTCTCCAGCATCTGCCGTCTGGTCCCACAGTATCTGGCATCTGAGAGTAACTTGGTTTGTGAACTTAAAACGAAATGTTTGCTGTGTAGCGCTGTGTTGCAGAAACCCCCTGTTCTCAGTTGTCCTGTGCTGTATATTGTAAGCGTCGCTATTGTTCGGTGTGGCTTTCAAAATGGGGAAAGAGGAATGATGGCGCCGATTCATTTTACTGATCATAGCAAAACCCAAACCCTGTAAATCGTGCAAACCGGGAACGGTAGTCCTTGCGGTTGAGACGTGTATCCGTTTTGGAAGCTGTATTGGTTTTGACACCATGCAAACGATCCGGGGGGGAAAGATGTAAACGTGTGTTTTGCTCCAGAAACAATAAAGATGCCAGTGCTGCGGGGAGCAGGGTGCTGGCTGAGATCACGGGGACCGCTGGAGAGTCTTTAACGCTTCGGTGGAGTTGTTGAATGGACCCGCAAGCTCCAGCTCCGACTTCGGTGCAGCGAGGACAGTCTCTTCTCGCGGTGCTCGGTCCCCTGCCGTCGGCCGGCGCCCTCGGCTCCCCGGAGGAGAAACGCTTCGCCGCTAGAGCGGCGCGGCCTGCCACTTGTACGAGAGCAAGAGAAACGCTTGCGTTCCTGTCCGACAGAAATAAAAATCAGAAAATGAATAAAACGGTGACTCATTCGTGCTAAAGACGCGCGGCGCCTCTTCCTGCCTCGGAGAAAACGGGGGCCTCGCGAGGGCCCGCCGCCTCCCGGCATGCCCCTTGCCGCGCAGGCGCGCCGCCCCACCCCGCGCGCCTGCGTGATGACGTCACCGGCCGGGGAATAAAAGCGTGGCGTGGGGGGGCGCCTCTCCCTTTCTGCGAGCGCGGCGGGCCGGCAGCATGCCGCCGGTGAGGGCGGGGGCCGCGGGCCGCGTCGCCCCCGCGGAGGGGCGGTTGTCTGGCGGCCGTGGGGCGCCTCCCGGGCGCGGCGGGGGCTGCGACGAGGCGGGGGCTTGGGGGATCTGTGAAGCGGCTGCGGCTGGTGGGGAGCTGCCGGCCTTCCCGCTGCCGGTGACGAGCGGGCCTCCCCCGAGAGGGCCTCGAGTGGGTGGCGGCCGGGGACGGGGACGGGGCCGGGGCCGGGGCCTGGCCGAGCTGGCTGCAGTGAGCACCGCTCTCCAGGCGGTGTCGGCCTGGGCCGGTGCCCGCCGCCGCCGCGGGGGCACCCTCTGCCGTGTCCCCCATCGCTCTTACAGGCGTTTTTCGGGTGTGGGTTGTTAACCGCTAACGTCGGGGGTTTTTGTGTTGTAGCAAAAGGACAGAAAATCTAAAAAGTCAACCTGGAAGTTCTGCCTTGACTTGACCCATCCTGTGGAAGATGGAATTTTTGATTCTGGGAATTTTGTAAGTCGTTGTTTTGCTCGTAATTCTCGTGCACAGTATAACAGCCTTAGTACATACAGTACAACAACTGAATTACAACTGAAAAGTTACATTTTAAGCTAGTAAAATCAGTAGCTGTTCTTTAAATTATTGTCACTTTTTGAAAGTTTCTTGGGTTTAGATGTCTCTTACAGACAAGATGGTTCATACCTATCCATGAATAGAACTACTTTAAATTGAATCCTGTTTTAACACGGGGGTGATTGATTACACACTGTAAAATCTTACTGCATTGTAAGTACTTGCTATCAGGACATAAGTAAACGGTGATTTTTAATATTGCCATATGGCTAGGGTCCCTTCCCTAGTTCATACCTAGGGTGCCATTCCCTAGTGTTCTATTTCTTTAATGTTGAAACAGGAACAGTTCCTCAAGGAGAAGGTTAAGGTCAATGGAAAAACTGGAAACTTGGGCAACACAGTTCACATTGAACGTCTGAAGAACAAGATCACAGTGACATCCGAGAAACAATTTTCTAAAAGGTTGGCACAGGTTTCCTTTTGTGGTACTTGCAACAGTGGATTTTGAACAGTCATATGTTGAACGTGACACACTTCTGATACGTGCAGAGAAGGTTAGCGCTAACCTTCATAGCGCTTATAAATATTAGTGAAAGATGTAATTCAAATAAATTTATAATATTAGATATTTTAAAAACTGCTTTTTAAAAGACGGGACTTGATTGCAAATTAATGCTTCCTCTAGTATAAACATCGTAACGCAGCGATGCTTTATGTAGGTCGTTAGAAGTATATCAAGGAAAGAGGTGCTTTTAGAAGTCATACTGAATTCATGTCACGAGTGGCTGTTTTGTTACTTAATTGGCTGTATTATAATGTATGTGTACGCAATACTTGTTGTTGCAAAAGAACCCCTTAAGTCGAACGAAGCCTTAAACTGCTTAGTGCGTTAGGGCACACAACAGGCGAGTGCACTGGTTAGAGGTACGGTTCCTTCCCTGCATCCCCCCCTTCATTTCACTGATACAGGTGCACCGATATCTATTGTGTTAGACCAAGGTTTAGAACCAGTACTCAATGCTTTTGAGTTACTGACGTTGTGCTATGTAGTCAAAAAGTATCAAATAATAAATTCTTATGTATCTGGAATGAAAATACATGTTTATTATCTGTTATAGAAGATATTTTTTCATTTCTGGATATAATTAGTGTGTTGTTGCCCTGCAAGGACCATGTCTTGGGTGGAGCACAGACAGCAGTAAGGGTTAAATGAGAAGGTTCTAATGCATAATTACTGGTTTTAAGGTACCTAAAATACCTCACAAAGAAGTACCTCAAGAAGAACAATCTGCGTGACTGGCTTCGTGTCGTCGCATCTGACAAGGAGACATACGAACTACGCTACTTCCAAATCAGTCAAGATGAAGAAGGATCAGAGTCTGAGGAATAATTGAAGCTTAGCTTTATACTCAATACAGTGTACAAAAGACTAGAACATCTATTTATAAGAACACTTAACTTATTGGTGAATAAAGATTTTGTACCCTGTTTAACAGAGCGTGGTTAGTTTTCTAGCCTTTTTCTTAAATTCTAATTAAAAACCATCACAGGGAATCATTTGATCTGCAGTTTTTCTTCCATTGCTAGAAAGTCCAAGTAGAAAAGAACTGAGCCCTTTGCCCAGTACATATGTAGAACAGTTACACTGGCGTTTAATTATATTTTTACGAATAATGCTAGAGCTTTTTGTGGTGAAAAGTACTAGCTCCTTCTGCTAATTTATGTGGAGCTAATGACAAAATATTTAAAAAGTTTACTTTTAATTATTTTGGTTAAAAAACAGGCTCACATATTTTAAAAGAGAAAGATTTTACTTCTGTGTGATTTATCTAAATCATTAATTGGTTGTAGTATTCCTGTGTATGTAGTATTCCTTTGACCACAAGTCAAACTGGAGCATAGCAAATAAAGATTTGTTAGCCAGGTTTATATTAGATTGACAAGTAAGGAGGTAGAGATGAATCTCATTGCCAGCATCCAGCTACAGCAACTTAAAGGAAGCAGTGAGATGTGCTTTAATGTTGACAGTGACTGAATTCCACTAAATCCATACAGATGTTCCTGCTCTTATGGTGGTGGTCCCGCTTTTATTTATGGTTCTTGTATTTGACTTCTGGGATTATTCCTTTAAACGAAGTATTTCTTTAGTACAAGTGGTGGGTTCTTCATTGAAACACGAATCAATCCAGATCCTGTAAACTAGTTCTGTTCATGTAATATCAAGAGAAATTTGATGAGTTTTTGCTATGAAAAAGTGGTATGTGTGAGCCCGCAGTTGCAGTAACTATTGCGTGCATATGCATTTCAGTACCGTATTCTATCAAACTGGTAGTATGCTCTGCATGTGATTAAGTAGAATATTTACTCTCCAGTTCCAGTGCAATGGTGAACTCTGGAATTCGTAATGCCGTATTTGTTTAATATCATAAAACAGGGATGCACGTAGGCTCTGATACTGAACTTTTTGTGCTTGAACAAATCTGCTAGTTTAGGCTGAAGTGTGCCTACTAAATTGTTTAATTTCCTGATGATTTTTTTATTATTTCAGCATTGTTTTTGCTGGCAAACCTCTGAGACAGACTGTTAAGAGAGTTGCCAAACACAAAGCAATGCATTAACAGTTGCATGACACCCCCTAAATCTAAATGAAAAGTACAGAAGGGGAGATGAATGTTGTCAGCAGCCTTGGGGTCTCGTTTTTCATTTTTCAGTTTGCTTGAGCAGCTGTTCCTGAAGCGTGGCCCAGGGAGATGAGAGGAAGCAGCAGTGGAACAAACAGCTACTTGTGTAATCTCTGCCTTATTGATTTGTTGCATTTTGCTGTTTCAGAACCAGCAAAAGGAAGGGAGCAGCGTGTGTAACTGGCTCCAAGGCTAAGGATTATTTCCTAGCTCATGTATGTTGAGCTTTATATGCTTCTGTGGAAGTAACACCTGAAGCCCTGTCCCCTGATCTGGGGCACTAGATAATGCCAGAGTGCTGCCTTGGAATTTCCTATTTGAGAAAAATCAGGCAGTTTTGAAGCAACAATTAAAGGTGGCTGGGTTCTTCCTTTTCTGGAAATCCAAAAGGTTGCTAATGCTTTCTTAAAGTAGTTACAGTATTGGTAGTTAATACTGTGTTGAACAAGCAACACACAGTAAAGCTGCAAATATTTGAAAACCTCTGGTCTGTTTTCTTTGCTGCACTAAGTTAAGCAAAGGGCATGGCTAACAGTTGTATTTCAAAATACATC
The DNA here is from genome assembly GCF_965638725.1 of Aptenodytes patagonicus. Lineage (NCBI taxonomy): Eukaryota > Metazoa > Chordata > Aves > Sphenisciformes > Spheniscidae > Aptenodytes > Aptenodytes patagonicus. Next base: position 18,535,093 of record NC_134954.1, read on the forward strand.
CCCACCTGTTTTTTCAGAGTTGCGCTTCTATGTGACGATATATCCTTTACACTAGACTGACACAACAAAACTGTTCTGATTAAATGGAACAAGCACAAACACAATCAGAGCTAATAGGATCATGCTGCCTTGTTATCATTCCTTTTAAAGCAGGCTGGCAGCTACATGTGTAGCTGTATAGCCTAGCAGATGCAGATTGTCATTAGTCAAAAGACAGGAAAACAAGGCCTGGGATTTCGAGCGAAGCAACTTACTTCATAGCTGGGTTTGGAGGAAAACTGCCAAAGTGCTCGTGTGAGTTGTGTTACTTGCTGAGCTTCACTGCAGCGAGCATGGAATCTAGGAATTCCTTTCCCCAATTCTTGAAAACATGTTAAACTTTGAAAAAACAAAACTCCGAATTTCTGATAAGTGTGGCTCTAGAGTGCTTAATATATTTAGGAAAATCTTCCTTCCTTTACATACCAGCCAGAAATTTCTGTTATATACCTGCATTGCTGCCCAAGCTCTGCTGGCCATACCCAGAGCCTCCTGTCCAGCTCTGCTCTTTGGAGCCTGTGGGCTGTTAGAGCTTTCTCGTGCAGTTATGAGCGTTATCGGGTCAGCGGGATCAGTCAAAGTGCATATATGCGTGTTACACGTAGAAACTACAAAGGCGGGGGGGGTAAACCTAAATGGAGTGTTTACAATAAGATTGTTAAAGTTTCATGGAGAAAAATAGCTGGAGTACACAAATGAGAAGCTGACCTCAGACAAAGCTTCAGAAAAAGGGTGATTCTTTCATAATTTCACATATCTCACAGCTGAAGAGGCCAGGTGTAATGCAGGTGACAGGCAGGAAACGGCCTGTTACTGTTCACAAATTATCCAGATTAGAATCAAAGGGAGCTTTTTTAAAAGCCACAGGTCAGCGTATCTCTGGTCTTTGGTGGGGTCTAACTCACTGAGATGGCAGCTCTGCTGTGCCAGGAGCTACCAGGTACCTTCATCGGGGCATCTGGCATGGCAGTTGTTTTTTTCCAACTAGAATCTGCTGTAAAATAACCAGTTTCATTTATCTTTGTTTTGCAAGTTAAAAGATCCCGAACAGCTTGAAAATGGACAGGATTGTTGGAATTTTCCATATTTAGTGCTGGACAAGAGCCCAGAAAAGCCCTGCTCGAGGGAGGGACAGGCTCTCCTCGCAGCTGCAGAGACGCACTCTCCTGCGTCAGTCAGGCGATGAAGCTGCTGGGAAAAATAATGCACCCACAGCATGAAAGTTTCGCAGGTGACCAGGGCTGCTGCCAAGTTTGGTCCCCGTGGCCCCACAGTAACATGCTCAGGTCTCGGACAATGCTCGGGGTGCTTTAGGATTTTCAGAAGGGATAAGCATAAAATCCAGCAGGAGTGAGTGCTTTCAGAGCACCGCTTTGCCTCCACCCAGCTGAGAGCCCCGGTTCATCAAGACAGAAGTTTAATTTGGGAAGTGGAATAATCTCTGCAAAGCACCAGTTGCACTGGTAGTGCAGCAGATGGGCCAGGGCCCGCGCCTGTGAGCTCGGGGCTCAGGAGGGCAATGGCACCATAAATCTTACAAGGCTTTAATATAGCCAAAAATTGATATATATGTATTCTCCCCCCTTTCATTTTCCAATAAATGTTTCTCCCCTTCATGTCTCAAAAAACATTTTTGCTGCTCTCTTCCAAATAAAATCAGTTTATGAGAGACCTCCCACACATGGAAAATTTCAATGTCTGGCAAATAAAAAAAAAGAAGCAGTGATTTATAAGCACAAGAGCTACACGGCTGTTGCCAGAGCAGCAGTAGCAGCACCACATAGGCTATTTATGTGTGAGCATACAGAGAGATTATATTTCTGCAAAATCAGTCTCTATCGCCTCTACTGCAGCAAAACTCTCACTTCCATTAAAAAAAAGAACAACAGATCCCACAGGATTTCATCAATCATAACCACCACTAGTAAGAGTTACTTCTAAATGGCCTTGCGTAGCCGTATGCTTTCTGTCTGCTTGCCCTTCTGGCCCCATCAGAAAACAGCTTTATCATATACCCAAAAGTAGTAAGATCAGAAATAAAGAGGTAAATAATAGCAGGAAATATCTGAAAAATGTGTCGGGGTACTAACGTATACAATAGACCCAGCATGAGGCAGGTATTAAAGGAGGCACAGACTCAACATATTCACATAAAATCACCACAGAGTAATTAGAAACAGAGAGGCCCATGGAAAAATAATAATAATAGCTTCAATGTACCCAACAGCAGGAAATGAGCTTCAGTGGTGGGAGTGATCTGATTACACCAAATAGAGATAAAAATAAGGAAAAATTGTGTTTCTTTTTAAAGACAAAACCAAAACGAAGACTTCTTATCGGGCAGATCAGAAGGGATCGAATGCCTCCGTGCCCTGTCCGTGTCGTGATGCCCCATCGAGTTTCCGCCTCGCCCCATCCCAGTGTCCCAGTTCCCCGACCAGCCTGTCAGCCCTTGCAGCAGCACACAAATATCAGTTTGAAAAGTGCTCGGCCCGCGTGGAAGCCAATGGTTTTCCTGACGATGCTCCAAGATGGTGCCCTGCATCCCGCAGCAGCAGGAAGGTGGGCAGCGAGGTGGGCATCCGTGGCCTTTGGAGGCCTTTTCCACCTTCCCACTGTTGTAATTAATTCTCACAGCCCATGCTTCCCACTTAGGGCAATAAAATATGGTTTATTTTATATGGATATGCTTGAAATTGAAAGTAGAGTCTTTGTCCCATGGCCTTTAATAGCTACGTCAGGTGAAGTGTCCTGGCATGATCCCAATCCCATGAGTAAGGGGCTGCGAGTCCCTTTAGCAGGTTAAGACTTTATTCTTGCTGATGCCTGTCGCAAGAACCGCTCTCTGAGCAATAGAGAAGAGATTCATAGGCACAGAAGCCATAACTCAATACAGAAAGACCCCAAGGTTGAAGAAGTGGAAGAAGGAGATGTCACACAACTGGAGCAGATGTGCACCCCCCTAGGCAGGGCTGGCTGGGAAGAACATTTCAGCCAGCAGCATGTTACGGCCTGCGATGGCAGGTCCTCCAGGGAAGGTGCTGGGGCTGCCCCAGGCCATGCTGACAGGGTAACCCCGAGGGGCACGGTGTGGCCACCAGCCCAGGGGGTGGCACGGGGCTGCAGGGCTCGGCAGGGACTTGTGTAAGCACCATCCTCTTTCACTGTCTAAATCCACCAGGCACGTCCTTCTGCTACCCTCCGGATCGCTGCCAGCTGTCCCACGGACACATGAATTTCTAAATTCCCATGGCACGTACATTTTTGGCAGGATGCTGGCATAGAACCACTTTTAGGTTTGCCTTGGCACTGCAGCTGCTATTTGAGTCCTAACTCAGTCTCAAGCTGCTGCTCGAGAGAAATGCTGTTGCAGAGCACAAACCATAGGTGGGAGGAGTGGCCAGGGGATAACCGGGCCAGGTGGCTAAAACATGCCCCAAACACCTTTCAGGCAGGATCCTATGAAGCTCTCACGAAGGGGGTTGGGGGTGGGGGGGTGGGGGGGTGGGGGTGGTGTCCAAGGGAGTGTTTCCATGACCCCTCTGAGCCTGGAAACTGCCCTTAGCAGCTTTTTGCACCTGAATCCCTTTGCTCCAGGGACTAATAAATTCACAAAGTACCAAAGAGCGAGCCACCAGCTGCAAAGGATTTTCTGTTGCTGTCCATCCATGCTGGATTTTAACAAGCAATTAAAAGAGCAATGCTTTAATAGTCTATTAACATTTTTTTTGTTTTATGAAGTAGTTTAGCTTGGCAAGGCAATTCAAACACCCCCATCCCCACAACAGCAGATATTAAGCATGATTTAAGTCTCAGCTTTGTTATAATGTTCTTGCCATCAGGTTAGGGTTTTGGTAGGGATTTTAAATGGGGATGTGGGACAACGGGCATTTTTTTCAGTGGCCCACTGCCCACAGAGTGACTTGATCGCTGCACCGATGTTCCCCACATGCTGACGGGATGCTCTGAGCCAAACCTCTGGGTGCCAAAGCCAGCAATGGCATCAGCATCTTCTTAGTCGCTGGTGCACGGGGCAGGGAGAAGAAAGACAGCACTGAATGATAAATACAGCAAGGTGCACAAACAGCAGAACTGAAAGCAAATAACTAAAGTGCTTCAGTTTGATGCAGAAAGGCAAGATGCTTCTGTGTGCAGTGCTGCCACTGGCTCTGGAGGGGGAGCCCCCAGCTGCCCCCTGCTCTTCGGCCAGGACAGATAAGGGATAAGGGGGGTGTTCAGCCATCCCTGTTCCCAACTCGGTAACATTTTCCAGCAAAACTGCATTTGTCAGTCCTCCTCCTTACAGCTCATTTAGAAAATATTTACACTGTTGGATGATAACAGCCCTGAGATAGGGGTAGTTTTGCTGACACAGCGGGCTGGGACCTGTAAAGCTTCCACGCTTCTCCCCAGTAGTCGTTTCAGGGCTCTTTCTCCTGCCCCAGCCTGGGATGCTGAGACCCCTGGGGTGGGGTAAAGACCCTCCCCATGGCACCCAGCTGCAATGGGGCATGGCGTGGGGCTGGCAGAAATAACTTGCAGAGCCTGGTCAGCAAGGGGCAGCTCAACCAGGTTGATCAGTGCGAAGCCCAAAGCAGGAGGGTCCTGCCATCGCTCCTGGCTGTGCAGCACCCACCACATGCTCCAGGGACCCACGTTTTTTCCCCACACGCAGGTTTTTGGGGCAAATGGGTATATGCTGGCAGCAGGGATCGTCTTCTTTTCTCTGGATAGCCTCAGGAACGCAGGACCGGGGATGCTGCTGTAGAGCATCCCAGGGAGCATTAACCCTCTGGAGGTGACAGGTGTGCTTCCACACTGCTGTGACATATGGGTGTTTCCGTGAGAAACTATATTGGAGCTGAAAAATACTAATGAAAACCAAACACAGGAGCCCACTCATTACGCCAGCTTTGCTGTTAAATTTAGATTGCCCTGGTGTTTGCTTTCAGGCCTGCCAGACCCCGCTGACCCGGCTGACAGGTTACAGCTCTGTGCCAGGAGGTCTTTGCTAGCAACACTGCAGCAGCAAAGTAGTCGAGAAACATAGAAGGGCACCAAAATTTGTGGTATTGGCTTAAAAGTTATGAGGTTGAATAATGAATTATTTTCTACTCTTCTGGAGTTCGAGGAGTAGTATTTCCCAACTCTTCTTGGCAGGAGAGTTAGAAATTAATTTGCTTTTTAAAGGAAAGCTTCAGGAAATCGTGTGATGCCAAGGGCTGAAGTTTTAACCTAAATAGACGGAAAAAGTTGTAGTGGGTCTGACCGAAGGTCCTGGACCCCAGTGCCCTCCCTTCAGCAGGGGTCAGGAATAGGAGGCAGCATCAGCCATACCCACCAGATTGCAGCAGCTCGTACTTAGGGACTTTCCAAGCCAGAACTGGTATCTGTGTGTTCAATAACCATCGCTAGATTCCTTTCCTACCATAAATTTGTCCAATTATTTCTCCAAACACCAGTTATTGCCAGGCTTGCAGTTATACAAAAGCAGGAGTATATCTGCCAACCCAGCAGAAGATGGAGCCAAATAAAGCAGGCATGTTCTGAAGCAGAGATGAGCGCTGCTCTCCTAGGGAAGGAGGGATGACCAGGGAGGAGGGTTATCTGCCTGAGCATTGCTGGCTCCAACTGCATTCCTCTGCTCCTTCTCCATGGGCAAAAACACATCCATTCATTAAAGGAGAATTAAAATGAGTGCCCCAATTCAGGCACAAAATGGGTTGGTTTGCCCACCTCCCACCTGCTGCAGCCCACTTGGCTCTTTGGAGGAAAAAGCCCTTAATTAATTAATTTTTGCACAGGATCAATCCAAGCCCAAGTGCATGCGCAGAGCCCAGCACTGGGCATGAACGTGACCATGGCACAGCTATATAAAAACCACAAATATATTTTACATAGTTATTCTATATAATAGCTATTATTTATAGTAACATAATATATAAAAATATATATAGATAATGTATAAATAAAAATATATGTATGTATATTATATGTATAACCCCAGGGAAAGTGACTCTCAGCAGACAGGGATGACAGCAGCAGGGTGCTGACAGCACTGCGCTGCATTCGAGCTTGCAATGAGCACCGGGCCACCGCACGGCTCCAAACACCGTCAGGGTATCTCCGTAATTACACGCTGTGGCCATAGAAGTATAACCATGTATTTGGTGGCAATCCTGAGCACCACAGCTGGAGTCTGGAGGTACCTTGGGTCCGGGACGAGCAGTATGCACTTGGAGGTTAGTAAGCAGAGGAAATCTGCTTTTTCTCACTGACTTCTGACCTTCAAATCCACCCTGGGAAGCTCAGGAGGGCTCTTTTCCTCTTCCCTCAAACATAATAAAGAGGCACAAAGCGACCGATGTTTTTGCAGGTGCAGAATTATCTGTTGGGAGAGCAAACTGCAGAGATTGTGATATAAAGCTGCAACTTTTCTGCTCACCTTTAGCAGGAGCCTGTTTCTAACATCAGCCCAGTGATCAAAAAATCAATAAAGCCCATGAAATTAGAAACCGGACAAAAAACCCGAGCTTTTGTTCCAGCACATTTTGGGGGGGCTTCTCTGAAGCGCTTTACAAAGCAATGCTATTAGCAGGGGTGCCCTGGGAGGGGTGCGCAGCATGGGCTGCCTCCCTCCCCACAGCTCGGACACTCTTTGCCGGGGTGGGATTGCTGGGACCCGGTGTAGAAAGGGCATTTTGCTGCCTTACACAAAACCTCTGGGGAGAGCTCTGCTTGCTCATTGAAAAGTTATTGCTGTCGCTTGCCTAATTCCTTTGGGTCTCTCATGTTGTACACAGCAAAGTAAAGAGGGTCATGATTATAAGAATATTTATGTATATTATACTGAGCTTTGCTAAGCCCCAGAAGCAGCTGGGATGCCTAATTCCCTTTAAAACAAATAGCATGCCGGTGCCACATCCTCCGCACACACCCCACCCCCACCCCCAAGATGATAGTTTTGCAAATGGACTTTACACATATGAGCTCAAAAACTGAGTCCGCCAGGGCAGGTACAGCTGGCACCATTACTCTGCCCTGGGGAAAGAGGGAAGGTAGGAGCAGTGTTTGCAGCGTAAGTGCTGATCTTTTACACTAGGATCTGGGTGACGGAGGGATGAGTGAACATGGGGGTGCAGGTAAGGTGTGTCGTCGTCCCCCCGCCCCAGTTTGCCCATTGCTCTTCTCCTTACCAGACAGCTCCCCGAGCCACCAAGGTTTAAGGCACAGTGCTTGAAGACGTGCTTGCTGGTTTGCAGGAAAATGCCTTGCTGGAAGCCAGGGGCAGGGGTGGCAGGGCTGGTTGCCCGCGCTGAGCAGCGTAACCCCGGTCTGGGCTGCAAACCGAGCAAGCTGATGGTGAACTGGTCACAAACAACCCGTGGAGCAAGAGTTAGTTGCCAAAATGCTTGAGTGAATAATATTAAAGCAATGCACTTAGGGAGTTGCAATGGGCAGTCCATATGAGGCAACAAGGACTGTTAATTCATTACTTAGCTTGATATTTGGGACAGCTCTGTGGTTTATCTTTTAATTTGAAATTCATTGCACGAGTGTTTATCTGAACTTGGAAGTAGAGGTTAAGCAACGCTGCACTCATTTTTCATAAACCTTCCCCAGGGTGTGACAACGTATCTGATCCATTGCTCATGTCAGGGTGTGATAACAGGAGAGCTCACTTCCGAAATGTAAAATGCAGCAGCAAACTCCATCTCAGCTGCACAGGGGGAAGATCACATTTTGCCCCAAATACCTGCAGCCGTGACCTGCCCAGGACCCCCCACTGTAGGCAGGAGATGACCCAAATCACCCGGCTCCAGCCTGGATGGGCAACAGCAGCCATGGGCTGATGGTCCAGGCTTGGCCCCACCAGCAGCTGAGATCCAGGACACCTTGTCCTCACTCATGTTGCTACTCAGCTGCACCAAAATATCGTCTCGGGTCATACCGGGACACTGATGGAGATGAGACACTGACTGCGACACTTGGGTCCAGCTGAGCGCAGTTGCTCTCATGTTCTGCCATCAAATCTACCAAAAGCACAGGGTGGGCTTGAAATGTGCAGGAACAATCTGAAATCAGCCCAGGAAAATGAAACTACAGAAAGCAGAGGTTTGACCAGCAATAAAGTATCGTTCATAATAACAGCACATGCACCAGGAAGCTCCCTGCACTGATCAAGAGTAATTACAATTAAATTGGTTATTCTCAGGTAACTGGTGGATTGGGTAGATCAGTACTAAAAAAACAGGGCTTGATCAACCTAAATGAAAATTTCTCTCCTTTTTCAGATCCTAAGTGTCATCTAGAAAGTGCAGGGGTGTGACAATGTCTTGCCAATGAGCACAGAAAGGTGCCCGGGTTTCCCATGGCATGTTCACCTGCAATTGCAACTCAGACAATGGGCAATACATTCCAAAATGGATTGATTGATGCGGATATTTGGAATTTGATGATAATTTGGAAACCTTTTTTCATTTTAACTAAAACTGGCCTACAAATAAACTATAATAATAAGGCTCATGCCTTATTGGAGAGTCTCTGTGTAAAGCATCATAGTAACATGAGCTTCTGTGCTCAGATCCACTTGACCACGTGCCAGAGAGTCAGCAGAGGGAGAAGGTCCTTGGCTAGGAAACGAGTGCAGCACCACTGTGCCAGCTGCCTGCCCAGGTTTTAAGCATCACTCATGACTGATCACTCTAGACTTTTAACAATAAAATGAAAAGCCAGGGAAAAGATCTAGGTCTTGCAGCAAGGAGTAGTACGATGAACGCCATGCTAATGTCCATGCGTGGTGTCTGGGGAAAACTCTGAACTGACGCTTGCAGTGAGTGCTTGGATTAAAACCAAGGCACATGGGCACGCAAGGAAAGAAGCTTACAAGGCTGTGCCAACGCACCCTGACCTAAGTAACCACTGAAGGCTCTTCTTGGTCCTTTAGCAATCAGCTCTATGAGTTTTAGATGTTATTACACCTCTTGCAGCGCCTGCATGGTGCGGAGCCATAGCTAGGAGTGTTTACAGCTCTCAAGGCAGGTGTTCTGCTGGGTTACATGCAACAGGATTATTTTAGGTTCTGCAACACTGCCTTGCAAATAATTTGAAATTTGCGTTTAGTAATTAAAAGTTCTAAGGTGAATCCAGGATTATGGAAAAGAGCTACTTGCCCAGCTGGTGCACAATATTCCAGACGTGCACAATATACTTTTTCAGCTGCGTGCATTATCCATAACCAATTTTACATTTCCCTGGGCATTTTTCTCAACTAACTTCAAGAATTAACATGTTGGTGTGCACATGCATGTACTTTCAGATTCCTCCTTTGCTCCTATTTCTAAGGAAGTGCATTGATTTCACCATCTAGGTATTATTTACAATACCTTGAAGCCCAAATATTGATGCTAAAATGCTTCAAGATCCTACTATTAATGAGATCACACTTTGATTCATTGCAGATGCAAAAATAATGACCGAATGAAAACAATAGGCAAGTGAGAAGCAGAGCTAGGATGTGAGTTAACATCCACATCATGGGATGTTTGTCTATTAACTGTGACAGCCCAGACTGGCACAGGCAGAACTACAATTACTTTATGCCAAGCCTTTAAAATCCAGAATCACATGGAAGAGATAAGATATGGTAAAGCTAGATCCCAAGTGAAGTTGGAAACTCATAGTCTAGATCCGAGCAAAATGCTTACTGAGAATAAGCTGATGCGATGCTCCAACTCACTTGCTGAAGTAGCTGCCCAAAAGTATTGCATTTATGGGAAAGCGCTTTAGCACAGCCCAAGAGCAAACAATGGATCTCCAGGACCAAGAGCTGGGGGGAATTGTTGACAGACTATTTCTTGGTTGATTGACCAAAATCAAAACATTCCTTGGAAACTCCTCAATTTTGGTGAAATGTTTACAGAAATTGGGGAGGTTTCCTCCCATATCTATTTCTCTGGGCAGTTTATCTCACTGATTGATTGGAAACTAATATTTTTCCTAAATTTTTAAGCACCCAGCAGACACAGGAGTCTTCCCAAGGCAGCTCCTGGGGACAAAGAGGAGGCAAGGGAAGGACTGTGACCTGGAGAGGCTGGTCTGAGTCTGGCTGCATCCCGGCAGTCCACTAGCCTCAAATACCCAGCCAGAATAACACACAGGAGTTTTGTTGTCGTGTTTGACAGACTAATTAAATACCTTGAAAAAGCCATGCAGCCACAATCAGGTCACACCAGCTCTGTTTGCCACCTCACCAGCAGAGACCCCTTGCCCGTGTGCCATTCTGTGCCGGCTGCTGCCTAAGAGCGAGCGCAGATGCCAAAAGTTGCTTCATCATCTACTGATAGGCAGTTCTTGTGTCCCTGCCATCTGTTCACTGCCGCAGCCCAGCATACGGGACCAACACAATGCTGCAGTGTCACACTACAGTGGCAGCAAGCCCCTCTGACTCTGGTGGGCAGCAGCCTCGAGGGCAGCACACACTTGCTTTGCCGAGATACCCAAGGTCAGGTTCGCATGTCCTGAGCCCAGTCCTTCCAACGCAGTGCAGAGGGTTCCTCACATGGCCCTGCGGTCGTGCAGGACGAGCCGTGTCCAGCAAAGGTCATCACATCCAGCTCCATGCCTGGAGCTTCCAAGATGCACCAAGAAACCTCCTTGACTTTTTGCTGGGAAATAGTTAAACGCCAGCTTTTGTTTACAGTAGGGATATTTAAAATATCATAATGAACTTAAGTTGGTTAACCCTTTCCCTGAATGAACTTCCCAAGCCTGGTTGGGCCCCATCACAGGAAGGTAAAGTGTGGCATGGAAAGGTCTATGTGATACCCACATATACACCTGGATATAGCAGCAGCCCATATCCAGTCATACACAGGTTTCATTGCTAGAGACAGAATATATTAAATCTGTTTCTCTAACCTATGCGCTCACCACTGAAAGAGGTGATTACGCCTCTCTCCTTTCATCCTGAATCTGAGGGACCAGGATGAATGAAAGATGGTTGATCACCCAGCAGATGAAATTTCCTAATGACCATTGTACTTCTGTGACTCCCTTCAAGGTCTCTGCCAGCACGATTTAGGTGGATACATTAACATGTACAAACAAAAATGCACCGTGAATTAAGAAACGTTGCCCTGATGAGGGAATATTTGCTGTAATTTGTTTTGCAGGCACTTAACAAAAGCAGAAATGGGAGAAATGGGGAGAGCACCCAGCAAAATAATATGAAAATGGAGCCTCTGGCAGCCTCTGAGATGCACACTTTTAATACAATTAGAGCATGGAGTGGATGATGGACCCTGGTCCTGAAGTAGCCAAACTCTAGCTGTGTTTTTTTATGCTTTGAGAGAAGTACCGATGTGTCTGCACTTCTTATCTCATCTTCTAGCCAGGGAGTGCAATGCAGAACCAAAGGGCAAAGATGAACACCCTCTGCCAGCAGCCAGCAGCAAACTGTGCCCGGTGCCATAAGGGAGCTCTCCTGTGGTCACCTGCACGCAACCCATCCCTGGTGCCATGCGTCCCCAGGGGAACCTGTCCCATGGCTGAAGCTCCTTCTCCATTGCCAGCCCTGGTGTTGGGAATACTCACGTTGGTCTGGAGCCAGCCAGCTCTCAATGCCCGATGTCTGAGCCCATCGAGTTTGGGAAAATGCGTCCACCTGGGCACGAGGGCTTGCCTGCAGGTGGAATTATTACTTAACAGCCATTCTGATCAAAACCCTTTCTCAAAAAATGGCTTGCTCCAAAATAGCTTAATCTGTGTGGGATGTATTTGGACAGATTGCTCTTGGACAGGCTGTGCAGCCAGGAGCTGACCCGCCGTGCCCGACTTCCCCGACGGTGCCAGCTGCAGCTCATCTCCTTGTGCCTGCAGTGTCCTGGACAGCCAGCATCCGGGGCTTAGCCAGCCCAGATGACAACAGCCACATGCACCACTGGTGAGGGCAGCTTTGCACTGTGATATCCCCAGGGAATGGAGGGTCCTGTGGCAGGAGTAACCTCCTTGGCCGACCGCAAGCCAGGAGCCCACCAGAGACACCTCCAGCACATCAACCACCACCCAACTGCAGCACCTGAGCTGCAGTGAGCACTCAAATGCTTTGGAGTGAAATGAGCTATAAAAACCCACAAGAAAGACAAAATTTGCAGCAATCTGGACACACCACACTGTGCCGGAGGCAGGAGAGCATCTTTAGCACAGTCTCCACCACCTCCATCCCCGTCTCAGCCATGTCAGTGGTTAAAGCTGAAGGTCTGAGCACAATCTGTTCCACAAGCGACTGGAAAATACATTGCAGCTGTGATGAAAATGGATTTTTCTTTTCTTCTTCACCTACAGCGAAATATGAATTGGGAATTCATTAGCTATGAGCTGCTGCAAAATAACGTTGCTCTTAAAATATTCAGTAGTCTCCTGGCTCCAAAGGACCTTGGTTAACTACAGACAGAGCAGAGGGGTTTTTCATTTTTTAAAATGTCCTGGAAAGGATCGTTAGAAATTACTTACAGTTTCTTTCAGAGGCTTTTTTATTTCCATTTGCAGACTCTAAGCGGAGATGTGGAGACTGAATCTGCAGTGGCATTGAGTCATGAAGGAGAGGGTGCCACACGCTCTGCTGCTCACAGAGGCAGGAGTGGGGAGGCAGAAGGAAAAGAATTGGGGAAAGCGAGTTGTGGCTGTGGCTTAGCAACGTCCCATCGCCCTCCTGCAGGATACTCAGCAGCTGTAGATGCAATGAGCAGCATCGGTCCTTGGGACCTGCTCAGGTTCCTGCAGATCTACCCAAGGGCCAGTCAGACCCAAGACTGCATGAGGACAGGCACATGCAGCCTGGACATTGTCAGAGATGCGGGGCCATTGCCCTGGGTGGGGAGCTGTGTGTGCCCCCAGATGGACTGTGCTCCATCACCGCAACACCTGAGCAAGGTTTTGGAGGTTCAGGGACCACCAAGATCCACCAACAATGGGCATGGGCAGTAGGAGTGGGATGGGTGAAGAGGATCTGGGACTTTAAAGCCTTCTTGCTAGTAGAAGAGTTTTGTTTCCATGGCCTCGGCAATACTTGATATTCCTGCCAAGAAATCACTCATCATGCTTAATTCTGCTTTTCAAGCAAATTAGGAAGTCCTGCTACTCCAAGGTCTACTCAGACACTGGTGTAAGTCACTAAACATAGGTGGCTATACATCTATCTGGGACACAGCCAAAGCTGGGACACGATCTGGCTCCGTGGTCAGGTCCCAGCTATGTTTTGGTTCCAAACAACCCTAAACTCCCAGGAGAATCAGCTCCACAGCTTTGGCTCAGGCCTCTCACAGTCACCATGTTAAAGAGCTGCTGGGATTGTTATCCAGAGAGCCCAGTGGACCCGATGGGCATGCTTCCAACATCATCATACCGTTGTAATTAAACAGCTGTATGACGAAGTGGACCGTGTCAACACCACCAGAGCCGGAGCAGCCTTTGAAGTCAGCACTTATCACCTCCATCTACCACCCACACAATTAAACCTTTTTTTTAACAAAACAGTGGATGCCAACACAAACAGAATATCCCCCACGCTTCTCTGTTAATCGTTGAACAAACCCACTACAAAGGCGACCCCAAGCCCTTGTGCCGAGCAGGGACGGGGATACGCTGGAGCATGCAGGCTCTCGGAGGCAGCAGGACTGTGCTCGGGAACGTCTGTGCTGTGCTCTGCAAATGAAGGGATGCAGCAGCCATCCAGACAGATGAACGCAGATGTCCTCCAGTGTGCCAAGCAGGGCAGGATACTCCCCTGCCTTGACCTGTCCACCTCCCCGCTGCGCTTCTCCTAACGGGTTTTGAACCTATTTGCCAGTGTTGTTCCAAATTTGGCGTGGCAGTAGTGCTCCCAGCGTGTTGCATTTGCTCACATTTCAAGAAAGCGGTGACTAAACCAAGAAGGAAAATGGGGAGAGGTGAGAGCACCTCCTGGCCAGCCTGGCCCAATGGCACCAGGGGACATGGCAGGAGCACTGGGGACCCATAGAGACCCATGGAGACCCATGGGGACCTGGGGAGGGAGAGGCGGCAGGGCAGGACAGGGGACCTGGGGGACCAGGCAAACCACAAGCTGTCAGCTCGGCTGCTCACAGAACAATTTATTTTCAAGGGCTTTGAACAAAAACTCAGAGGAGTAACATGATGATTTCACAAATACCTAAAAGAGGAGCTGTAATCTCCTTTCTCCTGGCTGCAGGCAAATTGATTTTCCTGAAGGTTTAGCGGCCAAAGAGCTCCAAATGTCCAACATCTCTCAACAAGCAAGAAGCTGCGAGCTGAGAATTAGGAAGAAGAAACATGTGAGGTCTTCTTCAAAACCAGAAAGATCTTCAAAGCTGCAAAGATGAGATCTCCTTGAGCAAAAGAGTCACTCCCACCTCCGCTGTCACTTACCTGACCTTTTTGTTTGGCAAAACTTTGCTGTCTGGAGACCTGATAAAATTCACATGACAACATGCCTGGTGAAAAATCCTTGCTTACAGGTTTTTGGTAGAAACAATATGCTTCCCCCAAAAAAAGTTTGAAACCAACCAATTAAAAAGAAGTTTTAAATTAATTCAAAAGCAATTTGCATTTTGGTTTTTAAGTTTTTTCAGCTCTTTCCAAAAGGAAAATATCAAAATAAGATGGTAATTCATATCATTATGGATATTTATTTCTGCTGGCATGGTACCTTCAAGCCAGTCTTTTGAAAATGGTGAATAAATCCCTGCCTGGAGAGCTTACAGTGAGGAAAGGGAGAGCCTAAAGGAAAAACTGACAGCAGATAACAATAAAAACAAGAATTTCTTTTTTTCTTTTTTTTGGGAACTGACATTTTCCTGTGAAAATGTGAAGTGGAAAAATGTCTTTTTCAGTGGGAAAGCAACTCAAGAAATTCAGTCCCTGCCAACAAGCCATCCCACCCACCCCGGAGCAGGGCCACAGGCTTTGCAGCAGGTGGAGGTGAGCTGAGTGCCATGATGCTCAGCCACCCAGCCCAGCTCTGCTGCCTCCCCCTCTCTTCTAAACACTCAATGCCCTCCAGAGAGGCTTTTTTTTTTTTCTTTTCTTCTTCTTATTTGCATTTGCCCAGGGCTCACCTCCCAGGAGGACTTATATTTTATACGAGCATTCTGATAGCTATTCAAGTCCCATCAGGCTCTTCCCTGCCAGCATCTGTCACATCTCCATCAGGAGCATCCTCATCACCCTGCAGTGCTCCGAGGTGTCTCTGAGCTCTCTGAAGCCCCAGCACTAATGCCCTGCTCTGCGCCCAGCTTTCCTGCAAGGCTTTTCTCCAGGTTGTTTCCCCGCCGCTCTTTGCCACCACTGTTTGATTCAATTTTCCCAGTAGTTTCACTCAGATGCAAAATGCTTAATTTCCCACCCACCCTGTGCACCCACCCGCCCACTGCCAGGCACCAGGGACCACCACCACCAGTGCTGAGCTTCACTTCCCCTTTGGGCATCCTCCATCCGGGTATCACGCACCTCCAGTAATGAAGAACTAGCATATTTTAAATGAAAACCATCTCCCTCATATATATTCATAGCCACCAACCACAGCAGATGCTGCATCTCTCAACATATTCAGCGAAGGGAAAGCCTCAGCAGCAGCTTTGACTGTCCAGATGCCAGCGCAGAGGTGCCTCCTCCCAATCACTGGCCCCAGTGAAGAGGAATGATTGATTTTGCAGTATCACAGCCAGATCTGCAGTCACAGATGACAGCTCTGGGGAAGGTTTTACTGCTTACTCCTTGTAAGCTTTGAAAGATCCATAGTAATTATTTTTCCTTAAGAAAACAGGTGAATTAATCTTTCTGCTACGGTTGTGGTTTGTTTTCCTAAAACTGGTGTTTTCAAATTATTTCAGAGAGCAAGTAAGACCACCTAGCACAATTTCTCAAAATGTATTTCAAACACTCCATCAGATTTTCAGAAGAAAATAGATCAGATTTCTGAAGTGCTCAGTGCCTGCTGACGGCTGCTAGAGAAAATGGGGACATTGTCTTGGTGCCTCAAAGGAAAGCGGCAGATTTTGCACAGACCTAACATGTCGGAGATGGATGCCAAATACGTGTTCTCCCTGAGTTTTAGTTGCATTTTCTTTTCTGAAATGATCCATTTATAGCTCCAAATATGAAATATGGATAACTCCAGGAAAGAGAACAGGAGAATCCAAAACTGGATGAAGTATCATGACATGGTTCCCATGCACAGCCATGCTCCTGATGCCAACAAACCAAACCACTCTGCTCTAAGGCTCAGGAAAACACCTGCAAATGCTAAATTTTGCAATATGCTAAATGCAGACCTCATGACACAACTAAGAAGGTTTGGTGGAACCTCTTACCTCTTTAGAAGGAAATGCCTTCTGTGAAAGGCACTGTAGAAGTAGCTCTCACAAAAATCCCTCTGGTGTCATACAATTTAACGTAAATTAGTTTCATCAGTGAAAATTAGTCAGAAATGCAACCTGAAAGACCTCTAACCTTTGAAAGTCAGGCTTGGACATCAGCAATGCAGATGGCTCTTCTTTGCAACTGCTCTGCAGATAATCAATGGCCTAACCTCCTTTCTGTGGTTATACATATATAACCCCACATTTAGAAAGCAGTTTATTTATTTAAGCTTTTCTGTTTGACTTTACAAGCACTTACATTTGGCAAGGGAAATCGTGGTCAAGTTAAAACCAGTGGAGGTTTGCTCAGCAGCTCCACGCGTCACCATTTCACCCACTGAGCAGAGATAAACTGGGACAGGTGATGATCAGGTTCTTCATTTATGGGTTTAATCATTTTATTGCCTGAAATAAGAGAGCACAACTTTATGAGGCGATTAGAGAAGTTTGGCTTATTTAGCTGAAAAAAAAATAGGTTGAAAAAGGATATAATTACTGTTTATAAGTATATAAGGAGTAACAGCAGGAAAAGAAAATAATTAAGCTAACACCACAAGAACTAGTGGGAATGAGCCGGCCATAAATAATTCAGGATGGAAATAAGAAGAAGGTTCACACCATTAAAGGAAATCTCCAGAAAAACATCAATTCTTGCCTCCAATTAGTCTAAAATATCATGGGAGGGTTGTTATATTTTCAAGCCATGACCTGAATGCCTCCTCCCAAGTTGCTGAGCACCAGAGGAGGACATACCCCGGAGACACCCCGGTCCCATCTCAGCCTCATCTGCATTAGCGAAGGCAGGGTGCAGCGCTGGGGTCCCTTCCTGGGAAGGGGCAGCCACATCGGCGCAGGTACCAGCTGGAGAGTGAAAAATTATTGAAATTTCATTCTGAAAGCTTTCAAAGACACTGAAAGGCACGCACCTGCATTGCTTTCTTTAGGTTAAACAACTGAAGACCCTTTGCCAATAAACAGGAGCTGGGAAATATTTATATGTGTTTTACAATATATGTCCTGGCATTTCTTTTATTTCCCTTTTCCGTCCCAATTTTACCGTCCCTTGAGTTGACATTGTGTTTTACTATGAAGGGCCCAGGCTAGCAGTGGAAATGAGTTTGCACCTCTACCTTTTGTATGTAAATCAGGGTCTAAACTTTTGGCTCAGGCTTTTCTGTAATTTGTCCTCTACTCTGGCAAGCAAAGCTCCCCAATGCAGTAATGCAGCTATTTAAGACAAAACAAGCTGTCACACAGCACAAAGGAGACTTGGACACCTCTAATGTTTCTCGAGCAGGTCCCTATTTTGATGGCAGCTCAGTCCACCAAGAGCCAAATCATTAACGCATCCGAGCCCCCAGCCTCCCCCTTTGAGTTCCAAGGGTGGCCGGACCCCCAGCACAGCAGCGAATGCCCCAGGCAGGATCAGACCCCAGCACGGTCTGGCAGTGAATGGCAGCAGCAGCAGAGTAAAAGCCTGTTTATACAAGGCAGCAAGTACACGAGCACGGCCCGACACACAAATACACAAACTACGGACTAACGAACAGTCTTGGGGAAGAAATGGCCAACATCCTTGGCTCCTCTTACTTTATGATTTCTTTATCACTGTCATTAAGGATCCTCAGGCATTTTGTAGGATGGTCTGGGGGCAAATCACAGCATAGTCAGAGTAAAAATAGGTTCATTAAATAAACTATTATTTTCTTAAACTGTTCCTTATGAAATGTCTCCGTGAAACTTTAATAAGACAGCACTGTGGCCCTCATCTAAAAGCAGGGTCAGGGCACGGGAAAGATTGGGGTGGCCAACTGCAGTCTGAGGCTAATTTAAATGCCAAAATTGGAAGAAAGTTCTTGGGAATGAAGGGTTCATTAGTATTATCTCGCTCTCGCTGTCCTGAAAGCAGGCAATGCTGGTGACCTGTGATCTTCTGACCAGAAAAGATTCCTAGAAAGCAAAAAATAAGCATAATTGGCAAGCAGAGGGTGGTTTTGAGCAACATCCCTTCTGCTATAGTGCTGCGGGCATGACGTTGTCCCCTCCCGGTGGCAGTGGGCTTGAAGGCAGTCCCCTAGCTCTCAGGGGTCTGGATCCTACCGGAGGGATTAATAGATAAATCTCCCTTTGCTCTTCAGAAAATACAGCACCTGAGGGACAACCGCCAGCAACCTGCAATATATTCCCAAGCTGGTTGATTGTAATTCCTTGAACTTACAAAGCATCTTTAATTGTAGCAGTCATCAAAGCAGTTTTTAGACATTAATTCTCACAAAGCCCTCATAAGGCTGTTACACCCAGAGAAAGCGAAGCAGGCGGAGATTAACTGATTAGCACAGGGTATGTCACGGCTCGGCCGAAGGAGCCCTGCCCTGCCTCAGATCAGTTGCATTGCTATTTTATAGCAAAAAAATGCAAAACCACACCAGGCTAGGCCTGGAAGTCTGTTCTCCGGCAAAGTGCCGATCGCCGGACTTTGCTGTGCCGCCAGCTTGTGGATACCCAGAACCACGGCCTGCAGCTCCCACCCATCACCCTGCTTCACAGTGGGTCATTGCAAAAGGCAAAGGTGCAACATAGGATGGGAAAACCCAGCTGGAAAGGTTTGGAGCTCGCAGTATCTCTTTCCAAGGTGGTTTGGTCCTAACAAGTTCTAACAACCAGCTCCTGGTTTGGTCCTAACGAGTAATGGTGACCCTTTGGGTGTCCCTAAGGACCTGGGGTTCCCCCGGGCATACACTCCCCTCCTTACCACCACCCCAAGCTCCCCTTTAAAACCAGATCCCCCCAGATAAGCCCACCAGCTTCTCCACACAGAAAACATGGCATGACCAGATTTCTTTACAGCCATCCCAAATCTTTTCTCCCTTAGCCACCCGAAACCCAGAAGGGTAAGGGCTTCAGGGCACATTCCCACTTCCACATGTCACTCAGCAGATGAAGTGCTGATGTTTGACCACAGAACTTTCACTGATGACAAATCCCTCCCTGCACACGCAGATCATCCTTTAACGAGCTGCTACGGATCAGCCCCTGTCTGGGGTCAGCCGGTGCCCGTTAAGCATGAGCTTGGCAGAATCGCCTTCATCCACCTCGATGGAGGACTTGGCCTGTAGAAATGCCAGGCTTGCTTAGCCCAGCATATCCCTTATGAACAAGGACACTCTTCACAGTGCTTTCTGTCTCTCTTGCCTAAACAAGAAACATTTCTGTGCAAGCCAGGCGATGTGTCTGGGAGAGGCAATTCCAGCCCGGAGATAACACAGATACACCCACCTCTGTTCCCTGGGAAATCTGCTGATGGGAGAGAGGGTCTCACATGGGGGAGCTGCTGTTTGTGGCCATTCAAACCAATGTCGCTGATTATTTGATACGAGGCGGCGTGGGCCAGGCTTGCTTTCCCAGTGTGCAGGACAAGCGAGGCTGCAGGGAGTCAGCGTTTTGTATCGCTCCACGCAGAGTTTATCTAAGGAAAAGGCACCAAGGACGGGCTGCAGATGCACAGTGGATGGCGGGAGAAGAAAAGCCAAGCACAATGATATCATAAATGCTCCCTGAGTCATTAGCTACTACTCATATTTTTGCTTGGGCTAAAGAGACAAGGGGTTGCAAATAGATGCCATGGATAAATGCCAGGAGAAAAAGAGTTTCAATTTTACTGATAAGGCTATTGCTGATTAACTACTTTGCAGCTTGGTCTGTACCAAGGGCTGGATCTGGACACAAAAATCCTTAAATTGTTTCCACTTCAAGTGTGGGCAGCCAGGGAACCATAAACTGCACAGCAGAGATCTCATCCCCCTCCAAGCCCATAGTGACCTGATGCTGGCCGGTGTCTCTCAGGTTTGGGATTGAAGGGTTAGAAACTTGCACACTGGAGTAGGTAGAGAAAAGGCGTACATGACATGTTGATAGGAGCTAATTAGTGCCATAAATACATCCTCCTTCTGAAGATATCTGTACTGGTTAGTGATTTTTCATAGCTAAATGGTTTTGACAGGTTTTGAGGACAACAAAAATGTGTTTAACTAAGGAGTAAATATATTTGTGTGGATCTGAGGACAGAAGAGTGAGGTTGCAATCTTCAAGATGAGCTCCTCTGCAAACTCAAAATTTGCAAATTCCAGAACCCGTCAAGGAATGAACAATAAAGCAGTAAACAATAAAAGTAATAATCCATAGAGCAAAATGCTGCATTACATCTCCGAAATGGCCCCAGCGCCCGGTTTGCTGGGCTATTGTACCTGAACACACTTTCTGCTAAAACACGTGTTCCCTCCCGCAGATCAACGTTGGCTCGTGGATGCTCCTTAGGTATCGCACACTGTGTCTTTCTCTCCAAATCATTTTCCCTGAGCATTGCTTAGCAACTCATTTCTTGTTATCAAAAACTCCAAGCAGTTCATCCTAATAACTATGCTGGGATTTTCTTTTCTTTTTTTTTTTCCCAGCTCTTCCCGTGCTGCTTCTTCCCATGAGGAACAGCAAGTGGCAGCAATTCAAAAGCTCTGGGCAGGGACCACGGTCTCTGCAGGTCAGCATGTTCCCTGCTCTCCTTGCCGTGAGTGTGGACCTGCAGGATGCTTCTGGGCAGCCAGCGCAGCTCCCCTGTCCCAAAGGACCCAAAAGGCTCCACGCTCCTGTAAGGCTCTTCCTTTGCATCACTCCATCATGACCTATCTAAGCCTTCTTATAATTTTTAAAAATTGTTTGAGTACTAAATGCCAAAATGCCTTGCTCCCTTGCTGGTAGAATTGTGGGTTGCAAAATGAGATTGCTCTGTCTGATGCCCCCACCCAGCCCTAGGCACTGGGAGAGCAGCCCTGCAGTGCATGCAGCAGGTCTTCCACCTCCAAGGAAGGTCTGCAGTATAGACCGCCACATGGGCTCCTACATTTTTCCATGCTACAGCAGGAATTAATTAACATGTACATGCAAATTATGCTGGAGAATTGTGTGAGAAGAGACTGTCATCCAAAACAGAAGGAAAAGTAGAAGATGCCTCTAATTACATGGATTTATTCCGTCAAGGTGTGCTTCTGGTCAGATCATTAACTGCAAAGAGCCACTCAGACTGCAATCTAATATTCAGAGGTTTCAAACGTCTCATGCCTTCTCATGCCAGAGGAATATTTCAGCTCCTGCACCAATCTCTCTTTCACCTTCCTCGCCACCACCACAATGACAAGTCCCTTTTCATGGCTTGTAGCATCTTGCCAGATTCCTCAGGCAGAAAATTTCCCTTTCTGAGTCACTGTAGAATATCGCAGGCTGCAGAGCAGACAAAGCCTCCCCTGGCTTCCCAACTTGCTATACCGTTTTACAAAATCTTTGCCCCAGCCTGAGGACAGAACTGCAGCCTCATAAACAACATAAACATCAGGAGATGTCTGCTAAACCCTGCACTTCACAAGCTACAGGCGAATTTATCTGTATGCTGCTGGTCAAAAGTGTGGTATCTTCATGGGCAAAGGCAGATTATGAGTGCTGGTCCCTCAGCTACTGAGTTAAGGAGTCCGTATAGCGATGTACATCTTATTTAGGTGGCCTGCAGGTGAACATGTGTGGAGGGGACAATCATGGCTCCAGACAGACCAAATGCTGAATTTCAGGATGGATCTAGGGTCCTCTGAAACATGAAGACACCCTGAAACAGATCATCTCCATCCTGAGACTCTGGACTTCTCTGAAGCTCAGAGTTTGCACACAAAGCTATTGCTAATATTTTATTGTACTGAGACAGATAAAAACAAACAAACAAACTCTACTTCTTTTTGAATGACCCTGCCTGAAACCCACAGGGATGTGGTAGATGAAGCCTAACTTTCCTGGGCAGGAAGGTCATGGCATCAAGAGAGCATGAGCTACCCCAGCACTGCCGTCCCGGCTGGGTTGTGTGACCCTGCTCCAGGCTGGGTAGCCTCAGCACCATGCTGGAGCCTGTGCCAGGCTGCGCAGTAATTGCTTGTTTAATGCAAAACCAGTGGCACACGGTTGATAAAATAACACTGGGAGCTTCCACACAGCCCAGCATTGCATGACTTGAGTGATTAAAGCTAGACATTTCCTTTCTGCATGTGATCTGGCTCCACTGTGGCGTTAAAATCAGCCCATAACACAAAAGGGTGGTGGGGGGGGACTCGGCAGCACAGTGGGGACCCTCAGCAGGACAGCCACACATGAACAGCTGCTGGTGCTTCCCTGCCCAGCCTTGACCTGCACCATCATTTAGTGGGGAGTGATTCCTAGGCAGGATCTAGTTGTACAATTTGGGGCAAATGACTTGGTTTTCTTGTTTCTGTCAACCTGTAACACCAGCTTCTTGTCTATATCACAGAGCTGTTTTGAAGATGAAGGTAAGAGAAAGGACTCTCAGGGGATACAAGAAGGAGTTCGGTACCCACCTCCCACTGATACTCAAGTATAGCTGGCATCTGGAGATAGTAGAACAGAGGAAAATAACGGAAATAAAGCCATTAGCCCTTTCTCCTTTAAATGGCATCCTTCTTTGTCTTTTTTTCTATTTTATTTTTGCATGTGGAGTCTAAAGAAGATGAGGAGCAGCACAACATTAAACCCCCATATGGGCTTACCTAACTGTGTGCATGTACCTTGCAGCAGTGACCGCATTGTCCCGGCTGGCAGCGAGCAACAGGTCACAGCCTGTTCCAGGTTGCAAACACTAACCCCTAGAGAAGGAGGCCAAAATGCAGGTAGAAAGCTGCAGCCATTTGGTGAGTAGCTGCAGTTTGTGGTTATTTCAGCTAATAAAATTGTAATCCTCTCAATGACTGGTCCAAAAATAGGTTTTGATTTTGGAGAGAGACAAAAAGCATTCATCCTGCTTCTGGGGTTGTTCCCTGTCCCGCAGCTTCACTCTGCTTTCCAAAATAACAAGCTTTGCCAGCAATGCATGGCTGCAAATGCTCAGCTCAAAAGTAATTAGGGCAGGAGATAAATATGCATGGTGGCCGTCGGTCCCCCGCCATCAGGGGCATCTTGGGACAACACATCTTTTAGTGTAAAAATATTACTGCAATCTCTCCGATCTGCAGCTTAATGTAATAATGTCTCTCTCGAGCAGAGCACTGGCAGATGCACAGCAGCTAAGTGGATTTTGCAGGCTGAACCAGCCACCCAAACAGCAGAAGGAAAAAGCAAAGTTTCCTTCAGTGCCACGGGACTGGTGGGGAAGCCGGCAGAGCCCAGCCCAGGAGGCTGGAGGCGCATGGGGAGTGTCAGTGATCCCCGCTCCCTCGATCCTGCACCCTCAGGTGGGGGTCCCCTGCCCCTCTGCAGCACAGTGAGCCAGGAGCTGCCTCCCTTGTTCAGCCTTGGCTCATCTGCTTGATGGCAGACAATATATAATGGAAATCCTTTGCACTGATGAATTTATTTTAAATTACTGCAAATTGAGTAAACTCCAGCAGGATGAAGAGCATGAAACAAACCCTGAGCACACAGGATATTTCAGCATCACAGCATTACCTACACATGGAGAGCCCAAATGCAGACCCTGCACCCTGGCTGCCCTTCGAACAAGGCTGTGCAAGAGCTGGATCTGTGTTTCACCCTTCACATTGCCTCAGGCTTGAAATGGCTCGTCCGGTTTAAGGCCAGAGGATTGCTAAAGGCTTCAAGGCAAGCAAATAATACCTTAGAGAGACTCTGAAAATACTAGTAACAGCATTATTCAAAACTGTTAAATGCATAAACTAATTAAATCATACAATGGAGTAATAATATATTTTAAATGTAAGCTGTAAGGCAGTGTCCTAGTCTGGATTCCCAAAGCAATAATTCTTTTCCAATCTCAAAACAAAACCTTTCTACAGTAGATATTGGCATCAGCATAGAACTTAAGACTACGCAAACTGCTGTTAAGACCCTCCCATATTTCCCCTCCCCAAACACCATCCAGCTTTTCATTTTAATTGGGGCCCATCACGACACAAGACTGATGTGTTCTACTTCTGATCTTCAAAGCAGGCACGCATTGTTCAGACACAAAATTGAAAAGGAAACCTGAAAGCTGCCAGTGTCGAGAGACACTGAAATGAGCAAAGATCACCAGAGAGGACAAAGAGTTACATCCCATGCAAAAAAATGAAGCAAGAGCAGGAGCAGCAGCGGACACTCCCTGACAGTGGGTACAGAATAGTGACAGGTAAGACTACGTTTGGAGCCAGTGTAGGGCACCGAGTAGAGAAAACACACTTCTGACTGTAAACAGAAAAAACTTTTCCACCCCCTTTTCTCCTTTTTCTCTAATAAAATTGTTTCCTCTGAGAGCTGCAGAGGTTACAAGCACAGCTACGTTTCAGTGTCAGTCCCTCACGTACCCAACCACAGAGGGGCTACTTGCCAGCTCGTTTTTCACAGTCCCTTTGTGAGACTAATTAAAGCTTTCAATTTTTTTGATGCAAGTAGCAGAGCTGCTAATTAACTGCTGAAAATTATACTGAGGATCCAGTATCTGCTGTGCAGCTACCTCAGTGCTCATCAGCTTCCCAGGGTGATTGCAGTAGGGGTGGAGCAGCAGCAGAGATACAGAGAGGATGGGAAAAAAAAATCCAGCAACTTTTGGAAACACTAGCGGCTTGGGAGTGTCTCTAACCTGAATTTCACAGGAAAGGATAAAAAAAAATATATCTATATACATATATATAAAAATTGGACATCCAAAGTAGAGTGCAACCCAAACCCACCAAGTGTTATCCTCTCTTTGCATCCTCTCCAAATGCAGGGGGCACCACTTCCATTTTTTTCTGATTCCCCTGCAACCCTTTTTCTTAAAAATGAATAAAGAAAAAACAGTATCAGATGCTCTCCCTCTTTGCTAAAGCACTTTTAGTTCCCCCTCCTCTCCAATGTGCCGGCAGGCCCTGACATGGTGAAAGAGGGAAACACTTGTTTATATGAAACTTTATATGCCACGAGAGCCGTCCTGTCTGTGCAAGTAATCCTGAAACCCTGGTCCAGGATTCTTTATTTCTGATGCAAGGGACCGTTCAATAACAAGATCCCTGTGGGAGTATAGGAAACACACACCAAATCCCTGTGGAGTACAGGAAAATGTGCAATGGCAAATGGCCCCTCAAAATGTGCCACATTTGTATGATTTGTGTTAATTTTCTGTTTTATCATCTTAACTGGACTTGGTCACCAGGAGAGGAGAGGGGTTGGGGTAGCTAATGGCACACAAAGTGCTGTTGCTTGAGGAGCATTTCGGGGAGAGCTGCAGCCAGGCTGGGGGATGCTTTTAATTAAGCCATATCCCTAAAAAGGTCTTCTTGATGAAATGCCAAAAGTTGGAGCACTAGATAATGAAGCAAGTGATTCAGGCGAGATGTATGTCGTCTACCCAATGGAAATCACTTAATGAACTGCCCTTAACTCATCAACAGAGCTACTGACATATCTGCAAGCAGAAAAGATGATTGCACAAAAATCCTGATTTTTCTTTTCTCCTGGCTCTGATGACCTCCTGGAAATCCCCGTGCAGCGGCCCCTGCAGCCTGAAGGACCAAACTTCCTTCTTGTTCCTTGGAGACTGCCACACTGCTGGGCAGGCTGACCCTTGCTGCCAGGGTGAAGCTTTGCCTTCGGAAGATTTGTTTCCTGATGTTCCTTGTGGGTACGTATCACAGGAGCTTTGAAGAAAAAACATTAGAAAATCTGACCATGGTTAATTAAGTAATATCTGCCTAAGCAGGAACATGACCGCTCCACCGCATCCCTCTGTAACTCCAAAAGAAACCCAGATGCTGCAGATGAGTCCGTGTGGTGACACTTCCTATGGGTCCTCCTCTGGGGACCCAGGGCTTCAGGATGGTCTTTCAAGGCCAAATAAAGCCTTTTCCTACGCACGGCTTAGCTGAAGGTTTTAAACATACTATTCAGTTGGCTTCAATTGTTGTTGCTGAGCTGTTACATGTTGTTTATGCTTTGCCCACTAAGTGGAGCTGGGGACTCTCCCATGCTTCCCCTCCCGGGATGGTGCCAACACATTTATTTTCCTCCACAGACGAAGTGGCAGGGTCATCTCTGGCAACGTGGCTGCAGCTCACACAGACCCACACTGGCCCACAGCTTGCCCACGGGCAGGCAAGGGCGATGGTATGTTGCTTGCTTTCCAACACGTAAGTTTGAGGTCTTTCCCCTTTTTCTATAGAGAGGACGTGTTTTTGAACCCAACCAATGTAGCCCTGTGCAAGTGAGCACAGGAATGTCCATGCTTTCAGAGGGTGAGGAGTGCCAGAAGTACCTGCTTCAACACTTTCCTCCTTCAGGTTTTTTTCACAAATTCCATTAATTAACCTTTCCAGTATCTACAGGTACTGAAAGAAATGTCTATTAACACAAAGACTTTTCAGGAACCTCCTCCTAACTTGGTCCTCTGTTGTGTTTTTTAAATGTTTTATATAAACCACCTAAAAATACCTGTAGCATGCTATGGCAGGTCAGCTACAAAAGTGTTCCTATTATCCGCCATGAAGATCAATTCAACCATTAAGGCAGATTATTTGCTTGGCTAGAGACCATCCAACACCCGTACAAGTTTATACATTCCCAGTGAGACTTCCCCGGGAATTTGGGAAAGCAGCTGACAATGAATTCATCCACACACCACCACCTTTCCTGCTGCCAAAGATCACGTCAGAAATAACCTCAGAAGAGAACAGAGCATGTCTCTAGAGAAAATAGAGGACATGGAAATAAACCAGGATAAAATTACAGCTTTACAAAATTCATTGCATTACGTTGCAATGGAAAGATAATTAGGAAATTGTTTTTGTACAAATGATTCACATCTGGCTGGGAAGGAGCTATGTCAGGAACACGACTCTAATTTAACCTAATACTGCAGTACCAAAACATGTTTTGCAATATTTTTATGCCCAGGAATCAGATGCTCCCAGTGCGCTGCCTCTCCCCTCCCCGCCCCTTCTCCCCAAATCACCATCTCAGACAAGGGCATTTGGAGATTACCTGCACAACGTGAACAACAGCTAATTGTCCTTAATGTTGTTTGCAATGATGCAGGTTCAAACTGAAATAGTTGGGGTAGTGAGGTGATTTTCCATGAACCTGATTATGAATTTTGAGACTCAATTTATTACAATATGATCATCTAGTTGTTCAGGCTGGATAAAATCCATAAGATCACTGAAACCTTATACTGAAACTGGTCCACAAGATGCTCCTACCCGGAGCAGTCTCTGAAAAAAATCGCTGATGTTACCTCAGGTGTTGGAGTTTCCTTCTGAATGTCCCTTTCTTGGCAGTCAAGCTTGTAGGAAAAGTTCAAGCATTTCTATTCAGTTATTACAAATCTCACCCTATATTAAAGTAATAATTGTATTCAAATCATGTCAGCACATTGACAGTGTTGACTGAAATAATAATCTGTAAAACAAATGTATTTATGCAGCATATATATCTTATGGTTGCCTCTACAAGGGTTTTCTTTGCAGACTAAATACTTGGTTGACAAAAATTTACAATTCCTCATGGAAACGTTGTCCATGGAAACTCTATTATTGACATGCGATGAGACAGAAGTATGTTACCCATCACTGTGGATGAGCAGTACATGGCGTAGATTGATATATAGTTTTTCAGTTTCTGAAACAAAGTTTACTTGTTTTTCAGTGATCACTATACAGTTATAGGGCAAACAATGAGTTCTCTTTAGTGTGTAGTGAATTTAATTAATTTAGAAGTATTTAGTGAATAGCACATTTCATCTTTTCCCCTGCCTTTGCATGCCAGACTTGAGAGTGACTCAATATCTCTTCCAAACTTATAACGGGAGCATCCTTTTCAATAGTGGTCTGGACCAGCACACAGGGCATAAGGATTGCCTTGGAGGAAAGCAAGTTCCTCATAAACCAGGTCTATCCTAAAATGTAGTAGACATATACTGAATATTATGTACTTAAGTGAACTAAAATGAGAAATATCCTTGTAGTCAGTTCCTTTTAATCTAAGAAAAGGGAAAAAGATTTCATAGCATGGAAAATTTGCTAATATATTGAAACATATTGTCATTATTGTTTTATTGCCAGTTATCGCAGGGCTCTTATCAGCACATCCAATTGGTAAATGAATAAACCCTTTCATGACGCAGCTCTGGCACAAATGCTACCCGCAGGCTGGGATGAGAGAGCAGAGCTCCAGGCAAGGCAGAGGATGCCCGTCCTGCCCGTCGGGGACCTGCCAGCAGGCACGTGCCCAGCTGGGCAGCACTGCTGTCTTTGGAGGCTTTACACAAAGCAAAGAGATTTGGTGATTTAAAGACAAACAGGACCATATCCAGGTACTAAACTCTTGACCTGCAAATTCCAGCCAAAACCATGGCAGGAGCTGGTGTCACACCAACCACTGTTGGGGGTGACCGAGAGGGGACCCACACTCCCGGCTCTGCTCTCAGGGCTCCGATATGGCTCTTTGCCTGCATCAGAGATGCACAAGTATGTTACTGGGTAGGATTTAGCTTTCAGGGCTTAATTCAGTGCGTGTCTCACTCCTGAGCAGACTTACACGTTACCGAGATAAAGCACTTAATAAATACTGATGAGAGAGTCACAGTATATAAATGCGCTGCTGGTGGCAGTGGGCTGTATTTTGGTGAATATATGGGAGAAACATTTACGTGCACTTCCAAGATGCCTGAAGGGGATCCTCCCAGTTAAATCTATGCCTCTCTCACTCATACGTACACATATGAAAACATAACACCGGTCTAAACTTTCACTGTGAAGTCAGTTCTATGCCAAGTGCCTGAAAAATCCCTTCACTGCACCAATTTCCTAATTGTTTACATGCAGACTGGTACTACCTTTCCTGTAAGATAGGGTTCCCATAGCAATGTTACTTTTATCACAGAAGAGGATTCACCAGATTTAATTACCTGAAGGCGTCTGTTTTAAATACATGAAATTTCTTTGTTATTTACATTTCTGCTAGCGAGGAACCACAATACTCAATTCAAACCAGGATGCTGAGGATCTTTGCGACCGAACAAACAAGAAATAAAGCTGTCAGTGTTTGTCTAGTACAAAATGGGGACTTGCCAGCTGCAGGAGGCATTGCACACAAAAAGACTCCCAGTTTGGAGCATGCAAGGCAGAGAAGGGCAGGCTGTGCAACCTGAAATTTGCATTCAGAGCTGGTGCCAGAAAGTTGGGATGAATGGTCTGGTTTATTTTCTAGAGAGGCAGTTTTTAAGAGAAGACCCTGGTGTCCTCTTCTGAATGATGGTGAGGGGTGGATTTGAACGTGGCCACCTGTTTCCCAGGTGATTTCAGCTGGACATAGTATTTGTCACCTATGCCTTGCAAGGCATCAAACCTCCAGTTTATTAGAGGCTGTACAAAACTCATGCTTCCTGAAATTGCAAAATTTGAGTTCCTATTAGAAGAGCTCAAAGATCTAAACCAGTGCATCTAATCCTTTCCACCTTTGTCCAAAGGGTTTGCATTTTGGATTTTGCGTTGCCCCCTTAGCGCTTCCAGAGGGAGGGTGCAGGGCTCACTCCCAGCTTTACCTTTGCGATGATCGTGGCTGCCCCAGCCTGCTGCAGGTGAAGGCAAACACAGGATTCAATCTCTCCTGTAAGGTGACAGGGATCGGAGCAGCTCTAGGAGTGTTACCGCTCGAGTCAGAGCAAAAAAGGAAGTTTAGCAGGGAAAGTCGGATCTGGAAGAGCAGCCTTCCTCTGGGCACTGAAGGGCGTTTTGCACAGAAAGCGGGTTTCCTACTGCTGGTTGATGTGGCCATCGGGTAAGAGCTGGGAGGCTGGAAGCAGGTGTTTGTCCTTGTGAACAGAGAACCCAGCCAGTAAAAGGACTTTGGCTAGAGGGCTGAATTAAGCTGCTCATTCCCCTCCATGGTGGTAACAGCGAAGGCGGGGTCATTCAGAAAGCTGGATTTCAAGCTGCTTCACTGTGAAGCTAGATTCAACACCACAGCATTTTTGTATGGCTTCCAGTAAACTGAAGTACAGAAAGCCCTTCTTGAATTAAATCTGTCCTCGGTGTATTTTAAGATCTTTATTTCTTTGTTTCTAATTGAGAGTAACTGCTATGGAAAGTTTTCTTGTTTGGACATACTGGGAATATTAAATCCAATGTTGTTCTTAACTGTGTGCCTAACTACACCACTTCTTATTTACTCCACAGCTAGAAACTGGATGAGTGAGGACTTAAGTCACACTGTATAAGAGGCAACTTCAACTTTAGCAGCAGAGACAGTTTGGGCTTCCAGCGTTCTTCGTCCCTACTTTGAGATATAGTGTTTCAGCAGAGGTTTAGCATTCGTTGTCTAATCCTTGGCAAGCCTCGACTCCTTCCAGCAGCAACCACTACACAGACCAGTGGTGGATGAAAGCAAAAAGACATTTAAATGCAGATAGGGGCGTCCTCATCCTTTTGTCTGAGCTTCTTAACAGTTTCTCATGGAGATGAACAGAGCAGCTCACCCTCTCAGTGAGATTCGTGGTCCCCACGATCCATGAAGACCCACCATACAGAGTCAAGTTTCAAGCTTCTTTGCCAGGCATTATAACTAGGATTTTTTTTCTAAAGTTACAAAAGAATAGCTAAACTTCCATTATTTGGTATTAAACACCATGTCCAACTTTGCATGACATGGAACTGCAATTAAAACCTGACCACTCTGGTGACAGACAGAAGAGAGTAACATGCAGCTGAAAGTACGCCAGCCCCTGGAAGTCCAGTTTAGCCCCTGGAATGCCAATCTAATGCTGTCACAGATATTTCCGTTGTAAATGGCCGATGAAGTCCATATGTGACATCGCTGTGGCCTTGCGGTGTTCTTTTTGTTGTCCTGGCATATCTTCAAAAAGATACATTTGGTTTGGGGAAGATGAAATGGAAATAAATTTTAATGAAAGATGAGTACAGAAGTGATTACATAGAAGGAAATTAAACCAACAGTGTTATCTCTGGCAAGTCTCCTCCACCCTTTGAATAAGCTGGTTATCTCTCGATTAAAAAAAAACAACAAAAAAACACAAAGAACTGGAAGACAGGACAGCATCCATAAAACAAAGTTATAACCCCAAACACCCTTCATTCATCTGGGAAAAATGTTGATTTGGGGTTATTTGGAGCAATTTTAGATGCTATCATGGAGCTTTAATGATGCTGACACTGCAGACCAGCCCAGTGGGCTAGTTGGAGGCTGCTTGCAAGGGCCTTGGGTTTACACTAACTGGTGATCTCTTTATGGTGAATCTCTCTATTCCTTATTGCAGCCTGAGCTGCAGACTAAACCTAATGCCAAAACAAATGACTCACATGAGAAAATGGCAGCCTACAGGCTCAGATGACCACCTGAATATGGTTTTGAACTCATAAAACATTTCTAAATGAACAGAAAGGAATACAATGCTCTGCGTTTGGAGAATGATGAGGATGCCAGGAACTGCGTGTTCAGTTCCTCACTGCCCTAAGACCTTTGGCTCATCCGTAAATCCTCTGAGCAGGCTCTCATGACTTTTCACTCTCTTACAGCAGCATCACACAAGTTAATGCCCAGTAGCTCCAACCTGTAGTTATCACAAAAATAAGACAACCTCTTCCTACAGACTTTGAGCACAGGATACTCACAGACCCACTCAGACTCACAAGAAGTGTTTGATCTCTGCTCTGGAGGGTAAATTAACCAGCTGACTTTGTGCAGAAGAAACCATGTGTGCCCACGCAGCAGTGGTGACCTGGCCACGGAGGCAGTAACCCCACCAAGGGGCACTAATCAGCCTCTGACCTGTGAACCTCTTCTAGTTGTTCCTAAAGCGCTAATCTACCTAAGGGCTCAACCTTATCAATCTTTACAATGCAAACCTTACCTGCGTAGAGATACTTGGATTAAAACTGCAAACCACTTATTTTCTAAACATTAAATTTTAGTATAAAATTGCAAACCCCATTGTGAAAACTACCCATTCCCTACAATAGCTGAGCAGTGTGCACTAATGCCACTGGCACACGTTCCTGAGAGGCTACACCTAGTCATTGCACGCTGAGCTGCAGCACAACTACAAAAGCAGGAATTAACAGAGCTGCTGTAGATCATAAGTACGTTCAGCTGGGAACTTACTGAGAACAGCGGTCATAAAATGTACCATTGTCAGAGCATTTGGAAGAGGAGGTGCCTGTACTCTGGTAGTCCTCCAGCAGCACATTACTGCTGCCTAGGTGGTCTTTGGATTTCAGTACACTTGCCCCAAGCATCACTCCCAGCCCTGTCACTGTGTTCATCTCTGCTTGGGCAAAGGGCAGATGTAGGGTGCTTCATATCATAACACTACAAGACATGGCTGCCTGAAAGGTTCCTGTCTAGTCTAAGACCTCAGCCAGGTTCTCTGCAGCCAACAGAGGGATGGTAGCACTTCCTGAGGACAATGCATCTCACCTGCCCCAGCCATCTGCCCTACACTGGCATGAGCTCCAGGGATCCCACAGCAATATCTTGGATTAGACATGACTCATGGGGTGATTCAGGTACCTAAACATAAGTGTCTAGTGACTCAGCTCTTAAATGATTATACTGGTCATAGCCTATGTGGTAAAAGTTAACGTGAAGGTCATTTTGAATGAAACGAAACAGGCGTCTTTCTAAGGATGGTTACTAGCTTTGACGCTTCCCTACAGATTTTCTTGTTTCGGAAAATGCGGTGACAATGTACAGTATCTTTGAAACAAAGCCTGACTCATTTATCCATACAAGCATGACAATCAGAGGCAGGGGGGCAATACAGAGTGGTTTCTTACTCTGCCCTAGTGTTTCCCTTGCGTTTAAGCACGGCCACTTTAGTCCTGTTATCCTGCTTCTCATGCCCACAGTCTGTGTGCCTTCGTGCTCTCCTCTTGGACTGCCTGCACAGCAGCTGCCTTATTTAAATTGTTTTTTCAAATCATACAGTTTCTCACCTTCCTTAACAAGGGAGACTGTTCTCTACCTGGAAAGAGATGCCCATTGTAAGTTAAGCAACAGTGGAGAAGAAACCCCAGGATAACTTGGTGTTATCTTGCAGCAAGCAACATCACCGTCAGCAAGCAAAACATCACACAGTGGTCCTGAACATATTACAAATATTTTCTTTTTTTCAATAAAATCTGGACTCAAACCATCAATGCCCCAATTCTGAAAGAAACCCCTATAAACAACAGTTCAACTGGGCCCTTACTGAGAGAAAACTAATTTTATTCTTCATCAGAAAGAACACATTTCACTCCCAAGAATAATTTTAATCCTGTTCCTAATTCACATACATTAACACTGAAGTTATTAGAGTTGCACAACATGAAGTAATCAAGTTTAAGCACTGTACATAACACTCAGCAGTTTCTGCCCAAGGCAGAACATACCCTCAACAAATTTGTTAGCAGGGTTGCCCTTTTGAGACTATCTGTGGATTTTCTGTTGACAAAAATATTTCCTTTGTTCCCATGGTATTTGCCCAATGTATTCCCTGGAACACCAAAAGAAAGAGGACACTGAAGAGGCTGCCTTCATAACCCTTCATACACAACTTACGATTTGTATGAGGCCCTCTGAGCCTTTTTTGTTTGGCTTTTTGGCTCATCTGAACTAATTTACTTTGGGTCAAATCCAGAAGTCTTTATTGAGGTAAAGATTCATTGCCTCTAAATGACCAAATCTTGAACGAATCCTCAGTCCCCCATAAGCAAACTGTCAATTCAATCAGGCTACCTCTCTGCTAATAAATTAAATACGCGTGGGACCATTCTCTCAGTTATTGGCCGGCTGGCATAGGATGACCCATGTCCATAATGCTTAACTCTCTCAACCTGCAAAACAAAAAGGTTGTGTGCAAATTGCCTACCAGAAGGGTTGACCCATACTGACTTCTGCACCATACCCAGGGAGTGCTGCCTGGCACGGGCCAAAAGTGTGCCATGGACGGATCTAACATCTGAATGGTATCAAGGACTGACCTCCTGCACCAGGGAACGTGACTCCAAACTCCTTGAACACGAGCACAAATGTAGCCTCAAAGTCCAACTTGGATCAACACTTGTTGCTAAATTTGCATGGTCCTTAATCAGGGAAACTATCATTGAATCCAAATGCAAAAAGTGAGCCAAAGCTTCTGAGTTTAGCAAAATATTACACTCTTTGGGTTAATCTTGGAAGCTTGAACTTGCAAAGTTTTCCAGTCATAATACTTTCTTGATGCAGTTGATAGGAAAACATGATTAATTCTTGTACGATCCACCACATTACTCTATTTCTTCACTTAATCCCTCATGGATAACAGCAAGAGGAAGCATGAACAGAGTAGGATAAATTCACACTGACTATTGACAAAACAATGTTGTGAAATAATCCAGCTGATTCAATATGTTCAGTATTGAACACATTGCTGCCCCTGAGCAGCAGCAGCGAGGGATATATCTGGGCTTTGGCTGCCTTGGCACTGCACAGAAACCTTGGTGTGACGCCTTGCTCCGCTTGCCTCCTCCTCCTCAGGCACAGCTTTTGTGTAAGGAATGACTAATGCAACATTCAATTTCTTTAATATGGCTTTACATTCTCTATACTGCAATGGAGATTTATATTTGAATCTGAACAGGGAGAACCTGTACTGAAGACGTGAGAAGGACAGCCAAAGCTAGAGGGACTCTGGGGCTCATCACCAGTCATCAGCTTCTTGCTGGTGGCTCAGAAGTCATCCTCCCTGAAGGGCACCGCAGTCCTGTTCAAGACAGCACCTTTAATTTAAATCAATTATTTCAAAGTATTCACTGCTTGCTCCAGCATCTGCTCCATTCAGAGCTCTCACAACACCACCAAGGGGAGCGTTAAACACGGACCCAGAGCTGTGTTTTGCAACATAACCTCTATTTAGCACCTTTCTTCTGGTTCTCATCTTACTCATCTAGTCCATTACTTCTCCAGGCCAAGCACTATGTTAAAGGATGTCTCAAAACCTCAGACGATGGCTTTTCTTCTCTATTGCTCGAAGTACTTAAAAAACCATTAAATAACTTCTATCGTCCATGTGATACAGACAGTATTGTACCATCTGCATTTCACATTCAGGGAAAGAGAGGCAGAGAGCACTGATATACCCAAGGAAAGGCTATTAAATTAAATGGAGCAATGGAAAAAAACATCCAGTAACCCACAGTTTGTATTTCTACAGAGTTTAGGATGATATGAAAGTGAAACCACTTGATCAAAGAAAAATTTCCAGGCTATTGTACAACGAATTGGGTTTCTCTTGTGTGCTGAGCTGTTTCCCAGTTCCTGAAGACATTTAACCCACAAGCACTGCTGCAGCAGCCTCAGAGGAGCTGGAAATTGTATGCAGGTGCATTAAGCCATGGCTTCACACGTGTTCACTGCCCTCCCATGTAGCCCGTGAGCACATGCCCTGCGCATAGCACAGCTCTGTGCATCCTGCAGGGACCAGGAAGGCCGACTGCACAGATCTCTTTTGGACAGAGATTAATTTTCCCTTTGTTTGCTGCACTTGTACATTCTGATCTGCAGCACAAACAAAATGGGAAAACACAGGGAACACACATGCCTTCACCAGGCAGAGGTGTCCATTGGAATGAGCTTGCTGCAGGGACGAGACTGCGGCTCCATTGTGATTTGGCCAGAGTACAGAAAATGGAGGCAGGGAAATGGCTGTGGTAGTTTGGGATAACAAGGGTCCCAATATCCCAATTTATCAAAGCTGATGTGCTGTTTCCCCCATGCTGTCAGCTCTGCAAGTGAAGGCTGCTCCATGGCTGGGGCATGAAGAGCAGCAGTTCAATCCCTCACCCCCAGACACCACCATGAGATTACACAGTGTGTGCTGCAACTTCAGCATTAAAATGAGAAACTAATCTACACCCAGTTCTTTTCAAACTTAAGGAAAAAAAAAAAAAACATTATGGAGCAGCAGGCTGGGCTTGGAGAGCCGTGAGTAACAATTTCTGACCCCATGCTGATGCTGTTAGTTATGAGAAGATGGTTCATTCTCTCCTCCTTTACCAATTTTCAGTTCTTTAGAGTTCTTCTTGGGACAACAAACCCACCGCGTTGCTCTTCTGATCACTTTACATTTGTTGTCCCTGTAGCCCCATGCTATAGTCTGTCCAGAGTAGCCTTTGCCAAAGCCCACAGGATGGTCACAATAATCAGCCGAGCGATGCAGCAGATAACCCTGCCACCACCAGCAGGAACTGCAGTGCTTTATTTGTCAGGGGTTTTGTTCTTCTGGAGAGCTAGCAGTCAGTGGTACCTGCTTGCAGGAAAGCTTTAGGGGACACTCACCAGGTGACAGGCACATAGTCTTTTCACTCAGAGTCATCCTTGAAAAATGCCACCCAGTCCTCCTGTCCCAAGGAGGGACACTTCACGAGACTCCAGCTCCAGTGCTACCCAGCAAGGCCCCTTTACCTGCATGAAGTGACTCTCAGCAGAGCCCTGACAGGCTGAGGGATTCATCAAGCACAGAATTGAACATGGACAGGAAGTAAAGCAACTGCATTAGACAAGAAAGACAGAAATTTTTCTTATTTTTTTAGTGCACTAAAAAAAAAAAAAGTAACTGCAGGGAGACACTGTGGATGAGTGATGGGTTAGCACCTTAGCAATATCTCCAGAAGAAATTCTGTAGAATTTTCTTTTGCTCTTGAGAGCTGTGATGGACAAGGTCATCATTAGCATCTTCCTGCTGTTAAACAGAGCTGATTGTCACCGAGCTTGCTCCTCGTTTGCCTTGACCTTTCAGGAAGGAACAGGGTAAGTCTCCATGAGGTTTCACAGCAGGCTTTGCAATCACTCAGAGCTGCCAGTCTCCCCATGGCCAGGTCAGCACAACCCAAGGGATGGTCATCACTGCACGATCACCTGAAGTCACTGTCTGCACCTCTGTGAGCAAGGTGGAGTCCCGTCAGCATCAGGCTCCAGGGTTACAGTCAGAGCCCTGCGCATGAGACAGGAGGCCAGTGATCTCCTTCTAGTACAGAAATGCTCAGTTGAAAAAACACAGCTGGCAGAAATCACAGAGGAACATGAGCGTTAAAGATCCAGGCAAGAAAAAGCAACATGAAGTTGTTACTCCCTAACACAAAACCTGAAAATGGGACAAAGCATGTCCCAGTGCTCTGCTATTAGACAGTGCAAATAAACTGTTTCTGCAAGAGAAATAGTTTGGGTTTTTTTTCAGCCAAAAGAAAAGTAGAGCATGGACTAATCAAATTCAGTGTTCTTCAGCAATATAAGGCTAATTTCTCCTACTCCAATGTTGTTTCAATAATTTCAAAACAAAAGTGAAGACTTTAACACGTATCTTGCTTTTCTTGTAAATGTTTGAAAGACCAGAGGGTCTCAGTACATCGGTATCACTCCGTAAGCATTACTGAGTTCATCTCCAAAAGCCTCTTGGAAGTAATTGAGTAAAAGGTTAGTCATAAAGGCAGGTAATTATAAAGATAGTGGAACAGACCTGAAGGTCTGGGGTCAAAGTGGGTTCTGGTCTGGACCTCAGAAGTGTTGTGCATCCCCAGAACGAAGTGTTGACCATTCACTTGTTCCTTGCCGATACTGATGCAAGGATGTGCTGGTTGCTTTTGCTGTTGGAGTGGTACCCCCTGCCAGCCACAGACTGTGGGCAGGGAGCAGGTATGTTCAGCTTAGGGAAAAGCAAGAAGAGATTTTAAAAAGCTACTTAATCAAATTAACTAAGCAATGTGGTAATTTAACTCTGGGTTTGGGTTTATTTATTTATTATTTCCAATCTGTACTTATTGCTTCTCCTTCCTTAATTTCTGCCCGCTATTTGGCTGAAGTTTACTCTCTCTGGACCACGGATCAGCCTGTCAGGGATAAGCAAGGCAGTGGAAAAAAATGCATCCAGGTCCGGGTCAAGATTTTGCATACTCAAAAACTTTGGCATAGCATTTTTAGGGTATATCTCAAGCGCATGGTTTGGACCTACCTTCCCCTTAGCTTGTCCACTGGGTCCTCAGGTGAGAGTTCAGGGACAGCATTCATTAAACATCAAAAAAAAGAAAAGAAACTGTGCAAGATGCTGGAAATGCTGAACCTGGGAGGGGAAGAAACAAACTGAACCAACACTGTTCTGCCCAGAAGCAATTTACCACTGACTAGCATGTTTGTTGGGTTTTTTTTTAAATTTTATAAATTTGCTCCTTGCCATTAAGTGTTACTTGTGCCGCCTAAAATTGACTTGTTTTTGCCAGCTCCCTCTGTAATCTGTGACCTCTTTTCTCCCAGAGAAACAAAGCCACGGTGGATAAAAGCACTGCAGATTTACTGGATAATTGAAATCATCACAGAAAATAGTGTTATACACTCTAGACTTTGCCTTGAAACCATCAGAGACATGCATATTTACAGCATTAAAAAAAAAAGTGAGCTTTAAAAAAAAAATTTACATCTTGGACTAGATATGGCTTTTAATTTTAAAACACGAGTCAGCCCTTGCTCATGATAGCACTGGGCTGGCACTGAGGGGACTCTGACCCGGCTGTAATGATGCAGTTTTTTCTCCTACAGTTACAAATGGACCCCAGCTCCTTTCTGGGAAGATCCCCTCTATTAAAAGAGGAAAAAAAAAAAAAAAAAAAAAAGACTTGCTGAACCTCTGTCAGGTTCCTGAATGCCAACAAAAGTGCAAACTTGAGCTATTTCTTCAGGCAGATTTGATGATGGCAATATCTATCCCCTAAGAAAGTAGCTGAGCTGTATCCCTTCCTGTAGCACATTTCATGCCGACCACAAAAGGGAATATTTGTTTACAAAGCAATTGTTTTAAAGCCAACTCCTGACTTTTTAATTTACTGAATATTTGTTCCCCTTGACTGAATCTTCAGCAGTCTTTCCCTGCCAGAGCTAATATTTTAAATCGTGTATTTTAACATCATTTGCATAACTTTTTCAAAACATGTTATCACTATCCGTGTCCTCCTATTTTACATCCTGCCTAGTCCCAAGGTCAAGGAACTCAATAGGAGCCCCTTGATTTTTCTGGGCTTTGGACAAGAATTTACAGACCCAACAAGAGAAGTCTGCCAGCAATGTGCTGCATTCGCCATGGGCTCTCGCCTTGCTCCTGCATACACAGGACACTTGACAGCAGGACTGCTCTTGGTTTGTTTTTATTCACTCTGTGCCATGTATTTTAAACTTTTATCCTTGCTCAAAAAGCCAACAATTATGCTTGCAACTTTCTTTTGTAAGGTCTTTCACAGCTACAACAAAGTCTTCCATCAAAACCTGATTAACGGCTAAAATCAGTCTTTTCTAAAACATTAATTTTCCACAGGAATGAAGATGTTATGGAGAAGATGTCTACAAGCACAACAGCCTTTCTGCTCAAAAAGCTGCAGGAAACTAAGACTATGCAAGGAGGAGTCACTCACCTTTGAGCCACAACAGCAGAGACATGCCAAGAAAGATCCTGACCTGAAGCTTTGGTAAAGCTAATGGAAACGCTCCGTCTGGCTCCTCTGAGCCAAAGCCCATCCTGGCTCAGAGCAAGAGGGTCTCATCCTGATCCCGCTCTGTCAAAACCCATTGGGCTCTTCTGCACCCATCCACACAACCTGGGCTTTCTCATCCTGCTTACACCCAGGACTTTTGGACAATAGCGCACGTGCATTTCCCATTAAATCTTTGCTAAGGTAGGTCAAGGTGAAAGAGCAAGAACATGGCCATTTTGCATGCTTCAAACCAACATCACTTCCACGTAGGTACTTATCTTTCAGTATTTTCATTATGAAAAAGGTTGGTTTTGTTGCATGTCTACTGTCCACAAAACCCAATAGCAATGTTTATCACGATGCCAAATTGACTTATTTTGGTTTTATGGGGTGCCCTGTTGCAATCTGTTCTATAAATAACACAGTTTTTAATTAAGGTTCTATAAGCAGATGGTTGACAAGAGTAGTTACCACTAGTGGCAGGTATACATGAAGCTATTTTGTATACCATGTTACGCAATGACAATTGATCCATTGGATATATTATTCAATAGTTCTACTCTCCTTGTGCTCCCTCCACAAAAGAGCCTCGGTATTCAGTTCAGGATGGGAACAGGACCGAGACCATTTCCCATCAGCAGCCAAGTGGCCCCTGTTTGACAACCAACCCGATACAAAACTAATGGCGATTCTGCTTCTATATTAGCGTACAAAAATTGTTTTTCATCAGTGATAGTTTTTGGACAGCTCATTCAGGAGTCGCCTTCTGAGTCACATCCCACCTCCCATACAGGAAAGTGCTATGAGCCCAGCCCAAAGGAAAGCACACTACTCCCTAGGTGCCTTTTGTTTCGTAGGGTCTCCATCCTATTCGAAGAAATTTCTCCACAAGAGGATTATTGACTCTGAGTTGCATCATCTGTGGGATGAAGCAATCTAACATGATTTAGAGAAGAGGGAGAATACAACACCCAGCTGAAAGAGCAAGGAAAATTAAGATGTGAGTGGACTAAATACACTGAATGAACTGGAAACCAACAGCAACACTGGAGACAAAAATAAATAAAATAAAAATCCTCTTTATGCTCTCAATAAAACAATTAGGTTTAGACCTAGGTTTTTACTTGTTTTTTTCCCCACATTTCTGACTGCTATCCTCATCTTTAATGCTTGTAAAGAAAATAAATCTTATACATAGCATTTTTGTTCCTCTAAAGCAAGACATTTAGAATTGAAACACAGGAAGGAGAGACTTGCTGCAAGCCCTCACAGGCCCACACCTACCATGCTGCTGGACAAGCGGGACTCTCCACATCCTGCTGGGACAGCACCAGTCTGCAGCTGTACACAGGGAGGTTTCCTCTGCTGCTTCCCCAGGACTTGGTTGTCCCCCACACACATCTCCTGGGGTGGTACCTACAACTGGGTGAAGCATCACCTCCTGATGGGGTAAGGTGTGACCCCAGCTAGCACCAAGGCAGCCAGCCACAAAGCACAAAGTCTAATCAGGCTATTGCTTTCATGTGAGCCTCATTTAAGTGCTGATCAGGCCAAATCCTGTTTCACTGGCTTGATTTGAAAAATTGCAGGTCAGAGCTATTGGGCTGCAGGCTGTGTGCTTGCATGCAGCGCGTTTGCTTTTTCCCT
Organism: Aptenodytes patagonicus; assembly: GCF_965638725.1. NCBI lineage: Eukaryota > Metazoa > Chordata > Aves > Sphenisciformes > Spheniscidae > Aptenodytes > Aptenodytes patagonicus. The sequence goes on from NC_134954.1 coordinate 18,576,698, forward strand.
GATGCTGCCTGGAAATACCCCCGTGCCCCTGCTGCAGAAAGCTGACGAGGGTTTTGTTAACAGAGAACTGTTTTTCCCAGTCCTTTAAATTGAGCAGGAAGATTTTTTAAATTTCTTTCCACCACAATCAACTTGATGATAATACGTACCTCTCAGATCAGCTGCCATATTTATGGTGTTTACCCAGCCCAAGCAGTGGGTGGGTGGGATTGCTGTAGGAAGCAGCGGACCCTCCACCGGCGTGAATCAGCCCAGCTGAGCCGACTTGTGAGGCCGTCAGCTGATTCCTGCCAGCTGAGCCTCTGCCTTCGCCTCCTGTGACTCATCCTCTTCCGAAATAAACAAAGAGCCCCCAAACTGCAGGCTGAGTCACATCTGCTTTGAAGGTAGGAGTGGGGTGGCTTTTGTGTCACCCCCTCCCCGCCTCAGGAGGGAGTGCCGGGGAGGAGGTTGTCTCTGCCGCAGTTAACCTCGAGTCAGAGCTCTAAAAATAATAGTGGGAGGAACGAGAAAGGCCTCTGAGAACAAGACCCCCCTTTCAGCTGCCTCCTGTAATAGCACTTCAATCTGCTTCTGCAGGGGCAAGGGGGGACGGTGGTTGTGTGATGCAGGGGATGACTGAGTTCCCAAGGACTGTAATTACACAGGCTTAAAATGCACAGCTCTGCAGTTACATTTTGACAGAAAATTACAACCTCAACAGGGGGAAATGTCGGGAAAGGGCACCAATAAAGCAGAACAAGCAGGGCAAATTCAGCTCTGATTTAATATGGCTCCGCTGCTGGATTTGGCCACTTGGCACCCACTGACAGCTATATATTACCCAGCGGTCCTTCCTACCAGAGGCAAAATCACAAATTTCCTTAGAGATGGCATGGCTCTGGCTGTAGAGTTTTACTTCAGTGTTGGGTATGAATTTCTTCCCTCCCCACAGATGTCTACTGCTTCTCCCGCAGAGAGGGGCCCACGATGGGTTCCCTGGCCAGCCACAGCCTGCCAGGGCCATTGCTCCCCTCCTGCTCTCCCCTGCCAACAGCAACCTGGGCTGCCCGTCCCTTGCTGCCTGCCTTCAAAATCATTATCATAAGGAAGAACATCTCCTTTAACTGCACAATGTCAAATGACTCTTCAATTTAAGCGTTCATTTGTTTTCATCATCCAGACCTGAGCTGCCGCGCCGCTGTGCAAGGAGACCAACTGGTAGTATTCCACTTGGGAATATACTCAGACATGGAAATATTCAGACAATCCACTGCCAGCAGGAAATAATATTTTATAAGTCATGGAAAAACCCAGAAAAAATGGAGGATAGACTTGGATAAGTGCTATGAATAGGGACTTGGGGGGGGGAGGGCTGTCGCTGGTTATCTTTGAGAAACCCGTTAGGCTGAACGTCTGCATTTCCAAGTAGGACTAAACCATCCATCAGGAGATTGGGTTTGCTCAGATGTTGCTTTAACATTAAATTTATTCAGAGTAATTCAGCTTCACGTGGGGAATTGCAAATGAACTGTTACGCTCTGTGTCAACAAAACACTGGGGTTTCTTGCTGAAAAAAAAAAAAAGGAAAATACACATGTTGTGAAGCCAATGCCAGTGCCCTGTTCACCGTCGCCCTCTCCAAACACCAGCTGGTGGAGAGCGACCTGGGACGAGTCACCTACCAATGGCTGGTGATGCTCCACAGCAACTGTGTTGAAGCGTAACACACCTCCAGACTCATCCCCAGCAGGAAAAGGGAAATTACTCTGCTAAACAGGTATTTCCAGATCAGAAAGTGGAAAGAGTGAAACACCCAGTAAACCACATCTTCCTGCATCCCCTCCTGCATGCTTCAACACCAGAAACTTCATAGAAACCCCAGGATGAACTGGCTTTGTGGTTTGGTGTGGGCACAGGATGATACAAATTGCCTGCAGGCGTGCACATCTATAATGTATTTAAGGAACCAGTGTTGTCGGGCACCACGTGCCCCATGTGCGGCACAGAGCGTCAGGCAGCTTGTGCTCCCCAGTGAATGGGAAAGGAAAGTGGGAATTCAGGCTGGGTGAAGACTGTTTATGCATGTTAGTCAGCAGGGTGGGAGGGGGGGTTAAATAACTGTTACACACTATAATATGTGCTATCCTACAGCAAAATTTCAATATGCATAACTCTCCTTACTCCTATCTGTGCAATAAAAACACCCCAGGAAATTCTGTAATGCTAAAATTAGCAGCCAAGTCTCCATTCAGATCTCGAACTAGAAATAATCCTATATCAGCACAGTAAAGTTGTTAATAGAAGACCAATTTTAATTTCTCCTTAAAGCATCGATCTGCTCTGAAAAGCATATTGGTTTTAATCCCTTCTGCTGAAATTGGTACTCCTGTTCCTCCTGCCCGAGCTCAGCCCCACTGTGAGGCTGCTTCTGTGCAGGCAGCGGGTAGCAGTGAAAGCCGGGCAGGTCCCCGCTGTCCCATGGGGTGACCGGTGGCACTGTACAGGAGCAGCTTCTGGGTCAGCAGCAACCGGTTGCCATTTCCACAAAGCACAGAGCAGCTTTCACCCCCTGCCCCCAGTCCCTCAGCTTGATGCTTCCCAGCGGGAAGGACTTAGTGGCCAGCCCCAGTTATCTGGGCTGCAGAAAACTCAGCACTGCACCCAACAGTTCAGCACCTAGCTGTCAACCAGCGTAAAAGCAATGGCAATAAGAAACTGGGATTAAAACCATTTTTATTAGACCGGTGGGAAAATACTGAAGCACTAGCATGTTTTAATTGCTTGTGATACTGTGTATGTATGAGATGATGATGAACGCTAAGCAGAGGGCTTTTCCTTCTTCCCTTTGTAGTGCTACATGATTCCTCCGCTGCTTAGGTTTGTTTGCTTGTTTTCTCATGCTCCTGTTTGGTTAAAAACTGCCTGCCATTAGCTTTGCCCACCCCATGAAGTCCTCAGCACATGCTGTGTGTCCTGAGCCTGGCTGGGGCACCTGGGGTCCCTGTTGTCCCCAAGGGAGGCCATTGAGCTGTGGCATATCTCCTTTTCCTGCAGCAAATGCAGTGAGCCCGCAGCCCTGGCTCATGGCTCGATGCAGGTCATCAAAATGTAGTTCAAATATTGTATTTTTCACAGGCCAAGTCAAACGCAATACCCAAACAAGAAGACTGTGGATGAAGGTGACTGCACTCGGTGGATCCAGGAGGTAAATGCCATCTCCAGCACTGGGTGGTGAGGACCACTGAAGACTTACACCCTCCTTGAGAAGCTGGAGTGGGGATTGAAGGGGAGGGCTTTCCCTCACCTCCTCCCCTACCTGCAATAGGAATAATTTTCTAACCAGCAGTTGTATAAGCCATGAGAAACGTGATTGAATCATATGCTTCAGAGTCCTTGCTAATCTCTGTTCTCATAAATCAAGAAGGTAAATATAGATCAGTTATTGCCTGGGTTTATCAGGGTATATTTTAGCAGAAGCCAGGCTGTCAATACTTTATGTGGACAGTGAGGACACACCTAGCATCAATCTGGTTTGTCTAATTGATGTCTTCATTTCTCTTTTGCTGACTGGATACATTAAGAAGTTACTCATTCACTCCTCCTGGTTTTTAATTGAAATCTACCTTTCTGTACCCAAAAGCAGGAAACAAAGCAAAACTCTTCATTTTCCTGTGTGTTCTGCACAGAGGAGATGGCACCAGCTCCTTCTTCAGCACTCGTTTCCAGCTCCATTCAGTGCTGGTTTCATGAGACAGAAAACATCACCTCAGATTAGGTAAACCTTTTCATAAAAGCCATTAACTCCTCTGTGGAAAAGCCCAGTGGATTTTTTCATGAGATGTAATTTTTAAAAGCCTGTCTTTATAAATGTGCAAAGTTAAGGGCCAGGAAAATAATAAAAAAAAAAAAGCAGAATGTGTCAACGTAAACAGTATTTCATTTATGTACAATCCACCTGATTTCAAGGGCTACATTATCTCTATACCTGGCCCACTCCAAAAACCATTCCTCAAAATGTGTATTTTTTAGCATTAGATCTAACTGAATTAGAAGCAATACTACTATTGGTTTGCATTCTGGATCAACCTTTTCTTCTGTCGACATACTAGTGGAAAACCTCATTTTTTTCCTCAATTTTCCAATCCTTTCCCTGTGTTATAAGAGCAGAATCTTTCTGCACACTAGCTGGCACATCAGTGATGAAAAACATGCTGTCCTAATATCCTCCCCAGCACTGCAGAAGCTTGCTCGAAACCTGTTTACTGCTAGGATGTGCGTATTAATGTCTTGTCTTATTTGCCTCAACAAACAGAAAGGAGGCTATTTTAAGTTACTAGAAGATACACAAACTAACCAAAAATCCAATCTTCATTTTCTAGAGAAGCCATCTTGTTCATGTTCCTCCTTTTAACTTATTTTTAAAGCATCTTTGGCGTACTCTTATGGACAGCACACCCCATGTATCAAAGGAGGGTCACTGAAGGATGGTTGCCCCATGCCACGGGTACCTACACCAGAGACGTGACATGCGGCAAGTCATTGCACCAAAGCCAGCGGAGCCAGCAGCCGTGTGGCTCGAGATCCCATTAGCAGCTCATAAGCGAGCCGGGACCCTGATCGCTGATAATGATATAATGAATACCAAATTAAAACCTAAAACTATACTACCACAGGCTATGATCTTATCAACCTCCCCTGAAAGCTGAGCTGCATCAGGCCCTGCGGTTCTTGAATAGGAGGTTTCAACTAATATGCTGCAGGTAATTCAATCCGTGCCACTGTGCTCTTTCAAGCAGCACTCAGCCAAGGCTGCATTACAATATTAAATCCATGGTGACTTCAGAGGTGTAGGCTTTGGCTCATCGTCCTTCAGCTGAGGTACAAATCAGGTTGAACAGACCTGGAATGACCTAGCTGAAATATCTTGGCTGAACTTCAACTGAGAAATTGCGTTTACTCCAAGGAAAACTGCACTATGGTTTCATTTGGGTAAGGTTTTCACCTTCAGTGCTGACCCTTCCCAACACTGCCCTTTGGCTTTAGCATTAAGAAATCATCAGGAATAGTAGATCAATAGAAACATCAATGACAACAAACTATCAGATCAATATAGTCCTCTTTTTTCCTGCAGTGCTGCCAGTTTCAGAGCAGACATGCAGTGCTCTCCTGCTGAATAGCTGATGCCACTTAGTTTCAGTCTGTGGGATGTTCATAAACCTTTCCTTTCCTGCAAGGCCTGCTCCTGGGACGACAGCAGTTATTCTGGACATGCAAAAAGCTACACTTCTATGAAAAACAAACAACAGACAATAAACCCTCTTATTTGCATGCAAAGCGAATGCACTTGCACAAACAGCAGCCTCTCTTCAAACCCCGGGATGGGCAAAGCCTTGTCCATTATTAGCAGCAAGATGGACAAATCAAGCAGCCAGGTAAAATGCCAAGGAAGCATTCACATCTTTTTCTTTTTTTTCCCTCCAGAAAAAAATGTTTGTGGTTTTTTTTTCTTTATTCAAGCAGAAATAGTTCAGTCTCTGGTTAAAATTTGGCAAGTAAATGCTAAAATACTCTGAAGACCACTAATCTTAACCTGGCTTTCTCAGCAGTAGCGTGTAAGCTATTTGTGTACAAACCCAAAACAAATACTGTGGCCTAACGCTATTTTTACTGGACAACAGAAACAGCTTCTCCTGTGCGTGGGCAGCCTAGCAGAGAGTAAGCTGGACCTGTCACCGTAGCGTGTTGCAGTGGGGACAGACGGCTAATGGATGCTCCCCAGCCCTGTGTGCAGCACGCGGGGGTACCTCCGCCCACCTAGAGCCTGGCTCTGCCAGCCATGTACAGCAAGATTAAGGTGATAGGGAGCTGCAGTGAGTCCAGGATGGGAGCCATGAGAGGCAACAGGGGAAAGCGATGGAGATCAAACAGCCTGGTGTGTGCAACATCACAGCAGAGCAAGTCAGCCCCTCCCAGAACAAGAAGCCCTTGCAGCAACACATCTTTTCCTGCCCCCTGCTCATTACAGGTGAACCAGGCTATGAGATGCATCCTCTTGCCAAAGCCTTGCCCTCAAAGCATTAGCACACTTTTAACAAAACCATTTACAGCATCTGCTCCTATACCAAAGAAAAAATGTTCTCTCTGAGCTCTTTACTGATGCAGTGAGTTTCTGCCTAAAACTAGCCCAGCATGGCTCCTGCTAGAAGCACAGCTTTATTGAGGTGAATAGATGGCTACACCAAGCAATCCTCTTCAGCTTGAGAGGCATCTCTTTACAGGGCATGTGAGGGGTGGCAAACACGGCGACACACCACTCCGGAGTAAGCACTGAACCTCCAGAACAGGGCAGTGCCAACAGATACAGACTACGTGTTGTACATCGCATCAAACCCAAGGTGGCTGACAGCTTTTGGAGAGCTTAAAGACATCAAGTAGGTGCTGCTCTTCTGGGGAGTACCCAACGGGAGTCAAACTCATTCCTAACACAGAGATGTTACCCAGTGGTGACTCTACATCCAGAGTCACATCCTGCATATGATCTGCCAATAAATCATTCAAACGTCCCTGCACTGGAATAATTTTTGTGCTATGGTACTTTATCTGTCGCTCTTGGAACAGATAACTAAGACCAAATCCTGCCACCAGCTGCACCCGTTACTTTAACTGAAATCCAGAAGAGCTAAACCCACCTGTAGGACAGTGGGAAATGATATTCAGCAATGTATCAAGTTTCACTTGATTAAGACATAATCATCATGGCGTACATGGTGTGACCTGGATGGACAGGTTGCACTTATCAGCTACACAGTGGCCCAAAGCATTAATGTTAAACCATGGGATGAAGAAAATGAGAAGGCAACAAACATGCTTCTGCCTGGTTTGTTGTTAAAAGCAGTCTTCTCTGGATAAGAAAAAATAGTGTGTGGTCCTTTAAATAACGCAGCAGCCTCGAAACACTGAATCATTTAATCCGCTCTCGCTGGCGGCTGCTTTAACCCAGCCTCCCCAAAGGCACGTCTGCAGCCCTGCTGCAGCCTCTGTCCCAGCATGGGAAGGGGAGCCCCACTGGGGACTGCAGCTCCCTGTCCGCAAGGTGGGGTGTCCCCACATGTATCCCCCACCCCATGCAGCCCCTGACCTCATCACATGGGTTTTTATCTGCCCGTGGCCGAGGTTAATGCAGCTGTTGTGGTGCCAGTGGGAGCTCTGTGTTGAGGACGGTGATGGCACAACCAAAGGGCATCGCTTCTTTTGCAGGCACCAGTGACAGCCTCCAGCCAGGGGAGAGGCCACAGCTCATTCTGGAGCTAGACTTGAGCTGTACATTCGCATACAGCTCTGCAAAGGACTTCTTTAATGCTACGTCACCCCATCTCTATCTGAACGGGGAACGTGTCTGATGGATGCATTGCTGTCTTCTCCACTCAACCTTGCATGGAGGATGTGGAGCAAGAAAGGAAGAGGCTGGGAGAAATCTTAGCTGGATAAAATCAAATGGCAAAGCATCCCCAGGCTTCGCTGTGCTGGGATTTTACTCCAATTTCTGTTTATACCCACACACCATTGAGGTTCCCCTCCCACACAGCGTGGAAGCGCCCTGATACGGGTTTATGAGAAACGTCCACAAGGCTGTTTTCTTTTAACCTGTCCAAGATGCCACTTAGCAGGGCAGAATAACCCTTTCCATTGCCCTAAGTAGAGATTAAGCCCATGGCCAGTTCCACTACAGACAAGTAACTTAATGAAGAGAGTGCCCCATGAGCACTGGGCTCATTCCCTGCCCAGCTGTATCAGGGCTGCAGTCCCTGTGCATCAGGGTAAGACCTCATGGGGTCAGGGAGGAGGGAGGTACAGCTTGCTACTCCAGGTGCTTTCTTTCATCTGCCCAGCTAATTGCATCTGCCCAGCTGAGTTGCCCCAGTGAGGTCAGGGTCCCATAAAGAACATAGAGACAGTCCCTCACCCAAAGAAATTACAGCCTATGCAGCCAACACATCCACTGAGACGGGACAATATTTTCACTGTCATTTCTCAGCATTAGGACTGCAAAGAACAACGAAGCTCACCCAGGAAACCTGTCGCAGAGTCGGTAACTTGAGTGAGGTTTTCTAAGTCTTGAGTTGGGGCTTTAATTACAGGACTATCCTTCCTCACATTGATATTCATTGTACCACCAGTCATCAACAGGAGATGAGACAGCAAGATTAATCTCTCTTCTTATCCTCCTATATTAATGCCTCCATCACTTTGACCCCTATAGGGTACTCACTGAGGTTCCAACTGATGGAAAAGTAAGAAAAAAAGCGGCCAAGCATTCTGCCCACATTTCTAAAAATACCGGCACTTCTGCAGGGCTCCATCTGGTCTCTGCTCAGAGACACCGCCAAATGAACTTTGCACTGGATGTCCAGGAGCTACTGCTGTTCAGTGAGTTATCTTGTGATGCCCCAGACCAAATGGGAGCGAGAATGCTTGCCAAAGCCATGGACATGAATTATCGGACATGCAGAGTAAGCAGGTGGAGGTCTAACCAGCTCCCATCACTGCATCCCAGCAGCTGCTTAATAGGATGTCCCTGTAAGCAGCCTGGTGCTTGCAGACCAAAGTAGCGCTTTTCTATGAAATAACAAACTTCCCTAAGAGCCAGCTGACACTCTCTAACCGCCTTCGCCAAATGATAAGTGTGTGATGAGGACTGTGCCTTCAGCCCTGCTCATCTAACAGGAGCTGCTGGAGGAACCGCAGCCAGTGCACACGGACATGGAAATGGCAAGGCAAAAATGCCACGGCTTCTCCCTGTTAATGCCCCGTGGAGTTCGGGAGCAAACATTTGAAAATACATAGTATTTTTCAATTCTCATGCCAATTTCAAATGCAATTTCTGACTGGAATTTTATTTTATTCCAAACTAGTTTTTCTTCTACAACTGCATTTGTTTCAAATATGTTTTTGTTTGGAAACATAACCCAATCAGTGCATCTTTGCAAAACCAACAAAAATGTGATGGGATGACCAAGCACACAGGTTGGGAGCCCAATGTAAATCCAAAGGGAACCCAAGCTGTTTCTCTTCAACAGCCCATTAGTCAGTTTTGATGATGTCAAAACATTTTGAAAAATGGCACTAAGGAAAACTCAGCAAAATAAAGGAATTAGAGATGAGCCTTTCCGTGGGAAAGAGGGCCCACGAGGTTGCTGGAAGCCCTAGAGGGACTTGGATGCCAGCAGGCCAAGGGTGTCTTGACTGTCCTAATAAGATGATCTGTAGACAAAGAAATAGCCCAGAAAACTGCAGGAACCATGGTATTTAAATGGCACAATTAATTAGTTACGGATGAGACAAGTACGAGGGGATTATGAGAGAAGTAAATAAAGAAGGTACGCCAGCCCCAAGGAGTAAGTATGAGTCGAATGACTCTGGACCCACACACGCACATAAGTCCCATTAAAACTTGGCCACACTGACAATAATTTCAGAAACACCCCATCTCGTGTCCTTTACTCACACACTCCTTCCATTCACTGCAAAAACAAGATGCAATAGCAAATGGAGAAGCTTTTCTCTTTTGCTCAGATTTAGTCAAAGGGAAGCTCCCGAGATCGGCCATCCACAGCTGCATCTTGTGTCCATGGACTGAGCAAAAGCAGCTGGGGGAAGCCAGCGAATGAGAAGAGAAACAACAACCAAATGGGAAGCATGGGGCTACAGACAGAGACAGGAGAGCAGCTGCAGCTCTGAGTGTTGCTTTCAGGCAATCGAAGAATAAGGACAAGAATAAGAACAGGGTTTCAAAACTGCTGGTTGTGAGGAGGGTAATCAGCTGGCTGCACTTTAGCTCCAGCGAGGCTTTTTCTGCTGTGTGCTGGCCAGAGCGGCAGGAAGGGAACGGAGTATCATGTCATCCTGTGATGACACCTTCTGCTGACCAGCAATAACCTGGGAGGGGTCTTTTCTGTTCTTGTTTGGGAAGAGAGGGGCTGCAAAGAGACTGCTGGGAGGGAGGTAAGAGAGGGAGGTAAAGCTAAGCTGGAGAGAGGAAGGAGCCTAGTAAGAAACTGGGAAAATGATGGCACTTGTCCAGAAAGCCACAAAAAATACCACAGAAATCAGGGCTGGAAAGGAAATCAGAGATGACATGTGGTCCTCTATCCTGTGCAAAGGCAGGATTGTGGACATCCTGGCTAGGTTTGTCTGTGCAGTGTGGCTGTCTGTAGGTCCCCAGAAGGTCACTGCCATTGATGCGGTTCCTGTCGGGGTCACTCACATTAGGCAAACATTGGCTTCCCGAACTGACCCAAAGCTGAAGGATCACACCTTTCATTTTTACCAGCAGACTTCTATTTCAGTGTTTAGAGAATGAATAGCTTCTCTCCACTTGAGGCACACCCCGCATCCGGGAATGGGTCCTGTTAGAAGTTATAGCATGAAGCTGTAACGGAGACTGAAATCTGATCTTCACCAGACATCACTGGAGATGAAACCATTTTGGATTTGATGTCAAAATGGTAAGAATACGGGTACAGAGAGGGAGTGTTTCTAGAAGGAACCAAATAGCAAGAATCAAGAAATAAAAATGTGATAAGGAAAAATAAGGAATAAACTTGAACATGAATTCCAGCTACCCTCAAAAAGCAGCTATGGATATAAAATATAAAATATATCCTGCAGCTGATATCTAACTCCTCCCAGCCAGGCCATGCAGAGGGCTGGACAACACGGCATGCTGCAATACATGAGGCATTATTTTAGTCCTAATTCTGCCTGTTCCAGGATTACAGTATTAGCACCCAAATCTCACAGTGCTGCTCAAGCAGAAAACAAAGGGGGGGTTCCCCACCCTCTTTCCCTGGGGCGAGGAAAACCCTGCTCTGGAGGAGGCAGCCCGGAGAGTTATTTTTCAGCAGCCAGGCAATTTGGGGGGGGCCGCCCGCAGCCCTCAGGACACCTGAGTAGGCAGAGAGGACTCGATGGGTGGGGACGTGGCCGTGGGGGCGGCAGACCCGTGCAGGGAGCCCGGCTCGGCTCGATCCGTGGGTATTGCCGGGCGGTCACTTGCGGCAGGCGGGGAGAGCGCAGAGAGGGGGAAGCGCTGAATAATTGAGGAGCTGCAGCGCCCTCCTCCCTCCCTCCTCCCTCCCTGCCTCCTCCCTCCGCCCTGCGTGCGCGGCCGGGAGCCGGGGCCGGCGGTGCCCAGCGCAGCCCCCCCGCCGGCTGCAGCAGCGCAGCCGCCCCCGCCGGGGTGCGCGCCCGCGGCGGCTCCGCAGCATCGCCCGCCCGCTGCCCTCTGCGTCCGGCGGTGAGTGCCCCGAACCACCGGGGAGGGGAAGGGATGGGGGATGGAGGGAGGGGGGGAAGGCGCTTCCCCGCGCTGCCACCCTCCTGCCCGGGGGCAGCGGCTCGGAGCCTCTCGGGGTGCGGGGTGCACGGGGGCCCGGCTCCGAGCCCGGGAGAGGTCTGGCCCGGCGCCCCGCGGGGGAGGGTGAGAGCGGCCGAGGCGCCCCCCCCCCCCCCCCCACCGCACACAGGGCCGGCTCCTGCCCCGCTCGGGGCCGGCGCGGCAAGGGGAGCGCCTCGGCTCCTCCGGGCCGCGGGGGACCGACGCCGGGGGACCGCAACCCGCTTGGGCGTCCCACTGCCCCGGCCAGGCTGCGGCCCCGTGTTTACAAAGTGTCGGGGCACTCACCGGAGGGGAGGAGGTGGGGGCGTCAGGGCTGACGGCACAGGATTTATAGGACACAGGGAAAAACAGAGTGAGAGGAGAAATACCGGCTGGCCTGACCGAAGCGACAGCTCTTCGCTACAGGTTACCGCACAAAACACGCGAGGGGAAGGTCGGGACGCTACGGGCAGGGGGGCAACAGGCAGAAAAGAAATCCGAGCGGAAGAGAAACCGAGAGGGAGGTGGGCAAAGACGCGAGGGGAGGTTAGACCCGCCGGGGGGCCGGCACGGGAGGGTGCTGGTGGCGGGCGGGGGCCGCGGGCTGGAGCCGGATCGCGCGTGGGGCCGGGCAGCGCCGGGCGGGCGGGCGCTGTCCGCGGTGCTGAAGCCCCGACGGGGCGCCCCCGGGCGCGGGCGGCCCCCGGCCCCGCCGAGGCCTCCCCCCACGGACGCGGCTGGCCCACGCACACGGACCCGATTGACGGCTCCGTCCTCCCGCCGGCGCCTGCAAAACTCCCTCTGACTTAGAGGCTGGTAATGGAGTTAGCTTCCTTTTTACGTCACCCCCGACTCGGTGCTGTTTATTGATTCCACACGGGTATTTGCAAACTACCTAATATCAACCGTCTGCCCGCCTCAGCCCCGGGTAGGTGCGCTTCAGCATCGCTGTATTGAAACTCCTAATCTCTTTTCTCAGAATTGCTTTCCGGCTCAGGTTTTGTGGCCTATTAAATACTAGTTTATGCAGATCGACTTAGTGCCTTCCTGTCACAGGCTGTACCTAGAGAGCTCTAATATAGGGCTTCTTAAATCAACTCAGACTCTGGGGAGGAGTAGGAAGCAGTATTACTCTGGTCAACCCCGGAGAAGACTTTTGGCTCAAAAGGGCCATGACTGATTTAATCTAGCATATTAACTAATTAATCCTCCCAGTGTCCCTAAGTAGTAGGCAAGTACATTTTAGCGTGCCAAGGCATTTGTTTAGTTGCCCAAAAACTGTTATGAGACTGAAAGTCTGATTGCTAAAGATATTTACATGTGTTCATTTTATTGGTACATGTTGCTAAGGCATATGACTTACCATAGTTGAACAACATATTGTAAACAAACAAAAAACCCTCAAACAAGCCAAAAACAATACTAGAGTGAAAAGTTACCTAGATTAAACTGACTAATTATCTCTTCTTAAAACGTACTGCTCCATGGGGAATCCTTGTCGCATGAGAACAGAGAAGTAAGGGGTTCTTGCAGGGATCCAAGGCCCAAGTGCTATTTCCCATTTTCATCCATCAAAGGTGCTGAACTTTGCCAGCAAAACAGAGACTGATGAATAGTAAATGATGCCAATAAAGAATCTTGGGTCCTCTCAAAGTAAAGTCAAATGTACAGTAAATATCTGAGAAGACAGGATGGAGGCAATATCTGCAATAGGACAAGCCGTTGAACAAGACCAAGGAAAAAAAAGCCTCATTCAATTGCTGCTCAGTAAGGGGAGATGTAGGAAGGAAATTTTACCTCAGCCCTTGGAAACTGAGACTGCTAGAATACAGTAGACATCAACAAAAATGACAATAAAATTGGAAGTAAAAAAAAAAAAAAAGAAAGAAAGAAAAGCCAAAGCCTGTCAAGGACCAGACAAAGGCCCTTACAATGGAGGGACTACAGCACCTGAGCAACTCACTTCATTAAAAAGAAGGGTGGGAGGTGACTTGATTCTTGAATCTAAGAGCCTCTACAGAAAGAAATTACTAGGCACTGAGTTATTCCTCCATCTGCCAAGGAAAGGCACAACATGAACTAGTGCCGAGATGCTAAAGCCAAAACATTCTGATTTAAGTGAGGGATCACATTTTTGAACAGTGGAGGGCTGATGACCTGATGAAGGAGCTATCAGAAAACCTGCTGGATTCTCCATCTGTTTATGTCAAGACTTGATGTCCTCCCAAAAGATGCAACTTAGCCAAAGCAAGTCATTGGGCTCCCTGCAGGAGTAATTGCCTGGAAGCTAATGGCCTGCAATTCAGACAAAATGAACTCAGTGGACTTAATGGTACCTTTGATCCTTAATTCCCCAAGTTAGGCACAGAGATGTACAACTTTGCTCCCAGGTGCCCCAGCCTCCCCTCTAGACAAGTACAACATTCCCAGCAGGTGGGATTTCTGACGACATACCAAAAACAGAACAAATGACTGACCAACTTATATTTTGAATCCCCCAATTTTCCAACTTGTTTCACTAATTAACTCCCCCTAAAAAGAATCTCTTTCTTTGTGCATATTGCAGGAAAGTGAAGCAATTTAAAACGTAAATCGTTCTCCTTAGGGAGTCAGTCATGACTCCCAAGTCAAGACATATCTTACCCTTCTCTAATTTTTTAGGATCATATGAAAATGATGAAAATTCATTCTTTATGAAACTTCAGAGTCTCAGTTGGGATCATATCAGAAAGGATTCCAGCCCAAAATATTTTAAAGAATATATTTATAGGCTGACTTGACACTACTTCCTTCTTGAGCACAAGACAGTCTGTTTTCTCAGTTCTGAAATCACACACATATAAGAAGATTTCATCCATCTTCCCTTGAAGGCAACAGGAGTTTTTCTAGAAAATTCAATGAGAACAGGATAACCTCTCAATGGCTAAATTAATGGTTTTCTTGTGAAGCCCTGCAACATTCAAGCAAATAGGATGGTAAGAACTTACACAAACATAAATACAATCCTAGGCTCTTCATGAAAAATAAAGATGATAACAGAGTAGTCTGTAGCAGAATATACTTAGTCCCTCAGACTTCTTAGCCCCCAAATAATCGAAACTTTGCTTTCGGAGCACCTGAGCCATTAAGATCGTCTTAATATATATGTTTAAGCAACATGTTGTTGTTTGGATTATTAAGATGTTTTAAAAATAAGAATGTAAGAATGTAAAAAAGAATCAAATACTTCTTCATCTGTGTGTGGTAGTGGGATCCCTATGTCACACACACACAAAAAAACATTAGCAGGTGGGTAACATTTGTGTCTTTCACATTGATTAAAAAAAAATAATAAAAAAAAAAATCACTCCTAGATCAGCACTCTCTATAAAATGTAAAGCCATGGTTGGGCCTGAACTTGTCATTCTTGTGAGAGACAGTAGATTTAGGGATGCAAAAGGATCCAGAGTCAAGAAATATAGTAGGCATTTTTAAGCTACTTCCTATGGATATGAAAACCTGGCCAGAGTCTCACCTCGGTCCAGGGTGAGTCTGCTGAACTCATTAAGCCACCCACGGTGTAAATGGGAGCAGATTCTAACTTAGATCCATGAGTGTCCTGGTTTCGGTGGTGGTTAAACCACGACAATGAGCCACAGAGATTCCTAAAACATTTTTCATTTACAAGCGATGAGATGTAGCTAAGCTGTGGTTGTCAACTGGGAACTGCCTTCTAGTACTGAGCAATTTTTCTCTTGTATATGTTTCCTTGGCTCATGGAATAGTGGCCCTGCCTCTAGACTAGGCAGTCATTGGCACGGGGCTGGGTGCTCCAGCTAGTATTGACACTGCCACCACAGCCCTTCCCTTTCTGTCACCAGGCTGGAACATCCCTAGGAGAAAACTATTTTTTCCCACAATAAAACTGTCAGAGTGAAGCCCAGGCACTTATGAAACAAAACCAGTGAGGTGGAGCCACACAGCACGTGACTCTATTGTTTCTGTTCCTCTGCATGGCAACTGTATCAATAATTTACGGAAATACGTGATACTGTAAATTAAATCCACCTGGCAGGTGAACAGAAGAAGAGCTTTTGCGGCACAGGTTTTTTAAGCACCACATCCTAATTCTGAGAGGACAGAGTTACAGGATCAAGTGGTTTGCTGCCAGTATCTGTGTCAAAACTTTAGGTAAACGTCTATAAAACCAGATATGTGGGTTTGGGGGCAGCCCATCTCAGCAGCCACTGACTCTTGCTCGTTGGTGACCGTGACCTGAGTTGGTGGTTTGGTCCACTCCTCCTGCAGGTCCTCAGTTCCCTCAGTACAGGCTGGGTCTTACACAACAAAGTTTTTTAAACCTGAGGTTGGAGACACCCCCTTGTGCTGAGACACCACTTGCACATCTGGGCATGTTCCATCCACAGCAGTACAATTAAAACTTAGCTTTAAATGTGTGCTTGAGCATTATTGAACCAGGTCTTAATGATGGACCTGTTGAGCTGTACTAAATGAGCAACTGCTCTGTGGTGCTCAGCAATGCCAGGGTGGCCTCCAGCGTGGATTTGGACACCCTAGTCTGGTAGTGAAGGATATGTATGCTTCTGCTGCCTGTCCTTCGTCCTTGGCTGGGAACAGGCAGAAAGCATTGGTGACAGGTCTTGCGCCGCTCCAGCCCCGCAGTGAGGTGCTCAGGAAGCATCTGGGTACACCAGTGCCTTGTCAAAGGCACATGGGCAACAGCAGGTGTGTTCCACTCATTAACCAGCTGCGGAAGCAACAGGGACCAGGAGATGTGCAATTAATAACTAGGGTCACCAGCTCTGCACAAAGTAAATTAAGACAGAAAAGAAGGAATATGTCAAGTTCCTTTGGCTGAGAGCTCCAGCACAAACAAGAACTACAGCAATAATATTTCAGCAACTCTACTCTCTGCCCTTAATTGTGTGCAGGCACACCAGTCGAGTTACATTTGCCAGGCAGGGCAGCGCACCATGGGGAGACTCTACTTACTGTAGCTGGGAGAAAAAAATGTGTTGCCTTAGTGAAAGATGTTGGGTTTTGGGGTCTCGCTGGTAAAGGATGCTAAGAGCAAATATGCAATTAACTACCAGGGCTTAAATGGCAAGCAAATTTTAAGCTAAAGGTTATCACGTTGGCTTGTGCTGATTCCCTTGCTACACAAGAACATCTCCAGTCAGTGTGTGCACATCACTCAGGAATACTATAATACCCTAATTTTTATGCTATTAGCATTTTTAAGAACACATCATTCTTCATTTAATTCTGCTTCACTAGTACCATCCTAGATGCTGATTTAGTCTTAGATGTGCATTTGTAACTCACTTACTGGGAAATGTCAAAAAGCCCTCATGCTACAACGCCAGGTATTACTCACACTACACGCCGCTTAGGTGTTGCAGTGCATTTGCCTGACTGATGATGATAAATGACTAAACACAGAAACTCTATTCTAAATCATCTTCTTTGATCAACTTGTGCTCACATTACTCATATAATCGGTTGTGTTGAAATGCAGGAGGATTACTCATGTAAGGCAAGGATTTTTTGTCCTAGTGAATAATAAGAATAAGCAGCCAAACATGTAATAAAAGCAGGAGGAGCTGCTTTTATTTATGCTTCCACTTTATATATGCTTCCACTTCCTTGGAAGTGCGTTGAATCTACCTCACACTTCTGTTGAGGAATTTAGTGACACAGGCTACAACCAGCCAAATTACCCTGCAGCTCTAGGCTCCCTTTTTCACATGCAACAAAACCCCATTGATTTGCATATACTGCTATTGCTTCTTCTGAAGCGTTTAGTAGGCTCGGGATTGAAGAATGTGTCTTTCCAGCTCCTTCTGAGGAAAGTATTTCTTTGAGAACCTCTCCTGCATTAATTAGTTGACAGACAAAGTCATGGAAAGGGGGCAGCGAGGCATAATCAATTACACTTGTATAACCGCTGATGGAACACGATAACTAATTAATGAGACCGTGTGCACATACAAAAGAGAAATGCATTTGAAAGCCAGCAAGAGCTGAACTGTGTTTGTAAGCCTGATGTGTTTACAGCATAAAAGACCAGTTCAGACTCCTACTAAATTATTACAGAAAGCCGGAAAGACTGCTGGTAAGCAAGAGTCAGTGTTGAGAGGAAAAAACCCGTTTTCTTAGTGGGGAATAAAGGAACCTCTATAAAAACAGCAATCTTCAAAATAAAAAGAGAGGCTTAAAAATAGTGATTTTTCATGTCCTGTATTTGATATGCAGGTCTTTTTTCTTCTGGTTTGGACGACAAAGCCAAAGTGTTAAATCAGTACTTTACTGAAAAATTTAATTTGTGTTTTTGCCACTGAAATTCAGAATGCTACCCAGAAATGAAATAAGTTGTCATAATGATGCATCAGCCTGAGTCTCGCAACAGTAAAAATCCATTTTGTTTAGACCGCCTCACACATTAATAAATAACCTGGTCTGTGAATTATGTCAAATGAAAAAAGCTCTCATGGCTGGCCTGGAGCAAACCATAATGACTTTCATTCTGCAGTGTAAAAGTACGGATCCACAGGGGAAAGAAAAAGAAAGCACAACCCAGTAACTACAGAGATTTCCTCCTGCATGTTGTTAAAGCAAAGACAGTTTTTAAACGAGTATAATTCTAGAAGACACTGTCTGGTAACCCGGGTCTAAACATCTCAGTGATACAAAGGCAGCCCTTGTCCACTCTGACAGTGAGATTCGTTACAGAAAACGTGTATCTCATCAAAGCAGTAATAATTACTGAAAGTAGAACCCATTACCCAAAAACAGGAAAAAGCCCAGAGCTGCAAACGCAAGGCAACCACTCTGCTGATGCCAACAGCAATCGTACTGCTAGAACAGTATCTACCTAGCATTGCAAACAGGCAACTCACTGTCATCCGGAGAAGATGCCATACTAGCAGGAAGACCCCTTTTTCCCCTTGTGAGAGCTCAGGGTCTGGAGCTGCTACTGTCAAAACCAGAGGGAAGGTTGCAGAAGTACGTGCCAGCACATGAGACAAATCTTGGTTCCTGGGCACCCGCCTCACAGTGTTTTAAACGCCTGGATTTCAGAGGTCAACACATTAGTCCTTGAGGCAGTCTGAGCACCCAGACCTGTGAGCACAGCTTCCTTTAGGAGTTTCATTTGTTCGATCATGCCGTGACTCGTGACTGTAAAAGGATGGGGGAGGCAGTATCTGATAGCCATGAGCATTGGTATAAATACCTGCACTTCAAATGCAAAATCACACAGCTGCCACAAATGAGTGCTTGAAGGTGCATAGAGCCACAGGGCTCCTTCTGCAGATAACCATGGGCAGGTACAAAAGCAATATTGTTTTCAACAAGGTACGGCTAGGGGAGCATTAATAGTTTTTAACATGGTTTCTCTTCCACTTCCTTAGAAAACCCAACTGAATTAACTACTCATGCACTTCTGTAAGGTAGCTACTTTCTCCATTTTACTGATGGAGGAACAAATTTACTAATTTCATGTGGTTTCATCACTCTCATAGAGGGAGCCTGTCAGAGCAGCTCCAAGAAGTTCCTGGTTCCGCATCTCCTGCTCAGCTCACTCATCTATTGATTTGTCATTTCCCTGCATTAGCAGTATTGTTACATTTTTTAAGGCTTTTACTTTGCCATCTCAAGACAACAATGACAAACTAGACCTTTTTGAAAATGTGCAAATTGATTATACCTCTTTCTCCGTAATTCTTTCTTTTTTTTTCTCTCTTCTGGTGATTAAATAGCTTTTTTGCAAACACAAATGGAGCACTTCATGCATATTGCATTACTTACAGCTCGGCACTCACAGACTGTTGTATCTGTCATAAGCACCCTGCACTCAGTCCTACGCCACTCTGCACCATGAGGAATCGTTGGTACCCATACAAAAAGGGCAGAAAACAAGTGGAAACCCAAAATGCCAGGCGTAGTACTGCCTTCTACAGGCACAAGGGAGAAGGACAGCAGAAAATCTGATGTCTTGGGGAGGTGGATTTACTGCCTAAGGGGATGGGATGCACCTGCAGGGATGCCCATGAGCATCTCTGAAAGGGAGAACAGTGCCTTTGGGTTTCCAACCCCTGCAGGCTATAGGTGAGAGCTATAAGTGCTACCTCCAAATGCATCCAGCCCCTAGGAAGGAGGAAAACACCGATCCCTCCAGCCTCAGAGCTGTTTCTCACTAGCCTAATGCTCCAGAGAATCCCAAGGGACCCTGACAGCCTGGACCAACTGCTTGTGAGGTTGGCATGTAATTAACCCTGGCAAAGTTTAGAACAACCCAATATCAAGGGATCTGCTGGCCTTCACCGTGACTGGCTCCAATTTCATCTCTGAATGTGTTACTTCAGCTCCCACCTATTCCTCATACAGGCAGGAAGATGAGCACTCAGCCACCTAAACCTCCCCATTGCTCACCTTCATGGACACGGTGCCCAAAGATCGATGCTCAAATACTGAATTAGCTATTTAGCTTAGGAATTGGGACCCACCAGTTGCAAGACAGAAAGGAGATTTGACATGTCTCCCGTCCTTCCCTCCGCCTTTTTCCCGATTATTCAGGCAGCCCAGTGTCTCCCCAGAGACGGCAGTGGGTAAACCAGCACACTGTATCACCCCTCTGAAGACTGGAGAGGGGCAAGAAGGGTAATCCCTATGTACATGCTAATTATTTTACTGGATTACATGTCTATGCTCTTTTGACTCTTTCTTGCACTAGAGACTAGAATACAAAGTTTAAGGACTCCTGGGGGCTGGCTCTGGATACATGGCACCCTTGCCTTATGTCTTTGGTCAAGTTAAATATTTCCTCTTTTATTTTGCTTATTTGTGCAAAGAAGATAATGATGTTTAGCCATTTTACAGCAGAACTAACGTTGGTAAAGCACTTAAAGTAACAGAGATGTAAGTAACACAGAAAAGTGCTGTCCAACCCCTCCACTTCCATTTTACTATGAAGACACAAAAAAAAAATCCCTGAACCTATTTTTTGAGTTGATACAACATAGAAAGTTGGTCTTAAGCCTGAAATATACCACTAGTTTAATTTAGCGAGAATTTTAATTTAAATTAACCACAGCTCCACTTGAATTGCTCAAGTAGAGGTAAAAATGGAAAGATTAAAAATAAAAGAGCCCAAAATTAACAGCAAAGGCACAAGGCCAGATCACTGAAGCTGGACCTGCATGAGCAGCACTGGGACTGGCAGGGACCAGCCCTCGTTCCGGCTCTGTGCCTGGCTTTTAAATCCCTTTAAGGAGAGCTGATGATGGAGACAGAGACAGCTTTTACAGTGGCAGCCAGCTGGGGATCAACACTGTAAAAACAAGCACATAAAACTCCAAATCAAATTGCATTCGCAATGAAAACATTAACATGACGAGCAGCATCCCTTTGGTTGGCGGCCGCCGGAGCTGTTGCCTGACTCCCGCCGCACCACATCGCACTGCTGACATCATTTCTCTGCCTGCTGGAGGAGCTGTAATGAAATTCAGTATCTTGTGTGTCTTCATACAAGTCTGCCTCACTGCTACTGAGCCAGTAATTAAAATAAAAAGGGGGGGGGAAACAGGGAAGTCAGGCTAGCACGTTTCTTCCTCTTTCTTTTGTCCTTCGTCTGGGACCGCAGCGGGTTTGCTGCCAGGAGCCACCTCTTGCATCCCCTTGAGCCTTTGGGGCTCCCTTTCCCCAGGGGCAATGCTGCAGCCCAGCTCTGCATGCAGCCTCTATGCAGAGCGGGCAGGAGGTCTGAGGGCTGTTGCTCCTGCACTGTAAACATCTGTATTACTATTTCTGAGGTCCACAGCAGGCACCGCCTCGGCGTTTGATAGGAACCTGCTTCAATCCTGCATATCTGGGGCACATCTGCCCTGGGCAAGGAGGAAGGGGGTTTCCCCATAAAAACCCCTGCAGCAAACTGGGCGCTGCTGTGCCCCATGTTGGGGCCATCCCCACCCAGCTGCTGCCAGGACAACAGCAAGTTTTCTCTATAATTATTAATTTTGTGAGCCATGAAAACCAGAGGAAATCCAACCTTTTCCTCTTAGTGAGTGCCCCTGCCTGGCTTTCTATCAATACACCAACAGGAGCTCTCCTTTTTCATTTATCACCATCAACGTTCTGTTTCTTGTTGCATTCCCAGCATTTTTTAACAGAGGTCTTTGCTTAAGGATACCCCTATGGACTCCTGGATGGAGGGGAGTCATTAACAGAAAAATCAAATAAGCCATCCCAAAGCACAGATAAGGTATGGGGAAGCTCACGTGGGGAAGCTGGAGCTGCGGGGGGTGACAAGGATGGGCAATGCTGTGGGCCGAGCGGCACCGCGCTGCATCTCACCGGCACAGGGTAGCCAGCAGAAAGCAGCTTTACATCAGAAATCATTCAGCACCAAACCAGACGCTAAGGAAGATCCATGCCTGTAAGTACCTAGGCCTCTCCTTCCGACTTGATTGCTGTTTTAGTTAATTTACCCTAATGAAAAAGAGTGTTTCGGTACAAACAGCGGTTGCTAACAAGCACGCGGTGGCAGCAGCAAGCGCCAGCCGGGGAAAACCAACCCAGACTGCCTGATGATGGAGAGCTGCACAGCTCCGAAACCCAGCTGCAGCTCCCTGAGTCGGGCTTGCCTCCTCTGAGCCACAGCTCCCTTAAGCTTCCCAGGTTTATAATGAAGAGAGCAAATAAAAACCACAAGTAAAAGCTCTCCTTCCCTCTCGCTGTGTGCTTCTAGCTAGCCAAGGTTAGTGGAGCAGAGCAGAAACAAACCGTCTCTGCCCCATGTAAATGGTTGCCATCCAAGAGATTTTTTTTTTTATGGCTTTAAGTGGAGTGAAAGGATGTTTTCCAAGCTACAGAGCAGCAATATGCTGATCTCACTTAAACATCTGGAATAGTTTTGAATGATTGCTTTAATTGAATATAGCGGCAATTATAAAGTTATTTTGTTTCAGATGTTTTGGAGGTTTTTTCCCCTTGGTGACTTAGGAGGGGTTGTATGAATCCCAGGGCTACGTTGGGCTGCCCCATGACAATGGGCAGCCATGCAGGAGGACCCAGTCCCAGCCTGGCCCCGGGCGACTGGAACAGCTCAGCAGCCTAAATCTGAGCACATCACAGATCCATCAGCCAGTTCCTCCTTTAAATTTAAACCATTTAAAATATTTAAGTTTTTCATTATTTTAGCAGTTGAAAATTATTCCTGGACAAGACTGCCATGTCTTCCCTTGAGGTTCTTTGCAAAAAGTGAGAGTAATTTCTGTACCCTGATGCGCCTTGAGAGTGAACTGGGATGTCTGAATCAGTCATGCTCAACTTTCTTCAGTTTGGGAGATGCACTAATTTTTCTGGTGTGGATGTGGATCCCTCCAGCGAGACCTGAGCATATGCCACCCTTCCCAAACCCTTGATCAGCCACCCATGGACACCACAGGCAAGATGATGAAAACCTGCTGATCTCAAACCACATCAGTCCCAACCCCCTTAAAACACAGGGCAGATCTGCCCATGCCAAAGCACAAAGCTGGTGATGGGACCAAGGACCAGCCTGCAGCCTTGGCACCTCCATCCTATGCCATCCCACCTCTTCTGGTGGCCCAGCAGCTCCTCTGTGATGAGCACAGCCTTCACAAAAGCATCCAGAAATGGTATAAAGACATCAAGAGACACAAATTGGCTCTTCCCACTGTTTATCTCTTCCCATAGTTAATCACCCAACTTTTATTTGTCCAGCCTCAACTTCCAGCCATTGATTCTCGTTATGCTTTTCCTTAGAAGAGTTAAGAGCTGACTCTTCAGTATCTATTATTTTCACCTTGCAACAGGTTTTTGCAATGAGTAAACCAAGGACGGGCTCACTTGGACAAGATGTTTTCTTACTGTACAAACTACATGAGAAAATTGCACAGAGATAAGGGCATCTAGATTGTAACGGTTCAAAAACCAGATGGATACTTCTGCCCAGCTTCTTGGCTAGTTTAAGTCAATTTGGTGCAAACCTAAGCATAGCAACCTCAGTCTTTCAAACTTAACTAGGAGCATCCATAAAGTCCCAGTAAGGAAAATAATTAATTAAAGGATGGGAAGTGGTTGGGTGAAGTGCAGCAAGACCTCTTTGTCAGCCTGTGCTTCAGAGATGCTGTGCTTTGGATAAAAGGAGGATGAATTTTGGGTGGTGATCACTTTGGTTAGAGGAGTTATTTCCTCCATGGCCGAAACACAGCCCTGGCAAAGCAGAGCCACCCTGGAGGCACCAGCACGT
Organism: Aptenodytes patagonicus; assembly: GCF_965638725.1. Lineage (NCBI taxonomy): Eukaryota > Metazoa > Chordata > Aves > Sphenisciformes > Spheniscidae > Aptenodytes > Aptenodytes patagonicus. Next base: position 18,600,331 of record NC_134954.1, read on the forward strand.
GGGCACGCTGCCCCGAGGGCTGCTCTGCCTCGTCTCAGCTGGCGCAGACCCACTGAGCTCTGGCTCAGCTGCCCCCTTCCAACACAAACCTTCATTTAAACCAGAAAGTAAAACCTACCCTGAGATCCAGCCCATGCCGCAAACCAGCTGACTCCTTGAGCAACCCAAAAGCCAAACCCAGATTTTATTCTCAACCCGAAGATGCACATTTGCTCAAGAGCGGTAACAATTTTTTCTTATTATTATTCTTAGCTAGAACATCCAGCCTTTCAGCTTGTGGTTGCTCAAGGTAAAAAATCAGCACAATTTGAACTGTGATCAATCAAAACATAAAATGAATGCTGTGTTTTATTTAATAAACTCCAGCAACACAAGGCTGCCTGGTAGACAAAATGTAATTTGTTTTGGATGTAAAGGTGGAGAAATAATTGTTTTTCTTCAAGGCAATTAAAAAAAAAAAAGATTTCTGTATTAATAGAAAGGAAGCTGCCAGGCTAAAATTCATATTTAATAAACTATTTTTTCTGTTCCCTTATATTAGCATTCAGAGATTGTCAATTCTTGTTATTTTCCTCAAAGTCAAGAAGTCATCACGTGTCACTAGGAAGTCATTACTGCTGGTATTAGGAGCTTGCCTGAGAACTACGCAGTTTGCTAAAAAACAGCTGAAAAGAGAGTGGGAAATGGCAGTTGCTGAATAGTTCTTGAAAATATGACTTAAGATGAAAAAAACACAGAGAAAGAGCAGAACAAGATAATGTCATGATTTTTAAGACAATCTCATGATTTGGAATCATAAGACAATTTTAAGACAGTCTTAAATCTTCTGCCGACTTTCTCAGCTTGCCTTAACCATGCAGAAGCCAGACCCCAAAGCTTATTGCAGTTACTCCAGAAAAACAACATCTCTTAATTAAAAAAAAAAAAAGTGTTCCTAAAAGAGTATTTAAATAACTACAAAAATGAAGTGATAAATTCAATGAAGAAACCACACCAAGGACTCTCTTTAACCGCACAATTCACTGGGACCTGAACAAGCAGCACCCTTTAAAACTTTCCCCTTTAGGGTTCACCAGGACAATGGTAGCATGCAAAAATAAAAACCAACTGGAATAGCCAGAGAGCTGTAAGAGTCAACTTTTATAGTACCAAAAAAATCACCCGTCACTGTAAGGGCCAATTCATGGTGATCAAGCCCTGTAGCCAGCCACAGTCTGGCACACAGGCAGGCAGCAGTCTCAACACGCTGGATATAGGAGCAAAGCTACGGTCCCAGACTCTCTTTTTTTTGCAGTGCAGATGGAGCACAGCAATGTCCCACAGAAGGTCCCATGTGGATGGGCACAGCGATGGTGGGCTGACACATGGTGCCCACAGGAGAATCCCCACTCCCAGGACACACTGTGGTGCTGCTAAGCTTGGGGCCGGGCTTGGTCGCCACCGGGACCTAAGGTGCCACGGTGGCCACCAGCACCTCGCGGTTATACATAGCCATCATCGCTTTTGGTAGCAATTAAGCCATGTAATGGGCACTTGGAGAGTATCAGGTTCCTGCTGCTTATGGGGCTGTATTAATAACTGGGGCTAAAACCATGCAGACAAACACAAAGGGGGGCAGAGCATCTCTATTGTACAAAACAATTGGGATGGAGAAAGGAGATTTCTCCGGAGCAGCAGCATTGGTGAAAGCAAAGCTCCCCTCGGCCCCCAGGGCTCTCCCAGCACTGGAGCCCAGCCAGAAACTGGCTCAGGGGCCCCTTTCAGTTCCTGTGGAGCACATCCCTCTTTCTTTGCTATTTCAGTTAAAAACTGTGTTCCTCTCTCTTGCAGCCAGGCCACCAGCACAGGAGAGAGATGCAGCCACAGACCTGAGCGGGTGCTGCCGAAACCATCCGTGACCCACCTCCACTAAACCCAGCATCAGCCATGAGCAGCTTCTTCTCACGCCTGGACCCACGGCGGGTGCCGTGGGGGGCGGCAGGCCACGCCCTGCGCACACGCATCCTGCGCACCAAGCCCGTGGAGTCAATGCTGGAGGGCACGGGGACTGCCACCGCCCAGGGTGCCAGGCTGGCCAAGGTCCTCACCACCCTTGACCTCATCTCCCTTGGTGTCGGGAGCTGCGTGGGCACTGGCATGTACGTGGTGTCCGGCCTGGTGGCCAAGGAGATGGCGGGGCCCGGGGTCATCGTTTCCTTCATCATCGCTGCTGTTGCCTCCATCTTGTCGGGTGAGTCGTGTGGGTGGATTTTTGAGTAACGTGCCATCTCGTGCATTCTCTGGCTCCATTCATGGGTGGACGCCTGGCAGGACCCATACTCAGCAGCACAAGCTATGAGGAGTAGCAACTTCCCCATAGACTAAAAAACCCTTTCACACTGGGCTTATCCAGCTCACAAGGTGCACTGTCTCTCATTTCCCAAATATCAGACCAAACCTTGTACCGGGAGCCAGCAGCCCAAGCATAATTACCACGACGAGCTGCTGATGGCTTCCCCAAGGATGGAGCCTGTGGTCAATACATTTTGAAACATTTGAGAGTTTTGCAGCACGTGTCCCAAGCAGAGAGCGTGGCCAAGCCACAGCACTGGAACAAGAGCACAACGTGGCTTGTGGGAAACCCTGCTTCAACAGGAAGGATATCGGTGGCTTGGGTAGCACCGGGGCCAGCTTCTTTTATTGTGGACATTGCTAACAGTTAAAAAATTCCTCAATTAGTTTTGGAGTTGATTTTATTGGCTCCTATTCATGCAGGATCGCTCTTTGAATTTCCAGACAAAACCCCAACAAACAAATGTGCGGAGAGAGAGGAATTATGTATTTCAGTGAAAAGCCGGTGAATTCCATCTCCTCCATAGGAACCCAGCTGAGCATATGGCTCGAGCTGTGGTTTCCACATGAAGGCAGTACTGCTGGCATTTGTCCTTTCCAGATCAGTGCTAACACGATGATGTGATGTTCCTGCTCGCCCTGCTCAGAGGACTTTGCATGCTGTGTCAGTCTGGTAGCCAGCTTTTATCCGCGGGTTGGATAAGGAAACTTGAGTAAATGGCAAAGAGCTTTGATAGAAGACAGGAACAGCAAACACAACAAAATGACCCGGCTCAGCTTTTCAGGTGTCTGGATTTTTGTAGGGGAAGGTGGAAGCACATCATGCTCTTTCCCTGGAGGTTACAGTGCTGCTCCATGGAGATCCCACCAAAGTCCATGCAAATTTGAACCCCCTACACCCCTGCAGCCCAGAGGCACAACCCTGGCGCAGCACGGGGATGCGTGTCACGCTCTCCCCAAAGCCATGCCAGCAAAAGATCCCAGCACAGCTGGCTGGGGACCGCCACACTGACAGTCCTGCCTCCCTGCTCCCCAGTTAGACCCTCAGTGACAAGGCAGCTCAGACCCATTTACCACTGGTTCAGTCCAGAACAAGAGCTGAGAGCATGCGATGAGATCCAATGCTCATTTGAGATCCCAACACAACAAATGAACCAAACCACCCATTTTTTAACCCAGGTGGTAGATAGCATCAGTGTCTTTATCCTTTCCCACTGCCCACTTTCTCTCCTCTGTGGGGGTTTCGCTGGCCATGATGCAAACCAAGAGCAAACAGATCCTGGGTGGGTCTCACCTAAAAAAAAACCAAACCCACACTGTCCTCCAAAAGGGGCTTTTTCACCCCAGACGCAAGCCCTGCCCCGCAGCAGGGAGCTCCTCCCGCCTTCGCCCACAGAAGCGCGCACTGCTTCCCGCTCAGCTTTCATCTCCGCTTGCTTTTGTAGCCCTGGAAAGGTGTTTTGCAAATGATGCAGTGTTCTGATAGTCTCCTTGGCTGCTTCCTCACTTCATCGTTGACGCTGCTGTTGTTTATAACAGCAACACATTTTGGCAAATCTGAGCAAGGGCTCAGGAGCCGGATGGGCTATCAGGCTTACAGGGGAAGTGATTTCAGCTCATGCGTCAGTCCCGGTGTACCGGGCACTGAGCTCGGGCAAGTGTGCACAGACAGATTTTAAGGAGTTTCTCACAGTTTTAAGGCCAGATGGGACCACTAGATCACCTGCTTTTCCATAATGTATTGAAGAACACAGAGTCAGATCCCACTGCCTGCAAAGTGAGCCCAGGAGGGTTTTGGTTAAAAAAGCCCCTTCCAGAAAGCTCCCCTGGGCAACAGCCACGGGGAAGCCCTGCCAGGCAGGTCCCACCAGTGGGAAATCCCTAAATCCCTCCGTGCTGTTTAACACGGTTTCAGATAGGGATTTTTCCAATTTCATCTACCAGACAAATTCCAGTTATGACTTCCCTTAGGTTTAAGCAACATGTGCCCCGCCAAGGTACTTACAGACATCATTGATTAAACTGATAAATTAAATCAATATCTCTTTCATCCTCTCACTGGAAGGCCTTTTATTCAGGTCTCAAACAGAAACGTTTGCCCAACTTCCCTCCACAAAGCCTCTAGCACAGGGGACACTGCAGGCTCCCTCCATCAGCTGCAACCACCGGGATTTCTCCACTCTCACTCCCGTCTCTAACCAAAAGCCCTTCTTGGCAGAAGTCAGCAGTTTGCATCTTACCCAACTCCATTACCCTCTCCACAGCCTTTTCCACCAGCTGCTGCTTGTCCTTTTAGTGGTCTCCTTTCCTAAAGTAGAACAACCTTGTTGATCACATTTTGCAAACTCCTTCCTTTGAGCGCAGGCAAGGGTCAGGTCCTCCCCCATGATGGTTACCAGTGTGGGATAGCTTTCCCTGCCACACAACCCCGCAGGCTTTGGTGCCAGGCTGTGCAAGAAACAAAGAGACTCTCTCTCCCACGGAAACTGCTCTGCAACCCCAGCAACCCTGGATGGGGATTTCAAGCACCAAGCCACACAGTTTTGGAGCACTTTGCCATGCTCTTACCTGGTACCCATGTGGGAGCAGGCTCAGTGACAGCCAGGGTACACAATGGAGCAGGGGACAGCTGAGCATATGCCTCAGGTGCTGCCTGGCTGCAGGACAAGGGCTGGGATCAGAGGGCTCCAGCTGCAGCTAATCATGAGCTGCTTGGGCAGTGCTGGAGAACTGGGAGTTCTTTTTCTAAGGAAGCTTTCTTTGTGGAGCTGCCTTTTATATATCTGCACACAGTGATCATGAAACACAATGGACAGGCTCAGTGGCTTGCTGAAAATAGGATTTTGCCATATACCTGCCGCGATAAATTGGCTGTTCTTGTTTAACAAAGGATGGTCCCTCTGGATTTGTTGCGTGGTAGCATGAATTAATTGGTGTTACCTCCAGAACTGCTGAAAGGCCCCTCCCCAAAGGCTTGTTTCACCTGAAACATCATTCCCATTGTGCCAGTAACCTGTGGGATGTCTCATGGTCCCTGTGTGTCCTCATGCCAGGCGGCAGTGGGATGGTCAGCATCCACACCACGGCCACCACTGCCCCAGCACACCGAAAGCAAGGCAGCAGCCAAGAGGGTGCACTGAGCTGTGGCGCTTGCACCAGCCCCTTGTACCACGGGTTGTGCTGCCCAGCGGCTGTTGCAGCACTGGAGTTTGAGGTTGAAGCTAGCACGGACTTAGTGGTCCCTCCTCCTGCCCTGCCAAGGCACTGCTCACCAGCAGAAGTCCCCACCAGGCAGATCAGGATGCCCAGTGTGACCCCAAGCCACTGCTAACACAAAAACACCTAACCCGTATACATGCGCTGTATAGAAAGCTGCTGGCTGCCTCACCTCCTACCCCCAAACAAGATAAATCAGAGAATGAAGAGGTCAATTAAACCTGAAAAATGGGGTGTTGTAGATGGGATCTTGGAAGGGACAATGTCATGGACCAAACTGCTCAGCTGTGTTTATGTCCTTCTGAATAATGTCAATAACTGTATAATTACACCAGCATAATGACTGTCACACCAATTACACAGCGTAGCTGATATTCAAGGAAAAGGAGTGGTTTTCTGCAAAAAGGCTGCTCTTCCAAACAACCATTGTGTTGGTTTGTTTTCTGCAGAAACTTGCAATCACTCTTGATTGGGGGGGAAAAAAGGAATCTGTCTCCAAATTCAAAGAGTCGTGGTGGGGAGAGCGTGCCCAGCCTCAGCCTGCACTCCCGGAGCTGGGCTGGCTGTGCAGGGGCACCAGGAGAGCTGCATCTCTCCGGGTACTGGCGGACAAGGTGCCAAATAGCCGGGGCTGCCAACGAGCAACTGAGTAACTGAGTAACACAGTTTTATTATGCAGTTGTATTACAATAATAATAATAATAATAATAATACACTACTGATGCAGCAGAGATTAGTGAGATAAAATCTGCACCCTAATAAACTATGATATTATCTTCCTTTTTAAGCAAAGAGGGAAGTGCTGTGAACCCTGTTTCTGATGGAGGACCTACAGCACCACAAAGCAAAGTGATTTGATTAATGCCATCCAATACGGCCAGTGGCAATCAGGGATGGATGGCAAATCTTGCATCGCATGTCCCCCAGACTGGATACTTCATGCTATGATAAAAAATAGTTTATTTTCTTAATATATGCTGATACCTAATGGAGATATCCACAACATGTTGCTGTATACAATGCACAGTGAAAGATTACTCTTCTATTTTGGGATCCTAGTAGAGTAATTGAAAACTCAAACATTTTATACATATTAATATCTTTGCTTTGCCATTATCATTCAGTATCAATAACAATCCTCTTTAAGCCTTATCTTATCATTGGCTAAAAGTAGAGCTGCCTCCAAGAAAGATGATATGATTTTTAAGGCCATCAAAGAGAGAAACTAGATACTTGTCCCCATCAGAGCACCTGCTTCATAAATCATTCAGGCCTGTAGTTATCTGTGAATGTCTTACCTTTGCCGCGTGCATGCATTTTTTCATCAGCTTTGAATAATGACTGTCTGTAGGGCTGGATGATGGGGATGTCTTGCTGCTCCTGCAGTTGGGCCTGCTTTACAGAAATGGAGTTTTGAAGAGTCCCGTTGAAAAGCACTGCCAGAATCATGCATGCAAGTTAAACAGCGAATGGAATATAAAAATCCTCCAATACCTAGAAAAGAAGCACCACCAAATTCAGCTTAGGGATTCAATAATTCTGTGTTTGTACTACGTAAAAACTGCACTTACAGTAAGAGCAGCGACCTCATAACATTTTTATAAATTATTCATTCTTCTATCTATACTGAACTGATTGCAGTTTTGAAGCAATTATTATCTTCTAAATAGAGAAAAGTAGTTGATAAAGAACTCGATAATTACTACGTGTTTACACAACGATAGCAGCAGCACTAACCTGTTAACCCATATGAGCTGAACTCGGGTCTTCAGGGCAGGGGCTTAATCAGTGTTAAACATGCAGGATGCAGTGTGGCCTTCCAGCACTTGTTCTGACTAATATTTGGGGAATTTATGACTAAATCCATCCATTCCTTTTAAATAAAAGCTAATGGTTGTTTTAAGACAGCAATGTGTCAGGGTCAGGATTTGTTGAAAAGTATCCTGACATAGTAAGTACACAAGGAGTTTGGAAAGTATTAAAGTCCACTGAAATCTCCTCCCAAACAGTTGCAGTTAAATACTTCTTTTTGCTTTTCTTTTCTTCTACAAAGTTAGTTTTGCAATTATTCTTCAGAATGAGACTTACATGTAACATTTTTAAGTGTTAAAATAACTTACATTCTCTATGTAAGATGGCTTCAAACTCCTCCTGCATGGGTACAGATGAGAGCAGGGATGATCAGGGCAGTGCTAGTGCCTGGATCTGCATAGCAATAGCCCAAGATAAGTGTTTGGAGATTGCACAGTCGGGGCAGGGAGAGGTGTAGCCTTGTGTGACCCCTCCTGTGGCATCTTGCTCTAGGATGAGGCTGGGCAAGACTGGTCCAGGATCTCATGCAGTGGCTATAACCATCCCTGAGCTCCTTGTGGCCAAACACTGTCCTCTGGCAGGTCTCACTGTGACCACCTTTCCCAGGGCTATGATGTTTTCTGCAGCCAAAAGCACTGGGAGCTTGTCAGTATATAGGTACCACGAATAAAACATTTGAGAGAAACATTCTTGGCAAAAATCATATTATGGTGTCACTGTTGGATGGGGAAGAAGAGGTATCTATCACCATCAAAGCTCCTGCAGGGAAGCGGTGCTGCAAGGACTGCACCACCAGTACTGCCCAGTTCTGCTCCTTGTGCCTGGATTTCCCCCCAGCTTCGGTTGTATGTCTGTGGGGGCTGTAGCTGGCCGTGTCGGAGGGTCCCACATCAGGGACACACACCTGTGAGAAGGCTCTTCTACAACAGGCTGTAAACATTTGGGTAGTTTGAACTGTGTATCCTCAAAAATGTTCCATCACAGCTTGATTTTAATGGGAAAATGGGCTGCTTTTTAAGCCAAGCAACTGGGGAGGGAGGGTCACCACGGCCCCCTGTGATGTCTCTGGGCTCCTTCTGATGCTGACTACAGCCAGCATTCTGATGCTGACTACAGCCTGCACCTCCTGGCATCTCCAGGCAGGTGGGACCAAGGCAGTTTTACTTTCTCCTTTTCCAAGCACGTTTTCTTTATGTTGCTTCGTATTTTTCTAAACAGGCGTTTGCTACGCTGAGTTTGGCGTGCGGGTCCCCAAGACCACAGGCTCTGCCTACACCTACAGCTACGTGACGGTGGGGGAGTTTGTGGCATTCTTCATCGGCTGGAACCTCATCCTGGAGTACCTTATTGGCACGGCTGCGGGCGCCAGCGCCCTCAGCAGCATGTTCGACTCGCTGGCCAACCACACCATCAGCCACTGGATGATCAACAGTGTCGGGACGTTGAACGGACTAGGTGCGTCACGCCGTGCATAGCTACCCACATTAACTAGGGCCTGAAAAGTAATTGGAAGCTCATCAGAAGTCAGATGTGGATATTAGGCTTCATTCATTATTTACCATCCATCTGCCTCTGGTACATTGCCTTTGCAGTCTGGTTCACAGACGGGATTCGGGAGGATGGGATACATGATACTTTGAGCCCCTTTGGGATGAGCTGGCATTTAGCAGAATAAGCACCCAGAAAAATTAGTCGAATGTCAGAGGCTAATGACAGCGCAGGAGCACTTCACCCCGTGCAAGCACTCTGCTTGATCCCATTAAGGCACACGCAGAGCCTTGTTAGAGAGTACAAGCTGGTGTCTGCAGCACTGCCATGTAGAAACTCGGGGCTGTGATGGTGCTGTATGACCAGCAGTTCCAGCAACAGTCCATGGTTCCTACCAGTAAGTAAAACAGCTAGCTGTCCTGTACCTGTGTCATGAAAACTTAATGTTTGATTGAGTTTTAATTAGTACTTGGCAGATACATGTTATGCAAAATGGGACCTGATCATTTGTTTGCTGCTCTCCCAAAACTCCTAACAGTGTCTTGAGGCATCAGGATTTATCACTTTAATAAAACAGCTTTAGCTAGCAGAGGCAGGGGCATCTGGAGACCACCTTTGCAATGAGATCAAGTTCTGCAAAGCCTCAGGGTCTGAAGAAGCATTTTTAAAAGCCCCCACAGAGTTTCTGGAGATGCTGTCCACAGCTATGGATGGAGAGTTACACACCTCTTTTCTCTTACCCAGGGAAAGGAGAAGAGTCATACCCTGACCTTCTTGCTCTGGTCATTGCTGTCATTGTCACCATCATCGTGGCCATGGGGGTGAAGAACTCGGTGGGGCTGAACAACGTGCTCAATGTCATTAACCTGGCAGTCTGGATCTTCATCATGATTGCTGGTCTCTTCTATGTCAAAGGTGACAACTGGTCTGAAGGGCAATTCCTGCCGTTCGGATGGCCGGGGGTAAGTCCTGGGCACATGGAGGGACATGCAGCACCTAAGCGATGCCACCCACCTGCCACACGCTCAGCTTTGCTCATGTTATACACACCCTACTTCCACTGTACTCTCCAAATCTCAACCCTGCCAAACCCACCTGCGCTTTGGCCAGGGACCTCCAACTTCCACCACTGCAGGCTTGGATCCAGACCTCCTTGCTCCACCACACCCAAATGGTATGGCAAAGCTTTGCCTGTATCTCCTGCCAGCTCTTAGAATAAACTCAGAACTTTTCCAAAATACCCTTCTGGAGAGCCAAACTCTACGTGAAAGTATACACCAGGAAATGCCACTAATTGCCAGGCAATGGAGCAAAATGCAGTGGCCATCCGAGACAGGGCGCTCAGGAGGAGCTGGCTCAGCCTCTGCGGAGGGGGAGATACTTGTGTTGGCTGGTTTTCAACAACAATGTTCTCAAGCATTTGTTTTGAGCACTTCATAATGCCACCTGCCAGTACTTATTTTATGGATGTTCCCTCAAAGCTTACTGAGAATTTGGACATATTTGGTTTTTTTAGCTTGCTTGCACTGGTTTTTATCCAAGGATGAACAGAGACTGAAAATATCTCAGCTGGCCTAAACCCAAGATAATTTCTCAGATTTACACTGCTCGACTCCATCGGGGTTTTGTGCAGAAAAATAAGCAAGAAAGTAAAGTAAACCAAGAGTCTTGATTACTGAAAGGATCCCAAGCTGCCATAAAGTCCCTGCACCTCCCTTCAGTAAATCAGTACCTCTGCCAGAGGACAACAGTGAGGAGAAGAGCACTGAGGCCCATTTGAGAGCAGAGGTCATATTTACCTTTGGATTGTGCTTGGCGTCTTATGCCATACAATAGGAATGAAAAAGAGCAAATAGAAAATAGCTGCTTTGCTCTAGTACAATCCACCAAATATCTCCTGGCAAAAATACATAGTTTTAAAAGATACAAATCCGAAGCACATCAACATCAATAGGGTCTTCCCATCATTTTCAGCTGGTTGGTTGACTCCCAAATTGTTTGTAAAAGTAAATCCGCCATAGCACAAGCATGAGATCCCCAGGAGCATAGGGGATACTTTAAAAAGGTAATTACAGGTAGTCCCCTGAAATAGGTGAATTTTACTGTCTGCTCCATCACTAGACAGCTGAGATGACAGAGATGTGATGGACACGTGGTACCCAGCTAGCTAGCTAGATGTATGCGAGAGTTTTACAACTGCAAATCATCTCACTCCTTACGGCCACACAGTCTTTAGCCTGCTTCAGCGTTTCTTCCCTAGAAATGACCTTGCTAATACTGTATATTTTTTAAAATCACATTAAAAAATAACTAAACAGTACAAATAATTCCTCATCCAAGTGCTCCAACGTGTGCTCCTAACCTGTCTGCAGCTTCCAAGCAAAACAGAGGTTGTTTGGAAAGCGGCACACATCTGACTGTTGCTGCTCTCTTCTGCTTCCTCTGCTAGCAGATCTTGCTGCCACATGAGACATCTTGCTAAGATGGAATGTGTAAACATGCTCCAAATCCCTACTAATATAAATGGATTTGGGGCGGAGTATTGTGAAAGCAAACCTGAAATTAGTTAATTGTCTCCTCTGTCGCTGCCAGGATCTCCCAGCAGATTTGGGCACTGCGCGGGCACAGGTTTGTGGTGCACCACGAGTGAGCTGCAGACGCCTCCAGTGACTCAGGCCGCACGTTGAAATCTTTTCCCTAGTCCAGATCACTGGGTTATGGGTGTTCCCAGGGTCAGTCCCCAGATGGGAACACCCAACTCGACGTGTGCAACCCCTGATCTGCCCCACTCACCCTTTAGCTCAGACAAGGCAGAACTGGGCTCCTTCATTTCTGCTCAGTTCCCTCTCCTTGGTTGGGTGCCAGCCTTCCTCCTGGCACTCAGATGCTCAATCCTCCACACAGGTGCTCAAAGGGGCCGCGACGTGTTTCTATGCCTTCATTGGCTTCGACATCATTGCTACCACGGGAGAAGAAGCAAAGAGTCCCAACACCTCCATCCCCTATGCCATCACAGCCTCACTTGTCACGTGCTTGACAGCATATGTGTCCGTAAGTACTAGCTATACATACGTAAATGTACATAAATATATATGTATGCATATATATACACACACACAAAAATATACATGTGTCGCTATATATATAGTGTGTCCCTTCTGGGCATCTGTGTGGCTCCCCTCCCCATGAGCCAGGGTTCCAGTCTGACCCTCGGACAAGGGCCCTTTCTTTGGTGGGAACTGAGACAGCTGTGTTTCCGTGTGACTGCAGTGTCCTGCCGAGGCTCCCCTCGGCCCCAGCCCAGTTTGTCCCCAGGCTCCTGTCACCCTGCCGAGATCCCTCTGCCAGCTGCAGGGAGATGGTGGCGGCTGTTTTTTTCCTCACGCCTCATCCCCATCCGCAGCTATTTTTGCATTCAGGAGTGCAGCAAAGCGGAAGGAGCAGCAGCACTGCAGCAACCTTTCTCCGTGTTTTTGGGAAAAGCAGCACTGCCTCTGCTGGAGATACGGGAGAGGGCCCAAGTGAGGGGGAGGATGGGCAGGGATGGCCATGCAAGAGATATCCAGCTGCTCTGCACCCCAATAAATGCATGTCTGTACTCAGGGATTTTCCCTGTAAAAGAGCAAAATTGAGTCACAAAGGAGAAAAAATATTGTTCTGATCATTTCAAAGAAACTCACCCACTGCCTCTCCTGCAGCGTGGTGGGCTTGCCTCGAAACCAATTTCTCTTTGGCTCAAATAGGATTAGAGCGTTGCCCCAGGCAGTGCTATCTTGGGTTTTGGGTCTGTCCCATGGGGAGGGCATGACTCAGGCAGCGCTGTCCCCACACAGGAACATGGGCAATGCGAGTGTTACTAACCCCACCGAGTCCCACCAGCCTTCTGCATCACCACTGCAGCAAGGCTCAAGGTGTCGCCTTGTTGCCGTCGGAGGCCTTACCTCTACCATTTTACATCCCCTCCACAGGGGACATAGGGATATAATCTCAATCAGACTTGAAATTTTTTGGCTTTCCACCCTTGAGAAGCAGCCCCTGTGCCCTGCGAGTCCCCAGCTGACACCCACGTCCTGTTCCTCTCGCCTTCCCCAGGTGAGCATCATCCTCACGCTCATGGTGCCCTATGATGCCATCGACACCGAGTCCCCACTGATGGAAATGTTTGTGGCCCATGGCTTCTACGCAGCCAAGTTCATTGTTGCCATCGGGTCTGTGGCTGGCCTGACCGTCAGCTTGCTGGGCTCCCTCTTCCCAATGCCGAGAGTCATTTATGCCATGGCTGGTGATGGGCTGCTCTTCAGGTCAGTCATGCCCGTGCTGGCATTTATTTTTTCCCCCTTGGGACCTAAAGGGAAGTATACTGGGAGGGACAGGGACTGTCCTGCACCCTGACAGCCTGGTGCCATGACTGCAGGGAGCAGCAGGCATGCACAGACTCAGTGCTTGCAGAACAGGGCACACACCAAAGCAAAATCCTGGGGAAAAAAATCAGGATAGATCTACGGAAAAGTTTCTCATTTGGTGCTGGTACCTAGAGATTCAGCTTATGGGAGGATAAGCATTTAATTCAAGAGTTACTTGCAAAGGAGAGCAGCTTATATGCATAAAATCTTGGCGCTTATTTGCAAGTGTCCAAGTGCCCATTTCAGATCTGGTTAGACCTAGATCTAACCCCAGAGCCAGTCTCAGCAGTATTTCCAGTCCCCAGCTGTCCAGAGTCTAAGCACCAAAAAGCATCAAGAGCTGAAGGGATCACAGCTCTGAGCCTGGCCCCTCTAGCCGAGTAAGAGTTATTGTGACGGAACCACTGCCATCTGCAATTTAACCTTCTGCAACTGTTTTGCACTCCAGATTTTTGTCCCACATCAGTTCTTACACGGAAACTCCCGTAGTGGCTTGTATCGTCTCCGGATTCCTTGCAGCACTGCTCTCCTTGCTGGTCAGCCTGAGGGACCTGATAGAAATGATGTCCATCGGCACACTGCTCGCCTACACATTGGTCTCCGTCTGTGTCCTGCTCCTCCGATACCAGCCTGAGAGCGACATCGATGGCTTTGTCAAATTCCTCTCCGAGGAGCACACCAAGAAGAAGGAGGGCATCCTGGCTGACTGCGAGAAGGAAGCTTGCTCCCCAGGGAGCGAAGGAGAAGAGTTCACTGGCCCACCGACCAACACATGCGGGGCAAAAAATCTGCCGTCGCTGGGGGATAACGAGATGCTAATTGGGAAATCTGATAAATCCACCTACAATGTGAATCACCCCAATTATGGCACGGTCGACATGACCTCAGGGATAGAGGCAGATGAGTCTGAGAACATCTACCTCATCAAGCTGAAGAAGTTGATTGGCCCTCGCTACTACACAATGAGGATCCACCTTGGACTGCCGGGGAAAATGGACCGCCCCACGGCAGCCACCGGCCACACAGTGACCACCTGTGTGCTCCTGCTCTTCGTCCTGATGTTCATCTTCTGCTCCTTCATCATTTTTGGGGCAGACTACATCTATGAGCAGAGCTGGTGGGCTGTCCTCCTCGTCGTGCTGATGATCCTGCTCATCATCGTGCTGGTGTTTGTGATCTTGCAGCAGCCAGAAAACCCCAAGAAGCTGCCCTACATGGCACCTTGTCTCCCCTTCGTCCCTGCCTTTGCTATGCTGGTGAATATCTATCTCATGCTGAAGCTCTCCACAGTTACGTGGATCCGATTTGCCGTCTGGTGCTTTGTGGGTGAGTCTCAGATTCATTTATTTTAATTTTTTAACTGACACTTTTTTGAAAGGATGTTAGTAATAACTTCCCTAATTAGAGTGCTTAGGCTGATGCTTCTTCAGCTCTGACATACCTAGTCCTTTGCATTTGCCCCTTGTCAGCCTGAAGTTCTTAGAAACCTCAGTTAATCAAGCCCCCAAACCATAGCTAAATGGAAAAGTACACCTCCAGAAAATGTCAGTTTGATGGAAGTAAACTGCTCCATGCAAAGGTGACTATTTTGATGAGTCGTTTGATGCAAAGTAGGTGGGTTCTGGAAATTGCCTTGCAGGCAGGTTTCCTACAGAAATCTGCCTGCTTTCTTGCTATTTCACCCACTTGAGCTCTTCAGCAGCCCACACCAAAATCTCAGCACTGTGTTTCCAAAGCCCAGAGCTGCCCAGCCCCAACAGCCCTGGGAGAGAGAGAGCCAAGGGATCTGTGGATTGTATCTCCTTTTCTTCATCTAAGTCCTTAACTTTGTGGCAGGGGGATCTCGGGATTCACAGGCTCTGTTGTGGACCTTTTTTGCCAAATTTAGTCTTCCTGGCACATAGCCAGGAGCCTGGCATGTCCATAGTTTCCCTTGCTTTACACTGCAACCCACTTACTCCACAAACCCAGGAGAAAAAGAGCAGCTCTCATAGCTCCTCCTGAAGGCTCCCAAGTCTGGACTATAGAGAACTGGAACAACAAGACAATATCAAAGCCAAGGACTCTTTACAGAGAAATAATAAGCCTATGGGTAAACATATATATTGCAGCAGCCCAGAGGAGCCCCAGTTGCAGACAACAGACTCTGAGCATAGTGCCAGCACCCAAAAAGACTATCCCTGGCCAAGTATCCCACCAGCAGCCCTCCCCTTTGGGAGCAGGGTTGAGGGTCCTGGGTTGAGAGGGAGAAAGTTGTGGGGAAAGAGAATGAGGATTGATGCAAAGGTCATAGTCAGCTGCCACCTCCCATAAAGGCAGGAATCACCCCTCCTGAAGGAGGGGCGGGCAGGCACAGTCCACCACACCAGGCTCACCAGCCTTCGTGCTTTTCTCAGGTGCCTCCTGACATTTGTAGATGTTTGAACTCAGTTGTCAGAGCCAGGAGATGACATGAACAGACCTTGGATCTCCCCCTGGTGTCTCAGAGAGTTTAGAATATTCTCATGGTTTCCACCCTTTTGGGAGAGGCTGTTACCACGTTTTTCCCCCATTTTGCTATTCCCTCTTTTGCTTTGGGGTGAGGACTGCAGTTATCCTGGGTCAGTCCTGCACGACTGAGGTCCCATAGCAAAGCTCTATCTCTGAGAATCCACTTACCCCAAGCTGAGCTGTTGGGCGGTAGCTGCCACATGCACTCTTTGGGCTGGAGAAGACATGCTTGGTGGTTTTTTTGGCCCTCAAAGGCAATAGGTGAAGCTGCAAATCCAGGGAAAGCCCTTCTACCTGGAAGCAAAGATGGCTCCAAAGCACCAATTTAATCCGCTGTGATTAAATACTTTCCCCTGTGGGTACATCTAATACATCTTCAGCTGCCAGCAATGGCAACAAGTCAATTAAGCCACTCTATTAAGGTGTGATGGACTCCACCAGCCCCATCCATGGCTGCTCGACTGTTGGGGAGGCACATTCCATTTGTTTTTCTGATGGAGATGTACAGTCCTGCCACACAGACTCTGGATTTAACCTCACAAGCAGTCCCTCATGGCCAGTCCATGGCACATGGAGAAGTCTGCGTTTCTCTATGCACACGTCTGGGGCAGGTTAATCCCAGGATCCACTGGAAATTAGATCTCCAGATACATTTGCTTGTGGGCAAAGCATTGGTGCAGGAAGGTGAGAACAGGTAGGGCTAGAGGGAGAAGATGAAATGAAACTCTTGAGGGGAGGAGGACAGGATTTCAGAGCTGTTTTAATACCCAATACACTCATCCTGACAACCCTGCAGCACATGTGGCTGTGAGCACCAGCAGGACAGAGACTGAGAGCATGAGAAAATTCCAGAGAGAAAAGGGTAGCTGGGAGGGTAAGAGGGTGGAGATGCCGGTTGTCGGCACTTGGGAGCCTCCACACGTCTGCTGGGAGCTGCCGTCCCACCAAAGCTGCAGATGGCACAATCACGTGGCCAGCAGCAATCCCAGCTGATGTTTAAAACATACAGCCCTCAGGTCACAGCTGGCAACCCGAAAACACAGCCCTGACAGCTTCAAAGAACAGACATCAACTACAACATACACTAGCTTAAAATATATAGGTATATTTACTTATGCTTAACCCTCATCAGCTGGAGCCAGCCCAGCGCTGGGTGGGAGGAGGCTGGCGGTGAGACAGGTTGGATCCCCGACCCACCCCTGACGTGGGCTTTGGGGGGCAGGTGCCATTTTGGGGCATGGCATGTTTATAGCAATGTTTTATCCAGGGGCCGCGGTGCTGGTGCGGGTGGCTGGGGTCCAACCCTCTCCCTCTCACCCACTGCAGGTCTGCTCATCTACTTCGGCTATGGGATGTGGAACAGCACGCTGGAGATCAGTGCCAGGGAGGAGGCCCTCCACCAGAGCACCTACCAACGCTACGATGTGGACGTAGACCCCTTCTCCATGGACGACGGCTTCTCCAACGCCACTGAGAGTGAGGGCTACCCGGGCTGGGGTCCCTCTGAGGACAAGGGCTTCTCGTACCAGCAAATGGCAGGAGCAAAGGAAAGCCATCGGACGAGTAGCAGGTCGAAAAGCAAAGGAAGGCACAAACCGCCGTCAGAGGCTCTCATCGCCAACGACGAGTTGGACTACTCACCCGAGTAGTGGGGCGGGCAGCGGGGCGCCGCGCGCCCAGCTGATGAGGAAGGGTCCCCACGGCTCCCCCGTCCTGTCCCATCCTCCCTGGGTCCTCCACCACCACCCCGCTCACCTCCGGTCCTCGGGACACGCTCTGCGACTGCCGTTGACCACGAACCAAACACACCCGTGGCCCATCCCGGCTCCACCGGTCGGGTCCCACTTTGGTGAATGCCAGCTGATGCCCCGGCACCGGTTGATCTCCTGGCACCAGCTGCACCAGCGGAGGTGGTGGAGTGGGAGATGTGCCAAACTGGGAGGGCATTGAGAGGTGGAAGGAGCCGCATGAGGGGACGAGACGAGTTGTGCCCAGGGAATGTCCACCCTAGGGCCACAGCAGTGAGATGCCACTCTTACATTTTTGGCACTTTCTTAGCATGTGTGGTTTTTTTCTTTGAACCACCTTAGAAGTAATAGCTGAGCCAGAGGGACAGATGGGTAGGTAGGTACAAAATGGAGATGGACAAACCCCTTTCAAGGGAGTAGCTCAGAGGTGGATCCAGGGATGTTGGTCCCATCACACAGCGTTTCTGTGGCCCGTTCTGGAGCAAAGGCACTCGGTGCACACAGCAGTGCTACCCCCGTGTCCATCCCCACACCCCAAATCCAAGCATCCCAAATACTGTGATTCAAAATGAGTCCGTGTCTCAATCAAACCTTGAAATCCCAGCATGGCTGAACATCCCAAATCTGCGGTTGGGAGCCTGGTCCCATTTCTGGTCACAGTGAGGGCTCAACCCACCTTGTGCGAATGGTCAATGGGGACCACATGCCATTTCTCTGAGCATCACCGGTCTGAGGCTGAGCGCTGTTTTCATCACGTTGTGTCTTTTACAAAAATGACTACGTTGTAATTCCTTCATTGTGGTGGGCACATTTCAGCGCTCGCTCTGGCCTCGGTGTTTCAGGGATGTGTCCGTGCCCCTGCAAAATAGCAACGTCCATGGGTCAGCCATGTCTTGGCAGGGCTGGGCCACATGTGGCAAGTGCCGAGGACTCAGCTGCTGAAATCTCTTCCCCTCCTGCCGTCTCCACCTTGTACCATTTTCTCTGTTTCTGACCCTGGCTTGGTGGATGCTGTATGAAAAAATACTAAAACGCTGCTCATTCTATAAATGTCTGTATTTCAGTTTGAAACCAAACAGACCTGGTGGCTCACAGGGCAGAGGTGGTCTGCAGGTGGACATTTCTCGTAGTTAAACTCTCCGGTACAGCCCAAGCATGGCCATGACCCCCAGCAGTGCCATCAGGTTCCCTGCTGCCAGCGTCTCCTCAGCACTATCGGTGGTGATGGAGTTTGGTTGCAGCCACCGTCTCCCCCAGCACAGACGGCAGCTGCACTGCTGAGTCAGCAATTAGCAACAGGTCCAGTTCTGGAGCCCATCACCAACATGCTTAGTTTAAAACACTGCAACAGAGGAACATCTTTTTGAAAAATAATAAGCAAGGAAGCACCCCATCAGACAGTGACACCCATCCTCCTGCCGGCTGCTGAAGGCTGCAGCCGGATCCATCCCTGGGGCTCCCCTGGATCAGCCCAAACCAACCCCCAGTATCAGGGGCTGCTGCTGGCATCCCAGCAGACAATTTAACATAGGCAGTGGCATGAGGCAGAATTTCCAACATGTGATGCTGAGAACCATTAACACTTTGGTTCACTGGATGAGGCTCAGCCCCCTGAAACACCTCACAGAGCCTGCCTGGCACCCTTTGTGGGCAAGGGGGCTGTCAGATGCAGAGGGTACCTGGACCCACACCCGTCCCCATCGCTCCTGGGGCTCAAGGGCTCGATGGAGAGGCTCTGGCCATGGCTGCAAAAGTTTCCCACCTGCAGCTCCTGTCTCAAACAGTCACAAACTACAGTCCTTTTCCCAGTGGAGAAGAGCATCCTATTCTGCAGATTTTAACCTGGAGCACCCCAGGAAAACCAAGAGAAGTTTGGCCTCCACGAGGACTTCAGGATGGGAACGAGGATTTGGCAAAAGGACCCATAAGCTTCGCTCTGGCATCCCCTCCCACTGCCCACCCCTACCACGCTTCTACAAGCAGAAATCCTGAGCATGTCCCACCGAAAAGCTGTTTGCAATGTGTGCACCACTCACGGGCCAGCTCGGGAAACCTTTCTGGCGGTGCCAAGCACCTCTCGCAAAGGTCACCTCTCATGCTTGGCTGCTCTCGTCCTCGATGCCTTAGAAGTACCCAAGAGAGATGGCACCTCGCAGGTCTGGCTTTACATTTTCAGGGAGAAAGATTGATGCTATTTTCCTACCAGCTCTTGTACTATACCATATCCAAGGGAGTCGTCTTCGTCCTGCTTCCACATGGTATTTAGGCATCTGCTGAACCACAAACTTGTGCCCAAGTACCCTGTCAAATCGAAGCCCGTTATTCCTTTTGCAGCCTTAATCTCTTGCTACAGAGCAGTTACCAGTACCAGTGTCTGTCGTCATGTCCGCTCTAGTTATGCTGTATAATTTGACAAGGGCTTGATCCCTTGCTCTTTGGCGCCTGTAGGAACCTCTCCATTGGACCCATGCATTGAGTGAAGCCCTTCGGCTGCTCTTGTTCCTGTTCACCCATCCTCCTTCCCCTTCCCAGGGAAGTGCCAGGACAGGACGGCTGTGCCATGTCCCCAGGACCACCAGGAAACAGCATTTGATGCCACAGCACTGTCTGGTGTGGATGGGCTGCTGTCAGCCTTTGCCGTGGCAGGGGGTGGGAGCTGTTCCCTCCTCCTGAGCCCACCACATCCCACCTAGCATTGGAGTGTAAGGAGAAGGCAGCCAAGTCGCAGGCTGGGGCTTGCCTGGATATCCCCACCCTGCTCCGAGCGGCAGTGTGTGGGGGACACATGGGTTCAGCCTCCGTTTGGAAGCTCGGGCGCTTTCCCTTGTAGCGGGTGTTGGAGTCTTCAGTGGGCACAAACAAAAGCTGCAAAGGCCAAAATGTTCAGGTGTGTCCATCACCTCTGGGCACCGCTGGCCCCAGGGGCGGTTTCTGATGCTGGGAGGAGGTGCAAGTGCTTGTTTTCCTGTAACCCCAAAATCCAAATTTCCCCCTGGGTGCCCCTCAGGGAGGTTCTCACACCCCTGACCCATCAGGAGGACACAGGCAGAGCAGTACCACGCTGCTCCCACTGCCGGTGAGAGGCACACAGCCCCCCTACGCCTGACAGCCCTCCGCAGGGCACGCACCCCCGGGTGCGTGATACAGACGGAGCGTAAATACCTCAAATCTTCCAGACGGACTATATAAGATCTCAGTCCCTCCACAAATTCACTCCGCACGGTTACGACCACTTGGTTACAAGGCCCAGCACGCCGGCATCCACGTGGCAGAGAAATCACGCCCCGAACGACATGGGATGTTGTAAATCCAGCTTGTAAATGATCTTCACTTTGTTTTGTTTGGTCTTTCTGATGTATATCTTGCATTTTTTGCAGATGGTACTTTCTGGTGTAACAATTCTCTGCAGTTCTGGTATGAAATTGGTGTATTTGTTAAAAAAAGTTTGTTCTATTAATTTTTTTTTTGTGGTTTCCAAAAGCCCATTGGTGCATTGTACAATGGGATCTTGTAGTGTGTCATGAGAAAGAAAAAAAATTGCAGATACGTTATGGAGTGATTTTTATTTTCAAATGATTGTGTTGTTGACAACTATACATATAATATATATATATTATCAAGATACCAAGAAACAAATCTAAATTTACCAAAATCTGTATATTTTAATAAATGCATAAAGCTTTATTGTGTGCCTTTACATTTAAAAATCTAACAGGAACTAATGGATTTTTAAAGAAAGCCAGAGACAAATGTGTCTTAGTATCAGTTTCCATAGTAATGTAAATCTTTCAAATGAAAGACTAAATCAAAAAATAATAAAAAAAATCCCATATAAATTTTGTTAAGCCAAACAGTACCTGAAGGTCTGACATTTTTTCAGTGCTAAATTGAAGCTAGAGATGAACAAATCTTGCCTTAAGTAAGTGCTTCAAAATTTCCTTTGTAGAAGATCCATTTCAATGGGCTGACTTTGGTATTTACCTGCACTGTTGTGAAAAAAAAATGGTAATCACAGTAAAAAAAAAAAAGAAAAAAACCTAAAGCAAATGACCGCAGGTTGACTATTGCAGGGTGAAGCCCCGGGGAGCATCGATGTCTTCCCATCTGCTCAGGGTGCTGCAGGCACCCACCTTTCCCTGGGGTTACTGGGGTGTCACAGCACCGTCACCCCCCTGCATGGGCACCGAGGCTGCTGGGAGGCAGGCATTGCTCGCAGGACCACAGTCACCTCTCCCCTTTGGGGTGCTCAGGGCCACCAGTGTCCCCCCATGGGCTCCCTGCTGTTATTCCTGTTATTCAGGAATGGGGAGGCTGCCAGGTATGCTCCCCGTGAGGGGGAGCTATAGCTGGTCCTGGTGGAGCTGGGAAGGGCTCCACTGGGGCATCGGGGACCACCACACCGGGGTGACCACCAGAGCTCACACACACCACTCCATAGCTGATATTAGGCATGGCGTGGAGCAGTTTTTCCATTCAGGAGAATTATATTTGACTCTATTTTGAGGCTTCGGGTCAGCAAAGGAGCACCAAAAGCCTCCAAGAGCCAACAGCGCTGTGGTCAACCCAGCCTGGGAGAACCCCACAGGGGATTGGGGCGTTTTGGGAGGGCGTAAAGCAGGTATTTCAGCTCCGATCCTTTGAAAACTAGAAAAGTTTAATGTTCTTTGTGCTTCCTCCAAACACTTCCCCTCTGCAGTGCCAGCACTAATATCCTGTCCCATACTTGGCCCCATCTCCTCACGCCCCACGGTTGCAGATGTCCGTTTTCCCCGCAGCTGCTCCGGGGTTGTTTTGCTTTGTTTGGATTTTTCTTCTCTTCCCTGAAATAAAGCTTCTTCCTTCCTCTGAGCAGCTTGCCCAGGGCCTTCTAAGGGCTGGATCTGGGATTGGCCACCAGTAACCTGTGACCATGGGCAGGGCGAGCAGAGCCCCAGCACCAGCCCTTGCCGAGGGTCCTGAGCCCCGCGTGGCTGAAGATGTCAAGTTGCAGCCCGATGGTGTGCGCAGTAAAAAACCCATAAGCGCTGCCTGGCAGTGCTCATTCCTTATTGGGTCATGCACCGCTGCCCGGGCCCCTCCAGCAACACCAACACCTTGCCAAAACCCCCCCTCAAGCATCCCAGACAGGTTTTCCTGTGCTTTTCCCTCCCATTTTGCTCCAGGGCCATTTGCAGGGCAGCGTTCCAGCAGCTTTCTGCTCTGAGGTCTCCCACGCCACCGTCGGCCCTGGGGTTAACCGGACAGAGCTACCGCTCGGCTAAAGCCACAGGCAGCGGCGCACAATCCACAATCCCCGGGCAGCCTGCACAAGCTGGCACGTCTGTGCACCACCCCTTCGCCCGTGGCACCCGCACATCAATGGCAGCACTTATAGCGTCTCTCCAGCGCATACAACAACTGCCTGTGCCCTGCCTGTGATGTAATGGGCACAAGTGTCCTGCTGCCAGTCCCGCGCCACTGCCCACCTCGGGTACATTGTATAGGATGGCAGCGATGCAAAGCCTGCACAACAGAGACATGTTCAAGACTGCTCGGCCTTAAAGGCAGATGCTGGTGTTGCGTGTCGGAGCTGGAAGGTGATGCACAGGCAGCCTGGGACATGACCAGCCCCTCCTGGAGCCTCCTTATTCACTCCTTTTAAATGTTCCCACCTTGGCTTCCCACATGGAGGAGGCAAGTTGTGGGAACTGCAGCATCCTTGCCCATGGCTGTGTCACCCAGTTTGGATTCTCCAACTGAAGTAGACCAAGATGAAAGGACAGTCCCTAATCCACCGAGACTTGACCAGCAGCCTTGTTTTCAAATTCTTCCCCATCATCCCAAACAATTTGGTTGGTCCTCTCCTCTGCTTGCTCAGTGCCCTCTCCTCCTACATGCAACACTACCTGGGGTCTCCCCTTTTTCCATGCTTGAACAGTGGCTATTCATCTTTTCCTGCTCCTGAAGCCTGGCTTGCACAAATTATTTGAACTGAGTTAACATCTCCGGGAACAGATGGGATTTTGTATTGACATAATTAAATTGCTACAGCCTCTGGTAAGGACAGAGTTAGATCTTGATCTTACGTGGTTTTAATCTGAGCAATGACCCCAGATCAGACTCTTATTTTAGTTGAGAGCACTTCCAGCAACATGACTTCTCAACTTCAGCACACCCAAGCAGTGCTGGGGGTGTATCTCCACCACCTCAGTGGGTTTCTAAGTCTCCCCGATATGAAGAGTACCACGAGTTGGTACCTCTGGGGCAAGCTGCTGTCAGGAACATTGAAAGAACGAATGGATAAGACAGCAGTCAGTACCATGCAGGAAGATTACTCATATTTTAAACATTCCCCCAAAAAACAAAAGGTCCACTTAATTCCACAGCAGAGCAGAATCTCTCATCCTGAACTGCTATAAGAAAAAAATTCTTCAAAATCATTGGGAAACCCCTGTCATGGAAAAGCTAGCTATGGAAACACACAGGAAGGAAGGAAAAAAAGAAGCCAGTGGTTGCAGGTACTCTGTTATTTATTGTACAGTATTTCACTGAAAGTACAAAGGCATCATCAGTATTCACCAGAATTGTATTGTAACAGGTACATTATACTGCATGTTAATATGTACTACTTTAATGATGCAAGACAGAACACAAATTTAGAGGAAGAAAGCAAGGAGTTTAAAAAAATGTAAAAATACATTTTTAGTAACTGATCTGTACAAAGGAAAAAAGGAAACCAAACCAGAGTGCAGGGATTAGAGCCCCCGAAGTCATTTAAAACTATATAAAAAGGCACTGTTATCTACCGTGTAATTAGGACCCTTGGGTTCTGTTTCCTTCATACTGATGACTGTGGGGGTGGGGGAAATACTGTTACTAAAATGATCAAACTCATACAAAAGTATTTACAGAGAAAGGCAGAAAAAATTCCCCTACTCTTGTTCCAAAAGAGAAACATTTGCCCAGTTGGAGAGTACAGCCTTCCTCCCTACCCTCTTGCCCAAACCGCGCCAAAGCAGTGACCTTGAACAGGGGAAAGCAAATAGTGACATGGTGGGAGAAGCTGCCAGAGTCCTTCTAACAACGGGAAAGTGTCTCTCTCATTTCTGTTTTATTGCTTTAAACTCTCCTATAATCAGGGGAGCTAGAAAATAAAATAAAAACCCTAAAACCCACATGACAACCCCAAACCATCCGAGTCATCCTGGCTGCAAGAAGATGGGGCAGGTGGTCAGGACAAAATGGGGAGGACCAAGAGGTAGGGCCGGCTGGAGCTTTCTTTCTAGAGAAGGGGGGAACAGATGGGGAGGATAATGCTTCAAACTACCAGACATTTGCGCTGCTTTTCTAAATCTTCCCCTGGGAGCCTGACAGCAGTGTGTGTCAGTAGAAGCAAACCCAGGGCACACAAACCCACCAGCCAAAGCATCCAACGGCAGCTGTGGGACGTCCCCAGGATGCTTACACATGAGCGCTCTTCGCGTGGGTAGGGGAACTGGATCCTGAGGCGTAGTAGAAACGGTTTTCACCAAATGTCTGGGCATCCCCCGAGCAGCAGACAATGACGCAGCCGCCGAAGAGGCAGAGGGCAGAGCCGATCCAGCCCGTGTACAGGGAGTAGCCGAAGCTCATAATGGTGGTCTCACGGTGGGCGCACACGGGAAACCAGATTGTTGCAACGACGCCACACATGGCTGGGGACAGACGGAAAGGAAAGGTAACTCCAGCATGTAACCCCACCACGGGGACACAAAGCACACCAAAGGGGAGGGAAGGCTCTGCAGGACAGGGGACAGAGAGGAAGCCCATCCCTTCTCCCTTGCAGTCCCACGGTGGGGCCCAGGAGCATCAGCATCAGGGCTTGGTCCAAGAGATCTCCGAGCAGGAGGCAGCATGGGAGCCTCACAGGGAGAGAGATCAAGAGAGAACAGCCATCTCTCTCAGGCACCAAGAAACAAAAAGGAAAACCAGCTGCTGCTTGACACAGTCTGATACATTTATTACAAGGGAAACAGATTTGTTCCCTAGAAAGATCTTTAAGGGGGAAGAATGAAAGTCATCCCTGAAATTGATGCTCTGGCGAGCTGCAGAATTAGGAATAGATTAGATATGAAGCAAGACCACGGAAGCCATATGCATTGGTGAGACAGTAAAATCGGTGGCCCAGAGTCAACTGGTTTAAATCACTATTTCTGCATGAACTCACGTGCTATGTCCTCAGCCCATGTCAACCAGCATCACTGCAGTTGCTCTACTGAATGGTCACATAAACATTAACGAAATATCCCAGCAGTTAGCAAGACAGAGTAAGGTTTATAAAATACAAGCAGAAAATGGGCAGAGACAAAATAAGCAGCAGTACAGCATTGCTGGGGGGTTTTTATGGAGAGGGAAGTGTCTCAAAACTCTGGAAAGCAGATTCCACTTCCCTATGGAAAATTCTCTATATCAAGTGATGGGGACAAACCCAGCAGGGCTCTCCAGAAGCCTATTGAATTGAATAGAAATGGGACCTCATCTGAAGGGAAAACTGTATTTAACTAGAGTCTACAGTGGGTAAAAAAATGACTGAGGACTTCAAATTTTGCTTGAAACTCCATAGTTTTTTTCCATGAAAAGCAGGAAGGCTGCCACGGTGGTGCTGCAAGGACTGCTAGGCAGGTAACGTGTGAAGTAGATACCCTCAGGACAGTAAAGCAGGTTCAAATTCAGCACTTTGCGGGCAGCCAGGCTAGAGATCACAATGTTTTCAGTGTGCAGTACACACACACGGTTTGCTCCAAGCAGGGAGAAAACACATGCCCTGCATTCTCCTTGTGCTACACAAGGTCATACTCACTACCCTCACTAAGGGTCCTACCTCCATCCTGCAAAGTCCCCACATGGACTGAGTGCAACGGGAGTTGATGGTATTAATCACCTCACAGGAGCAGGTCCTAAAACAATACCCCTTTATGGCCTGTACATCTGAGAAGAATTAATCTGTCAATATTTACTTGCCTCTGGGACAAGCTGTGCAAGACTCCATCCTTGTGGCTATCAGAGAATCAGAGCAAAACAATAACAGGACCGTGGCAGCATTACAGATTTCCACTGACCGCGTTAAAAGGTATCTGGAGGCAGTGTCAAAAAGTTAAGGTTGCAAGAGGAAAAAAAAAGGGGGTGAGATTAAAAATAAAATTGTTTAGTTAAAATGGAGAACAAACCATAGGCTCCTGGCCAGTACAGCAGAAAACCCATCCCCAATAGCTGCAGTTATTGTGAGAGAAAATATTTTCTTATGGAAAAGAGAAGAACATTTGAAGGATGCTAATAAAGCCAGTAATAATTTTGGGCCTCCTCAAAGTAAGGACCCTGCGGCTTTGGAAGGAATTTTTGGAGAAGGCAGGGAGGGAAGAACAGCATTTCTCCTGTGTGTGGATCAGTCCTGCAAACAGCTCACGAGCCTCTAATGCTTTAAAACAAAAATGTATCAGTTGGGAATCCACAAAGCATTCTAATGGGCTCTGGAGAAAAAGCTTCTTTGTTGTCCGAAAAAACACAATCATCTTTTCTTTTCCTGTCAGCAGTAAGTATATATATATATATATATATTTATGTCCATAGACTATAAGAGCCTTATCTATCCACACCCTCCCCCACAACACAGGACCGAAGAAAACACTTGCGCTGGGGTGAGAAGAGCTCTCAGGGACGCTAACACAATGGCATCTCTTGTGCATGTGGCTCAACTACATGTAAAACCACCTTATTTTAGTGCTGACAATACTAGAAAGCTGTGAAACACAGGCCAAGGACTTTGCACGGGTTAGTTTGACCTCTCTGCCTTTGGAGGCTACCAGCTGCCGTCAGTCACCAGTGACCCCGTTGCTCAGCAAGAGGAACGCCCTGAAACAGGACTGGATTTCATCGCCCTGCATAGATTAGATTGGGTTGTAAATCCTCCGAGAAGATGTGAAAAGGACGGTCTGCAATTGCAACATTTCTTGGTGAACTCAAATTTTGGTCTAGCTGTATCACAGAGGAAGGCTGAAAAAAAGTTGATTTGCCAAGAAACCCAAAGGGATTGGAAAAGGCATTTTAGGGCAAGTTTCAAGTACTAAAATAGCTGTCTACAAGGGCGAACTCTTTGAATAGAAATTATTACTCCTTTTCTTTTGTGCTGATACTGAGAGACCCTTTGCCTCTCCCTAAATATGAATGTCTTCAGATAGTAGAGCTGCTGTAGTCAATATAGTCTAGCCGAAAAGTAAAAGAAAGTCTGCAAACAGAAGGAATATTTTCTATTAGACCAACTATGTTAGCTGGAAAAACAGGCATGTTTTGGGGCACACACATATGAGAAAGCTTGCCTGCTTTTTGCAGCTAGAGTAGGCAGTCCTGTACAAGCCACTGCCTCTACCTGTGAAAGTCATCTCAGTAATAGATGGTATGGTTGTCCTTGCTCCGTCAGACCACTGTGAATCCATAGGGACACATCCCAGGCTCCCAGCATTTCTAAGTCCTTTTTGACTATAGATTTGCAGTGGCTCAATCCGTTGAGCTGAAACTCTTAATATTCTACATTACAGGCATATTTTAATCAGATGGAAGTACACATAGACAAGAAGCACAGAAGGTGCTTGGAGAGGTGGGGGAGATAGAGCAGGATTACTCTAACTCAAGGGACAGTGAGTCCCTGCCAAATTCCTTAACAGTAAGTTAAAGGCTTTCTGCAGAAGAAAGAATACTTCTCTTTCGCAGCTAAATTTAATCATTCTGAGTTGCTGGCTCAAAGTCACACAGATTTCTCTTTCAAAGCATTTAGTTGAAATAATAGATATCCATGATTTTTTTTTTTCATGTTCAAGGCAATCTTTTTATCTTGATATCTATGGTTTTACAAGTAAATCTCATGCAATGTTCAGAAAAACTTACTAATATCCTTTATTTAGTATACAATAGCTAATAGGGTCATTTTGCAGTAGTAATTGCCAATAACTAATGTATTTTTCATCTGTGCTTTCCAGTGTCTTGAATCCCTCACCTCCATTAGGAAAATGCCCGCTTGGTTACCAGCACGGGGTCCCCCGAATTAGTATCAACAGCACAGGATGGGCCAGGGTTTTTCCATCAACACTAGCGTATGAAATGTTTTCATACTGGCTCAGAGCAAACCTCTGCTGATGGGTGTTTTCGGCAATAAATCAATTCTCTTGGACAGATAGGATCAAGCAAAGACATAAATACATCAGCAGGCAGGATAGGAGGGTGTGCACACCGGTTGCACTCTGCAGCCTGCTATTATCAGCAGACAGAAAAATCAATGGAATATCTGAGCCCATTGTTTTCCTGGCAAGTTTTCAACTTTTTTTTGTTTGGTTGGGTTTTTTTTTCCACACTGTTTCAACCCCTGTTTTCCTTTTTAATAAATTTCAGTTACAAATTGCCATCCCTTCCCCGAGCAGCAAGTGAAGTTTGCCATGGGGCCAGCTTTCCTGATCACATCTCCACTCTCTACTTCTGCTATGTTAGTGAGCGTTTTGGGGTTTGTTTTCTTTTAACCAGAGCTCTGGGAGTTGGTCTCCACTGAGAGGAAAAGGCTGGAACCCATGCGGTTGGGGAAAACCACGAACGAGAGTTCAGTGGCCAGAGGGTAAATAAGAACAGTCCAGGGCATATTACTTCTATAATATAATTAATTTTAAGTCAGTATTATGACTTTCGAGGCCTGATTCATGCTTATTAAATGCTCTGGAATGGTAACACCTCATTTTGCAAATAACAGATCATTAATCAGCTTAAATAATGTCAAAGTCCCAAGCTCTGTACATTATTCTTCTTCCAAAGGGACTGTCTTGCTGATCAGCCTGGAAAAATTTGGGATTTGTAAAAATAAATGTGGGTTGGTTTGGTTTTTTTTTAAAAGAAGAACAAACTTAAGAGCAAAAGGAGCTTATTTTTTCTTCATTTGTGATCTGACAAAAAGAGCATTATTGTAATTGTGACTAAAACATTGTGACCAGGCTGTTGTTCCCAGCCCAGATCGTTCAGGACATCAGTGACATGGGCAAACCACTTCACCTGCAGATGCTTCAAAACTCACAGGGGTAAAAATCAGTAAGTCCAAATCCAACCCAAAGAGCATTTGTCTGCCAATGTCTGTGTAAATACACATTTCCTTTCCTCACAGGATCTACTTAGTGGGAAAACCATGTTCTGAGGCGGAGAGGAGCCTGGCTTATGGAGCACTGCAACCCCTCTCCTCCGTCCTCTTACATCTATTCTCCTCCCTGGTGTTATACCACAGCAAGACCAGGATAGGAGAGTGGCACACTAGACCCCAAACCGCTGGTGCAACACTGCAAGATATGAGATTTCACTTGTTCTAATGCAGCGTTACCCAATACTGCCACTGCAATTTGTTTGCCGCATGTGCTGGTCCTGTAATCCTGATGCCCTTCGGCAAAGCAGATTTAAGGGCAATATTCTTGCCTCCACGTCTGCAGCCATGCAAACGGGGCTGATCTACAGCATGGTTCTCCTCAGCTGGAACCGAAAAGTCACTTTTGTTTGTGACAAAGTACAGCTCTGCTAGGCCTCCCTCATCCTGCGCCGGGGAAATCCGGCAGAGCAGACCCCTCTGGCACTAAAATTTCATTCACAGGCAGAAAAATCTTTTTCTTTCACTTTCCCAAGCCCAAATACGTGACTCAAGGTTTCGGGACAGGGATGAACGTCACATTCCAAGAGCTCTCTGACACAGCCGTTCATGATCAGGATGTCCTAAACAGGCCCTATAAAGCTGATTTCAGCACTTCCAGCTGTGGCAACATGCCCTTAAACCCCACAGGCATGGAAAGAGCTCCTTGGTCTCAGTCCCTTAAATTTCAGATGTACTGACTTGTACTAACTGCTTCTCACCAAGGCACCAGAGGAGGGACTGCTTGCAAGGAAGGAGCATCCAGAGGACAGCCCCTCCGAGCGTGCAGCTATATCCAGTGCCCACTTGAAAAAAAATAAGAAGAAGAAGAAAGAAGACGGGCATGATGTCAGCGCTGGCCGCCAGCGACCAGCAGAGCCACACAAAGAGGCCACTTTCCCTCACCCCTCCTCCTCTGCCACACAGACGGGTGAAAACAAGGCACCGCAGCCTGTTGCTGAGATGACGAGGCTTCAAGAACATGCAGGTGTTGCATTGGGGACAATGAGCTCCACAGTTTGTGCTGCTCAAAACAATCTCCTCCGCAGGCACTGAGGATGGCAAGAAATTCCCAGGGGAACTTGGAGGCCAAGGGCAAGGCTGGCTAGAGGGGGTTGGGAGGCACAGGGGACATGCCAGCCCTCTTCCCAGGTCCATGCCACCTCCTTGCTCCCTCCCCCGCTGTCCCCACAGCACCAGCACCCCCTCAGCCGCGGGCTTTCCTCACCAAACACCTCAGCTTACTTTGACCCAGCTGTATCTGCAATGCCCAGGGAAAATTCGGAGGCTATCCTTTCCCTGTAAGCAGCTTGGGAGTTTAGACCCTTTTCCAAAAATAACATCGCTTCCACAGCGAACCAGCAAAACCAGTGCCCGCAGGCAGCTGCCTGTTTGCGACGGCTGTCGCCCTCCCACAGGCACAGGAGGTGGCCGTGCTCGAGGACTCCACAAGACAATGCAAGTAGGGTTTCGCAGCCCTCCCCTCTTCTCTCTACTTTGCTCCCTGCCTCCTGCCTGTCCTCCCACTCCTGCTCTTGCCTTTTGTTTGCCCCACAGACTGCAGCGATGCTGGAGAGCTTCAGGGTCAGCCCAGCCTGGACAACCATGCTTTCAGGTGAACATGTGCAACCAGCTTGCACCACACCATCCTGGAGCAGAAGACGACCTCCAGCTCTGCACACACGCGGGGCCGGCAGGCGCCTTACCCAGGAGGATGATGAGGATCCCTCCCAGCTGGGACCGCCGGTACTTGGCAGCTCCAGGCTCGTGGCCCATCCGGATGCAGGGCAAGACCGTTATCAGCAAGAAGATAGCAGGAAGACCCAGGACAGAGGCGGCAATCATCAGTGCTCGACATGCTTGGACATACCCTGTTGGCAAGGCAAGGAAAGAGGCTTTTGATTATTCGGCACAAGAGAAGGAGACCTTTGGACAAAGGCCTCTGTTTGATTAGCTCCCAAGACTTGCATGGAGTACGGGAGACAGGTTCAATCCTTTGTGTAAACAATTAAATCTTCACCAGGCATAAGACAGTGAGACTGCTGTACAGTGGCTAGTGCATGAACACGGGATGTGCAAGCTCAAAATTTTCCAACGAACAAATAGCACTGCCTGGAAAACACAAGCTCTTCCCAGCAAGACACTGAGAAATCATGGAGCTGGGAAATATGGGAAGGGAAAGTAAGAGAAACAGCTGGGAAGGAGTTTTCCTATATCTTCACAAAGACAGCCTTGGTTAAATAATAAGAATTTAAAGTCTTAAAGAACAGCTTGCTGCGAGCAGAGGAGGTCCAGAGTCACCCAGAGGAGGGCTGAATAGTCGAAGACCCACTACTGAAACATGCAGGTCCATAAGATACTACCACCAGCTGCCCTGAGGAGCTGAGGACTGTTGACCTGGGAGGAGGAGGGACGCTCACCAACCACAGCCACGTCCTGATGCTGCACCTCAGGAGTCCAGCCTGCTAGTGGGGTTTCAGAGGGGTCCCATGGCTCGAGCTGACCACTGGCACAGCTCTTCCTTAAGGAGACGAAATGACTGCACCTTGCAGAGTTGCTTGAGCTGCCATAACCAAGGGCCACGTTATTCCTCTGGGTCCCTACGGACATCACGGGATCCCCTGGCATTTCATCAGTTACCACCCCTCTCCTGCCTGCCCCTGTGCAGCAGCAGCCTAACACAAGGCAGTGAGGAACAACAGGGGACGGGGACTGTGGGCATGCTGGGCAGGGACGTGCTATTTCTACCAGTCTGTGAGGAACTTTGTATAATACTGTATCAATCTTTTTATATTTATATATAGATTATGTATATATAATTTTAATATATAATTTTTATATATGTTTATATATATAATTTATATATAAAATACAGGTAAATAAAAACAGGTCATTACTTGCATGCAAAAGAAGAAGAATCAGTGTCAGATTTGATCCAGGGCCTGGTGACTCTCCACCAGCTTTTGGGACAGTCTCAGCAGAGTGAGTATGCTGGCTCTCTTTCCCCCCTTATCAACGAAATGAGGCTGCCACATGCAGACATGGAGTTTTGTGATGCCTCAAACAGTATCAGCAAACGGGCCTCAAGCAAGTCCCGCTGACGTACAGGTAAGACACCAGGAATGAGGATTTTACTGTTCCTGGAAATGCAGACTCTGTGTATATTTGCTTGATTTTTTCAGGAGGAAACTTAACAAAAGAAGTTACCTGAGGAGTCCAGGGGAAAAAATGAGACCCTAAACAAAGGAGCTGGCAGTGCCCAGTGTGGTTTCTGCGCAATCAATCCCGATTAAACAAGAATACACACACACACATTGGTTTTAAAGACTTGACTCAGGCAATGAAAGACTCTAAATAGATTTCAACTATCAGGCACACCAGGATAAATTTTTCTCCCATGGAAAGCTGTGGGTATCAAATGGGTTACAAGCAGAAGCATCTTGCTTTGTGATTTGTTTCTGCTGGAGAGAAGCATTGCTTTCCGCTGCTGAAAGACCTATTTACCTATTTATTAAATTTCATTCAATAATGTTTCTTCAGGGCAAGCCTTTTCTTGTTCTTCTGTGCCGGATCATATTGAACAATAGTAGCAATAAGGAAGGTAAACCTACTAAAATAAAAGTATACATACACAGAGAAAGGGAGAATAGGAGCTAGTCTGAGAAATTCAATATTGCTAAGCAATATGTGATATAGACTACGCTCTGTAACAGAGAAATTTGGGAATAATCTTTCTAACCTCTTGTGAAATTATTTTCACAACAGTTTAAACAAATAAGTAAGGAAACATGAAAGAAAACTACAAGGAATGGTTATTTCTACCCTGTCAGCTTTGGAAGAGGCATCTCTGAAATGCTAGAGGAGGTGCAATCTAAAACATAGCAGAATGAAGAAGCGCTACAGAGCTAACAGTGATTGAAACAGGTAAGATCATTAACTAAACTTACAAGGTCAAGACCACACAAGACTTTGGCAGGTTTAATCAGCTCAAAAGTTGTATTAATACTGATGAAACACCTTGCTTAATTTCTGCTTTGCAGTAAACTAGATGAAAATTACTATAAAATTAGAAAATATCAAGACAAGTTAAATGCAGTTACATGTTTGCCATGTAAAAGTTCTGTCTCGCCTTAGAACATGTGGGAAGCACAAGACCATCAAGACTAATGACAATCTTCCAAAAGATTAAAAGCCATAGCAGCATTAATAATAGACGCTGGAAGATTCATTGTACTCAAAATCATTTTAAGGCATAGAACCTTAACATTTGTCATAGTTCATCATCATCTCAAAGCAAAACTCAAAATACTCTTTTATATCTCAAAGTACTCTATTATACCTCAATATGCTATATATGTTTTGCAATGCAATCTGGATACGAGATGCGAAAGGAACAGCAAGCATTTACTAAGAGCAATGATTAAACATTAACTGGACTTTAATCGCCACAGATAACACGATACCTCGGTATGATTAAAACCAGGTATAATTTAATGAGAATCATGTTAAAAACTACCATACACATTCTTTAGCGTATTTAATGGACCATCTCCTGCGCTCATGAAGTTGAAGGAGCTTCACCATCAATTCCTCCGGCAGCAGGACCTGCACTGCTCAGAGCAAGGCTTCACTCCTCACCTCCAGGTGGGAAGGGGGAGGACGGGGCACACGTACCTGGCAGTATGAGGATGTCCACGAGGGGCTTGCAGTGATAAAGACCTGTCGCCATGACACAGTCTGCCCACAGCCCCTTGGATCCCAGCTCATCCATTTTCCTGCAGGTGGTAATGGTGTAGCCGCAAGTCACCACCCAGTCATTGGTGGCCGTTGCCACAACCACCCCGATCCACCCTATAAAACTGCAGACAAATCCGGCCAGGTGCAGGCAGGTGGCCACCATGTCGATCCCTTGGTGGGGCAAGCTGGACAGGAGAGCGCCCACAGGGGTTCAGCAAAGCCGGCTGGCGACCTCCCTGCTGCGGGTCCCCGCTGCTGGGACCTACTGCGAGCTGCGAGCAGGAGGGACGGGAGTTTGGTAGGAAGAGGTCCCTGAGTGCTGCTGCAGGCACTCGGCTGCCTCTGCCCAGCTCCCTCCCTGGGAGGGGTTAGGGCTGCCTCCAGCCCCATAACGCATGGGAGGAGCGAGCAGGGAGCCCCAACTTCTGCCAGTTCATCAAGAGACTCAGAGGGGAAGGAGGGTGTGGAGAGGAGGAGACGCAGAATTACACCCACCCATGCTTGAAAAACAAACCAGACTGCTTTATTCAAATGCAAACAGCCTGACTATTCAAAATTTAGCATTAAGGCAGAAAAATTAAGGCAGTGTTTTCGAGCTGAAGACAAATGATCACACTGGTACCTCTTCATGGAAAGACAGGGCAAGAAACATGGTGGACAGAGATACTCAAGAGGTGGAATTGATCATCTCATCAAAAGTGTCAGCGCGGCTGCAGCAGAAGGACAAAATCAGTCTTGGGTCTTTCCTGATGTTTTCAGTAGCTGCAAAAAAGTAAGAGACCCATCACTGCATTCTCTGCTTGTGCCTGGGTTTTCAGAAGTATTAACTAACACTCACAGAGTCTTAAATATGCGTTTAACAGCACCTTATTTCCACTTTTGAATGCTAAAATTAAAATGAGCAGCTTTTTACTCAGACTCATTATGGGTGTAAATTTTAGTCTACTTAATAGAACAAGGAACAGCCCACTTCAAAGTGCCAAAAGAAGACAAAAATCACAGCCCGTTCTGCATCAGGAGAAATAGGCAGGCAGGATATTTTCCTAACTTTACTTTGTATTTTCACAAACACATACATATGTTATCGGGTGCCAACACATTCCTAATGAAATTTCATCATT
This sequence comes from Aptenodytes patagonicus, assembly GCF_965638725.1. Classification (NCBI taxonomy): domain Eukaryota; kingdom Metazoa; phylum Chordata; class Aves; order Sphenisciformes; family Spheniscidae; genus Aptenodytes; species Aptenodytes patagonicus. Next base: position 18,635,837 of record NC_134954.1, read on the forward strand.
GTGCGTCTTCCAGTGCTTCTAATTTTGCAAAGGGAAGGTTTGGATCTACACAGATAAAACATGCCTGGAGAGACCACTAGCGGAGAGCTGTCCACATTGCACGAGGGAAGGGAAAAATTGGACAAGAAAATGACAGAACAATGAATTTGCTTCATTCCTAGAGCTGTTAGTGAAAAAGAAATATTGGAAGCTACACTCCAAGATCAAGGTGCCGGGAATGAAATATACCCTGCTCCTCATCCAACAGTATTTTTTCCCATTCTTTAGCAAGTAAAATTAAAAACATGAACAAGACCATCCTAAGCTTCATTTGTCACATGTTCCTTAGATTCAAAATTCAAGGACACGAGGCCAGAGTTTTGTTTTGTCAAAGCTTCATCTGAACACTGGGCTTACTACATAAACGGTTGAAAATTACCTCTGAAGATGAGCTTTTATAATAAATAGAAATTTAATAGTTGTTTTCACATTTGTTTTATATTGTTGGTTACTCTTTGGTTTTTTCCTGTACCTGGTTTGTGTTATTTTTGTGAAGCCATGCTGCCACTGACTTTCCTGATGCGATTCCACCTTTCTACATAGCTTATTCTTCTACTGCACCCACTTCAGGTGGAACAAGCTGTTACCTATATCCAACCACCATTTTCATGTTGTCTAGGGTTCAGTTCTAGATGGATTTAATCTTTCCCCAAACAATATTCCTGCTTATTTATTATTCAGAAGATAAACTTGTCATCTCTTGAGTGGCACAAGTGTTGTTCCACTTCTTGGACCACGCAATTGCGTCACCTCCTGAATTTGGAAGGAGACGAGCTGACAAATGAACACGTTCCTGCTTCTCCCCTTCGCTGACTCAGTTTGCATTTTTTCAGTCTAGCATTTCATCCATCTAACTTTAAATCATTCTGTAAATTAAGCATCTGATCTGTTTGTATCAAGTATAAATGCACACAGCTTAATACTGCTTTTTGATTAATACCAGGCATAAGGATACTTAACCACTTTGGGATGACTGATCCCAACCTCTGTCGTCTAACGGTACTGTCACCACACAGTCCTTTGGAGTTTAAAAACCATGCATATTCTCTAAATCACGCTAATACTTAGATATCTAATATACTTCAAAGTATTTTGTTTTTCTTCAAAATACCAGAAAATTTTGCAACATCTTGATATCCCATTTCATCCCAAAGCTGAGATTAGAAGCGTTTTACATGGTGATAGTGCAGGCACATCCTAATGCACAAAAAAAAGACTTTTTTAAATGCTGCGAGATATGAATTTGCAGGCTGTGGATACATCCTACTGTAATTCAGTCTCCTACAGTTATGGTTTCCTTAACCACAAAAGCGTCTTACACTGCCACGTCTTCCTTCACAAATGTGTATGTCGAAGAGCGTGCAGCAGTTCCACAGGCAAGAAGTAAATTTTACACTTCAGCAACCGGTACTATTCAACAGTACTCCATCTGGTGCCCGTAGGGTACAGTTTGAATTATTTCATTAATGACAATAGAGACAGGAAACATGGACTGTTTTGTCAGTGTTATAAATAACACCACCGATATTTCAGTGAATATAAGTTAGTATGCTACAAGTGAACAATGATTCACAAGATCAGTAAAATAAGAAACAAAGAAGAATGACTTCCCAGCTATATGCTAAATAAACTGATACACTTAGGGCAATATTCTTAAAATTTGCCATTTTTAAAGCAAGTGCTACACAAGCATTTATTTCAGCAACAGTGTGAACACCTTAAAAATCAATCTTTTTACCCTGTCACTCAAGCAGTTTTTCCTTAATCAGCATTGTTTTCTCTGACAAATGACATGCGTTGCAATTAGTCATACTTGCACAAGCTACCAACACCCTATGGCTTTTTCTCATACAAATTACTCACCTTGAACTTTTTATTTGCAGGGTTTTCAGCCCCATAGCTTCTCCCTTGCTTAGAAATACAGCAGTATAAAAATATAACACGGGATGCAGAAATAAACAGGGTTAACTCTTTAAGAGGTACAGCTAGTTGTTCATTTTCTTCCATACTAAAAGGTGAGCTCATCAAAATACTACCAATTTCATCTTCATCCTGCTTAATACCGCTCACTTCTCTCTTCAGCTGTAAAATACAGGCAAGTACATCGTAGCATTAAGGGTTTGCAATAATCTGAAACAATCAGGATTTCCTATATGCAAGACCAGTACCTTAAAACAAGGACAAAGCATTTTTGCTCTGATTTGAGGGGAAGGAAAAATATCTGTGTGTGTATGGGACTGCACTTGCTTATCTGTCAAAAAATCCCAAACCCATAGTATGAATAAAATCACCTAGAAAATCTCCAAAATATTATTTGTAGTACAAGTTGTATTTTTCTACTACAACCTTGATTTTTTTAAGTGACCAACAGAATATAGCCTATTGTTATAAGTGGGGGAAGTTCAACCTAAACAGAAAACCCATTCATATATAGCTTACAGGAACAGCTCCCTCTTTTCTTCTTGCCTCCTTCCTCTCTTCTCTTCTGAATTTTCTGCTATTTAAGCTCCCCGATGGCAGACAAAAATGTTAAGCAACATAATCATGTGATTTACAGCAACGAAGAACTCCTGAGAGTCACTGTAGGGCATATTTTCCATCAGCAAATAAAGTATAATTCTCACTTCTGATTTTAACTTCTTATAAATCTCAGCATTTTATACGGTGATGTGCGATTTTTATCTTGTTCATTACTAAGCTATTAAGGAGAGGTGTGAACAACTCAAACACTGCTCGAGTAGTCAACTAGCAACAAAAGCTGTGCACCAGAGAACATGCCAAATTTTACACATACAAACACCAACTTTAGGTCAAGATACATAGAAATCTCAGTGTCAGTAATATCTTCACAGAGCCGTAAGAGGTTTAGAAAATGGACTCACGGTGAGGGAGGGCTATTCATCTTGTAGATTTTGCTAAAAATGCCCTTTAGAAAACCGGGGACCTGCTGCAGGCACTGGGAGTTCTGCTGTCAAGTTTCAGTATAATCGGGTTTTAATTCACTGTAATCAAAGCAAGGAAGACTCTGTCCTCCTTAGAAAAGCACTGCTGTTAAACACCTTTCAAAAAGTCAAGTTTAGAAGTCAGTGTTCAAAAATAATGCGAAGACAAGTGTTCTGACATTACAGTTCTTTATTTGTTTTTGAATCCACAATCTATACAGGTATTTACAAGGCATGAAAATGGGTAACAGCACAAAATACAGTTGAGGTATAAGCTAAGAGCACAGTATGTCATGTGTCAATAAATATAATTCAAAATTTGTAAACTAAGTGACCAGATAGATGCATCTTGTTTACTAAAACCATATAAAATATCTGTTAAATCTCACGTGAGGTAGAGGACAGTTTTGTGTGTCATGTAATGCAACCACAGCAACTCCAACAATAAGACTGTACATCATTGGCAAAGTATTAAAAATGGTTGAATGCACTGATCGTTTTTCACAGGCTTTTACTATGGTTTCAGAATAGTCATTCAACCTGTTGCCTTGAGCTAACACGGACTCCGTTGTTTTGCAGCTACTTTCTGTAATTTATTAAGATAATTATACTGGCATGTCAACATCAATAAATACTTTCGAGAGTGAGTATGAAAACACAAAAACAGATTTCGTCAATCACAGAAAGCAACAAAATGGCAACAAAATATTTTAGACCAACTTTTTATTATTTCCTAGAATTAGTTTAAATACAGTACAGCTGTGCTTTCCTTTAAGTGAGGTATCTATATTTGAAGAAAAAAATTTCAATTGATATTGTTACATTTAATCAATTTTCAAATAGCAAAATTTTATACCATTTGTTTGCTGTGCTTGATGAAGTGCTTAAAACTCATTTTTCAAGCATTTTCCAACTGAACCACTAACCCTGAAAAAAACCCAATTTTCTAATTAATGGAGACACACTACAAAATTGTCGTACAATTTGTAAGCAGTAACTGCTTTCACAAAAGCTAAAAAATGGATGTCTTTTTGAAACAGAAATATGTAACAAATAGAAAATTCTACAAGCTTTCTGTAATGAAAACTGATGAATACTCACACTACAAATATAATGAGCAAAAAGAAAACTGAAATTTGCAGCTTTCTGCTGCTTACTAGCAAAAGCTTAAATAAAATTACTGAAATATTGCAAGCACAGATTAACAGGTAGCTGTAATTACATCTTTTGCCGACTTCACCATGTTATAGAAAACTCTGTTGTGTGGATTAATTACACGAATTAAGTGCAGAAAAAATACAAAGTTGTTATCTTTACTGACAATCAAAATATATACTCTACAAACAAGTGAATTCTAGGAAGCTGACCATGACAGCATTTCAAGGCCAACTTCACGACTAATGCTAGGAAAGTTTTCAAAAAATTTCATAACACATTCTAGCTATCCCCTCCCCTGATATAAAACAAGAATGTATGAATAAAACGTCGTGACTTCTAAAATACAGGCCTTGTTTTTTCAGGCCACCAGTAGCTTTATGCTCCCATTCAACTTTTCCTACTTCACTAATTGCATTATGTCTTTACTATATACAAATGATTTTACACTTAAGCTATTAATATATTAAATATAGAATAAAATTAGTTTAAGAATGTGAAATATAACTACATTTATCTAAATACTCAAGCTAAATGATATGCTTTACAAAAACTAAAACATAGACTTAGTTAAGTTTGGAGATTTAGATAAAAATCTCTTTCGTCTAGGCTACGCCATGGCTACATGGCGAACGAGGGTGCTTTCAGACTGCCGCAATTACAGGAGTTTTACTCTCTAAGCTCATATATTTTCTCGTTCATTAGAGTACACAAAGCATGTGAAAGTCCTCTTCTAAAAAAGCATAGGAGCAAACTAGATATTCACCTTGAATCCTACTTACTTTGTTCCAAAAGGCGCACTAGGCAACTTTGAACTTGGTCTCGGTGTTTAATAATGCAACTTTCAAAATTATGGACAATTTTAGGATTTTTTTTCCTAAAGGCTTCATGTCAACTATCTGGGAAAGTGGCGTCCTGCCTGAAAGATCAGCAAGCAAGAACTGAAGGCAAAACAAATAATAATACAGAAAATGAGCATGCTATGACTAAAAGCGAGGACCTAATGACAGAATTAGTTTCCACCATTAAGTGTGCACTTGAGTGAGGGCCCTTAAGTGTGCATTCCAAGTTCCTATATTAGGCTGTAAAACAAACCATTCGATGTAACTAGTATAAAGTAATGAAAAAAGGTCAACATATATTTGTTCTAGAACTTATACAGTATTATTTACAATGTACTAAAAAACTATCTTTCAAAGACTGTGAACACACAAAATCTATGGCACATTTATGTGTACATTATTACTTAAAATCAGTATAAAATTAAATCTACACATATGAAAATTATTTATGTTATGTAAAGAGCCTGAAAGTAATATTTAAGAATTTTAAGAGGATTACAATAATTTAAAATGCATTCTAACTTTAGATTAACTAAATGGAATATTTACAAACCTACTTTTAAAGTCATTTTAATAAATGTTCCATTAGCTTTTTCAGCCAGATGTTTTAAAACACTCAGGAGGCCTTGCTTGCAGCTGGAATTGCTAAAACTTCATATAGCTGCTTGAGTTCTTGCAACAGTGAAAATATTATTACACACTATGGCCACCAGCATTTCAATAGCCTACAGCACAAGCCAGCTAACAGCTGGTTGAGAGATGGCTGAAGTGCTGGCTGAGGCACAGGAACCCGGGCTATACCAGTGCTCCACTGCAATTGCCACTGCTGAAGATCAACCGGCGGCAAAAGGGGAAATTTGAGCAGAAGTCACATAACATAGACAAGACCTGAATGAAAACGGAATATACAGTATTCTAATATAATAATCCCATCAGGATTCCCTACATTCAACGGCTAAGCTATAAATACTGTGGTAAATTAGTTACTGCAGCTGTATTAAACGAGTCTGTATGGCCTCATCTACACTGACAATCCTCATCTACACTGACAATCCAACAAGTCTGGTTCAAAACACCGATACTGAAAAGCAACTAGAAATGGTATCTTCTGATCCTTTAATAATACCCGGATGAAACTTTTCAGTTTCCCAGGATGGTGTTTTCTTACTTGCCCATCTAGCTAATCCAACGTAGGTTCTGCCAATCAAGTTGGACTACTTCAAGCTCCAGTGTCTAATAATCACATTTTTACCAATATTCCTGCCTGCTCTCCCTGTAGCCATGTTTCTGGTGCTTGTTACAATAAAACATTGTGTTTTTAGAGCAAGTGGTGCATACGCAACTAGAATCGTTTATAGTCAGCACCTTTCCTTCCAAACCATGCTGCAAAGACAGGCTTTTTCCTTTTCCTATTTTTTAAAGCAAAAATTTGGAGATGGAGTTGAAGAAGGGAAAAATGTAATCCGGGTCTTCTTTGCTGATCAACACTGACGAAGAAAATTGTTTGGTATTTTTTCATCTAACCTGCTTTAATTGTCAGTGTAAATATGACACAGAGTTCATAAACAAAATTATACACAGCTATAAAAGAATCATCCTATGACTCCATGACATTTAATTTACCACCTCATTTCTCATTCAATTTAAAGATATGTGCAATTTTATCTTTCTCTGTGATATTCAGTCCTGTTATACCACTAAAAGAGAAACAAAAAAGAACTCAAAAGTTTTCAGTTTCACTAGTTCGGGGGGGGGGGGGGGGGGGGAATAAATCAATGTAGGCTTTTACTAGTGGTTTCATCCAAAATTAACTGAATTATTAAGAGAATAATAAACTTAAGTACCTCAAAAACAGAAGCTAAAGCACAGGTTAAAATTATGTAGTGAAATACTAGAACTACTAAAATATTCCTAGTCACTGACATAATCAGCTAACATCTGTCAGCTGTATCAAACTTTCTGGAGAGAAGTGCAAAAAAGTATTTCTTCATCCAACTTTGTAGTCATGCGTTTAATCCACTAGGAACCAGACTTCTGAAGTACTCAAACATTATATACACATAAAACAGTAATTCTGTACAATTACACATTTTCAAATGTTATAGCTTAACAAACATGCTGTATTTCTTAATTCATGGTAACATTACCATGCCATTCAAATACAGAGACTATCAAAATGATTTTCAAAGTGCCATATCTCAGAATTCTATTTTTTAAGCTGTTATAGCAATGTCAGTTAAGGCCTGTCCTATGTAATGAAAGAAAAATCCACAAGTTGGCAAGAAGCTCGAAGTGTGGAGGCTTAGGGTACTAAAGAAACTAATACATATTTTTTAATAAATATTATTTTTCTTGAAAGCATTAGTATCTGAAAACCAGTTAAGTCAAGCTTTCTCAGTTTCTAGAAGGAAAAGCCCCACCTTTAAGCCTTTTATTAACGTTTCTTTCATATCTACTATATAGAAGAAAACAGAAGAAAATATGTGAATTTTTAATTTCCAAAGATTCCATTGTAATTGTTAATTTTTTTAATTTACAAAAAACCCTTAACGTTTTCTTCTGGCTCTAAAACTCTTTAGATTGATAACGAGTTGTTAAATAGAAAATACTGAAAATATCAGCTTGACTTCACACAATGAAATGATGGGAAAAATTCACGCTGGTAAATCACTTTCGATGATCAATCATCTATCATCGTGGCAATTTTGAGTTATTACCTTACAGATGAAAAGCTGCTGTTACTTTCCCCAGTTCGAGAACACATAATTCTCACTGAAACCCAAACTATTTTTGACCTTGAAGAATTCAGAATCTTTTTAATGTACTTTTATAACTGGATGTGCAACTGATAGCAAAATAAAGATCACCACATATATTTTAACAGACAATGTTAAAAGGTATAGAGTCCTCAAGACTGCATTAGAAATAGACAGAAACTGGTCACTCTAAATCAAGAGTTTCATATTTTTCATTGTTTGAGAAAAATACCAGTACAAATAAATGCAGATTTTCATTGGTTAGGAAAATCTAAAAATGTATACCTATCTATCTCTATTTATTTATATATATGTATATCTTCATCTGGCCTTGTCTGGGAAATAGAAATCTGTAGAGAATACTTTTTCTTATCACACAGAAACTACTAACATTTCATTAAAAACCAAAACACCCTGTTTGAAGGTGCAGTTGTTTCCTCTTCCAATTTCTATTTTCCTTTTCCATTTTTTGAAGATTTCAAGATCTGTAGCTTCAATTCCTTTATCATCATCTCTAACTTTTCCCTTGCCTCTCGTTCTTGTCTCAGTTCATCTTGAAGCTCTTGTCTATCTGCCTCTGCGTGATCCAATCTCTGTCTCAATTCTGCTAGCTGTAAAATAGAGAGAAGAGACAGAGAGGCAGAGCGAATTTTAGCAAACTTATTGGTAAACGTCAGGTATTCATTTCAAGATGCCACTGATGACCACCGTATGCATCAGATAAAAATATTTCTGTTCACCAGTATTCATCAGCTCATCTTCCACAGTTATCAAGAGTTATGCAGTTACCTACTACACCATTAGCAAATGACATCAATATGGAAAGTTGCATAGACTTCATAGTATTATAAAAAAATGGAAAAGTCTGATTTTTAAATACATATAAATTGTAGTTATATGAACTGTCACACTAGACCATGTCAATAATACATAGAATCTGTTAGGAAGATTGTGATGATGTCTGCATCAGATGTTTCACAAATCCCAGAATAAACAGCACTTTTTCATTTCCCAGGTTCATTTCTCTTACCTGACAAAATATTACTTATTTCAAAGCCTTAATGCATTTCTAGAACAAACAGAATACTGTTTTCTGATACCCTTTAGCATAAATGAAACAGAATTACTAGAAATTACATTCAGAAAATCTTGAACATAACTGCCTGTGCATTTATGTGTGTGTTCAAATTTAAACATGAGTCTACCCAAATTTTTTTGTGAAACATTTTGTGTTTAAACACAGAAATTAAATAATTTTTTCATCTTTGGAGTACAGTAAACCTCAAACTTGCTAGAATATCATCAAAACTTATTTACAGTGAGATCTGGAAACGTCTGATGAATTTTTCAAGTGTGGGAAAGTTACTGTCAAATTGCTTATAGGTATGCTACCAGCAGTTAAAACAGGGAGGAGACTAGAAACCAGTTATCTTCTCTACCATTAATTTAAGGGGTTATTTCTTACAAAAAGACCTCACTGAATCTAAAAAATCCATCTGCCTTTATGATGATAGGTATCTATCTCATCTAAATCATCGCTAAGCATACATCTCACTGAAAATGAGGAAGACAGCTCATGAGAATGAAAGAAGCAGGAGCATACAGGACCACTGGTGTTCACCAACTGCTGTAAAAAGCACTGGGCAAAGGAACCGCTGTGCTGATTTTAGAGAAACACCACGTTCAGTGGACTTTCATCTCCACTTGTATAATTGGAAATATTTAAACGGTTCTTAGTACAATCAGAAATATTTAAGCAGTTCTTAGACAGCAATAGGCTGTTAATGCAAGTCGTCTGACTCCACTGCTTTAAGTAAACTGTTGCAGTACGATAATGCCCACTTGCCTGCATGTTACAGCACGTACTACATAAGCACATCTCTGATTGAGTTTTGATTTCCAGGTCCAAGGAAAGGTTCCAGTACTGGTTATACTGCCCTATTGTGATTGACAGGGTAAAGCAACAATTAAACTAGACAATTCAATAAAGAAGTCAAAAAGGGGGAGAAGACACTTAGTGCATCTTCAGGCAGGCCTAGAAAGAACAACAGACATTTAAACAAGTTCCTAAACCCAAATTACTGATTTTGTTTCATGTACAAAGAGGGTTCCTCCCAGTCCACAGTTCTCAGAGAGAAAGGGCAGCCTGGGCAACTGCTTCAAGACGACATCAGATTAAGGCTTTTCTTAAATGCTGTATACACAGCTTGGGGAAGTTACCTGTTGCCAGGACCTCTGTTTAACTCGGGTACTTCTGACAACTGCTTGGAACCTAGGGTCCAAAATCTATTGTAAGATGTGATAAATGGAGAAAAAGGTTCAAATTATATGTTGCGAATAGCTCTACCACACAGGTAATAACAGTAAACTTTCATGCAAGGAACGTATTTAGTTTTCAAAGTCTAACTTCAAAAGAAACAATCAACCAATCTCCTTGGGGAACAATCTATGGTTTTTACCCTCTAAAAAAAGTAAGCCACACCAGCCATATAAAACACGCTGTACATGATTATCTTCATACATTAGAACATGTTGTTACTTGCAGTAAGAGGGCTTGTACCAGATGTTTAGTAAATCAGACCTTAGTCAGACAGGATTATTTCTGGCAGCAAAGGCTAGGGATCTGTGGAGTGGGATGTCACGAAATTAAATTCATGAGAAGGATTTATGATGCTAGTCTCTGCCCTACTCCCTAAAAATACAAACCCTGTCTCTCAAGTACAGCAAGTTTGATACAGTAAGAACAGGAAATATACACAGCTATGATCAAATGACCACAAAGCTTTACTGAGCTTAAGTTTTAGATTTTGTTTACTTTAAAAAAAACCTGTGAAGACTAGTTTTCTGTGACACAGTACAAAATACATCACTCTACATTTAATCATAACTGCAACTGATTTTGAAAAGGGGCATTCCAAGGCTCCCTTTGGCATTAACTATTATTTTTCCCATTAGAATGATATGAATAACCTCCAACATAAAGAAGCAATAGTAAAAGTTAAAAGGAAAGCGAAAGGAAAAAAAAAATCTCCATAGGTTTTGACATATGAACTGAAGTGGCAGCAACAAGAGACAAAAATATGATTTTCATTTCCAAAAGAAGTCTTGACCAAATGCTTTGACAGAGCATAGAAGGGGGTCTCATCAGATAGCGCAGAAGATTCTACCACCAAGGAACAGAAAGAGCAGCAAGGTATGCTACTAATCTGACAAAAAGGTGGTTGAGCGCTTTGATTTTTTTTTTTTTAACATGAAAGGAAGAAAAAGAGGAATAGCTTATTTCTATAACTAAAATGAGAATGTTTAATTCTGTAACACGGGCAAGCCTATATACATTAAAAACACAATTTGTTTTAAATGAGGATGTAACAGACCTTATGTTTAAGACTAATGTTTCATCAATAACATCATATGTTTCTGTAAGTTGCATTCTACCTCAGTTTCAATCAAGGAACAGGGAAATAAACATTGCTGTCACTGTGACCTATTTTGGTATTCGTCTGTGGTACCAGAGCACATGGAGAAGATGAAACTTTAAAGTGGCTGAGCAATAGCTTCACAATTTCCTGATATACTAAATATGGTTTGGTTTGAAATGAACTTTCCCTTCTCACCTGTGCTGCATATTCAGCTTCTTTGTCTTTTTCTAAATTGGAGTCACAGCTACACTTTTGCTTCATCACTTGGTCCAGTTTCTTCTCCAAGTCCCTCTGCTCAAAATAAAATTCTTCCATTCTTTGAGCATGCTCTGCTTGCAAACATTCAAGTTCTTTTTGTAAATTCTGCTGCTCTTCAGTTAGTTCCTTCATAGCTTTAGAGTTGCTTAACATTTCCACTTCCTGCAAAGAAAAATCAGGATCACATACACCTTGGTTCTAAGAGCAGAAAAGTAAACAACTGAATTTAAATGTGTACCTGGAAACAATGAGGCCAAAAAGAGCACATTTATCTACTGATAACAATAGCCTGATAATGGTATTTATCTACTTATCAATGACAGCCTGGAATTCTGTAGCAAGCATTTAGTTTTTAAGAAATTATTTATACTTCCAAGTACACAGAGCTTCCAGAAACAGATTCACAACTTCCAGCAGTGAACCTCAGAAAGCAGCAGCACTGATTTACTAAAATATACTTTGAAGATGTAAGGAGTGCATCATCAGAAAACAGAATAAATGTGTTTGATTTCTTTTTCCACTAGTATTTTGACATTTTTTAAAGTCTTATTTTTTTTTTAACTTATCTACAAGCTTTATCTACAACAGCAGAACAACTTAAAAGTAGCAACTCTAGGGCCCTATCTGAGCTCATAGATTCTGAGCTTAACATTAAATAAACTAAACTAAACTATTAGATCTGCTCTATGAATGTAAGAAGCAAAGACAGTTATTTACTTTAATTCAGAAAACAGAAATGAGGCAAAATCACAAATGAACACCAGCTTCTAATGTCATCCATTATTAGAAAAGACTAACAAAATCCCTCCAAAAACCAAGGACTTATCAAATAGAAACAGGAAGGTGGTATTCTTTTTTATACAAAGCAGTGATAAGACCAATCCTAGAATACTGATGTCTGCATCTTTAAAATCCTGAAAACTGAGACATTTTAGAGGACTTAAACTATATTTGCCAAAATACTTAAATGTTTGGGAAACATTTTAAAGTGAAAAAAGTAGTTTTCATTTGGATAAAATAAAAGAAGGAGCTGCTTGAACACAGTAGTTGCAAACTGAAAAGACACCAATTATTAGCAGACTCAAACCTAATGAGCATAAGGGATATTAAAGATTTGGTGCCTGGATTCAAGCTGGGGGGAAAATTACCTGTGTGTTTCAGTTTTTCTAAATGAATATAATCTGTGATATTGATTCTCGAACCAACAAGCTAACATCAGTTTTCTGATGTCAAAAGTGAAATGCACTCAGATTGGCACTGTACCATTTGAAGCTGCTGTTTCCTCCGCAAAATAGTATTTAGCTTTTCTTGCTGTTTAACGTAGGTTTTCATTACTTCTTCCATGATCCTTCCCTTGTCATCTTCACAACTGATATCTTTCATAAGAGTGGGGGACAAGGTTCGCACATCATTACCTACTTCAACACGGCTAGAGTCTCTAGTGATTTTGGAAGAAACACGTTCAGATTTTCCACCCCTTGCAGAACGAGCTGACACAGGTAGATCTATAGAGAAAAGAAGAACACAGCATAATCATCACAGAAAATTAAACTTCCAGAGTGAAAAAAATGCAAAGAAAACTGAAGATCATAAAAAGGTCAAAAAGAATTTTTGGAAAACTGAAATGACATCACAAAATACTAGCCTGGTGTTGAGCTTTCCAAAATTATATGGTGTAAAAATTGAAAAGATTTCAACGTAATTTTCACTACTCACCTAAACGTTTATGCTGCTCCACGCCAGTTTTCAAGTCAATTTTTTCCTGTTCTTCAAGAGAAAGCTCTGGATAGGAGGCAGCTTTTTTGTGCTTTCCACTACTGAGCTTCTTCTCTGACTGTCCAGGTGAGGATTTAATTACTTCTGAAGCTTTGACTGCTGTTTTTGCAACATCCTTATATTGTGATGCAAGAGATACATTTGGGGCAACCACTTTATCACACATAAAAAGGTAGTAACTGAAACAGTAGAACAGTAAAATTAAGAATGAAAGGTAAGGCATAATAAATGATGACTGGTAGAGAGCAGTAAGTTTAATTTAACGTGATTTCAAACTGTAAAAGCTTAGATGAAAAATAAGCACGTCCTTTTTAAATTTTTCCTATGCAAAAGGAAATCGTAATGATCCACTTAATCTTTACTGAGTAGATTATCTAGATAAGGTTTTGAGGCTATCAAACAAGAGCATTTTCCAAACATGGCTGATTAAAAAAATCATACAGAAAATCATATGAAGTCTTCATTTAAACGCAAAGAGTGAAATTAGAATGCCACTGAATCCAGACTCTCCAGCATTTTCATAATCCTTATGTTGGCAATGGAGGATGGGGGAAGTGATCAGTGTAGTAGGAACGAGCATATCACTCTTTAAATAACAAAGCTGTGTACTGACAGTGCTGGGGCATGTCTGAGACCAATGTTGGACCTTCTTTCCCACATATATTGACCAATCCGTCTGGATTTTCACAGCTCCTGGACTCCTGGGAGCATCCTTCTGTACCGCCCTAACCTTAGCCACTCAGCTTTTGTCTAGTACAGAGGGAAAAGAGTGACAAATGTGTTAAGGTCAGTGCCAAGATAATCAGTGTCACAATGCTGGAGTCAACACTGCCGTTTTCAACACTTTCCTTTCTCCTAGTTCTGAAGGAAGGCACCGATAGAAACAGCAAACCAAGGGACTATCACAGAAGTTCCACCATTCACGTGTTTGCGTGGGAACTAGTTTGATGTGTGTGTGTTGCTTTGGTGCATGCTGCTAGCCAAAAGAGTCCGATCTCACCCATACACGGTAAATGCATAACCACACGGGGATGAGGGTAAGAGGTACGTCAAGAAAAATTGTTTCCCTCATTGATGCAGATGACAAACTTTGTACTACATTAAGGAAATGCACTTGGTTTCTAAAACTAGGAAACTAATCAACAGACAATTCAGCTGTAGCCATTGTCCAAGTGTGGAATAAAGCCTTCAAATGCCTTTTACAAGTCTTTTTTGAAAGGAAATTAAGTTGCACTCATGGTAAATAGGCACTATGCAGCTTTCCACATGCATGCATTATGTTATAATAGGAAAGATTAAAAATTACATTCTGTCACTGCTACTCTGAAAAGGGAAATTGTAATTACATTTCAATTGTATTGCTACTGAAGAACACTCACAGATCACAGCTTGAGTCCCGTACCAAAAATCACTCATAAGCAGTTCATCAATATTTACACCAAGAAATGCATAAAAAGTTAGGGTTCAATTATTCTTGTGCAATCCCTTGGAGTTTTCCTAACAGTTCAGGTTTCAGGTACTTTTTTTCCAGTTGAAATTATCTTTAAATAGCCGAAAGTATTTAACTTGTACATATGGTACTCATAGTTCTGCACAGGAAATTCAGTTACCTGGGATGGAAAAAGGAGGGCGGCTGAGGATCAGTTTCTGCTTCTTGCTTGATAACTGGATACCACTGCGATAATTCCAGGCTCTGCTGCGAATCTGCCTAAAAAAAAAGGTAATAAATCGGTACTTGGAAGACAGGTACATGTTATTCACATTTTCATAAACACTCCTCAGTGGAATGGCATTTACACCACTAATGCATACACACAAAGGTGCATAGCACCAGACAAACCGGGGTACTGGAAAATGGAGAGTCTTTGGCAGAGATACGGGGCGATGCAAGCAACAGAAGTTTCTTCGATCTCCAATTTCCTATTATGGGCAAAGTAGGAATGAAATTAAAAGAAAATCTCTTTACAAACCTATATAAAAGCTCTGTCGAGTTTCCAGAACTCTGCCAGAGGCGTGCTGCAAACGCTTGGGAGGAACAGAAAGCAGAAACTAGGATTCCCAAAAGGCTGTAGGAGCCTTTTGCAATAAAGTATCCACATCATAGTAAGCACCTGTCAGACACTTTATTACAAAATAAAACCTGTCAATAAAATGGAACAATTACTGGTGTTCCAGAGACAGAACTTTCTTTAGTCGTCACGAATTTTTATTACAGAAGTGGGCAAAGCTGCTGCAGTAACATGACAACTCCATTCCCTTTGCAGTAACAAACAAAATTAACTCAGGTGCATCAGCATATATAATCTTAAAACACTTCTGTGCATTTTGTATTTGGATAGCAATTCTTGTTCTGTTTGTCTCAAGAAACATTTTTGGAATTACTCTTTAGTCAAAGTTACCGGTAATTCTTTGTGCTCCACTGCAAAGTTACTATTAATTTCAAGTGAAAGGTGTCTTGTCATATATTTAAACAAGACTCGTAGCTAAGAAATTGATTCTTAATTTCATTGTATTAAAACAGCCTTGGGAAGCGGGCTTTCAGGTAAGGCGTGGGTGGTTGACCCCAACCAGCAGCCAAGCACCCAAGCAGCCACTCCCTCACCACCAGCCACAGGGGGATGGGGGCAAAAGCAGGAAAGCTCCTGGGTCAAGATAAAGACAGTTTAATAGGTGAAGGAAAGAGAAAAAAGCAAGTGAAGCAAAGGATATCACTCACCACCCCCCACAGGCGCACTGATGCCCAGCCAGTCTCCAAACAAGGTCCACCTTGGATGACAAAACCCCCTTTCTTCTCCCTTCTATCCCAGTTTTTATTGCTGAGCATGACATTATAAAGTACCGAGTATCTCTTTGGCCCCTGCCAGCCTCTTGCCCACCCCCAGCCTACTCGCTGCAGAGGCTGAGCATGAAACAGAGAAAGCCTTGACACTGCAGAAGCACTGTTCAGCAGCAGCCAAAACGCTGGTGTGTTACCAACACTGTTTTAGTCACAAATCCAAAGCACAGCACCATACAGACTGCGACGAAGAAAGTTAACCATTCCAGCCAGACCCAGTACCTTTGGAAAGCTGCTCAATTAAAAAGAAGCCTATAAAGCTAAAAAAAAAAATCCTACTGCACCAAAGGCTTCATCTAGCGTTCCAACATCTTCACCATTTCTTGGGTACAAGATACATTATCAGAAAAGTTTATATTTACACACCCTGAAATAAACTGTCACAGAAATTCATCTCTGGCAGTCAAGAGAGTACCCAGTTATACACGTGCGGCTTGTACCAAGGTCTGCAGAATCAAATGCCACTTGACCATGAGAGAGACCAAATCCCATCTACAATATTCTGGTCAAAACTTCCAGCCCACTAAATTCAGCTCTAGCAACGAAACCGAAATTTAACTCCACCCCTGCAGTTCCTCAAATCAGTTCCAACACAGATAGAAAGGAGGGAGGGCACAAGGAAGCTAAGCTTCAGAATAGTAAACTCATAATCAAGCCTTTAAATAAGAAAGATTTGAAATACAGCAAATAATCTCTAGAAAAATGGCCTCATCCCCTGACACTTGTCAAGTTTTTTCTACTTATTCAGATCATTCTAATAATTTAAATAATGTACATATATTCTTCTACTTACATTACAGCTAGTACACAGTAATCCAATTTTAACTTCTGAATCACATCTTGTCCATGTTCTAGGACTCACATTTTAACATGTTTATATATTTACATATGAAATTATATATCAGGTAATCTGTATTTTCAAGTTATTAGGTCAGATTTTTATATTCCCACCTATTTCAAATGCAAAACAACTGTACTGTCTACCCATTAGTGTGCGCTTTGCAAATGAATTACATAACTTGTGATCAAATTTTTACTTAGGAAAGAAAACGAAAGGTAATCGTAAATAAACATGAAGTCTTTTTCTAACACGATTCCTTCTTCATCATCTAGGTTAATAAAACAGAGACAAAGCATCTACTTCAATATATACACATGTATTTCATTACCTAACAATCTGTTTAGTTTAGATGCTCCTAAATTCTATAAACACAATATATCCAAGTAAATTTAAAATTGAATGACTTCTACATAAACTGTTTGAAAGGGCTACATGAAAAGGATGTCTTATTTTTCTTCTAAAGCTAGCTGTACAAAGCTGTTAAGAAAAAAAATATAAATAAGTAGTGGTTTCAGCCTAATCATTAAGCCAGTTGTTTTAGCAGAGATGGGATTTATAAAAATACTCAGAAGAAATGTTAACTCTCCACATTGCGAGCTTTTCCCCACACATGGTGATGAACTCAAGGAATTGGTTTGAGAAGCAAGACAAAGTTTTAGTGCAGAGCAATTATCAGAAACTGTCGCAAAGTCAAAGGGAATGAGGATCTGACAGTGCAGAGACCAGCAGCAGAGACTTAGTGACAGCTGTTCCCATGAAGAGCAAGTGGATGTTACACTGCGGTCTAGAACCCAACAGAAAATGAGAAACTCGGTGACAATCAAACACACAGTTTACAGCTTTCTTATTAGCACAAAGAACAGAAAAGAATTAAGCTTGTGAGTACAGCAGGTGAGGGTCTACATTGTCTGCTCTTGAAATATTGAAAGGAAAAGCATACTTGCACTGTGAGGCAAGTAAACTCAGAGTGAAAAGGCTAAGGAGAAAGGCAACGCACAGTATCTAGGATGCTTCAAAGACTATGGGATTTAATTAATAATTTATTTTTACTGGATGGACAAAGACCTAGCCAAGGGCAACTGTTCTTCCTGGGCCCTCCAAGATAACCTCAAAGATGCGCTGGCACTTCCGAGGACTGACTCAGCAAAGGTGGTAAGGTGACAGAATAGCAAATGGAGCATCCTGTAAATAAATTTCCCTAGGAGTGTAAGAAAAGGGAATGTCTACACGTTGTACCTAATACCTCTCTCTCCCACCACAGAAATGAGGGAAAGAAAAGACGACTGAAGCAGCCCAAGCTTCCCCAGGACAAGGAAACGGAGGCTGTGCTCCAACACTCCCCTATAAAACTCTTTTAATCTTTTGTACTTTCCAGGCGAATATCCATGAGACAAAAGAAAGAAAAAGAACCCTCCCCCACCATTTTATCTTTGTTCAAGTTTTCACAGTTTCTCTCTCATTCTGATTTCATATGCTGCTTTGTAAGAAAGAACTACACAGGTCTGCAACGGAAGACTCCACAAAGTTTTTGTATTTCATTTGCACCGGTCCAGCCCAAATTACTGTTACTGCTAATTTCAGCTGTTTTTTATATCTGTACACATGAAACTGAAAGATCTTGTGGTCTGAAATCTGCTACTGTGAAAAGGGAAGCAGTATTATAGGTATCAATATGGAAGACTATTTCCACTGATGCACCCACCATACTGTAGTTTATTACCTACACTGGCGTTGCAAGGATAAAGACTGCCATGTCTTTATCGGATGAAAAGCAAAGTCTCCTTGCTATGAACTTACATGCATCTTCAACTAATTCAGCACGTGGAAGCATGCCATATTGCAGACTTTCATGGAAATTTTCTGCCAAAATCCCTTACTGTAGACTGGCACAACTGTAAAAATACCTGTTACTACAGTAAGCCTTTCTGCAATACTCACTTTTCCGAAGTTTATGCTGAAAGGTGTCAACTGATAGCACAACTTTTTGGGCTCAATCATCTGGACTGCTCTTGCTGCTATTTTGAAATCCACCACAAAACATCCAACAGGCAAAATGGATATATAATCAAACCAGTAGCCATCAAACAGACATATAAATGCCAAATACACTGAAAAGAAACATAGTCATGGGGCAGGAACCATTTAAAAACCTCTGAAGTTTAACTTATACCCAAAAAATTGTACCTTCTACGAATGGAAACATCTGTGATGTTCAATACTTATCTGGTGCTTGTCTTATTATTTGAAGTAGAAGCTCTCTAAGGGAAAAATAAGCTCTGTATTTTTGAACCACAGCGCAGACTTGCAGCAGTACTTTAGGAAAAAATACTACATCTATTATTAACCATTGTCAAGATACTGGCCTACAGCTCATTACTTGGGCTGCTTAAAACCCCCTCTTTTTGGCATATTTCTCTATGCAAGTGGTTTAAACAGAAAGCTATTGCTGAACAAGCAGACTTTGGGCTTCTAAATAGCAACTTATCAATGCACCATTACCCTACACGCAAAGTCATGAGGTGGGTGGTTAGCAAGCTAGGTCGCCATACACTGCACGTGTGCATGCTGGAGTAAAGATAACAAATGAAAAATTAATTCGTAATACTTGATTTTCAAGCTCCTTCCTGCTTTGCTCAGCTGCTGCAACACACACTGCATAAAACATACTCAAAGGTCAAATGGGAGAATGAGAATTTCCACAATAGCTCTGAATTTTCCAGAGACTGCATACCTCAGAATAGAACAAGAACCAACAAAGCCAAACCAGCTTGAATGAAGTTACTTACAGTCCAAATAGGAAAGAAATTACCACACCTTTTAATGAGAAATGTATTTCCATGGTAAAGCGCTCTCACAAATTTAACTTAGGCTTGATTTAACAAGCATTCCCATTCACAAAAGGCAAGCAACGCGCTTCCAAAACAAGTATTTACATGTGAGCACAGAGATTTGGGAGTTTTACAAGAGTAGGTGAACTTACTTTGGACTGAGTTCTTTTCTGATTTTTCTCGCTAAATTTCTCCTTCATTTCCTCCAAGAGATGCTTCAGTTCCCGCTCCTCTGACGTTCCTAGGTATTTTTGGTTAATATGCAGGTAGCAGTGCCACTTGGCCGATTCAAATCCCCAGTGGCAGGTCCTCTTGTCTGGGGATCTGTGTGAATGCATCACAAACGTCTGGGGTGAGAACATCCCGTAGCACTCCAAACACTGGATACACGGGTCATCCGGCGCAAGGTAGAACTGAGGTGCAAACAACCCCTGGCACTTGCCCAGGCATTCATGCTCTACTTCAAAGGCACTGCCAGTCTCTTTCAATTGGGCCAAGGTGTTCTTACCAGGGAGAAAACTGCCATTTTGTGGAAAAGTGCGAGGACGTAGTAAAGCATTGCATAGTCTCTGAGCATCGGTCAGTGTAATTAGCCCACAGGACGGAGCATTAAATGGAAGAATTCCCAAAACCTTCAGAATATGAAGCTGGTCAGAAGTACACCTTGAGCAGTATATATACAGTTCGTCACACACCGTATTGATCTGTTGCAATGAAAAGTCTCGGAGAACTGAATTCAACACTTGAGGCAGGCAAAGTCTTTTTTCTCCTCCGACTTTAAAACAAGAGATAGATTCCCCCTCCAGTATAGTCTGGGTGAGTTCTGTAGAGCTGTCCGGAGGAATGAGCAGCGGACCAGAAAGTATTTGCGGCGATGGAAGAGGCAAGAAGACAGTGGGTGACATACTTTCCTGGGAATAACGAGCTGAAAAAGCTGCCGGTCCACCCAGTGAACTCTGGCTGCTTAAGTGGAACTGTGCCAACGTGTGTTTCAAACCTGGATTTAAATTCAAAGGCTCAGATAGTGAAGTATTGTTTGGCTTGGCGGTTTCCCCATCAGCCTCCACAGGAGTTTCATCATATTCATCCAGGTTTTCCTTCTTTATTGTTGGCAATTTATTTATTACAACTCGTACTTTGCTATTTACATGCATTTCTGTCATTGCTTTTTTTAATGGAGGACTCCCATCCTCTTGGATCCCACTCCTTTTTTGGTCTGAAACTAGACCTAGAGGGAAGTTTATTTGTGGGCTTTCCATTGCTAAACACCAGAACTTTAATTAAATGAGTCTTGAGTGTGCATTTTCCTCCTTGTTCATATGAAAAACAATTTCAAGTGATCTCGATTACCTCAGGCACACCAAGTCTTGCACTCCTTTCAGTAAAATGTTACTTCTTCAGCCTCCAGCAGTAAAAACTGTAACCCATTTTGCATGTAATACCATAAAATTAATAATGGAGACATTACACAAATTTATCTTTTAGTTTTATAGTTATTTGTTCAATTTTCTCCTATAAAAAAACCTGCCACGGTATGTATACAAAAGGCTTTTCTTCATATCCTACCCACTATTTTACACAGTAGTCTTGTACAGCAACTTAGTAAAAAACGATGAGTGGATGCAAGAGTGTCCAACCTCAATCATTTTTTTCCTTCAAAAAAATACTGTCTTTTCAAATAAGTCTCTATTTAAATATTAAAATAGAAAAATGGTCTCAGTTTGAAGAACGCTGATCTTAATGCAACCGATCCAAAATTTAGTTTGAGTTGTATGAAAATTTTATTCAGCACTTTCAGTTCCTGGATATCAAACACAATCTTAAGGGCTTGCTTTATTGTGCTGCCAACTTTATGATTTCACCACCATCACGAGAGTTACTATGGCAGTTCACAAATAAATCCCCAAATTAAAGGCTGATCCAGATCGCCGGCCAAAACTAAACGTCCCTAGAGAGTCACCTTTCGCACAGATGTCACTGGTGTGTGTCAGAATTTTCCCACCCTAAGATATTAGTAATAGAGGTAAGATCCAGGCCATCGGCTAATTTCATGCCTCGTGCTAACAGCGTTCTGTCAGTCCTTCCAGATAACCTGTGAAAAGAGAAAGAGGTCATAAGCAATCCCAAAATGTGAGTTTGCTATGTCAAAGGAGGGATACGTTTCCCAATTAATTACAAGACATCAGCGCGCAGAGAGCTTTCCTTTAAGACCGTAAGCCCCATTACAACCGCTGGCAGATGGGTGAAGCTGGCAGCAGCAGACAACTCCCGAAGCGCTGCATTCACCGCCCGGCGAGCCGCGGGCAGGCTGGGGGCGGCACCGGAGCGGCTCTCTCACGGCGTACCCACGCTGGAAGGACGGGGTCTCCGGAGAGAGGAGGGCCGCTCCCCATCTCCTCCGCCCGGGAACCGGCCCCTCGCCCCGCAGCCCCTTCCCGGAAGGGCCCGGGACGCCGCATCCCGCCGCTCGCGCCACCCTCCCTCCCTCCCGCGCCGTGACTCACCTCCGCCCCGCCGGCACCGCTCCGGGCAGGGCTCACCCTCACCCCCTCCCCCTCCCCCTCCCATGCCCGCCGCCGCCGGTCTCGCCGCTCCGCCCTGCCCGGCTCCCCGGGGGCGCAGCCCGCCGCCGTACCCGCGACGCTCCGCCGCCTCGGTCCCTCCCCGTCCCCGTCTCCCGGTCACCCCCGCGCTACGCCCGCCCGCACCCCCCTTCCCCTTCCCCCAGCCCGCCGCCGCCGCTCCCTCCCCCCGGGGACGGCGCGCCCCTCCCCCCGGCTCAGCCCCATCCCCCTCCGGCGCTCCTGCCCCTCCCCCACCGCGGGGCCGGCCGCGCCCCCTCCCCCACAAGCCTTCTTCGTCCCCCACCCCCCGGTAACTTCCCCGGCTCCTCACCCGGCGCCGCGGGGGCTCCGGCAGCCCGGGGAGCGGAACAGGCGCCGCGCACGCACCGCCCACCCGTGACCTCACTGCGGAGACGGAGACGGAGAC
Source organism: Aptenodytes patagonicus (assembly GCF_965638725.1). NCBI lineage: Eukaryota > Metazoa > Chordata > Aves > Sphenisciformes > Spheniscidae > Aptenodytes > Aptenodytes patagonicus. The sequence goes on from NC_134954.1 coordinate 18,658,520, forward strand.
GGAGACGGCGACGGCGACGGCGGCGGAGACAGCCGCGGAGACGGCGGCGGCGGCGCGCGGGCACGAACCCGCAGGCGGCGCGCGCCGCCCCCTCCCCCTCCTCCTCCTGCCGCCGCAGCCCCGCCCACTGTCTGGGGCAGCGGCGGGAGCGGCCGCCCCTCCCCCGCCCGCCGCCGCCGCCTCAGCGCCGGGAAACCCTCCCCCAGCCCCCCCCGCCGACAGGAAAAGGAGGAGGAAAAATTCAGACCCACAGGAAAAAAAAAGTGTTATCTCTGACTGGCGTTCGCACGTCTTCTCGCCGCCTCCCTTCAGCCCACCCGGGTCAGACCCAGCCCCGGGCCGCCCCGCCGCCTTTTCTCCGCCGTTAGAGCCCGAGAGGGCGTGCGGGGCCGGGGGAGGCGGCCCGCAGCGGCGGGGAGCGCCCGGGCGGCGCCGCTGCTGGGGCCGGCGAGGCGCTGAGGGCCGGGGCCTGGAGCGGCAGCTGGGGCGGGGAGGCGGGGGGGGGCCGACAGCAGCCATGGCAGAAAGGGAGAAGGAGCCAAGCGCGCAGGCAGCAGCCAAGGCGGGAGAGGAGGGACGAGGCCCGGACGCTGACAGGGAGCTGTCAGGCGTACCGCTCCCCTGAGGGGCGGCGGCCAGCAGCGAGCGTCCCTCAGCGAGCCTCCCTTAGCGACTGTCCCTCAGCGAGGGTCCCCACGCGAGGTGGGCTCAGCTCTAACACCTCACTACTGGGGGACGGGGAGACGTGGGGAAGGCAGGAGAGCATGATGGTGTCTGTCCCCAAAGCGGCTTCACAGACCTCTCCTTCCAGTGGCGGGCTCATCATGCGGCACCAGGAGCAAAGAGACCCCGAAGCGCGGGAGAAGGTTTCAAAGTCGGTCGCGGAGCCCGGCTGGGAAGCGGTACGATCAGCTCTGCGGAGAGGGGTTTACGTGAGGGGCTTCTCCCACTTCAGGCTTGTTGCTGGAAAGGGAAGATGCTCTTCAGGAACTGCTTAGTCTTTGCACAACTAGTTTATGTATTACAAGTTTCTTCTGTCTGCAAGGAGCCTAAAGCTTTTTGGTTTACATCTCTCCTTTGTAAAGACAGCGCTTCAGCTGAGATTAAGGCACAACCCAATTTGCCATTGCCTTTCATCCCGTACAGTTACATATTTTGATGCAAAGTGAGTATAAAAGCACAGCATATGAAAATGGGGCAGTTGCACAATCACCAGGCACCGCTTAACACTGGCCAGCACTGCCCACGGTGAGCGGGCTCCATTCTGTGTCATCTAATGCCACGCCAGAAGAATTAGCACAGAGCAAACAAAACCTGTCACTGCTCAGCAGCTGATCAACAGAGGGGTTTGATACACTTTAATCCTTGACTTTGCACCTCTGATACGCTCAGATTTCCTCTGGGCTGGCAGGGCTTATTGATGTAGGGGGCCTTGAGAATCACTGCAAAGCTGCTTCCTGAGTCACCTTGTAACTCTTTTTTAAAACACCACATCAGTTGCAATATCTACAACAATTCCTCCTCGTGATGGCTGGGCAAAGAGTGATCTGGGATTATTGATGTTATTTTGTGTGCAGGTTTTGCCCTTGTTGCTAACCTTAGATGGTCACATCTGTAGGTAGGAGCTATCCTACTCTATGTTTGCACGGCAGCTAGTGCAATCTTTGGGACCCGTGGTGCTTTATATTGCAAAAATAATAAATTGCTGACAGTTTAAGTAGTAGAATAGGGTTTAGAATAACTATATAAATAGCAGTGCCTGGGCTTTTAACAATAACTCTGTGATCACAAAGATAATAGTTATATTTATTTTTTAAAACCTAAAGAAAACCACTTGACCTTTCTGTCATTAAAGAATTCAGGTACAGATGAAGGAATCGTAAAACTGAAGTAGAGCATGACCTCAATTTTTATATTCAGCAGAAGGTGTTGTAACAACAAGGATCATTGTTTTACTGTTGCCATATTGCAGCACACTTGGGCAGAAGGCTTTCCTACAAACGAAGGGGTACCAGAAAGAAACCTTCATTTTGCTGAGGGATGTAAACCTCCAAATGAAATTAAGTGTGCTCTTTCTTGCAGCTGCTTGAAATAGATATTTTATAGAATGCCTACAGAAACTTCTCTTTTCACAGGCTAGAGAAAACAGAGAAGGAAGGGAAGGCATAAATTCCTTCCATTCCATGTAGGCCAAAGCAGAGATAAAAGCTTCCCAAAAATTGGAACCAAGATTTAATCTTGGGGAAGAACACAAGTATTGGAGAAATGCAATTTTTTTTCCCCCTTTAATACTCTACTATTTATCCTTTTCCATTGTCATTTTGTTTCTCTATTTTTATTGTAAATCACTAGAGATTGACTCAGTCTTTCCTCAGGGAGCATTTATCATAATAACTACTACCATTATGGGGAGGGCATTTCTCCTTACTTACATTTACCCTGCTACTTTCTAGCTCCTTTTGCCAGACTTCATCTGTGTAACTCCTCCACAGCAGCAGACTCCTCCGCGTATAGGTACAAAAATATCAGGCTCTATGTGTTGAGTTTCATGAACTGAAGGATGATCAGGACTGACACCTCTGTACTTTCCAGCCACTTGAGATTCACCACAAATAGGATTTGTGTATTTAAGGAAATTTCATGGGTGTTAGACCATAAACCTACTCTTGGCTCATCTTTGCACCCAACAGCATTTGATGTAATTTAGCAACACACAGTGGTTAATAGATATTGGTCATTCCACCTCAATATGCAGTTTTATATCTAGGCTTGTTGTTTGTACTTTTCAAAGCAGGGAAGTATTATAAACATGTTTAAATGAATTCCAGCATTGTGCAGCAACGTGTAGTACCCCCGTGTTTTTCATAAACGCTATTCTTTAGCCTGCAGCAACACAACTACATAGGACTGTACAAGCATCGTCTCACTCAGGCTGCTACATCAAATGTTTCTGCAGCATTTCCAGCCTTAGATAGGAAAGAAGATTGCTTCATGTAATGATCCTGCAGAAGGATTTTATAAATATTGGTATTTTTCCTCCATTTACAGTTAAGCAAACAACAGAAGACAAAGCAGTTGCAGGACAAAAACGTGAACTGCTTTTGTGCAGGGCAGGGAGATTGGGAAAGTGATAGAGAACATGCAAAAAAAGTGCTTTCGTGTTTGATCTCCATTGTCTGTTTAAATGCTTTACTCTTCTGCAATAAAACATTTGAGTGTAGGACAAAGAGCTTTATGAAAAGGTAAACACATTTGTGAAGAATACTAACACACTGTACTTGTGTGTTAGATACAAGTTTTGCTTAAGCAGATACAAGGTTTGCTTAAAAGCCACAACAATATAGCAGAACAGAACAAGATTTCTCAATCTACCAGCTTTTGGAGCTGATCCTGAAAGACATGGACCTGTGATACAATTGTCCAGACATGCCAGACATTCCTGTCTTGTCCACCCTCTAGGAGTTCAGGATCTGATAAAAAAAAAATTATCTTCAAATACCAATCAGTGAAATGCACTACGTCATGTTTCCATTTTAAATTTACTGCAGAAAATGCAAGATTTGCACCAGAGCTGGACTGATCTATGGATGTAAGGAAAGCAACATATGTAGGAAGATATTACATCTTTTATTAGACCTATTGATGTCATGGAAGCTTAGGAATTCAGTGACATTGTTTAATTTGGGTTTTTCAAGTTCTGCTGCACATTTTCCATTTCAGATTGCAAATTCTGGTAACCATTGTGCTGTAATGATAGTGTTGCTATAGAGCTACAATAATCAGGCAGTGTAAGACAAAGTTTGTAGGTAGAGGATTGTCTAAAAAAAAAAAGTCAACTCTGTTTACAACTTCTACTGTAGACTGTGAAAAGCAGTTCCAAAGACACTGTGCAACTAATACCAGAGTTACAGACCTTTGCAAGATGTAATAAATCGCACTAAGAGCATAGGAGGAATCTTTCTTTTATTATTAACTCCTCTGAATTTTCAGGAAGTGCTGAAGGTCTTTGGAAGCTTACAAAATTAACATTTAAGGTTGTCTTAAAAATGTAATTTACAAGTAGCACCTTCACTGCTTGGTTTCAACACCTTAGGTTTAACACTGAGGCAGCCTGTACAGAATTTTTGTTTTTACTCTAAGTGAGCTCTAAGGAAGAAAAGTTATTATTTAAAAAATAATTTCTTACTTTACAATTTAAACAGTGACTGTAAAAGTTTCCTTTTCAGATACAGTAAAAAATGAGGGATATATAATAATATACGGGAAACCAAGAGGCTCCCTATAAAGTATACCATTTTTCTTTCATACATTTCTAAGATAATACCAAGCAGGACACACTCAAAAATACAGACCTCCAAAATACCATGAAGCAAAAAAAGGGTGTTTAAAAAAAGACTAAGTCCCATCCTCCCCACACACATGCCCCTTTAAATTCCTTGCAGGCCATCTTTGACAGTTGCTGGGGTCGATACCTCTTCCACTCGCACACTAGGAAGAGGGGCAAGTGAGACGAACTAATCTGCATTTCTAAGTGCAAATAAAAATAAATCCTTTGAACTACTGCATATAAAGTGAAGTAACAGTACCATATTAAAACAAAATAAAATGATCTTTCAATTGAGCTGGTTAACATACAAAGTTGTTTGTCAAACTGCTAAGTGTGTAAAGAACTTTGTCACAGTTTTGTACATAAGATTCAAGTTGCATATTTATGAACAAGGGGGTTTCTACAGAAAGACAGAAGTATTTTTTAAAAAAGTGTTTCCATATATAGAGTCTCTAAAGATGCTAAAGAGCACGATTTAACACTGAACAGAGAACAAAAAGTGTGCATTTTTTCTCTGAAGATACTAGCTTGCGCATTTTGAAGAAAAAAATCATTTTAGTGGCGATTTTTAATGGTAAGTTTTAATACTTAAGACCATTCTCGTGAAACCCCCTATGACAGATTAAGTAACATAGACAAGATACCGTATTAGATACCCTATTACAGATCTTATCATAAGCACAGAAAGTTGATAGATTTTAGCATGCACCACATCTTACAGGACAAGTTACTTTGGAAACAGTTCTGTACAAAACACTACAGCTAATAAAGAACTTGAACTATGACTTAGTTTCTACATCTGAACTCATGGTCAAAATTCAGCTGTTCAGCTAGATGCTTCATGACCCAACGTTAAGAGAGATATAAGCCCAGACACTTTGTTCAAGGTTAGAACTCAAAACGCAGCCGCAACAGATTTCTGGTTCTATTTATGCCTGAAAAAGCCCACCTCCCGCAAAAGCCAAACAGATCCAGGAGGTAGACGCTTCTCTGCCTTTAATCACTGGTAATTAAATACATAACGGTAAGATTGGACATTTCAAATATGCAGTTCAGATCCCTTTATCATAAGCAGGAAAAAAAAAAAAGTCTTAAAAAAACCCCAACACCCTAACTGAGCTCTTCTCAAGAAAATGCAAGATAGGGTAAAATCCCCTTTTCCTGAAAGAGGTTCCAACCCCCAACTCCCTCTTCCCAGGAAAACATCATCAATCTATAGGCAATTTCAGGTACCTTTCTTGCTTAAACTGCTTATGCCGTCCATCATGAAGTGAGGATTCACGCTTAGCGGTTCAAGTATCAAGTATATATAGATTATAGAATCATAGAATCATTGAGGTTGGAAAAGACCTCTAAGATCATCGAGTCCAACCATCAACCCAACACCACCAGGCCCACTAAACCATGTCCCTAAGCGCCTCATCTACACGTCTTTTAAATACCTCCAGGGATGGGGACTCCACCACTTCCCGGGGCAGCCTGTTCCAATGTTTCACCACTCTTTCAGTAAAGAAATTTTTCCTTACATCCAATCTAAACCTCCCCTGCCGCAACTTGAGGCCATTTCCTCTCGTCCTATCGCTTGTTACTTCGGAGAAAAGACCAACACCCACCTCGCTACAACCTCCTTTCAGGTAGTCGTAGAGAGCGATGAGGTCTCCCCTCAGCCTCCTTTTCTCCAGGCTGAACAACCCCAGTTCCCTCAGCCGCTCCTCATAAGACTTGTTCTCCAGACCCCTCACCAGCATCGTTGCCCTTCTCTGGACACGCTCCAGCACCTCAACGTCCTTCTTGTAGTGAGGGGCCCAAAACTGAACACAGTATTCGAGGTGCGGCCTCACCAGTGCCGAGTACAGGGGCACGATCACTTCCCTACTCCTACTGGCCACACTATTTCTGATCCAGGCCAGGATGCCATTGGCCTTCTTGGCCGCCTGGGCACACTGCCGGCTCATGTTCAGCCGGCTGTCGACCAACACCCCCAGGTCCTTCTCTGCTGGGCAGCTTTCCAGCCACTCTTCCCCAAGCCTGTAGCGCTGCATGGGGTTGTTGTGGCCCAAGTGCAGGACCCGGCACTTGGCCTTGTTGAACCTCATTATACAAGCTATTCATTTCTTTTATAGAGTGTCTTAGCATAAACAATTGCTCAGACTGAGCTGAGAGCAGCTGGCCACCAAACTGAACGGAAACAAGAAGCGCGCATGGGGGGAGGTTAAGCATTTAAGATACGCAACCATCTGTAGTGTGTGCCTAGGACTGCCAATACATACTTTTAATAACAAGCCAGATTGCGAAAGGATCTCTCTTTTAAAATACATATACACGGACATTGAAATACAGATATATTAAAGTACTGCATCTGTAGCAGGGTGTGAGGTAAGTGGCCTTGCCCTCCGTATCAGAAATCTAAGAGAATGCGGGGGAGGAGTTGAAGAAACAAAGAAAGAAACCATGCAGAATCAAGCGCAGCAGATGAGTGTTGCTCTAAACTCCAAATCCCCAGCTCTGGCAGCTGAGATGACGTCTTAGAAGTTCCAGCTGAAAGAGGTCCTTGGTCAAGAAAGCTAGAATTGCATTTTATATTTTGCTTGAAGCTTTCTGTATCTGCACAGCTGACTGAAGCCTCACTACTTACTTTTGTTTCATCACCGGCGTTGGAACGAAAGACAGAGCCTTACAAGGATGCTTTTTCTCCATAGGGCACGATGAATGCAAGGCTGGCGAACTGCGTTGGAGAGGGACCTGCATTCCAAGTCACGCTTGGGGAACACAGGCTGAGGGAGGTATTTCTTAGGTTGCTATGGTCTATCGCAGTGCTATCTTCTAGAAGAAAATATAAGATTAGAACAATGCTCCTGTGGGACCTGGATATTTCAGGGTCAGATGACAATCCCAAGCAAAGCCCAGCATTTCACAGTGTTTGTTTTAGAGGTTAACAGGCAGAGGCCCAATATAAATGTTTTATTTAAAGTAAAAAGTGTGCACAAATAAAGGGAATGATTACACAATAACGTTCAAGACCATATTCCATATGAAACAGGGTAACAGTAGTGACAATATTAACTAGCAGAGCACCCATAAGAATCCAACTTGTACACAAAAAGGAGGTTACTCCACATAAATACATCATGCTTCTGATGTAGACACTTTCTCCAAAAGACGAAGCCTACTGCACTGGATTGTTTACACCCAATGTCCCTTCTGAATATTTATGACAGTTGCTATATGCTTAACAATGAAAAATAACTGTTAATATCATGGCACTTTGGAGAAAAAGTTTAAAAATGGATTTACAGTTATTTAAGATGTTTGTCACTTAGCAACATTCTTAATGGTTAGATACGTAAATAGAAAGAGTATCTCTTCTGTGACATTATCTATAAAAAAATTAACTTTTGCTTTAAGCACAGAAGACACTGTTTTACTCCGTTACTCTTTGTGATGAATAGCAGAAATGCACTTCCTTACATACAGCCATTTTACTTAATACCCCATATGAAATTAAGCCACTGTAGAGACAAGGCTTTTCTTATTTGCTTTAAATAACTTCCAAGTTTAGTATCAGTTAAGTCCTGATGTCTAAACTAGTCATGCGGGCGTAGAAGTCAGAGGCTAAATAATCACAACTTTAAAACTGCATGTAAGCAGTTCACTTGACAGGAACTAAACGTGCTGAAGTTACTAGCTGCTCTTTAAAAGTAGGTTTACTCCAATATTTTACATTTGAAAATATACAACTTGGATTTAAGGGAACCTGATTTTTAAACAGCACGAAGATTCAATGCTTCCCTGAAACCGAGTCCCCTCCAATCACTTCCCAGTTTTGAAAACTGGGCCCAATACTTAAGAGTTTCCTATTCACGTTGCAAAGAAAAATATGAACTAGATGCCACACCATGACACTACTGTGTGTTTGTGCAATCTCTCTCCTTGAAGCTAACACGTAAGTGAAAAAACACACACCAGAAGATTTGTGCTATGAATTTACAGTGTCGCCATACAAGGATTTTCAAGGAGAGACACTGACCAAGCAGAAGTCTTACTAAAAGCTTCAGATAAGGTTTGCTAACTTGTGCTTACAGATACTTAGATCTGCTTTCCATAACACTTAGCTTGCCTTACAGCTCTTACTTATATAGTACAGATTCTTTTCTTCAACATCTCTTAATCCCTTTTCCCCAAATTAAAAAAAGTGGTACACTTGGCATTTCTTCAGCCTAAGACATTCAAAACTATTCCTTAAACATTAAAAATAAGAATTAACTGTGCTGTATATTACACTGTTTACTAACGTGAAATGTAAGAATCACACCTCCCGGAAGTCCTAGTTTGAACCATTCTTTCAATTTATTCCAATTGCTTTACTATTAACTTTGAGTCTACCACCAACACTTAAGGTTTGATTGTGATTATGAATCACCATCTGTAAGTGGAGAAGTTAAGGGAGTCATTGTGGACAGCACCTATTTTTTTTCCAGATGTGCTTTTTCCACTGGCAAAGTGGAATGCATTTCCAACAGTATGGCAATAAGATTAAAAAAAGGAAACAAATGCCCTTATCTAGGCCATAGCTGTAATGTTTGCAGTTCTGATACAGTTAAGACAGAAAGTGTAAAAGCAATAAATAATAGTATGAGGTTCTACATCCGTCAATATTAGCTGCCCGTTGCTGCTAAATTTCACTCTACAGATTTTAACTTTTTAAAATATTAATTGAATTCCATTTATTTAACACTTTATACCATGTACAACCCTCACTGAAAGGGACAGGCTCAGAAAGGCACTCTGTGTATCAGTGTACAATTCCTAATGTATAATTTCAGAGCAAAGTCTATTGATTCCGATATTGAATTACTCAATTAATTAATAATTAATTGAATTATTGAATTAGGACAGGATCAATATACCCCATGAAAGCAGCCGTTCTTGACCTAGTCAGTTTAAAAATTTGCTCTCCTTGCTGTCATTTCAATCTGAAAGGGCAATAACATATTTCTAATTTTTAAGTCTAGGAGAACAGGGAAATCAGATGTTTAGAGAGAATAGATTTAGAACTACAGAAATCATAAGGTCTTGCTTGTCTTACTGGAAAAATGGAAGTCCTTTAACGATATTTTATTGCATCCCCTAATGCAATTTGTATTCTTAAAGCAGTAAGAAAGCTTTCCTTTATCAGAGCGCCGTACTGGCAGATTATACAGCCAGATCCCATTGTTCAGTCAGGAGCCCCAAAGACCAACTTCTATACTAAAATTCAAGTTTGGCAAGAATGTTGGAAAGTTTAACATTTTAAATCTGGCAGCCAAAGGTTCAGCAGAACAACTGTCCCGGACAACAGTTAATACAAAAAGAAAAGTAGTGAGTAATTTGCACTAGGTAGCAAGGGTAAGATGTTCAGTTACTCATTTTACGCAAGTGCATCCAAATGAAGAGATGTTTATCCATGCAGAAACAAACAGAGTAACATTTGGCACAGTCCAGAAATGGAGAATTCAGACACATTCCTCAGCTGACATCAAAAGAGGATTTATATATTCAAAGCCTTCAAATTCAGACTGGTCAATCTTCTTCACAATATCACTATTAAGATTAAAAAACAGTCATTAGTTCAGCAAAAATAAAAAGGTAACAATATTAACTGATAGTTTGTTTTAAAATTTAGACCTGTACAGCAGATTGCAATTGAAAACATTTCCCCTCTCTCTTTTGTCCCTCTCTATCCTTACAGTAACCACTGTTGTTTTCTAGCCCCTATAATGGTTAACAGAACACAAATCCACCCAGGAGTAGTGATTGGGCTGCTCCCATGCACATATTCTCCCTACAAAGCAATCTGCAAGGTTTGCAGTTTTAAAACTTTCCCAAAACAGCCAGTTTTGTAAAAATCTGAAAACATTAGGAGGTGACAGATACTGCACCTGCATCAGCAACTTTTCTAAACTTTATTTGTACATTATGCATTTACAAAGGAATGAAGAAGGATGTTGGATCTCAGACCTAATTAAGGTGCATAGGTAACATTTAATATTCACTGTTTGTTTACACGCTACATGAACATTACACAAAACCCTAGAAAAATTCCTAAAATGCGAACAGCGGTGGCTCAGTCAAACTAGAAAGGCCCTTCTCTCCTCATCCCAAATCAGGGCCCCTTCAGGAGTAAGGAACCTCAAATCTACTACCAAAATCAAACGCATTATCATGCATTTTATCAAGGTTTTTCAGCCAGGATAATCTCACTTAACTACTAACAATTTAAAATACCCAAACAAGCCAAGCAAAGCATCTTCTCTTGTTCAGAACACCCAAGGTAAACTCAATCTAAATCCAACATTCTAGAAATATCGTGGCTTGAAGTAATGCAAAAATAAACCACTTGACAAAACAGGTCTTTTCCTTCACACGTTCATTTCTTGCAGATGATACCACTAAAACTTGTAAAATAGCACTTATTCATCTTTCCCCGAACTAAGAATCTTTATAGCAACTTTCCCACTGTTAATTGATTTTTACATCATGCCAGAGTACAATACTTAATCCAGCCATACTAAGTCTACCATAAGGACACATAATAGAGTTTTCTCCAAACTAACACAAGAAAGTGTTATTTACTGCTTTATGTATACTCTGTGTACTACAACTACAGCTATTAAATGAAGTTTTATAACTCCTTCACTGACTATCAGAACTTCTTAAATTCTACATTACTTACTCATCATCTGGAGTGAGCTGCACAGGTTCATTGGTGAATTGGGAATCAAAGTTATCCAGACCAAATTCTCCAGATATATTTGGTTTAAATGGAGGCACCACTTGCTTTTGCTCCATCTAAGAATAAATGCACTTAGTGACACCAAGAATGAGTTACAACCTATTGAATTATTTTTAAACAAGGCTGGAAGTTACTATTAAGTTTCTTTTGTATACTTTCTACAATCATTCTATTAATCTACTGTACTTACTGTGTATAAAAGTGTTAAAAGATTCTGTATTATCATTATGGTACATCATAAGCTAAGAGCTTAAGGTTTTTGAAGTTTTTATGTCATCTCTCACGCACAAAACAAGTTGTCAAGCCATCAGCGTATACAAAGAAAATAAGCCAAGCCAGTGGGCATTCACATACCAGATCCCAATCAACATTGCGAAAGAATGGATGTCCCTGGATATCTGCAAATCCTGTTTGAGGATGGCAGCCTAAACGTTCCTTTGGATCCTGTGCAAGGAAGAAAATATTTCTAAATGGGTGCCATGGCCTACACATGAATAAAATACAAATGTTACAAATTCTGTGAGGAATGAAACACCTGAGTTACAAGGGACACTGAAGAACTAAGTTAGCATTATTTATTTTGGAAACTGTTCCAATTTACTGTCTGAAATAGGCATGAATATATGGAAGCCTTTAACTGAATTTTATATAAACAACCATGCCATCTTTCATTTTTATTCAGACCTACTTAAACATACCATATGCTTCAGAGCAAACTTGGTTAGATTACAAGTGAATTTCATTCTTTCCCCCCTGCCCCTCCCTGAGCAGACTGACTATGCCAGGCAATCACATTGGGGTTAGTAACTGCAGATTACTGATAAATACGGTAGAAAGGTTATTTTAACAAGACAATTCCATCTCCATGTATGCATATGCACACACTACCAAGGAGTTGTAACAGAAGCAGTGTTCTTTAACAGTATTACTTTCTTAGTATAATTTAACCAAATCTGTTTTCTCCTTTACCTCTTTCTCCTCACTCATGTAACACTCACTAAATAAATGCCAGCGTGTGCTCGGACAAGTCCACTACCACATATGCACCTTTTGACTCTCAGGCTAGTAAGCTACCAGCAAACAGTAAGCATATACTGCCTCTGGATTTCCCTCGATGAAGTCATCGGAAGTTGTCAAAGTGATTTGCTAAGCTGCTTCTCTTTAAGAACCAAAATAAATCTGGTAAGTTTGTCCAATTCCTCACATTAAAGAAATCACTTGGAGCATTTCTCTGCCTTTCAATTTGAAGTTTACTCATGATCCCAGCCTAAGAATCCAGAGCTTCAGATTTTAAGACAAGCATCTAGAATAGGCCCCCCAGCCCTACTGAAATTCTGCTTTAGGCTCACACCTTTTCTACCCTGTTTCTGTATATGGCAGATAAAGTATGTCTGCTACACATCAATTAGTCAACAGGTTTAAAAAAAAAAAAAAAAAACACAACAAACAACCAAAAAACCCCCCCAAAAAAACCCACAGCTGCTCTTGAGAAGTCTTAAACAGTCCCCTTTAGCTGTTACCTTATTAAGGAAACTCTTTAGAACACCTGCTGCTTTAACAGAAAGGGATCGGGGAATTCGGATCTGTTTTTCCAAAATTACTGCAAGAAAACAAAGTTCGTATCAGCCTTTGCATCTTTGAAATTAGATTAAAGGCAAGGAGAAACAAAGCACTGAAGTGTAGGAACACTCATGGTACTTACCTTGGAAAAGGTAATCTTCTGTGTTCTGATCAGGATTGTCAGAACTCCCAACAATATCAAATGGTGACCGGCCCGCCATCATTTCAAACATAAGTACACCGAGCGCCCACCAGTCTACACTGAAGCCTAGAATTCAAAGAACAAAACACCACTGAAGATGTTTTGGAGCAAAAAACCCAACACTTTTGGGGCTAAAAACAGACATGCTTTGAGAAGAAAGAATTAGTTCGAAGATTTAAGTATTGCCAGTGTTTCTGATTATCTGAATAAAAGAGAGGTAACAATTATACTAGACATTACTTGGTTCATCATGTGTGCGAAAGGAGGGAACGCTGTACAAAGAAAAGGAAATGCAGAAAGTTTAAAGGTTGGTGTTATGACCTTAACACAGGTTTAGATAATATTTAAGCCTAGTCATTACTAACCAACAGTGCATTATCCACGGCGGGGGATAAGGACAAGGAGGAAGTATGTGATTCTTAATAGTAGCAAGACAGTCATTTATGGAGCTAAGCATATCTATTCTACTATTCACTGCTAAAGAAAAAAGATTCCAATAGCTAGGCTGGGACTGATATAGTCTGGTTGGCCTAGAAAGTTTGTGATAAGGAAGGAAGATGTGAAGCCAGTCTGAAAGAGATATTCAATTAAAATAAGATGGTAGATTTAAAAAAAAAAATATATATATACTTTTTTTTTTTAAATAGGAACTAATTGTAGAACTTGTTAAAATCTTAAGGGAAGAAAACAGAGCAAAGATCTGCTTGGCACAGTATTGGAAGCTTAGGAAGAAAGGATAAGCAACAGGAAACACACACAGCAAGCCTTCTATACTCTCTTATGTCTCTTGCTTCAAGAATCTTGTGGACTTCCTGAACAAGCAATTGCATAGACAATTTCATTTTTAACACTGAGATTTGTGAAAGGGATGTCTACTATCTAGGCCCTTTGCAATGCATTTATATCTAATACTATCATTGCTGCCAAATATAAAGCTCCAAAACCGAACACAATTCAAGACTGCAAGTATATCATTAGTAGTATCTAAAATAGTTATAAACAATAATAAATTTGGAAGGCTCGAGCTATTCTTCAAGACTGATAAAAAGAATTTAAAATGTGGAAGGCAGGGTATCTAATTTGCTTGGTGTGATGTTTTCTGCCCTTCCTTTGAAGGGTTTATTCACTTTTTCAGACAGGATGCTGAATTAAGACTGATCATGTGTCTAATGGAGATTTATACTTTCTACTACTAAAATACTTGAGTAAGAAGAGACAAGTGAAAGTTGTATGGTAGCAGTGAAAAATTCAATTTACCATAATCCTCTCCCCGGAGAATTTCAGGTGCAATATAGTTTGGAGTCCCACAGAACGTGCTGGTTGTGTCACCAGGCCTCAGGCCCTCCTTTAAGAAAAGATGGAAAGAAAATACAGTTAGCCAAAGATCCCACACTTCCCCTCTGCTAAGAACTTCATTTTGAATTAATTTAAGTGTCCTGAATAAACTGCTTTCATTTTAGTAAAACTGTATTTAAATCTGTATGTAAGTGAATATAAAACACTACTTGTTTCAGAAGAAACAGAAGTAGGTCGCATCTAGAGTCTCAAGAGGATGACACATACCTACTGACAACAACGTCTTTTAAGGTTTTAGCTAGTAAGCTCTACCACATCTCCAACAATAGGCAAGTGGGAATAACCGAGGCATGGTGGAATAGCTTACATTCCCCGGGGTGTTGCAATGAAAAGATACAAGCTTTTCAGAGAAGAGCATGGGATGCAGAATGGGGGGAGGTTGCCTGGAGAAGTTGTGCAGTCTTCATCCTTCGAACTTTTCAAAACCAAACTGAATAAAACCCTTAGTAACCTGGCCTGATCTTATGGCTTACCCTGCTTTGATCAAGCAGGAGGGTGGATTAGACTCCCTGAGGCCCTTTCCAACCTGTATTTTTTTATGCTTTTCAGTTGCTTAGCCAAAATTATAGCATTTAAAATGGTTCTAATAGATCAGCATAATGGCAATTCCATGGCAAAGTCAAACCTGTGCTCCAGTGTCTTTGTAGTGATAAAGTTTTTCTAGAGAAAATGGGAAGTGTCATAGAATCCAAATGGGACCAAGTGTGACTGATATTTCAACCTCTTGCTCTTTCTGAAATCAAGCTATCTTGACTATTTCAGCCTACCCCTCGCAGTCAGATTGATTCAGCAGCTTTATAAAAACATAAACAGTATGTTTATGCATATTGTGCAATTTGGCATTTCTTTTTCTTTTCTTTTTCACAGTGAAATGAGTATACAGCCTATCTGCACTGTGTATAAATGCATACCTTGAAATTTCACATTTAAGTCTCTGTATCTTTTAATTTATGACAATTTCTTAATTGTTGATTTTACTGGTTAGCAAGGAACTAGAGCTTACCTTGCACATGCCATAATCTGTGAGTTTAATATGCCCTTCAGAATCTAGTAGCACATTATCCAGTTTTAAATCTCTGTAGATTATCCCTCGTTCATGTAAATAGTTCAATGCTAGACTGATTTCAGCAGAATAAAACCTAGTGTAGAAAGAGATATTGATTACTCAAGTAATCGAAACCCAAACCACAGTAATACAGTCTTGCTAGAAGGATACTTCTCTAAATATAATCCTATGTATTCTATTATTTTTCATCAGAGAAGTGGGGAAGTTGTTTATAATCATACAAAAATTTCTATCCACAGTCACTTGAAAAATTATTTTTAGTTACTATTAATATCTACTGAAATCATCCCTTTCATATCACCATCTGATATGAATCACATGCACCAAGAACTCAGCATTTGCCTGGACAGCTGGTAGTGGTTATTGTAAGAGAAACACACTGATATCATTAGACAGTTAAAAAAAATATCACAAAAGTGTTATTCTAGAAAAAAAAAATCAGAATCTGACTGAAGTCATCTAGGGTAACGCTAATATAAACAATACCTAAGTGCTTCCTATTACAGTTCCTCCTTGAATATGGTAGCTTGCAGCATTTAAATGAGGATGCAGTTTCACATTTCTTAAATCCTTAACATCTGGAGAGGATTTGCTAGCTCATCATCATAATCTCTGCACTACTGCACTGTGTCAGAAAAACCAACTGTCTTGATGCAAGAAATCTGAAATTAGACATACCTGGCATGCTCCTCTGGCAGCTTTCTCTGCCTCTGCATATGAAACATTAGATCTCCTCCATTTACATACTCTATAACAAAAAATAACCTGAAACACACAGGAATTTGTTACAAATGATTGTATACAAGGCTGAAAGATGTTTGAGATGTTACAGGTCTGTTACCAAACAATGTCAATTCAACTCCTCCCATCTCTCTGGTAATATGGCTGATTTCACCATTTTCCCTCCCTTTGAATAAATTTCCAGAGTTAAAAAATGAAGTATAAGAAGTTTCTCTAGATAATTCCTTTAGTGCTAAAGGAAAGTAAGCAATCCTTCCCACATTTCTAATCCATTACAGCTACTGCTTGTCATTATTACATATGTGACTATATAAATAGATTCACATCAGTTTCTATGCATAAACTAGAAAAAAAATTCTCATTTTCCTTCCTGATCCCTTTAATCTCCTTTGTTTGTGGTTAATACTATTAGTATATTACAAATACTCTTTCTTCTCACTTCCCTCCACTAGCTTATCACCGTTTCAAACAGCAAGGATGTTGTTTAAATATACAATAACTGTATTATATACTGAAAATTATTACTGTATAGAATAGTAATTTATTCATCTATTGCAATCTCTTCTCCTATATATAAACACACAGAAAAATAGTAGTTTTCATCTCTATCACCCTATTTTCCTTTTTAAAATTCAGATACTATTTTCTGAGTCTTGCTCAGAGACTCGTCTTCAGAGAATCCATGCAAGTTTGAGATAAATTTCCTCATTTTTTGTACTTCTGATTTCTCCCCCCCCCATTGTCTTCTATCTCATATTCTTAAGCCTTTTTTTCTGCTAGCTGCACCTCTCTTCCTGTCCAGAATCATTCCCATCATACCTACCAGTATTTTACATTCTTTTGCATCTTCCCAATCTGAAAAGCTTAGATGATGAACATGGCCTTTTGCTCATAAAATGCTTCAATGATTTACAGTACATTGACTTTCGCTACCTACCTAACACTTAATGCTTTAAATAGGTCGTTGCTGTACCTAACAGTATGAAGTATTTTTTGAACACAACTATTTTCTTATTGTCTTATGACCTTTACCTGCTTTCTGTCTGGAAGCAAGAGTGTAGTCCGACAAGAAAGGGATGATTTGAAGCCTGTTCAAAGACGTGTTTCTCTGTCTGAACCCAATCAATATCCTATTTATTCAAGAAAACAACATTCAGAAAAGGATTGTCGCTCTTCTTAGGTCAAGTATTAATGACAATTAGCAGAAAGTTATTCAAGTGTTTTGCCGTCCTCATTTTACTTGCAAGAAATTAAATATTATATAGTTCTCCAATGTGAAGTAATACAATTCAGCATACTCATTTTTTTTCCTGTCTTGAGTGTCCCATACTTTTAGCCTCATTGTGTAACTACACTTGGAAATTAACACACAGGTATCTATAAAAGATAAACTGGTACAGACAAATGTAAAGTAGCATCAAGAAACGCAGAAGAAATCAATGATAGACCAAGAAATAAATGCAAAAGCTCTTGGATAGCAAGCTACACTTACTCGAGTCTTTTCAGAGTAGCCTGAAAAAACATAAGGGAAATCTTCAGCAACAAGAGGTGTTTAGCAGTTTAATACTGCAATTTTGGTTAGTTTCCACTAATCACTGTATAAGCTACAAACAAATTGTTAAGATGGGGCTCTGATTTAAAGAGCAATTAAAGTAACATTGTGAGTTCTCATTTGTGACAAAAAAACCAGACATATGAAAACCAGACTCCACCCATTTCTTTTTCAGCCCAGCAAGCCAACATAATAGGAGAGATATGGAATACTGCTCCAAAAAAACGAAGCAAGCCAGGCTTATTAACTTGAATTCTGCAGGAGTACTGCTGCAGAGAGTCCTGATCACAGGAGACACTGACAACAGAGGCAATGAGGCTCATGACAGAAACCACTGGCACAGGAGGGTGGCTGTGAGCTACCAGTCCGCCAATGAAGACCTCAAAACTGGTTATCTGTCTTGTCAACCTTCTATAGTATAGTATGCACAAGAAACTGCATGTATAATTTTCAATTAGTGTTGCAGACCCAGAAGCCTGGCTCCCACCTTGTGGCAGATACTGAAGCTCTTTGGAAGAGTTGCCTGATTTATTGATAAAAAGCTTGCCTACCTCATCATCATTGACGAGCTCTTTCTTCACTACTTTCATTGCATAAATGCGTTCAGTTTTCTTCAATCGAACAAGCAGTACTTTAGCATAACTGCCTCTTCCTATAACTCGGAGCAAATCAAAATCCTGAAGACCCAGACTGGAAGAAGCTTTGCCACTTTCTCTAACGCTCATTGCCTTTTCATAAAGATAATTTGAAATTAGTAAGCAGGCTTGCCAATTTTAACAACTGCAAAAGTTAGCATTTCAAACAGAACAGCAGAATTAATATAAACAACTGATTCAATTAATACTTGTTTTTCTTAAAACTGCACTGTCCTGGAAAGGAATGTGAGGGGAAAGGAAGGAGGCAGAGGAGACTTGGCAGAAGAAACAAATGAACCTGGAGGAGTTTGGAATACTTTCTAAGTCAAAGCACATCTATACTTTCTAAATCAAAGCACATCTCGACTCAAGTTCAAAATAAAACAGCTTGCAAGCCGCACATGCATACACCTGAGTGAGCAACCCAAATGTGCTTTATGTACTAGTTTTCAGTTTGTGACAAGTTAAATTACTAAAATCTTGAAACTGAGAGAGACAAAGGCTTTAAGATCTCTGAATACAGTTAGCATGGTTACGGTACTTTACCTCTTTTTCTTCACCAACATGGTCCAAGCTCTCATGACTTGAGGGATTGTACGGAATCACTAGAGGTGCAAGAAAAATTATTAGACCGATGCGACACAACAGTATTTTCTTTTGTCTTAAAATTTCCACACACAAGAGCTCAGAGAGGTACACAATTTAAATGCATCTATTGTAAGTATTCAACACTGTTGGGTTTGGTGGTTTGTTTTTTTGTTTGGTTTTTTTTTTTAAACCATCAGAATCATTCTTTTCCAATACTGCATTAATAGTCAGTTATGGCTAATATAAAACCCTGTGATTATATTTGGAGATCTCCCCAGATTAATCTTGACTCCACACACAGAGAATCTTGTGCAGAACAGTGGTTTGTTTGGTATTTAACCTGATCATTGTCTATATTTAAACTCAATTGTTAGGACCATCATTCTGACTGCTACAAGAATGAACTTGTTCGGCTACTGATCCAGTAGAAACCCTGCTAATTCTTCTAAGGTGTTTTTTTTTGTTTGTTTGATCAGGGCATTTAAAGTACACAGCTTACTGATGAAAAAGTGTAACTGACAGGCTAAATTCTTCCTTTTTAGCCAAGTTTCTTAAACTGATAAGATATGGAAAACTGAGGAATTTTTATATTTATATCCCCCTTAGCATTAAGAAGCTGTCTTAATTTTCATGTTTTGTGAACAACAGTAAAGAAGGTTTCTAAAATAATTTAAAGTTATTCTGTTTCATTTAAAAACCCAAAGTTCATGTTTCAGCCACTTACAGTAATTTAAAGAAAAAAATTATTGATCTTACCCGATTCTACGTTATCTGGATGCACTGATGATGGATCCATAGGCATTATTGGTTCCTGCAAATATGCACAGGATTTTTGTAATAGACTGTCCAAGTGAGAGAGACATCATTTTAGAGACAATAAATGAAATAAATGATCCCTGAGGAATATAATCTAGCTACTTTTTAACTGGATTAGTCAACATAGTTACTGCTCTAATCCATACACAATAGAAGAAACCACTGCAGTCCTTACTTTACCTATTTTCTGGAAGTTATTACACATTTCCAGAAGCTGCTGAAGTGACAGCTTAGTACAACAGAGAAAAGAAGTATAGCAGATGAGAAATGAGACAGAAAAGCTCAAGTACTTCAGCAGTACATACATTAGCCAAATGAATTAACAAAATGTAGACCCGTAGCTGTCTGCTTTTAATATTAAACCAGGAACAGTAATCATGTAAATTTTTCTGGGCACTTAAGAACTAAAAATGATTGAATTTCTTGGGTGAAAAGTCAAAACTTCTGCACTTCATCTTCCTCTTCTATGAAATGGGAAATAGTCTAATAATCTAAGAGATGTTTAGAGAATTTACTTTACCTGTACCTCACTTTGAAGATGCAAAACAGTGTGTGTGTATGCACTATGTAACAATATAGTGAAAGATGAGATAAATATAACTTTTATTTGACACAGGAAAAAAATATCAGATGTGAAAGTTAGATGACTGTCTTGCCACTAAATTGCCATTCTGCTAAGTGATTCCCAAACTTTCTTGCAAAGTGTCACAGTAACCATTAAAGAATGATGTTTCATCTACTGTGATTACTTGCAGACTGTAGTCTGAAAGCCATTAGTATAAAACGGGCTTTTTTGTTTGATTGGTCAGTTGTTGGTTTTTAAAGACAACTTTTCAGATAAGTTTTACTTACTGGTTGTAGTGTATGACGGCCACATTCAATACTGACAAGTTTGTGACACTTCTTGTGAACAAGGAGTTTGCAATTGATGCATTTATATCCCTGGCGACCCAGGCCCCATATTCGGTCAGTGCAGATGGCACAATGAGCTCTC
This sequence comes from Aptenodytes patagonicus, assembly GCF_965638725.1. Classification (NCBI taxonomy): domain Eukaryota; kingdom Metazoa; phylum Chordata; class Aves; order Sphenisciformes; family Spheniscidae; genus Aptenodytes; species Aptenodytes patagonicus. Next base: position 18,679,129 of record NC_134954.1, read on the forward strand.
TAGAATGACAAATCAACAAAACCGATTAAAGAGCAAAACGAAACAAAAACTTTTCAGCCACATTTTCATTAACAAAGAACATAGAATAGGAGATCAGAGAGATCCCTACCGAACTTGCCACTATACCAAGAGTCTCTATCTGAAAACTTTAAGAAAGAACAGGCAGATACGATACAGAGGATATAAAAAATTAGAACTGAACAATAAGCAGCAACTGCCGTACAGAAAGTGTGCATCTACACGGAAAGGTGAAGGCACAGCCAGCCTCTTCTGCTGCACACACACAGAGAGACATGAGCCAACTCCAGGTAAAAAGCATTGCAGCCAAATCAGCAGGCTGCTGTGACCAAGCTAATTTGCTATGTGTCTCATCATCTCTCTGTGTAGATGAGTCCTTACATTTGTACAGAGGAAGGCAGGAGAACAAAAGCTTTGACACATTAAACCACCAGATAACAGGAAATGGGAAGATCACCACTCACTGAAGGACATTCACAAAACAACTCAAAAGATCCATGAAAACAGGGTGCCTACGAAAGCAAGAGTGAAAAGTGATGAAGCTATGGTGCCTTGACAGCCTTTGACCAGGAAGAGGTAAAAAAAAAAAAGGCAAAGTTAGATATGAAGGATGTTCAAGATGAAGTTTAGTGGAGACAATCTCAAGCATTAAGCACACAATACACTAAGCTTAGAAAAGAAGGAAAGATTATTGAAGCTGTCAAGGAACCTGGCTTATTCAAATATTTTGGGTTTGTTTTTCTGCTGTTGCTTTTTCTAAATACAGCAGGTAGCCTTCTTGTTCCTTAGCTAATTATATTTGACCATTGCTTCTTGAAAATATTACAAATGGTTTGTTATTTTCAGTTGATTACATGCCATCATAAGCAGGCTGTCTGGAGAAACATCTCAGTTTTTAGTTTAAGAGTCATGAAAGAAAAGTCTGTGCATCGTAAGCGAGTTCAGACTTTTTACTCCCAGAACTTGAAGAACTGAAAATGTACTTTCAGCTCACAGTCGTCTAATGTCAGTGTTCAAGTTTGCCCTCTGGGAAGATTTTAAGAGAACACAGGAGCTTTTATGTAATTGATATCATGGTTTCAGAGTATATGTAAAGTGAATTGCAACCAATTTATTTTTTTTTCCTATTCTAAGTTCCTGATAATTTAATAATGATTGAGTTTCCTGAAACTACAGGGCTACCAAAAGTCCACATACTATAGACAAACAACAAAAATGAGTATAAAACTACTTTATGATTTTTCAAGGCAGTGGCATTGTAGTTACAAGAGTAAGACATCCCTGTATCATGGTTTTAAGTTCCCAACAAGAATCTCACCCTGTTAAATCGTTTGGCTTGGAAAGTGTGACCATTTGCACAATAGAGCTTTCGCCACCGGCGGGCGCCTCGGCGATAAATGGATTCTAAGAGGAAAAACATACAATTATATCCATAAAAATATAAACACAGAACTACAACATCTTCTCATGGACGTTTCTGTGTAGAGTGATTTGCAGAGTAAAGTTTCACTCCTGCACCTTACAGAAACACAGAGTAATGTTCCAAGTATCTTTTTCACTTTTTAAGTTTTGGAGAAAACTTGAAGTAGAATATCCCGATCAACTCAAAGTTAATTCTGTTTTTCCAAAGTTAAAAGGAACAGTGAGTCAAGAGAGGGAAAACTGCCTAAACAGTACAAACACTTGTGTGCAAAGTATGCACCTACCTTACCTAAACTTGGGGAGGAGCTGTGGGGAAGGGGAAGGAGGAAAGAAGGTGAATATCAGGAGCATGCCCTGATTTATAAGGTTGCTTGCATAAATCCTCCAGCGTGTTAGATCCACAGCTGCCACTGTTTGGTTTTTTGTTTTTGTTTTTTTTTTTATTACTAGAGGCATGTCAGGAACCAAAATTGAAAACTAGAACATACAAAACTACACTAAGGTGCAAATCTATTTCTGATTCAGTCCACAGCCTCATGTTTTCAGAAAAGTGGCATTATCCATATTGCCAAAGTTAACTTTTAAGCATGCACATTTACATTTGTCAGACCTGGATATCAAGCTGACAGACGTGTGTGTGCATAACATACACATGCTCTTTTATAAAACTTTAAGACAGAGGGAAAACTACCTCTTTAATGTCTAGTACATTAGCTAACATAACTTAGAGGTTTTCAGAGAATACTCCTGATAGTACCTAAACATCAACTTAAAATGAATTAACCACAGATCTCTAAATGGTGATACAAGAAGTCATTACCATTGGTTACAAGCCTTTGTTCACATCAGTCAGCCAGCAATCTGGCAACTACCAAAAAGACAGGAATAGGATAAAAAACTGTCACGACAGAAGAGGCAAAAGCAAGGAAAGCAGAGTGACGTGGATAGTTAACAGGAATGTGGAATGCTTATTAACGTGATTCAGAAGTGACAAAACAACATTTATGTTCAGCAAGACTTTCTATTCCTTTTAAATATTTAATTTGTAGAGGTCTGCTTTATTAATACTCATAAGTGTAGGATGCCAAACCATAGAATATCAAAATCTTCTAGAACATGAAATCTGAATTCCTGATTTTCTGTACTTCTTAACTAAAATGCCTACTTACTATCTTCTCCCGGACAAGGCATGCCAGGCCGTTCTGGTACACAAGGAAATACTGCAAGAAAAACATTAACTTCTGATTAATTTTCTGTCTGAAATAAAAATAAATCCTTGGGTTAAATACACCACTCTGAAAGGCATTCAACCATTTAGGAAGACAGCACAGACTGCATTTTCACAAAACCTTGTGCAAGAGCAGGTGAGCTGAAAAGCTGCCCCAAAATCCTTTTTCTGGACATAACAACGATACACGTAAGAAATACGAGCAAAAAGCAGAATAAACCAAGTTATTTCCTAAAGAAAGTAACTAGAAAAAAGTAACGATTCTGGTTTCTCACATGACCAATCATCACAGTCAGTATTTGTAAGTCTTGACTATAAACGTATTATATTACAGTGTCCTAACAGCTACGTATTATCTTGTCTACATTAGCCATTTTTTTTTAGTTTACCTAGCTTCAGTAACTGTCAGAGAGCAGTATAACTGGGGAGAGATAGCCCTGGTGCTGGTTTAATCAGAAGCTTATCAAACACAAAAATAAATGGAGAAAGGGCAGATCAAAAAGCATACTGAAGTAATATATACAGAAACAGTGAAAAAAAAAAAATATATATATATAAACAGATTACATTCTTCTTCCACTTTTTAAAAGTCTTTGTGGGAAGCTGAAAAGCTGTCTCTTCCTTCCAAATGAGCTGATGGTGAACTAGATTTTTTGCATCCTTTTAGAGAAAGACCATGTTAAGACACTGTAGTGTAACGCACCCACTAACACTCTTTACAATGATCCCCTGCTTTTCTGCTATAATCTGTTAAACTGAAATCTATCTTCTACTTGTAAAAAGTTACAAACAGTAAGAAAAATATACTGCAGAAGCTACCAAAATAGGCGTTTAACCCTGAAAAATAAAAATTGAACAATTATACATCAAAACAGGGGCACAATATTATTCTGTTCAAAACTGATCTAAAGTACTTACTTTTAGAAAAGTCAAACTTCTGACTAATCTGGCATCACAAATGGAGCTCATCAACTTTTTTTCCTAATATAGATGCTGCTCTAAAGCACTTATCAATAACAAAGTGTAGGACACTGTACTATGTATCTTCTACCATTCGTTGCCAGCAAGCGTACAAAGGCACTTGGGATGAATGAATGAGAGAGACAGGGGCTGTCTTTCATTAATAAACTAACAGCAAAGTATTTTTTCCTCCCTTGATTTAATAAAGAACATTGACAAAGTGCTGACAGCTAAAAAGCGCAGTGCATGGTCTTTAGCATCCTCTTGGCAGAATGCCGCAACAGGCTTTAACTGAGGAGGCTGTGCAAAAGACACAGATAATGCAAGGTAAAAATTCCACTTATTCACAGGTACAAACATGAGAAGTAATATAGTAAATTTCACCATACCATGAATTAGAAGTTCTGAATCCTTGTTTAGTTCATACAACCGAAAGGCCTCTTCTAACTCCAGCTGAGAAGAAACTGTACATGGATCTCCTGTAGAAAGAAAAGAGAACGATACAAAACTCAGTCCAATTAGTTCTGTACCACTCAACAATTCCCTCACAGTCGGTTCTAAGATAATTATTGTAGTAAAACAGAACAACATTCTCAAGTGCGGTAGTATTTCTATTTAACACTGTTCAGAGAGTACATCTGAAAATACAGTCATATTGAATGCTTTCAGGGAAAATAAAAACACGAGATATTCCCAAGGGGCAAACAGATCATAATCACAAAACGTCATTGGTTTGGTCTGCTACAAGCATGGTTACACATCATTTCAGTACAGGAGGCGCAGGTTATCTTGCTGCACCTAAAATCCTTCTAAGATTCCATTTTATTTCATGGATTTTTAATTAGAACTGAGTCAATTCTATTTTCACAGCTGCTTCAACATTGCCAAGACTTTAGGAGGTGCAAAAGCAGTTAAACCTCTAGTCTTTCCTCAAACCTCAATCAAGACATTGGATAAGTCACGTAACCTAGTGGAAACACCCCATTTTTCTGATTTTTAACTCCTACTTTCACACTCACAGGACTATTTGAAGTAAAATCCCTTAAAGAAAGGGCACCAAGACAGGAAGAAAGTATGGGTTGGTTGTGGTGTTTTGGTTTTTTTTTTTTTCCTTTTTTATAAAACTATTGCAGCTTTTTTTGAACATTTGAGATGGAGCAGATTATCATACAAGCATTTGGCATGTATTTTAAAGTTTCTCTGACAAGACTGCATTGGATTGCTTTAACAAATCTGTGTTTCAGAAGTAACAGTTTAGGACTGACTAAGGTCTCTTTGTAGATGTCTACTTTATGTTTCTAAAAAATAACATGTAACCACAAAGGTATTTCAGAATCATTAAACAACACTTAATTACATCAGGGCAATTTTGGCATATAGGTAGGTTTAAAACCTAGGGACAGGGGTGGGTGAGGAACAAAGGAGACCAAGCTAGAGATCTGCTGTATTCAGGATCAGGAGCAAGAAGGACCTTAAATTCTAGCCTTGGTTCATACTCCTTCGGACACATAGCCTGTACGTTACCTGTTTCTCAAGATTCATCTGAAGACTTCATCTGATATTTTAACTGATCACCTGTGTCTGTCAGTGTTTGGAAACTGCTATGAAGACTGAAAAGAACAGCCACACAACAAAACGTTTTCTTCGGTGTCTGATGCAGATTAGTAACATCATTAAAAAATTGTCCCCTAAAAGAAGAAACCTTGTTCAAAATAATACTACAACTGAAACATTTTTAAAGCAACGTTGAATCTGAATCATCACTGCCCCAAAGAAAGAAAATACTTCTGGTTATTAGCTCAAGTTTTTTTTTCCCCCTCCACCTACACAAGATGTTCTGTGCGAGAACATGGGATTTATCTCTGCCTGCTTGTACTCCAGCACGTGAGCAGAACAAGCTTCTTTCTAGCCAAAATGCCATACAGCAAGTCTACTGCCATATAGCATTTCCAATTTTTAATAGAAGTACTACTTTCCACATCCTTAAGTAGTAAACTGGTTGTGGGTAAGTGAATTGGAGGAAGGCAGAGCAATTTCCGTCTCAGCTGAATTGGATCCAATCTGAAAGTTTTACTGCTTTGAATCTTCAGTCAATACCATGGTTTGAAAGTTAACTATCAACAGTCTATTAACTATTCTCCTTTTGTTTTGTACTACAAGATATCGAAATTAATACAGGCATTGCTAAGGCTTTTCAGTAGAAGCACGCACCTAGCAGGCAGGGGGATATTTAAAACTCACCCTACAAAAGTTTTTCCAGTTAATTTGTTTTGTTTCTAATGTATCCATTCTTTTCTATTGCTAAAATATTAGTAATAAATGTAAACTGTCCATTTGCAGCATTCTTTCTTCTTTTCTGCATGTCATAATCCTCAAAACAAGTCTTTGAAGCCAGTTGTAGTTATTTTTCACCATACTGCCTCCCCCCTGCAATTAGCCTATCTGAACATCAAGCTGCCTACCCACTGCACAAACTTACACAGTGCAGAGCACGGGGGAGGAGAAGGAACAACTATATTTATTCAGACTCACTATGAGAATCAACAAACCAGTTTTTCTTCATTTGTTTCTGACACCTGTGCAAACAGTTTTGTGTTTCTTTTTGGCAGAAGAAAAGGAAGCTCTCAAGAACATACACCATGCTTCAAACTAGGAACAGAAGGTTTATAGACATACTCTTTCAACAAGTTCAGAGTAGTATGAATTTTGCAGCTAAAGACAGCTGGGATAAGTGTCATAGGAAAATATTTTCTTTTGAGTTATATAGCAAGAAACAACAGACTGAACACAAACATAAGGCTATCATCCATCCTACAGGACATTTCAGAAGACAGAGGTAAGATGAACTGACCGCATACAGATAAAATAGAAATTTGTCTAAAATCAAGTCAAGTTAATTCTATTTTCCAGTTGCATCTGAGCATTTTTTGAAGTGATTCCACTCAACTAAATTAGGTCTGCCTCTGTGTGCCATTACCTCTATGAAATAGAATTCGTTATACACGATGCTCCGCATCTTGCAAAGGCTAAAAAGACATTTAGTATATGCCAAATAAAAACCTTAGTGACTAGGTGAATCCAGTATAGTCACACATCTGATCAAGCAGTTTAGTCAGGAAGTAGTGAAGAGATGGCCTAGACATCATATCTTGTCTTACACTACAAGAAGCACGGGTAGTAGTATAACAAGTACCAGTCCACAGTACACACATTACCTCATGCTACTATTAAAGAGTGAACTTCAGTTTTAGTGAAGAGGATGTGATACAGGAATTTTCCAAGAAAGCAAATTATGAGTTTCTAGAAAGAATACCAACTGAAAACACTAAAGAGTGGTGGAGAGAAAGGAAGAGAGGAGGCAGGGGTCTTGGCAAGAAGCCATGCATTGTAGATGCAAGAATTACTCATAATAAAGACGGGGGGATTTTTTTTTTAAACACAATCCTCATCGCCAGATTAACTTTTTCTCCACTGACATTAAACTGGAAGTCAATGATTAAAGCAAACACAGATCGCTTATGAAAACTGAATCCTATGTGAATACATGAAAATAATTTAGTCAAACTGCAGCATTACTTTTTTTAAACCTATCTTTAATTAAAGAGCAGAAATTGAGAAAGAACACAGTGTTGCTTCAAGTAAACTATTGAATCTGCACAAAATTTTCTACAAGCGTTTTATTAAAACAGATATGTACTTCTTACTATGACTTGCACTGCAGACTCTTCCCCTTCAGTGAGGAGTCTACCTTCCTCAAGATAAAACAGAACAGCCAGCTTACTATGAAGTAAATGTTCAACTCAAATAGCACCGCTGCACAGCTGTCATAAACATTGTTCATTTTACCTTACTGCACCTGCCTGGTATAAATAACTTTGGAACGATGAGGGGAAGAAAAAAAAAAATAAAGAAAACCTGCTCAGATTCCCAAGACCACATAATCTTCAACACACCTGCCCATACAGCACTTCCAAAAATCAACTTTGGTCCATGTTTAGCTTTAAGCTCTGAATAAACTGGCACTCACCCAATTTTGAATGGGAAAGCTGTGAGAAGGGGAGGAAGCAGTTCTGTAAGCACCATTTATGCTGATCACTGCATACAAACACTAACCACCGCCGACAAATCACTGCACATTATGGCCTTTTATGTATTGCATCAAGTACTTAGCATGCTAAAATAACTCAACAGCTATTTCATAATTCAGACATCTCTTTGGTGTAGCTCAAAACTTATGTGTAGAATACACCAATTCCACAAAGAAAATAGGAACTACAGATAACCTTTTCAAAAAATTACTAATATATACATACAACTCAACCGGACTACATCTGTTAAGGAAAAGGGAGAACAGACTCTGAACTTTTTTTTCCATCTGAGGTAAACTTCAACATGGATAATGTAAGCGCTAAAGATGACAAGAGTTCTCAGCCAAGGTTGTTACTGCACTTTGATGAAAAGTTACTATACATCATTCAGACAAGTAATTTCTCTTCTAATATTTAGAAAAAGTTTTATTAATAGCTATGTGTTAATAGACTTTAGGTTGCTAAAGTAACAGCTGATACAAACACTCAACATACAATGGTTTTGGTTACACATACAACTCAACTATATATTGTATCAATATTTTAGACAAATACTGTAATTTGTATAATTTAAGGTTAGTTTAACTCTTTTTCAAAGATTTAAGACTTCAGGGGAAGCATAGTCTTCTTCAGCAGTATAAGGGAATACTTTCTAATCCTTTTGCAGGGAATCCTAACATTGAATTCACATTTTAGTAGTCACTGAGGTTTTATTTGATTAAAAAAAAAAAAAAAGAGCGCTACACACTAAGCAGTTTGAAACAACGTTTTCATTAAGATATACTTACAAAGGCATGGGATAACCATTATTTTTGGAGTCAGATTTACTATTTCTAAAAATATACTTATGAAGTATGTTTTATAAGCTTATCTTATGAAGGCAGAGGGAAAGGAAAAGATGAAAGGGAGAAGAAAGCTAGAAAGCTGAGCAACATATTGATCAGCATTGACTTACCTTCTTCATCAATCCATTTCATGGTGAAAAGCTGTTCATTGTCAAAGGAGCACATGTCTCGAACTTCATTGCATAGTCCCTCAAATGAGATGGAAGGTTCGAAATACGTTATCATGATGTCCCTGAGCAAGAGAAAAATAAATTTGAGAAACTATACCATAATATGTAGCACTTCATCATCACCTCTAGCACCTTCCATATACCACTAATATAAAAACCATCCCTGCTGCAGCCCCCTAAAAAAATATTGAAGTAAAATAAAGCACGTAAGTTCCTTCCTATAGCAAAGTCAGGCTCCAAGTGATTTTTATTACCAACTTGACATTTAATCCACCAGGTATCCGCTTAAGAAAAATTAAGATTTAAACACCCAAATAACTATGAAGTGAGTTGCAGCAGATATTAACCACACACAGAAATGAGATATATTATACCAGTGGAAACTGAAGAATGAAATGCTGCAAAAATTTTGAAGGACGTTATTAACATATTGCTGGTTTTGCTTGCTCTTTAACAGTTATTTTGTTATTAGATATCAAAATGTTTAAGAACGTATATATCTTCTCCAATTAAATTTTGATTGTGTAGATGTTATGAAAAATCAATGAAAAATATTAAACAGGTTTCCTAGCGGATTAGGGGGGATGTTCCAAATATCAAAAGTGTCTTTAAAGAAAGAGATGCATGATGCTTCGCTGCAATGACAGGGAAGGCTAACAGAGAGACATATACTTAGAACTAAAATTTACTACTTTACTGTTATGCAGAATGGGTATTTCTGTTATAATTAAAAGTTAGTTAAACTAGTGTTTTAAATATGTTAACATAAAACGCTGACCCATTGTCTTGGTATTTGCTGGGCCTTAAACCGGAAAAGGTGACTCAGGGTTGCAGTCCTTTAAACAAAGGATTTCAGAGATACAGTTCAGCAGAAGGTGAAGGGGGGGGGGGGGGGGGAGAAGAGAAGGCTGTTTACAACACTACTCTTCAAATATCTCATATAAGCCCAACGTTTGAGCTATGAGACTAATCTTCCCATAAAAACCTCAGCTAGTTGGGATTTGTTTCAGTTGGTGCCAGCCACCAGCACTATTTGGTGGGGGAAAAAAAAAATAATTGAAGCAACAAAGTTTATATCTGGTCAAAATTCACATCAACATACCTACCAGACTGAAGTGTACATATGCAGCAAGTTAAATGTCTTTAAATCATCTTATGCATGGGCAGAGTGTTATCAAGAAGGTGACAACATAATATACTGTGGTCACTGAACCTGAACCACTTTCAGGAATGGCAGAGAACACACATGATAAACATGCTTGCCTGAGGCTCCTTTAAGTTCAGCAGCATGAATAAAATAAACTAGCAATTTCTAAGCACTCTAGAAGAACAGCTAGCCTATTTCTTCATTTATGAGCATGATCAGAGTTAGTTTAATTAGGGGAAAGAGTCCAGTAAATGGTTAGGATAGTGAAATGACACCTTATAAAGCAGTCAAAAAGCTGGTACATTATCTGGTTGAGGAATTGCTCCTCCTCTTTCCACATGAGACAAAATGCAAAACAAAACAGTATTTGGGCCCCAGTATTTAGACACAGTACAGTACTTTGGGGCAAATGGGGCTTTGTTTGAAACACCCGATTGTGCCCGTGCCACAAGGCAAACTGTGTTCTCTCCGATACAAAGTTCTCCCTTTGCATCCTCTCTCAAAATGCACAAGCTGCGAACCCAATGCCAACGTTTGTCTCTATGAACTAAGGTGGATTTAACAGTGCATTACTGTTACTGAGACGCAGGCATCAACCAAAGAGAAACCCACAAGGCTGTATTAGGAGGCAAAGTCTTAACCTGTATTTCCTGTTTTTCAGGGAAGGAAGCAAGTCACTGCTTACTTAGCAACGTCACTGATTTTGTGCTGAAGTTTACCATCCCTTCATTTATTCACATTTTAGCGCAGATATATTCACTTTGGAATATTTTCTTAAACAAAAAGTTAAGTTCTGAAGGGCGCTGAGAAGTCAGAGTTAAGTATTTCAACTATTGCAGTTTATTTTGTGATTGAACTATTCAGTAATGGGAGAGGGTATGTTAAAAGCAGCAGTGACTACATGACTACTATGGACAGACAAGCAAGAAGAGTTAGGTGACAGACCACAGTCCCAAGAGACAGTAATCACTGACGCTCTAGCAAAAACTGAAGATTAAAAAAAATTTAGTAAAAGCTGTTCAGCAGTTTTTCAAATTTGATAATTCAAGTCCACTTGAAATAGATTTATCTGTACTACAGTGAACAGAAAAAGTCGCAATATTAAGATGTACTGAACAGCCCAGGAATCTCTCCGTATCTATAAAGTAAAAGCTGGTACCAATTGAAAAAACCCTCTTCCTACTTGTTGCTACCTTCAAGTAGCAAAATAGTTGCCCTTCAAATAAAAGGAGAGTTTAATTATTTTAGAATTTAAGCAAGTTCTCTACATTCTCTACATATAGCAATATAAAAAGAGAAGTACGTAAGTATGAATAAAGGTCTACAAGCAACATTTACCACGCTTTTCCTAGAGATGTGAAGCCAGCTTTACATAACACAGAAACTGAAAGATTACAGGTCTTCCTACAAGCTTTATTTTGCCATTTTAACTGTACTGATGACACTGACATTTTCTGCTGAGATGGGTCTCACTTCCAGAGTGGTTCTGCTATCACACCTTTGCATTATATGGTATTTTCCACACTTCTTGCACCTAACACCGCATTGATGATGTCTTCATTAGGAAAAAGCTGTATTCACTCAAACCAAGACATAAAGTTAAACTCTACTGAGAAGAAATTTGGCATTTTAAACAAAAATTAGTAGGCCAAGTTAAAGAACAAAGGAAAGTTAATGTGGACCATAGCCTGCTGCCTTGCATGAAAAAACAAAATGCTTTCTTTCACTAAGACGTGGGAAAAAATTTCTCGACAATAGCCTTTTCCTACTGATGAAGATAAGCTTATGCACTGCTTTTAATAAGCATATTTGTTATAAAGCTATTCTAAGACATAATATCCTTACTTGTCTCCTCATGAGACACACAGGAAATTAGAAGAAAACCTGATTCAAGCACACCCTTTGCACAACCACATTTGGATGTGTCAATTAACTCTTACTATGGAAGCACCAGGTTTTTTAGAATTTGTTTTAGCACTATTATAGTAGGCCTTGATCAGACCTGTGATTAAGAAACATGCAAATAAACAAGAGAGTACTTGTCCTGAATTACCTTCAGTTAAAATGTTGTCATTTATATCTTCCATAAATATTAATAAAGGGTAATTTTATTCATACTAATAAAAGGCCTGCCTGAATCAATACCCTGCAAATGTAAGAATCAGTAAAAGATAAGCCATAGGAAGACTGAGAAAATGCAAATGGTAAATCTAAACATCAACACTAGAGAACAGATTTTAAGTCTCTAGAAGACCATGAACCCCATCACTATCTTCCCCATCTTTCCTCTGAGATCAAAAAGCTTCTTATGCCTTTTCTTTTACAGATCATCCAACAGCCTTAACATCCTTTAACAAAAAAACCCCAACACAAACAAAAAAATAAACAAAAAAAGCCCACAACAAAAAGATGCCAACACTTAATTGCAATTCAATATCCATAGCTCATTTTTCACTTTTAAGTTTAAACTTCTGTGAGAGAACAATCCACCGTAAGAACAGAAACTACTGCTTTAGATTTTTCCACCTGCAGCCTAATATAGCTATCGCATATTATGTATGTGGAAATATACAGATACATAATCAGATATTATCTACATATCCATATATTTATTACACACCTGGGTCAGTCATTAAGGCTTTTGATAATGTCTAATTATAGCTCACTGAAATTAACCCATACAAGACTCCTGGAGAATTCTGCTGTTTCAGTATCATTTCAGTACTGTAAGGTGCAGGCACTGCCATTCAGAACAATTTGAAGCATCTCCTTCCCCAGTGGGAAGTCTGAGGTCTCAAATTGCCTGCTCCTGCAATCTGTTTTTCTGGAAAAAATGTATCACCAGGAAATTAAATCAACGTTGAAACTGCAAGAAGGAGTGAAAATGTCTTCATAGGCTTAAACCAAAGCTTTCTTAAGCTGAACACTCTCCTATGCGGAACTTGATCCTCAACAGACAATGACAGACATTGAGCTGAAGAACTGATCAGAAAGTGCTCAAGATGGAGAAAGATATAAAGAAAGGATGCAAGAACTCAAAAATTCTTAAGAAATTAATTTCCTGGAAATATTTATGGATGTACATTTTGATTTTACAATTAAAATTGAGCTTCCCCCCCCCCCCACTTTTCCCACTCACGTAAATGCATTAATTTTAAGAAGCAAGTTTAACATGTATCACAAGAGGACTGTCAGGAGTATTATTCATTTGAACTAAATCAAACTGAAGGTGGGCAAAGCATTGGTAACCTATGCCTTTAACTATATTAGAAGTCTAACCTACATTACAGCCCACACAGTTAAAACAGTGCAAAATCTATGTCAGGCACTGGAAGAACGCAAGCTAGCAGTTCTAATAATGACAGAAAAGTGGTTCTTCAAGTTTGTTGTGGTTTTGTTTTGTTTTTAAAGTCAACAACATTAATTCTACAGGATTCCTAGTACACAAGCAGTGTATTATTCCTACCTGTTCTCTACTGCTACAATGCAATCCTCCCCATATGTATTAATGATATAATAGCTTCTTGTACTGAGCTGACGAAAAGCATCTACGACAAATGAGTTAAGACAAAAGGTAAACTTTGAATAATATTAGAAAGCTGAAGAGGTTGTAACTACAGATGCTGCTCAGTGCCATGCATTTGAAGCTGCTACACTTTGTTACTGTATCAACAAAAAAGTATGTAAACATTTGGTGTAATAGAGTAAATGCCTAAGAACTCACTCAGGAACCTCTATTACACACACCGCACAGATTACGGTAACTCTTTAAAATAGAGACTATTTTCAGCATTTTAAACAACCAGCCCTATGAGAAAGATAAGCATGGCTTACCCGAGAGAAGGAAATACCTGGATAAACTCAACCTAATGCCCTAATTCCCAGGTCTCTGGGAATTCCCATCCTCTTATTCTCATGATCTCTGTTCATTTTAGGAAAATTTTCCTTCCTGGTTTTACATATGTCATGAATTTAAGATAAAGAATTACCACTGCACGGTTGAATGAAACAAAGACCCTTCAAAGAGTTCTTCATGAAAGTCTTTGTCTTGGCTGAGAAAAGCAATTAGGCTCTTGGCCAGACCAAGCGATGTTTTGGGGATTCAGGTTCGGCTCTTTGCTCCCAGTCAGTAAGCACGGCGTCTTGAGCCCCAGGCGAGTATCCTGACTATCAGATTCCCAACCATTTCAAGAACAAATCTGTGCTTCTGATTTGCTGGGTTTTTTTCTTTAACCAAAAACTCCTTCTGGAAGTTGAAAAGACCTTCCTAGCATGACTTTCACAGCAACTTCTACAACCCACTTAAATGCTTCTATTAAAACAAAATTAAGATAGATTAACATTTCCCAATTAACACTATTTCCTATTAAATCCTCTATCCAACTCTAATCTTGAGACAGTTTATTTGACAAAAGGGGAAAATGCTGCCTTTGATATCAGCATTTAGACCCTCAGTCTCCAAGTCGTTCCAGTGTAAGTGCAGGTAAAGTGTTTTGCTTTGATACCCACTTCTTGATAGTGCTAGTCTGAGAAGCCGGCATGAGACCTTCTGTTGTAAGAAAGTGGAGAGAATAATTTGTTTAGATCTCAAAACAAATCATCACTACTGTTAGTTTGTTGGTATTCACAATGGTTAACCAACACCCTATATGATTCAGTGTCATTATTAAAAGTAAACTGATAATTGCATTAACAGATAAAAAGTCAACAGATGAGAGTCAAAAGAAACATTCCAATATCTTTGAAATTATTACCTAATATTTAAAGTGTCATGAGACAGCATTCCTGTCCAATGTAGCAGTTTTCCTCACTCCCACAACCCTGAGCTGCTCTCTCTCTGTTCTTGCACCATAGCCTTCCTGTGCTAAAGCAAGAATTCATGTGATTGCATGTGGAAATGATCAAGATTAAAACTGACCCAGCAGAAGAAAAATAAATGGTTTTAACCCAGAACAGTTCCCACTTTAGTTCACTGCCTGACCAAATGCACACTTCTGCCAGCTGATAGCCAGGGGCACCTCCACGTCCTTAAGAAATGGTGGATTAAAGGGACTGTAAAACAAAGAGCTTAGAATTTCACATACTATTACTTTGACAGTGTTTTGCACGTCCTTTAAAGCCACAGACTGTGCCAGTCTCTACAGTGCTTCTATAGACTTTCGTCAAGAAAAGCCCCAAAGCAGACACAAGCCAGAAATCAAACATGGTAGCAAATACCAAACGCTCAGCATAGTTTCCATACCTCTCCTTAAAATTATAAAGCTAGAGATACCAGATAATAAATACTGTAAGTGTATAAATCTTTTCTGGTACTTAACACAGATAACTGGAAGGAAACTGTCGAGAGTATCATGTGTTCAATCTTAATCCAAAAACGCAACCTACATTTTTTTCTGCTTAGATCACCTCCTCTTAAGCTTAATGGCCCAATGAACCACTGTCAACCCTTGCACTCAAACTTTTAAAAGATAGGTCCTGTAACTGTTACTATTTAATAGGGGGTTGTGAACCCAAAGCAGAACACTTCTGCCTTATATGTTATTGCTGGTCTAATTCAATGGCTCTCCAACAACATTCAGATTTTCATTGTGCAGACCTCTAGCATTTTTTTTTTTTTTTTTTACAGCGGAAGCATAATCAATAGTAGATGCGTCTTAGTTACCATTCATAGGCTCCCTCAGAAGTCACTCAGTCCCTGGGAAACAGCCTAAAAACTGATGAAATCGGTTTTCACCCAAACACCCTCCTCCTTTAGACCTGAATATCACCTAACACGCAGGGACCAGGACCAAAGCTGGACCCTGAATATATTTTTTTAAGTATGAATTTTGGCATGGGTCTCCCAATAAAATGTTATGAAGGAATATGCACTTATCACTGACAGCAGGTAAACAACCAGGGCCTCGGGGTGCGTGGGAAGCAGGGTGAGCAGGGCAGAGGAGGCCCCTCAGGTACATCCTTGTTTACGGGTAGTGCCACCGCCGGAGGACGGAGACCCGGCGGTGCCCAGCCCGCCCCCGCTCCCCGCCCCGGCCCACCGGCTCCCCGCTGAAACCCGACACCCGGGGAGAGGCTCCTCCGAACACAAGTCTTGCCAGCTTCACCCCGGTTCAGAGCAGCGCTTGAAAGCCATTTTAGCGCGGCTGTTTAGCCGTGGGGTTTTTTTTCTTCCGTCTTTTTCTTTTCCCCTACAAGTAAGCGGATATCCAGGACTTGAGATCTTAACGTTACAGTAAACGCACCGAAAACCTGGTGTTTAAAAGGTCGCACTATAAGAACCACCGCTGACGGAAGCCTGCGGGCAGTAAGCCCTGCCAAGGCAGACAGCCGTGCTCGGCTTCAGACACCGGCGGAGCGCCGGGGGTGTTCTCAAACCACCGCATCCCGGCACTGGAGGGGAGCCCGTGCCGAGCACCGCAAACACACCAGCGCCGCCGCTCGCCCAGCCCCCGAGAAGAGTCTCCTTTAGACCCGAGGCCGGGCAGCCGCCGCCGGCCCCGTCGGCCCCACCGCCCCCCGCCGGGCCCAACCGCGCCGCTCCGCCCCGGGCTGCCGCGGGCGCTGGCGAAAGCCTCTCCTCACGCCGGCCGCCGCCTCTCCGCCTGCCCGGGCCCCACCTCCGGACCCTGCCGCGCCCTCACTCACCCCTTGTAGTAGGCTTTCACCCGGACCTGGTGGGCGCTGTCCCCGCCGAGGCCGCCCCCTCCGCCGCCCGGAGCCGACATGGTGCTGCTGCCGCTGCTGTCCCGCTGCGTCGGCATCCCCCCCGCGGCGGGCGGCACCGCCCGGAGCGGCGGGCGAGGGGAGGGCAGGGGGAGCGGGAGGCGCCGGCGGCTGCGCGACCCCGCCGCGCCCCGCCGCCTCAAACGCGCCGCGCCGCCGTCCCTCGAGCGCGCCGCGGCCCCGCCCCCTCCTCACGGCGCCAGCCCGGGGCGGGCGGGACCACGGGGGTAGGGGGGAGTGGGGGAGCACCGGAGAAGGGGCAGGGGGAGAGCGCGGAGCGGTGCGGGACGGTGCAGGAGGGGAGCACGAACCCTCCCCCGGCAAGGAGGAGCCGCTGCGGGAGCGGCCGGTCAGCAGCTCTGCCGCCCGGGTAAGGCGGGCGCCACGCCTTGTCCCCCCCTCTCCCGCGCGCTACGTGGGCTCTCCCCGCGGGACTCCAGCGCACACCTGTGGAGAGGAATGCTCCACGCCGGAGCGCGGAGGCGGCGCAAAGGCAGCCGGGATCCCGAGCGAAGCCGCCGGAGCGGGCTGCTCCAGGTAGGGCGGGCCAGAAGCCACCCTGACGGCCCCTCGTCTCCCTTCCCCGCGCCCGGAGCGGGGGCGCGCACCGCGGTCTCCCCGCCACTTGGTACGGCCCACCGCGACGCATGCTGGGCGGCAGCGCGGCCCTGGCGCCGGCACGGCGGGAGGAAGGCGGGGGAGCGCCGCGGCGGTTCCGGGTGCGGGAGTCACAAGCAGCGGGCAGCCCGGCGGCGCCTCGCGTACTGGGCAGCTGCGGTGGTTGGGCCGGGTCCGCCGAACTGCCTCTCTCGAGTTCTACGTGCCTGGCTTCTTTCGGCAGCGGCTCGTTCTGCAGGGCTTCCCCACAGCCTGAGCTGCGGTTACGGAAGGGGCGAAGGAGGAAAACTCGTCACTTTACTTAGGTACAACTAGGATCGTCCTTCTTTGAAGGCTTCAGGAGCCAGAAGCGCCTGCAGTGGTACTGTGCGGAGAGCAGATGTTCTGCCCGTAAGCGGTGGAAGCGCAGTCTGTGGACCAGGCTCTCCAGCTGAGCTGTTGCGTAGAACCACATCCATCGCTACCATCCGAGCATCAGGAAAAACAGCCTTGGACAGGTCTAACTGTGCTCCTTTGCAATCGGTTTCATACCGCGACTCCTCCCCAAATTTTGTCACCACCAACCTGATTTGAGAGGAGCCACAGAAAATTCGGGAGTTTAACACAAACCCATTGCAAAAGTAGCATGCTGTCCTTCAGCAGCCAGCACAGAGCTGACAGGCAACTGGCGCTGTTCAGAAGCAATGGCAATGCTTTTCTTACAACTACTGCTGACTGAAATATTTTCTGTAAGAATTCTAAAGAATCCATGCAACGTGCACTGCCCACAAGACAGTATATTCAGTTCAGGTGAAGCTTTAATTACCATATATCAAATGGCTAAGATATTTTTTTAAGAAAGAAACAGGAAGGATGCTTTTTAACTAAAGGGGGGCGAAGGGAGACGGTTAATAAAAGGTATTTTATTAAAACTGTTAGTCATAAGCCACCTTATCACTGCAAGTAGTATTTCCTTCCCACTTCGCCTGTTCAACAATACATCAATAGCTTCTTTGATAACATGTATTTACATTGCCCGACGCTTCCTGAACAGAAGGATGTTTCTGGCAATCCTAAGAAACAGGGAACCCTTGTTTTCTTCTGTTATAGAAAAACAATTTCTTTTTTCCACTGCCCCTCTCCATGCTCCAATCAGCATCGCATCTGGTTGGTTGTATTACAGCAGCGTGGAGTTCAGCTTTTTTGTGTTCAGTCACAGGCTGCTACATGAGATCGGCATATCCAATCGACACACCTTGCTCTTTCTCATATCGGTGATAAAATAACTTACGGCCTTATTTGCTGTTTACCTTAGGCGTGGTTACAAAGTACAGAATTTTTTTTGTGCTACCTGACCTTCCCACAGCAGCTGGTTTTTTCCTCAGAAGAAAGTTACTTGCTCCACCCAGCTTCCACACAGTCTTACATTTTTTTTTGTACATCGGGAAGTACCTTGCTGTACCTGAACTCACCCATTTCTTGCACCAGGACTTCCAACATGTTTTCTGTTTCCTACTGGATCTCCAAGAGTATTCCAGCATGAGTCTTCATCCTCCCTACACCACCTCCTTTTTTTAACGTATGAAAATTCCTATTTTCTCCTACTTAATCATCATATGATCTTTTATAGAAACCAGTCATCCTCATTAGACCTGGTAAATTGTCACCACACATTACAGCCAGTCCACGTGTGGTCAGTGTGACTGCTTCACCCTTCAACAGTTTAAGCTCATCTATAATGCTTTGGAAGGTATTTGAGTTTTGTAATACACTTGCCAAGATTCTTCTTTGCAAAGTACTTATCTATCCCAACTAGCTGCTAGACATCTGGCATTTTTCCCTCCTTCATGTCCAATTATCAGTTAGTCAAACTGCATTATGTGAGGAAACAGCAACCTAATTGCAGAGAGGTATTGCTGAGCTACATTTTACTATTTCCTATTGTTCTATTATCAAATTTTTAACCAATTTCATTTTCACTCACACAACTGGTTCTCTGTCAAATATTTAAAGTGTCATGAGCCAGCACTTCTGTCCAATGTAGCCGCTTTCTGTCTCATTGAGAACACAAGCAGATTTGAAAATACTAGTATACCTGGAAGCTATGTAATAACATTATGTAATTCGAAGACACGGAAGGTATTTTGTGACGAAGAGAGGGTGAGGTGCTGAGTTTGTTGAGGTGTCCCATGTAAGATTTTAATTAGGCCTATGTGGTATAGCAGCTACTTATCTTTATGGAGGTTGGGCCTTGCTCATCTATGCCAGGTAATATGCAGCAGCTGCTACCACCTACAGACAGGAGTTCATTCAACTCAGATCAATTATGATCAATTCAGAGGGAGAGGCGGTCCTCCCCATAGCAGGGAAAGGTTCAGAGCCAACATTTCATAGGAAGGAACTGAAAGCTAAGTTAACAGAGCTAAAAGACTCTTCTGCTTCATATCACTCGGAGAAGTTAAAAGTTCATCACCGGTGTCCCTGTTTGAGCTGCTGAGGTCCTTGAGCAGCCAATGTGGAAAAGCACTACAGGCAGGTATTTTCCTGATCTTAACCTCCCAAAAGGACTCTCGAGACAGCACGCATCACCTCCCTCATTTTCCTACTGTAGCTAAAGCATGGAATAAGTAAAGCTTATTTGCCATAGGCCCTGGCAACATATAGCTCAACTGTACCACTGCTGCAGGAAAATTAAAACTGTCCCTGCAGCCGTGCTCAGCTAAATGCACAGCGCCACACACCACCGCGGGTCCTGACGGAGGCCAGACCCCTCACCCCCCGCCAGGCTGCTGCTCCCCACCACAACCTTCCTGCGTTATTGTGAAGCCGGTCGCTACCTCACCACGATCTGACAGCCGCCCGGGAGGCTCCGCGGGGACGCCCAGGCCGGCTGCCGACAGCCCGGACCCCGCCACCGCACCTCACCGACGACGCCGCGCTCCAACGACAACATGGCGGCGGAGGCCGTCACGTGCCCGGCGCCGGCGGCGCCCAGCGCGCCGGCGCGGCACCTCCCCTTGAGGGAGGCGAGAAGATGGCGGAAGCGGAGTGAGCGGCTTGTCCGAGGCGAGTCTCCCGGCGGGACGCGCGGAGGAGGGGGAGCGGCAGCGGCAGGCCTCGGCCAGGCCGCGGCGGGGCGGGGCGCGTAGGCGGGGACCCGCGCCCTGACAGCGCCCCGGCGGCGGCACGGCCCCTCGCGGGGAGCGGGTGCCTCCCCTCCCGCCCATCTTTCCTCCCTCCGGCGGCGGCTGACGCCTGCGGGGCTGCGGGGGGGGGCGGCGGCGGTGGCGCTGGGCTGGAGCGCGGCCGGCGGTTGTGGCGACGGCTGGGCGAGGCTGCGGCCCGGTGCGAGGGGCCGAGGGGGCGGGTCAGACCGGCGGGCCCGGCCTGCGGCGGGGAGCGCCGGCCGCGGCCGCCGAGGGGCCCTGCCGCTGCCTGCGGAGCGGCCCCGGGGCTCCCTCAGCGCGCCGGCGGCACCGGGGAGCTGGGTCGCTCCGTGCCGGTTCGCGGGCAAGTTACACCCATGGCGTGGGTTGTATTTCCGCAGAGCATAGTTTCAACTCTAGGTTTTTGGGGTTTTTTTTTGTTTGGTTGGTTGGGTTTTTTTAACCAAAAGCACTAAACTCCAAGGTTTGGGCAAGGTTGGCCTATACTGTAGCTAGAGTGAAGGGAAAGAGAGAGGGCTTATTTTGGAGCCTTCAGTCATATACGAAAATGTCTGTAGGGATTAGACTTGGAGGAAATTTTCATTTATTTTCTGTGTTTTGTACCCTTGCAGTTGTAAGGAGAGGTCATGAATGGAAAGAATAAGAATAAACTGTATATGTAAAAAAATAAAAACAAACCAACCAAAACCAACCCTATTTTCTAATACCACTTATGGTTGCAGATTGTCAGCAGTGTTCATTATTACCATGGCATTTACCAAAAGTCAAACTTTCTAAAACAGTAGTAGTGACATGCGTATCCACTGTGAAGGTAGTTTAACAATAGCAGGTATTTTTTTTTTTACATTATTTTTACATATTTGCTTTGACCAAAAAATATAAAGAGAACAAAACTTCTGAATATTTACATTATGCACAGTGTAATTTGAAATTACGTGGTGTCTCATACTGTTACTACTTGAATAAATACTGATTTTCAATATAGTTTTCTGTTGTGCTTTGTATTTTGGGGTTACTTAAATGCACAGTGGTTTTTTTAAAGTCGGAGTTCAGTGCAATTTCTAAAACTTTGCATTACAGGGGTTCTTTGGAGTTTAAGTTGTTCACAGGCAACATCATTGTATGGTCCTAGTCATACATTTAACAAAACTAATTTTACTATAAGTTAGGAGATTTGCCTTTTTGATTTTGTTGAGTACTTAATGAACTATTTCAGAAGATTATTTTCAATTATATCTGAGATTTTTTTTTTTATAACTAGAAGTGGTCTCTGCATATACAGCGTTGTAAAGTAAATGAAAGCGACACTGTAAAGGCAGTCTGATTTTAAGTCTGTAATGGCTTTTATGCTTTCTGTCATAAAATATCCACCTGCTAAATTGTAATGGATTCTTGGTTTCCTTGCTAAAAACAACCACCCTTTATGTATTTCCTCTTCTCCCTTAAACATTGCACTTCTCACTTAGAGAAGAGGTTTCTAACAAGTGTCATCTGTTGAAACACTTTACTGTTCCTCAGCCGAGAGAGGGCACGCTATTTCTGTGTGTTAGTGCTGTGCTGTGTGGTGTTTGTGTTGCTGTAGGACTGAGGGGTGGCATCTCTTATTGGCTCTAAGTGAGGTGTTAGAGGAGGACTGGAGATGCACCCCAGTGCCAGGCCACGCTGAACAAAAGTTCAGGAGCTCCTTCCTGTTTTCGTTGTACATCCATTGCGGGAACAACTTGGGCGATGACAAAATTATTTTTGAAGATGAGACACTTTCAGCTAAAGGATTAACAGCTCTCATGGGGTGAACTCCTGATGGAATAGCTAGTAGAGTGGGATACATTGCACATCTCACTAATAATACATCTAAAACGTGGCTGAGAATGAAGGAAATTAAACATCCAGTGTTGTTTTCTTAGGCTAATTTATCTGGTTGCAGGAGACAGGAGTTTTTTCAAGGTACTTTTCATTAGCATTATGTGAAATTAATGTAAAGTGGTTTTAGAAGTGATGCTGTTTTTATTGCAATTGAAGTGGTTAACCATGTGTGTTAACTTGTGCTCTAATGTAGGTAGACAAATGGCATCAATAATGCACAACAGATCTGAATTTTTAACAACAAAGCCATAATTTTTTTCTTCAGTTCTAATAGTAGGGATCTCTGCTTTTAAAGCATGCTTTATTGCCATGAATTTTCTTTGATGGCAAAACATATGCAGATATACAATACAATGATAGGTGTGAGGTCCTTAGGTGACCACATATCTATTAAAAGTGTAGCTATTCCAAGTAATCAGGAGCTACGGCATCATGTGCAGTTCTCTACTTGCAAAGTAGTCATGTTTTGAGAGGTGACGGTAGCAGCCTGATAGCATTGCATTCTGCTTTCAGCTGTGTGAGTTGAAACTCCTAATTATGTTCCTGTTTAATGCAGCATCCAATGGGCGGTTTGTTAAGCACTTGGCAATGCTGCTTTTTTCCTAGGACATTGCAGCTCTCTCAATGATTATTTTTCTGACCCCTTCTTTATTGTAAGAAAGAAACACATCTTCTCCCCACCTGTTTTTTTAACATCCTTTTAAAAGCAATAAACAGCAACTATGCAATTTCCTGTTAATCATAATACTAATACTGAAAAAGAAACTAAAGTAAACACACCTTGTATATTGAGATATGCAAGTCATTTCAGTTTTAAAGATGACATTTTGGGAGAGAGACTGTACTCTGCAACAGAGGGAAGTCTCATAAGGCTGGGGAGGAATCAGCAGAGATGCTTAAACAGGTAGTTTCTTCCTTGACTGTTGCTGTATTTTGGGAGGTATTGCTGTAAAAAGTAAAAGCGTTTTTCTCTACATCCTTTCCATCTCTTTCCAAATAGAGCATGCCACCAGTGATTTTTGCCAAGAATGTTTTGCTAAATGTACAGAATGGTTAGCCAGCAGTTTCTGTGCTATGCTGTGAAGAAGAGGGATATGGCAGTACTCTTGTGTAGCTTGCTGGAAGTCTTGTGTGTATTCCTAAATTGTTCACCTATTGCTATTCTTGACAGATCTTAGAAGATTGTAACTGCATCTCTCAACAAATCCCATCAAGTAATAGAAATCCTACAAACTTAGCCATTTGAAAATTGCCCATTATTCTATCCACTTCTATTTCAATTCTGCCAGGCTGGACGAACACTGCACAGCTATGGAGAATGAACCAAACACAACAACGTGTTCTGCATCTACAACTACTGTCACTACCACCTCCACTTCCCGGACACAGCTGCCACAAATATCTGTCTACAGCGGCTCTGACAGGCATGCCGTCCAGGTACTGGGCTATGAGATACTCTTTCCTGTACTGTACAGTGCTCTCAAGTACAGGCATTGCACAATACTTTACGCAAGATTAATTTTCCATTCTTAATTGCTGTCTTCTTTCTCAGTATCTGACTAACTGGTTTTCAGAAGATATTGTTTACCAGAGGGTGTCAGACCACCTAAGAATAGTGCAGGGTACAGGCCTGCCTCTCAAATAAGGGAGGGGGAAATGCTATGCTAGAAAGCTTGTTTTTTTGGCCATTCCCTAAGGGTATGTATTATTAACATAAGCCTTCACAAAATAAAGCTGTTTGTTTGACCAACATTGACTACTGGGATCCAGAGGTATCTTTGTGTGTAACTGCTTTGGATCCAGCCCCCTCTTGCTGTTCTTTAAATTAGGTCTCCTCGAACTCTGTACGGTCCATTCTGTTGGGTGTGATAACTGAGTCTCTCATGCTATCCTGATCTTTCAAAAAGCGAAACATTACGTAGGACTTGTCGACAAGAACCTAAGAGGCTTGGATGTTGTGTTAGGAATGATGCTGTATTGTCAGCTGATTGTCAGGCTTTCCTTGAAAACATGAATATATTTATGTTGACTATGTTCTGTGACTTGGTTGAGAACAGTGATGGAGCAAGTTCAGTATTACATAACTGGTGTGAAAAGAATTAATTTGGTTTTATTTCCTTCAGCATCATGTCAGCATGGTGTGTACTTTGTAATTGTAATTAATTACCTACTGATTCATCACAGGTTATTCAGCAGGCCTTGCATCGTCCTCCTAGCTCAGCTGCTCAGTACCTCCAGCAGATGTATGCAGCCCAACAGCAGCATCTAATGCTGCAGACTGCTGCTTTGCAGCAGCAGCACTTAAGCAGTACCCAATTTCAGAGTCTGGCAACTGTACCACAGGTGAGAGCGAAGATTGCTGAAAAAGAATGGTGTACTACTTTATAGAGTAGGACTACAATTCTAGAGCATTGTCAAACATAATAACAGCTTAAGTGCCTGAGCTTAATGCCTCACAGTAATTCACTGTTATATTTTAATGACTTTGTTATTTTAAATTGTATCTTCCTCCAAACTATTTGGAGGATTTTGTCCAGTGTTATAAGTGCTCCAGTAGGCGACCATTCCATGCTTTATTGCATACATTATAATGCATCATGTAAATCATCAAACAGTAATAAAACAAATATTAAAAGTAGACTACTTCAATCTTCATCCCATGATTGTCTCTAAAAGTTGATGGGGAAAGCAATGAATAGCAATGTATCTTAGTGAGATCAAATAAAAATAATGAACATCTGGTATCAGTGTGTTTTGCCACACATCTGGCTGCATTATAAGTAATGGCAAAATTCAGTTTTAACTCTGAGTGTGGAAATGTAGGAAGTAAATGACATTTCATTTTTGAAGCACAGCTTTTAACATTAGTGAACACTGGAGGAGACCCATTTTGAAAACTCAAGCAGTGGGAAGATTTCCTTTGACCTCAGTTGACCTTGGATTGAGATCTTGCAGAGATAGGTGGTTGTTAATGATTTTACACACGGAAATGCTAAAACGGAGTTAAAGACTTCAGGGATATAGCTGTTTGTTGTCAGAACTGGGACTGACTCTTCTATGCTCCTTGCTTTTTCTTCCATACTTTTTTCAGTAGATTGTGGTAATATATTGATTTGTCATTTTTTTGTGACGGATTTGTATGTGCATATACAGTTACCGAGACAGAGCAAAGAAAATCAGATTGAGGAAGGCTAAGAAGTTTTGGTGTGCAGTCTGTTAATACAGAAATCTAAACCACTGTCCCTGTATTCATCTGAAGGGCTGGAATAGCCTACTGTTATAGACACTAGATGTGCATACATAAATTAACATTCTAGAATATGAGGGTGTTCTTTACAGCATTTATAAAGTTTGTTTTATTTTTAGAGGATTCTAATCATAATAAAAATTGTGATGTGAGTTTTAATAATGACACTTTTTAATGATGTCACATTTTAAGTTCTGAGCATCATAGGTAGTGAGCTGATCAGTTAGCTCCATCATTAACAGTTTGATAGACTTTACCTCTGATAGTTTTTGTTCAAGTCTTGATCTGCAAGAATCTGAGTGCCTGAAATCGGGTAGGAATTCAAGGCATTTAGCACCTTGCAGGTAGCATTCCGTAGTGCAGAGTGCACTTTGCTGAAAACTAATTCCACTGAGTAAAGCATTTGTACTGTTAACTCAGAGAAAAGGTAATGGTAGAGAGGGATGTTTCTGATGGTTTATGCAATAATATGAACATCACTTAAACACTTTTTGATTTCAATATTTGACACATATTCTTGCTATTTAGGCAAGCCTGTCAGGTGGGAGGCAATGTACTTCCCCCACTGGGAGTGTCACTCAGCAGTCAAGCATGTCGCAGACCTCGGTACGTAACTGAACAAAGCCCTCCATCCATTCTCAACCCCTCTTGGTTATTATAGAACTACTTGGAAAAACAGAAAAGATTTTAGTATTTAAATTTGTGTGGTTAAAAGTGGTATTACAGAAACAGTAAATAGAAGTATGACAACTCTGTAGTAAGTGTTGGCTGCGCTTCCAGCATCCGCCAGTCATCCTGATGCATGCTGCCAGCCGCTATCATTGCTGGCCAGTGTTGGAGGCTTCCCCAGTCCCAGCCCACTCTTGGTGCTCTGAGGGGCAGCTGCTCACTCCGCAAGCACTAGTGACTGTTCAGACCGCTGCAGGAGTCACTCCCTGAGCTTTCATCTCTTACATGATTTCTTAGTGGATTCTTCGTATTAGTTTCTTTATTCAGGGCACTATTGTAGGTTAAAATCATAACTGTGCATCAGTGATTAAAGAGCACCAAATCTAAAGAATCCAAGTCAATGCTCACATATATATATGAAACTGATTAAATGTTTATAGCATTCATTCTTTTATTGATTATCATCTTTTATCATGCATCTTTTATGCACGTTCAATTACTTTATCCATATTCTAGGCATGTGCTCAGGTTTCAGTTATTAGCAGCTCTGTGTTCAGTTCACGCTGTATTTCTTTAAGAGGCATCTTCAAACATGTAATTTGCACAGTCTCTTATGTACAGTTCTACAGTTGTCTTGAGTAGGACTTTGTTAGTCCTACAGACATCCTGCTTTTATTAATCATGCCCTCAAGCTGTTCATGACTTCAGTGCATAGCTTCAGTGATTTAACTGTATTTTTTTAAGCTCTCATAACATTGCTTTGGCTTACAGTTGTTAGAAGTAAAATCATTCATTCATTAAATTTAGGAGGGAAAGTCTTTCAAGATGTCTGATGTTAAACTAACATAATAATTGGGCTGGGATTTTTCAAGGAAATCTTTTGAGTAATTGATGAAAAAGAGCTGGGCACTTAACTCTGTTAGACTGGTTATTAAAAAAAAAGGAAGAAAAACCAAACCAAAAACACAACAGCTTGTGTTTGAGAAGATGCTAAAGAGCAATTGTTCAGGAGCATTCAATATGAAATTCTAGCAAGTTTTAGTTTCTGGTCATTTTTAAATGTGCATATGTAGAATGAAGAATCAAAGTCCATATATGGCAGCACAAGGAAGTGTCCTGATCAGGACGCATAACAAGCATAACAGAAGATATCAGTCCAGTCAGATAATAGAAACATTTAAAGATGCTTAAATATTAAAATTCAGGTGTTTTTCTTAAAATATTGCAAGCTCACACTACATATTCTGTAAATGTATATTTTTATGAGGTATATTTTTCAGACTTCATAATATTTTTTATACTCGTAACTGCTTATTATTATTTACTGCTAAACGGTTGCTTGCAGTTTAAGAATGAAAATGTACAATCTTGCCAGAATCCAGTTTTGTGATGATTGGCTCAATATATTTTTGATATCTTTACAGTTCAGAGATTTCAACTGCCCCTGCTATTTTTGTTAAAGGTTTTCTGGCTTTAGACCCTAGGATGAATGAATTTCCATGACAGAAGCAATATTTTTGTTTCCTTAGATTAACCTCTCCACCTCTCCTACACCTGCACAGATAATAAGCCGTTCACAGACCTCCAACACCACCAGCAGCAGTATTACCCAACAGACTATGTTGCTGGGGAGCACCTCTCCAACCCTGAGTGCAAGCCAGGCTCAAATGTATCTACGAGCTCAAATGGTAAGTTTTGATTACAGTTCTTAAGCTTGGTTTTGGTCTGTCCCTGTTGTCTCCACACCCCCAACCCCCCTCCCCCCCCAAGAAAAAACCAAACTACCACCTTAACCGTTTCAGTTTTTATTTTGTTTCTATAAATTATTTATAAATATTTTTCTTTCGCTTCAGATAGCATTGAGAATTTAGTCACTAATTTGTGAATACCTATCTTCTGAAACACTGTAGACATCAGAAGTAAAAAAATTGCTGTAGCTTAGTTCTCTGGTGAAGTTTGCTCAAGAGTTTTTAGCCTGGTCGTATTACAATTATTAAATTGATCAAACATGGGAAAAATGGAAAAAGAGCACCTGTCATTTCTGGCTATGTAGAAGGGAATACTGGAGTCTGTCTATATTCAAGGTAGATTGTTTTCCAATGCACTGGTAACATTCAGAGTTCCGACTCAATTAAAATTTACTTCTATTTAACTAAGATTGTTCTTTGCATTATTGTCTCTGGAATTCAAGTTAGATATATAGCTTTCATTCTCTTTGGATTCATGTGAAACTCATTAGATTCTTGCAGTTTCCTGTCAATATGGCATTTCCATTTCCTAATGGGCAACTCGGAAAAATCTGTTTAGTGATTTTTTTTTTTTTTTTATTTAATACTTTCTCTAGCGAGTGTCATATGAATTGAACCTTACAATCTGTGTGGGATTTCATAGAAATTACTGAAGTTGTATATGAATCCTCAGGTACCGATCAGCACTTGGTAAAGGCCAAAGACACTATTATGGCTTGTGTGAGTTGATGACCAGAGCTTTCTAGAGTATTACGTTCAACTATATGAAGCAGGAAGAATCACTGTTATGCTACACTGAGATTCAGAGCTAGAGGTCCATGACTGCAGTGGTATATAAAATTAGATGCAGGCATGAGTTCTTGCAGGAATCGCACCTATGAAGTATGTTTGGGAAAAGTCATCCTTTGTTCTTTTTCTGAGATTTTTCTTAGGCATGCACAGCAATGCTGTTACGCTGTGTTGAGTTTTTCTTTGGCTATTGTTTTCCTACGATGTTTATTGAAAAAGTAGTATAACTTGAAGATAAGGATTTAAAGATCAAACAACTGTTTATCCATTTGCCAGTGAAAGGATTTCTTGAGTCTCTGGTTTGTAAGGAAAGCTAGATGCTGAATGCACTTAGTACTATTTAACAGAACAGGAATTATGAATTCATTTCATGTCACTGCCTTTCAATATGCTTTAACAACTTAGTAGCT
Organism: Aptenodytes patagonicus; assembly: GCF_965638725.1. NCBI lineage: Eukaryota > Metazoa > Chordata > Aves > Sphenisciformes > Spheniscidae > Aptenodytes > Aptenodytes patagonicus. The sequence goes on from NC_134954.1 coordinate 18,708,220, forward strand.
GAAGCAATATGAGGATGACATTGCTGGTTTTTGTAGCGGCAATCTCTCTCAATGATTATTGATACAGTTTTTCTATTCATTTACACTAAATTTTCATCCAGACTCTCAATGTCAAAACCCATGCTTATTTGAATAACTGCTTTATGCCCCAGTTTCAAGAGAGAAATTTACCCTATTAGTTTCTGTTTAGAGTGGTATTGCAAGATCATTTTGCTAGCCTCAGTAGTTCGAATATCATACCTGTCCTTCAGTGTTTCCAGCTAACATACTAAAAGTCACGTATTTTTCTTCATCAACAAGACCTTTCATTTTCTGTAAAAAGGTCAGCTCTTATCTCTAGCTAGCTCATAACAGCTTCATCACCAGCTCAGTTCAATTCCAGATAAAAACCTTCATGTTTTCTTCTTAGCTGCTCTTCGCAGTTGAGCTCTCTTTAAAAATATGGGAGACTAACTAATGGTCTCTCTTCAAAGCCTTCCATAAAGCTTGTCTTTGCTATATTGCCTATAAAGAAATTAGTGATCGTTAGGTATGCTGGTATTCTGAAGTTAGTAATTTCAGGTTGGTTGTATGATACCTGTTCTTGCTATGAAACTTAATTAACATAGTTAAAGTTCATATAAAAACTCTGCTTGTTAAATAACATGTTGACAGATTGGAAGATCTAAGTTCTCTTTCTTTAATATAGTAGATATTGGGCTGCTCTCTTGACATTTTTTGCCTTTGTTTCACTCATTTGTAATATTGGAGAGAAAGTCCTCTTTAAAATGTTTGTATGAAAGATGATAGGTGTGTGTATATATATGAAAAATTTTTCTTAATATGTAGAACAAATATTTTACATTATTATATTTATTTTACATTATCTTTTAGTTTTATTTACTTAAACTATCATGATAAATTGTTCTTTGAGTAAGTTCATCTAAAAGTAAAAAAGTAAATCTTAGAAGCTGTACATCACTACATGTAGGTTATGTATCTCTCTTTAAAATATTGCATTTCTTTCACATATTTTCAAAGTTTCAGTCTGTTACCAGATATTTTTTCTTGCTTAACAGCTTATTTTTACTCCTGCAACCACTGTGGCTGCTGTCCAGTCTGACATTCCCGTTGTCTCATCATCTTCCTCATCTTCCTGTCAGTCTGCAGCTACTCAGGTGAGCTTGCGCAAATCTATTAAAGGTATGTCCAGTAGAGTGGGCCAAAACTGAAAAGTAAGGAAACATTGTGCTTAAATTTTCTTGCTTATAAAAACTACTGATGGGTACTGGTTATGTACAACTTCAGTGTCTTCTGTTTGCCATCATCACACATTTAGAGGTGATCATGTTATATGTAAAATTTGGATCCTGGATATGATATTTTAGGTCTTTGTAATTAGCTCTCATCTTTATTACCTTGAATAGCTTCATGTTATCAGCTGAACTTGTATCACCTTTTCACTGCTCAACATATTTGTATAACATCTGGAAAAAATATATGGCATAGCACAGATCGCTACAGAACATATTAGTCACAGTCTTCCGCTGTGAAAAGTGAACATTTATCTACCAGATTTATTCTCTCATGAGAGATCTTCTCTTCTATCGTAGCAGTTTCTTTAAAAGTCTTTGATAAACGGACCTTGTTTAGGAACCTTTTAGAAATCCAAGTAAATTATACCAGTTGAATGTTCTCTGACCTTATGTTTGTTTACCCCTTCAGAAGATTCTAATAGATTTGAAGACCTTAAAGATGTGTCACTGTTCTGAGATAATGGTAAATTATTGAAGCTTGCCTTCCCTTTGCTTTTCAGTAGGTATGTGAGGTGGGCAGAGCTTGCTGGAATCCAGCTGTGTGTTTATGAAGGATGTTGTTCAGCAAGCTCACAATGTTAAGTTCATCAGTTGAGCCTTCGTTGAAAAGACAGACTGCTCTTTCAGTCTTGGAGTTATCATGCCTCATAAGCCTTTATCACAGCTGCCTCTCTTTCCTCCAGATTCTGCAGATCAGGTTTGAAAGTGCAGAGAGGTTACTGGATGGGCTAGCAGCTCTTTTTGCATTTGTATCTTTGTCTTTTGCGTTCAAGGTAGAGATGTCAATAAAGCATATCACTTTATAGTCTTGGTCCTTCTGTACTGCAGGGTTTTAGAGGTCCACTTTGCACAAGTCTGCCCAGCTGTGCAACTTCCTGAGACATCATTGCAGAGGGACAATAGAATCTCACCCCAGACCATAGAGCATTATTCAGTCAGATGAGCTGCTGTGGTGACCCTGCCAAACTTGAGCTGTTCCTCTCCCCTCTCAATGTTCAGTACTGCCCTATTGCCAGATGTTGTTAACCTTGGTTGTCTGGTAGTTTCTATAGCAGCAATGACATTGCAAAGATCCAGTTTCATTCATAGTCAGTGAGGCAATGGAAAAGCTTTAACACTGGTACACTTTATTTTTCTTACCTTGTGATAAATATGTCCTTAGGTTTCAGTCAGCTGGGTTTAGAGAAATGTCTTTGTTTACCGTGTAAGCAAACCTGAGCAAGCAGGCAATGCCAGTTAGTAAGAAAAAAATGCATTTGGTTATATACGTAGGTGTGTATATTACACTTAGCCAAGATGTTTGTGAAGGTACAGTATAGTGATCTCACAATATTGTCTTCCATGTAGAAATATCAGAGAAACTCAGAAATGCATCAATGATTAGCAGTGTCTCAGTGGCTCACCTAACATGGCCCATTAGGTAAACTGACACTTCTCTCCTACTTACTCTTCTTCCCTTCTGCTTTCATACTTTTTTCTTTTCATATGTGTCCCCCTCATGTATGACCTGGACATCTCAGATTAGTTCTCTTATCTGTTAAGGTGTGCTGAAGGTTGATTTGTACTCACAGAGATAGGATTGCAGTAAACGCCTCGTGCATGCCAATAAGGAAACAAATACTGTTGTCTTCAGAACAGGATTCAGATGCATCCTGTGGTAACACACTGAACACTGAGAAGTAAAATGTCAACTAGCTGTTCATTACACAAGTACTAACTGTTGAATGAGGAAGGGATTATGTAATCAAAGTAGCAGATGGTGATAATAATTAGTCCTCTTTTTCATGTAAAGTATGACGTAAATTAGTGCTACGAGGGTAGTCTTTATCCTTGAAAATAAAATTCTAGCTCAGCATGTAGGATTGGAAAGCTGGGATCATTCTGCCCGGAATCTTGCTGTGGTATAACAGACATTAGTGAAAGTAATCACTGACTGATTTACATTTCAGAAGGGAAACCTTTTGTTTCATGTGTTACTGGAGGTGTCATGATGAAAAGGTACATTAATATAGCCGTAGAAATAAAGGGCATGTGTTTGTTAAGACATGGATAACGTACAGCAGATTCTGGTCCCATTGACTACCCAAGGCTCTGGTTTATGTTAGTCTCTGCAAACATACTTACAGACCACTGCACTTCTGCAGCGTCTGTATAAAAATAAAATTGCATTTGCTTAAGATGCCTTGTGTCGTTCACTTTGAAGGCACAATAAAAGAGAAAAAATGCAAGTTTTAATTCAAATTAATGTAATGAACAATTTCCATTTCTTTTAAACGTTCAATAAGAGAAAACTTTCCTGTATTTTCTTTATCACTGAAGTAATTCAAGATCACTATTCTTCTCTAAATTTTGTGGCTTAAAAGATACTTTGATATGCAGATTTTTAACTTCTCAGGTATTTTGATCACATAGGATGAGAAGCATTACACAACATTTTTTTTTTGCTATTTTTGCCTGGTGTTTGTCATAGATGTTTATATGGTTTGGGTTTTTTCCCATTTTGCTCATTTCCCAGGTTCAGAACTTGACATTGCGCAGTCAGAAGTTGGGTGTATTGTCAAGTTCACAGAATGGCCCACCAAAGAGCAGCAGTCAAACTCAGTCATTGTCTCTGTGCCCTAATAAACCTGTAACCAGTTCCAAGGGCAGCCAACCAGATCCATCAGAAAGCAATAGAAAAGGCGAAAGCCCAACTCCAGAGTGTCGGAGTACACCAGTCACACGGACATCAAGCATACATCACTTAATAACACCAGGTAGGATGAAAATGGAGCTATAAGAAAGTTATTTTAATTGAAGTTAATCGGTATGTTATGGTTCTGTCAGAGTCCAATGCTCTTTGACTGTGTTCTTTTAGATATTCCACATGAAGAGAGTTTAATGTTTGATAGTAAATTTACTTATTTGTTGATATTGGATGTTACACAGGATTTTGATTTAGCAGAGTGATAACAGCAATGTTCTTAAGTCACAATACAAGCACAATATAGCAATTGCAATATGCAGTTGAATCACAGTTCAAACATGATTCTCATTACTGGTCTCTCTGTATGCTCATTGTCAGGACGTCGTCCCCAATCTCTGGAAAGCAGTACGTGGGCTGAAACCATCTCAAGCCTCTTGCTCTCATCAAAATCTATTTTGTTGGTTCTTTTTTTTTCTCTGTCTTCTCTGTGTCATCAGAATGTTGTTATGTCAAGTACTTTTATAAATCCATAGGTAATAGTGTCCCAGAATCTTGGTATATTGTATTAAGAGAGAAATCAAAATAAGCATGCAGTTGGCTAGATAGCATTTACATTGCATGCAATGTATTTGCATTTTAGCTTCCTTATTTTGAAAGAACAAGGATAGTCTAGACAATTGGTCTGAATTCTGTGGAATTTAGCTTGGCTTAATGGCAGCTTTTGGAGATGGACTAAGACTGCAAGGCAGACATTCTTGAAGTGTTGAGTCCTGATGCTCTTAGAACTCACTTCTGTAAGGAAAAAAAATCCATCTTCACTAGCAGAATAAATAATAAAAAAGGCAACATAAGTGAGTAGTTTCTCAAGTGGAAAAGTCAAAGCAAGCGGTTTGCATGTGGAGGAAAATGTGTGCATGTGCTGTAAGGAGTTACTAGTGAGTCACTGGTTCACTTAAAGGTGATGTGATATCTCTGGAAGCTGCACTATTTTTAGATTCATACCTTTCAGTTTGTGTGTTCAAGTTCAGGCAAATACTTTGAAAGGTTTTAATTCATACTGAACTCTTGGAATTTTGTTTAGTCTCTTAAAATTTTATTACCTAAACTATAACTTAGCAGTTATCAACAAATCCTGGTGATTGTGACATGCTTATCTCTTCCATTCCAGTCTGTTTCAAAGCAAAGGTTAAATCCATTTAAAATTGCATTAAATTCTTAAATAAGCGAAGGCTGGATCAGCAATAATCTTAGAACTAGCACCAAAAAGATAAGTTTAGATTCTTTCATATAGAAAGTACATATATGTGTGTATATATGTAAAAAGCATGGCTATGTTCCTTTATTCATTGCTGCATTTTGCTTTGGAAATTGATATATTCCCCTAATAAATTGTTCCTGTGTACTATATGCTGTCAAAGAAGATATTTCTAAACATAGATCCGAAGGGTTCAAAAAGTTGTGCTGGTCTTACTTTAAAGTAAAAACTTCCTTTCTTTTAATATTTTTATAATGTTCTCTGGACTTAAAGAAATAAATACTAATTGTCACTTTTTTTCCCCCCCCTCACAGCTTCATATTCTCCATTGCAACCTCATTCTCTAGTAAAACATCAGCCCATCCCACTTCATTCACCACCTCCAAAGATTTCCCATCATCAGCTGATACTGCAACAGCAGCAGCAAGTCCAGCCAATTGCACTTCAGACTCCTTCGGGTCAGGAACCCCCTCCATCACAGCACTGTCTACCACTCCCAAGCCATGGTCTTCCTCCAGGTCCCAGCAGTGTCCAGTCTCATTGCTCACCTATTCACATCCATCCTCCACCTCTGACACTATCTCCTACGCCATCTCAGTCAGCTCAGCAGTCTGTAGTGGTATCCCCTCCACCTTCTCACTCCCCTAGTCAATCACCCACAATAATTATTCACCCTCAAGCACTTATTCAGTCACAGGCAAACTCCCTTGTGCCAACAGCTCTTCAGCCAGAGCAGACTGCTCCTCAGCAAACTACTACCAATCCAGTTCGACCAATTGCACAGCCACTTAATCTTCCATCGCATCTTCCACTTCCGTCTTCCCCCACTGTACATATAGGGTCAGTAGATCAGCCCAGCTTAGTTTCCCCAGGCCAACAGATAGTGTCCCCGACACCACACCAGCAATATTCAGCCTTGCAGTCCACACCTATCCCTCTTGCAGCTCCTCCTCAGCTGTCAACATCTTCAACCCAGATTCAACAACTGCCGTTGCAGTCTGTGCAGTCTTTACAAGTGCAGCCGGAAATTCTGTCCCAGGGCCAGGTTTTGGTTCAAAACACTTTGGTTTCTGAGGAAGAACTTCCTGCTGCAGAAGCTTTGGTCCAGCTGCCATTTCAAACTCTTCCACCCCCACAGACTGTTGCAGTAAATCTTCAGGTGCAGCCATCGGTACCAATTGAAACTCCAGTGGTAAGTGGTAATATTGCAGTCCTTTATTCTTTATCCTTGGCTTCTCTAAAGAGCTGTAAATCTGGCCCGTTGACTTCAGAGGGAGCTAAACCAGGTGCTAAACAGAGTGCCAGAAGAAACCTGTTGATTACAGAAATGAGTTTTAAGAAAACACTAGACATTTTCCTCTGATTTTTTTTTTTTGGCTTTTTGTAATGGATCATCAGTCAAGACTATCAACCAAGAATCATGGAAGTGCAACTTCTTGACCTAAAATCTTACCTCTTAATGAAATTGCAGCATATCTAAAGTTAAAAAAGCAAGTAAATACATGTAAACACTTATGTCAAAATGAATTTTGATAAATATACCATACGGACTGTAAGCTTTTACCTCTTTATGTTAATACAAATAAAATATAGGCAATCGAAATTTTGAGTAGGAGAATCATCTCTATACTAGGTGCGAAGGTGTATAGCAGATTATTAAGATAATAGAGTTCTGGATAACTAATTTTGTACTAACATTGAAAAGATCCTCTTCATAAAAGAATAAGGGAATTTTTGATTCTTTCTTGATGTTCCCTATCACTGCCATTTAATTTAATTCAATGTTAGTCTCAGACGTCTGCAGTTTGTAACTGAAGGTTTCAGATTCACTCACACTGAACTAAAATCGTGTACAGTGAAATCAGTGAAATAAAATGATATGTAAATAATGCTGACATTTAGGATGGCATTGCTAGGCTCTAGTGGTAACATGCTAAGGAGATTAATGTGAGCAAAAGAATCAACAGCTTTTGTAGGCTTTTTTCAGGCTACCAATGGGTTAAGGAAGAAGGTGTGCTGTTTATTTTTAATTTATATTAAGAGGGTAATGATAATCTCCACTCTCTGATATTTCATGTAGAAATTTGGCAAAAGAGTAGAAGCCAGGTTTGCTTCTGACAAGGTGGTGTTTTACATCCTAATCTGCTAAACTGGCTGTTAGTAATTCATGTAAATTTACTTTAATAGTTTTGAGGAAAATACCTTATAATCTCTTATAAGCACTCATGCTTGATAGTTTTGGTGTACTCTTCTGAAATACTCAGTTTGATTACACTGCTGTACAAGATAGAGAACAATTTGCAGACTTGTCATTATGTTACAAGGCTTGTATTTTGCAGAAGTGTTTAAATAGCTACAAATGTGTGTGTAAATAACAATACAGTAAACTATAAAGATAAGACATTGGAGAAAGTCAAGTTCACTGGTCTGTTTGATAGGAGAACTGTGCCTCTTTATATTTTGCTATTTGTAACAAAATACTTTAATTTTGCTCTCAGACATTGTGATGTCCCCAGAGTTCATTGTTTTCTATGCAGTTTGGAAACTAGTATTTTATTAGGAGATTAGCATATTTTAACTAGTAATTTATTTTTAAAACTGTATTTATGCAACTCTTTCAAGGTATTAAGATAGAATGGAAATCTCTCTAAAGCAATAGTTTGTTGGATGCAGATTTACCAAGTGGAGAATGTATGTGAAGAAGAGATGCCCGAGGAATCAGATTGTGTCCATATGGCTAGAACACCTACGCCACCCACTTTGTCTCCACCAGCCATAACCTTGGGGAATGGAGAGGCACTTAATTCAGAAGATCCTTTGTCAGGTGAGAACAAATGTCAAACTAAGGCAGCTGTTCTGCTTAGAAGCTTCTACTAGTTACTGATGTTTTAAAATAAAAATCTATGATTGTGATCTTTTTTATAATCTAGTGGTATCATTTTTTAAGTAAAAGAAACTATGAAATATATTAGAAATCTATGTGATAGAACAAATTATTCAGTCCCAAAGGTGTCTTATATATGTATTTGGATAACATGTAGCATGGAAAAAGCTTATTTGAGCTCTTTAGCATATACTTTCATACTAAAATCTTAACAGGAGTGTCAATCTTCAGTTAATCTTTAAGTTATAGCTGTGTGATATGGGCAAGATACACTGACTGATCTGGTGTGAAGATTGATTTTGCAGAATTAGAGTCAGCAATCAGAAGTTGCTGTTGGAATGGTTGACTGCATTGTATGATTCTTTTTGACGCCTTTTTTTATATGCCACAGTAAGGAGCTCTTCTAATGCAAAAGCTACCAATGAAAATTTTTCTTCAGTGAATTGTAAGGTATACATGCCTGTATCAATTGTGGTCCTGCAAACTAATGTAACTTCCCCGATGTGCTAAATATACAAATATATACTCTCTCTATATAGTATAGTGTGTATACATATAACTGGGTGCTTAGTGGTGCTTAGTGGCTTGATGTTGTATATACTTGTGACCCTGCAGGTTACTGAGGCTCAAAGCATCCCTGAAAATAAATTCTCTCTTTAGCAATACCTCAGCTGCTCAGTCTTGAGAATCCAATGTTTGAAAATACTGGTTTCTGCTTTTGACTTACGGATTTGTGATTTGTATAGGTAATTAATGGCCAACGATGTTTATAGTTAGTAGGTCTGAGTAAAGGAAAATGTTTACATGAGAACTGCTAGTTTGTGGAATAGTCTGTCAAGGAAAACCGTCTTGTTTTGAAGGTAAAATCTATAAACCATAGGGAAAAGCCTGTGTTACAGGATAATGGGTGCAGAGATGGGTGTGTTTATCATCTCTTATTTGTAGAATTCTGAGCCAACGGTTGGCTGTAAGTGATAAAAACATAATACTTTTTTATTTTTTTCAGAACATGGGGGACTACCTTCAGTGACATCATCAGTCAGTGCCTCAGTAATTAAATCTCCATCTGATCCTTCACATGCCTCTATTCCACCACCACCTCTTTTGCTTCCAGCAGCAACAACAAGGAGCAACAGCACATCAATGCCCAATAGCATTCCTAGCCTAGAAAATAAACCTCCACAGGCAATTGTTAAACCACAGATCCTGACCCATGTTATTGAAGGCTTTGTGATTCAGGAGGGATTAGAGCCGTTCCCTGTAAGCCTAAAAGTTGCTATGAATTTTTTACTACTAATTTTTGAAAAAAAACCCCTATTTTTAAGGATGATGTTATTTGTGGTTAGTAGCTATTTAGATCTTGAATCATTTTTCAAATGTTGGTTTTGACTTTTTTTCCACTGATTGGTAGCCTGTTTCTTACAGCATTCAGCATACTTGTATACTGTTTGTATTGTGTTACGTATATAATCGGAATTCATGCTACTGTTTGGCTTGCCAGTATCACTGGATGACAAGGTACTAAATGAAAACAGACACAGTTGAGTAGATAGGCTATATCTGGAGATAACTACAGAGAGTCATTTTAGGCTACCATTTGCAATAACTTTGTTTTACGTTTGTCTGTCTCCTAGATACCTCAATTTAAGTGATACCTTAATTTAAACCTCTGAGATGAGTCCGTGTCAAAATTCTAAAATGTTAAAATTTTGTTGTTTAAAGCACTGGCAAGCCCCTTACTGAGCTTGGTGTGATTAGTACTGTGTCTGGTAAGAATTGCTGTTGAAAATTTTAGATCCACAAATGGACAGTTTAAAACCTATGAGCCTGCCTTATTAACTAATTTAATGTGTCTCTCATTTTCCCGTTCCTTCATTTCTCTAGATAGAATGTGTTTCTTCCTTTGTTAAATGTAATTGCAAACTCTGCAGAGCAGGAGCGGATCTTTGTATTTGTTTGAGAAATGGTATTTAGAGCTTTGGTACTATATAATAATGATTCATTGATACGGAATAGAAACTGTGATTCTAGTCTCCGTTACAACTGCTAAGTCGCAAATATTTTCAATTACTCATTTTTCAGTTAATCACTGTTGCTTTGCTTTTATTGCAATAGGTAAATCGTTCATCTTTGCTGGTAGAACAGCCTGCAGAAAAAAGATTGCTAGTGGAGGGTCAAATCATGAGTGTTGTGTGTGTTGAATCAGACTTGCAGAATACAAAACATGCAGACAACTCGTCGGACACAGAGATAGAGGATATGATTGCAGAAGGTTTGTAGTTTTTGTTTAAATATCCATTTTTTGTCCCTTCAGTTCTGTATGTATTACAGAATCCCATCCTGTCTGTACTTCTGGAATCTTTCTCCAGTCTTTACACTATCTCTAATAAAAGCATTTGAAAATAGTTTCTTACTAGCTACACATCATAACAGCAGTTGCTGTAGATAGACACAAATGTCAAGAAACTATGCACTTGTCCTGCTTAGAATACAGTGGTCTCCGGCACAACTCATGAGCTAAACTGAGTTCCCCGTGCAGTATCTGACATAATCATCACCATGGATTTTTTAGAACTCAGCAATCAACTATTTGGGATGTGTTACACCACTATTACTGTTCAAGCCCAAATGTAGGTAGCCTCATGAGTGTTATGAAATGGAAATTAAACCACGGCCTGGCCCAGAAAAGCCAAGTTATTCTTTAACTCACATTTTTGTATAATTTCATCCAGGATTTGAAAGTCCAGAATTTTTCAGCCACCTCTGGATTTTCTCTTCCACAGCTTGAGCAATTGCACAGGAGCTGTTTCTGGTGATCTGTTTAAATTTGCCGTAATGCAATTCTTAGTTTCATTATCTTAAAATAGTTCTTTTCCCTCTTTCATATCAAAACTGCAGTGAGCAGGGTAAGAAGGGACAAATGCAGTGTCTGCTACTGCCACAGGTCTGCATTGGGGAAGTGGCTGGAAAAAGTCAGGACAGCATGTCCTGAGCAGTAGCAAGTGTCACCATAGCTGTGCTTCAGCTGCTTCCCACTCCAGGCATTATAAATTGTCACTTAATTAAAACAGTCCATTCCCCTGATCTTTTCTCACAGGAACTTTCAAGATAGCAACACCAATGGCAGTTCGTTAGTTACTGTGGTTTCTGCCTTGGTGAATGGTACTGAAGTGCAATAGGGAAGTTGCCTGCATCCATTGTGTATCTCAGCAAACAAATTAGCTCAAAATTCAGTCTTTTAGATTGTTAGATTCTGGTACATTATTTTTTACCACAATGATTTATATCTGTTACTGCTTATAAATGTATTGCGTCAGACCCAAGTCAAGGACTGCAGACAAGGTAAAAAGCTTGCTTTAGAAAGCATTCTGAATTCAAGAAGAGTATTTGTTGCTAGTGAAGTCAAGTAAACATGGTTGGAATTTTTGCTTGAGGCTGATTTACCTTACCGCTCAGGCATTATGTATCTCAGCTTAAAATTAAGAGTATATTTTTACTTGTAGCACTGATTTTTAGTAGGAGCTGGTTTAGCTTGGAAGCATATCACTGAAAGGAAGTATTGATGGGTTGCAGTCCTCCTATATGTGGATATAACATCTGTGTAAAGAAGCCAGAAACTGGAAACAGTGCCTGAAAATGAAATATAAACCAGGATTTCCTAAATTATGGCTGATTATATGATTGCATTTCCGAGTATATCTCAGTATAGTGCAGAGCCCTTCTTAATTTTTACAGTAACAGCCTAGTTTAGGCAGTGGCAGATATTTGAAGTGCTTTGCTTTGTAACTGTAACTTTCTTTTGATCATGTTGTAATTGTCTACATAGAAAAATGAAGAAACAATTTTTAGAGTCCATTTTTTAAATATATTGCACAATACTCTAAAATAACTTGAGGCCCACACCTTATTCTTCACAAACCTTCACATAGGCGTGGCAGACTAAATTTTAGAAGGCAAGCATCTGGCATATTAATAGTGAAGGGTTGCAGTGTGACTGGAAGTTTTCTAAACCTTTGTTTCATTGAATTTAAAATTGCTGTTATTTTTTGGTATTGTCTCCCAGTGAGGGCTTCCATTTAACCAGTTCTTTGAGAGGGAAGTCCAGTGACATGAAAGCATCAAGCACAAGAGGCTTTAAAAAAAGAGTCATCTGGTAAATTGTATGACTTGTTTGACATTTTTTGGTTATTTTACAGCTCAATGGAGTTACACTACTTTTCTACACATAAAATGAGACTTGTAAATCTCTTAGCTCATGACTGTGCTTAGTAAATTGCTATTAAATAAATATTGCCTTCTTGATCAAGAGTACAGCTTTTTTCTTTTAATACCTTGTTTCACCCAATATATTTCAAACAAAAGAAAGTTTTTGCTGTCTGGTGTATCTTCTAGAATATTTGAAGCTCTGTTTACAATAGTTATTTTGTCCTTAATTTGTTACAGTAGATCTTAATTCAGTTTTCTTTTCAATAGTATTCCCTAAGAACTTTTCAGTATTAACACTATGTTGTTTCTCAGATGTCAAACAGCTTGTCTGTTGTTTTATGGAATTATTCAAACATTCATGTTTTTGTTTTTAGTTATTGTTCCTGACAGCTGGTGTTAGGTTTATGTACACAATTTGCAACTACTGATTAGATGAGCTAGTAGGAAACATACAGCATTGAGACATATCCACATATGCAGAAGTTGAGCAAAAGAGATTTTCCGATACTAAACCAGGGTATGATTGCATGTATGGTAGAAACACTTAATATGCAAAAGAAAAGGCTCTTAGCATCAATTTTCTCTTCACTTTGTTGTCACCGTTTTCCACATAGCATGACCTGGATTGGGAGTGAGGGTTTTTTGCTTTTTAGAGAGTGAGTGATTTATTTGAAGGATGCATCTCTGGTATTTAACTTAAGTTGCAAGGCTGGTCAAATTTGGTATGTTTCCAATTTCCAGTTTTTACTTCCTGTGTGATCAACTTAGTAAGTTGGAGACTTGCAACATGGTAATTTTCAGTCTGACACTGCCAGAGGATTTGTTGACTTCAGTTATGTCTTTGAGTCCTGATACGTCAGATACGTTATTCAAATACCCTTTTCAGTATTTTCAGCTCTTTGCTGCACCTAGTGCTTTTTTGTTACCTTGTCAGTATGATAGTTAGCGTTAGCAAGCAGTTTAGTGAGTTAACATCGCTATAACAGACTCTTACAAATTCATAGTTAAAATCCTTCAATTAAACTTCGATACCTGCATTTGCATTAGCTGGCATCAGAGCTTAACAGAGTTTAGAACAAAAAGCTAGTTTGCAATTTTTGCAACTGATTATGTAAAATTATAAGTACGAAAGCGGTAGGTGAATAGCAAGAGGCAAAGTATATGAAACAGTGACTCAAGTGTATTAGAAATGTGGGAGAAATGTGTGTTTGTTTAGACCACTGAATTTTTGAACAATGTATTTTGTCCATGATTGCAGCCATGTGGCATGCAGTTCCGAACCTGAATGAGCACAAAATGTTACATTTCGGTTTGTGCCAGTTTCACTCCTTCAGTCCTTATCATGCATTTCACAGATGGTGCTTGGGGATGAGGGTTGGGTTTTTTCCATGCCAGAAGTCAAGTTGGTTTTCAGATATGGTGGCATTATTCTAAACTATGTACAAACCATGCTATATACATGAAATACACTTCCAGCAGAAGAGAGCATAGACATTCAGCATGTGATGTGTATGCTGCCTTGTTGCCTTGTACTGCCTTCTTTTGGGCTTTTCTACTTTTTCTTTCACTGATGCTTCTCTCAGCTGGTGTTTGAGTTCTTCACAAGGAGCAGGAAAAGTGCCTCCTCATCTCACCAATAACACAAAAATATTCTATAACAGTAGACTGTAAATCAGTAGATGCTATAATCCTTTTTTCTCTTATATGCAGCTTATCTTTTTCGTAGATAAGATTCAATGTTTTACTTGCTTTCACAAGTCCCTTTGGTTGTAGCACTTGCTTATTCAAAGGAAGCATTTTAGAAGGCTAAATGACATTATGTCATTACAGGAGAGCTTGAATTTAGACCGTGGAATGGCTGGTTCTCTTAATGAACTCTTTATAAGCAATTCATGAGGACTGTAACGCTTCTTTTTAATTGTTTGCTATGTTTGAGGGCATACTTGCTCATGGATGGCTTGAAATTTAACAAAAAAAGCTGATTATGTTCATGGAATAACTTAATTGAAGGTTCATTAAGGTTCAGTTTGCTCAAGATCTTTTCTATAGAGTGTGAAATCTATGACTTGCTTAGGTTTGCGTAATTTTCTGTTAATCAAAGTATTTAGTGAAATGTGTTAGGTATTTGAAAATCTTCTACCTGCCTGCTTGAGATGGGAAATTTGAACATAATTTTGTGTCATTGAAACTGACTTCTTTATGCCTTGCTTCTTTCTTTAGAGGGACTGGATGAAATTGAAAATGATCTTCTGAAGTGTGAATTTTGTGGAAAAATGGGATATGCTAATAAGTTTCTACGGTCAAAAAGATTCTGCTCCACATCCTGTGCCAAAAGGTACTGTGTCTAGTTATTGCTTATCATTATCTGGTTAATGGAATAGCATCCAAATAGTATCCGATGTTGAAAAATAAAGAAACAGTAAAACATGACTGCCTTCTACACGAATTTGCAGAGTATATGTGTACAAAGGACTATGGTAGATTATAATATATTTCAAGAAGATAGACAAAGGGAATTACAGTAAAATTGTGGACCTCTTTCCAGAGGGTGCTGTGAATGCTGTTGGGCTTATAGGAAGGCAACAGGTATCATGGAAGAGAAATCCATTAGGGGTTACTAAGTGTTTGGAAATTGGTGCAGAGGTTCATGGGCCACAAATCATTACATATTTCTCATATTCGTATTATCTTCCCCTTGATGTTGGGGGATGTCAGAGAAAGAATGCTGGGCTAGGTGGGCTTTCTTACAGTTTTGTGTGATGCTAGGGAAAAAAACTACTGAATTTATCTTGGCGTAATTGAAATGCTGCATAGACAAAAAACTTTCTTAAATACTTTTAGTAACAGTGTAAAATTTATTTATTTGCATAGAGTAAAATAGAAATATTCATAAACATAAATAATTTAGTGTTTTCTAAAGCTTCTCCTTTCTTGAAAATAATAAGTGATGCCATTTGCTTCTACATGGTCAGCAGAGGAAAATGGCTATTTTCTGTTTCTCTTTGGGTTTAGTATGCCGCTTTTATTTTGTTTTGGTTAAGAGAGGAAGAATTCATAGTCAACGTCTGAATGTAAAATCTTCCATCATTACAGCTGGAAAAATTATATTTAAACCCAGATGTTGTAGAAATCGGGAATAGTTTCCCATTTCTAATCACCACTTAGTTCTTTTTTTGCATCAGCGTGCCTTGAGACCACCTTTCTCTTATGTCTGCTGCTTTTTTAATCCCCAGTGTGAGACATTTCCATTTTAAGTAGTGGGAATGTATATGTTTGATTTGGTACTTGTTGGGACACTACCAGCAAAATAATCTTAAGAAGGGATTTGGCCCTTTTGCCTCCATCCGCCTTTGACTGGGTATCAGCTAGGTAGAGAAAATGGAAGTAAAAGATGTAACGTGACTTCAGGCTTTTAGTGGACATTTTAGAGAAGCAGGATTGGACTATGTGATAAAATGCAAAGGTATTTCTATCATGGAAAATTTTTAAGAATGGGAAAGACAAACATCTTCCAGGGATGATTGAGGTGTATTTGATCTTGCACCAAGACAAGGGGTTTGAGTAAATGGCCTTTGAGATACCTTTCTCTTATATTTTTGTGACACCTGTTGTTGTCTTTGATTAGGCAGCATTTCTGTAGACAACAATGTAATTTTATTGTTACTTGATTGAATGCAGTCCAAAAAACTATTAATGCATTACTGAATATATCTTACTTCTTTAGGCACAGCCTTAGTTGCACTAAGAAATTTGGGCTGTTTACATCAGACAAGACCAGTCGCTGGAATCGGAAATCGGATAGCCAAAGTCTTGGGCGACGCGGGCGTCGACCGAGTGGCCCTGATGGGGCGTCACGAGATCCTTTTCTTAGACAGGTCTGTGGAGTATTTGCTTAAAACTATGGCATTGTTTTGGGAATTACCAAAAAAATGTAATACTGTAGTGTATTTGTACTACGTTTTCCAGCTTCCAATTACTTATCCATCTGCAGAAGAAGATATGGCTTCTCATGAAGATGCTGTTCCAGCTGCCATGACCACCCGTCTGCGAAGACAGAGTGAAAGAGAGAGAGAACGTGAACTTAGGGAACTAAGAATTAGGAAAATGCCAGAGAGCATTGACTTGTTACCAGTGGTGCAAGCTGACCCATCAGTATGGACTGTTGATGAAGTTTGGGCCTTCATACATTCTTTGCCTGGTATGTGCAATAACTTGTTCCATTTTTTTTAACAGTACAGCTCCTTGCTTTTTAGCATTGGTGTGATGAGTTGGTGTGGTTACAGCACTAGCATAGTCATTAGTTGGTGATAGAAACTGGAATGTGATTTGTTTCCTCTTGCTTGTTCCTTCAGCACAAATCCCATGTTGATAGAACTAGTCCCACTTCTGCTGTTGCATCCCAGCTGATGGAGATTAGAGCTGTTCCTCCCTTCAGTCTGACTTCTCTCAAGAGGTCAGTAGAGAGATCAGACACACTTCCCTTTTACATTTTTCTTCTCTTCCCTCCTTACTTGCTGCTTATTCAGTAGAAGAAGCAAGAAGGGAGTTCTTTCCCTTTATACAACTAAAAAATTTGAAAGACCTGTACTGATATAAGTCATTAAAAAAGAATAAGCTAGTTTCTTCTATAAAGCTAAACTTTGTTTTGCGTAGCTTTGCTCGGTAACTGAAGTGAAGATAACTTCTGCATATAGACAGACACAGCCTGTTATCAGAAAAAAATAATCTTGTTTCTCCTTATTTACAAACCTTTTCTTTAGCTCAATTTTCACAGTTACCTTTATATCAGCTTCAGGTTATTTGACAATTATTTATCATTTCCTAACTATCATAAGCTTTAAAGTTCCACTCCCCCCTCTTTCCCAAGGATGCCATTCTGTCTGATTAGATACTGTAATCCTTTCAGGTAACAAGGCAGGTCTCCATAATAGCAGTCATACAAGAATTTTTGTTGCTTACCCATGTAACTCACATGTCAAAACATTGAAACCCAGGTTAAGTTTGTTCCTAATTTTCTAGTTTAGAAATGCTAAACCATTTTTCTGTGTATCCCATTAGGCTAATAACCTGTAAGGAATGTATCTTCATTGCTAAGTCATACACATGGGTTTTGACAGTTAATTTTTTATGAAGTAGGTCAGGCAAAGAATTGAGTAAGGGATGTCTTAAATCAGCAAAAGTCATCCTTGAAGTACCTTTCTTCTGATGGTTTATAAATTGCAATTAAGTTACGTTATCTGCTTCTGGGAACCTGCAGCGATGTCTGTAAAAACAAGCAAAGCTCCTTAGGTTTAAGACATAGTCATTCATGTTTCTGTGCTTTAGCTGTGTTACTGGAGTATGACTATATCGCTCCTGTTTTGAGTTACTATTGTTATAGATTTGAGGCTCTAGTGAATTCAATAACTTCCTGATCCTAGGTTCTGCAAAAGAATAAACAATAGTTTCTGTCCTAGCAAACTTAAAGTACCACATAAACACAATTCACTTGCAAGTACGAAAACAAAAATATTATTCTTAAAATGTGGTTTCTGTTTTGAAACCATTACTTGTAGAATATTTCACCAGCTGCTTGATCTGGGGGGTTTTGTATTCTGTAAACAAGGTAATCTTTGATTTTAAACAAACTTTGTATTTTTCTGCATTTCATGAAAATTTATTATAATTACTCATTCCCATCCATATTAAGGCCTAGTTTCTCAAATACTTTTTTAAAAAAGTTCAATAGGTATTTAAAATTGTATTCACAACCTGCCAGAATTTTTATTGTTACATAGCTACGTTCATATTTTTTGGCAATTTTGGGGTTTATTCTGGTCAACATATTCTCAAGCCACTCTTGAAAAAATATTTTTTCATATGCTGTCAGAGTTGAATAATACAAGAAATAATATAATTGACTTTCATTATGCTATTTTGCAATAGATACTTGGTGCAGTCCATACAGACCATCTGCCATGTTGTAGGAGGCGGTGATTTGTCAGCTTTTCGTAAACATCAGGGACATCTGTTTTGATTTACAGCTTTCTGCATAGAGTCTATAGCTGAGATCTAACTGCGGAGTCAAGTGTCCTTGTCAGGCTTTTCCTGAATTCCTCTGGAGTCTTTTGGAGAAATTAAGATTGTAGGACACTTCTACTGTTACTTATTTCTTCTGGGGGGAAGAGACAGCAGCGGTTTAAGCCCCAGCAGAGTTGTTCCTCCTTTCTTTCTTCAGTTGCAAGATTAATGGTCTTTCACCCGCTTCCCATTCTTTTTTTAGCTAAGTCATTGCACAACAACCAATTGCGAAAGTGCTTAAGAATACCCAAATGTTCTTGGATGAGGGAACTGAAATACATTCAACTTCCATCCTTTGCTTTTCCAAAATGACTTTGAGAAAAGGTATTTCAGGAAAAGTGTCATGGAAATGCTTCATGTCCTGCTTAAAGAAAAAAGCCTGCAACAACAACCAATTATCTATTTTAATAGGGCAACTTTTGTTCCTAAATGCAAAAACTTCTCTTGATCTCTCAGATTCTTTGTAAATGCTGTGGTCTGACAATCACCATGTTCAGGTCTCAAGTCAGATGTACAGTGATACCTTTCACAGAAATACTTACTTTTAGTACTTATAGACATTTTGTCTGTTGTCAACACATAAATAAGAACCTTTATGATGATGTTAGAGCTGTTAAATCCTCCTGAGAATGGTCAGTTATCTTCAGATTTTCTCTTCGTGTTTCCAGCAGCATTATCTTCACTTTGTAGCTGGAATTGGCAGCACCATTCCAGGAGCTCTGTGACAACTCTGGGCTCCTGAAGAATGTTCTCTTACTGATTGTGGTACAGCTGGGCTGCACTAGTGCATCACTGTACCAGAAATATTAAAAGTAAATGTTATGGAATACATGCAAGCCATAAAACATTTTAATGGCTTTAGTGGCTGTATAAATACTGTTTGTGACAAACTAATTTGTTGGGTTTTTTTTCCTCCAAAAGATACCACTCTAGTTTCTTGTTACAATAAATAATGCCCAAGAGCTGGGCATTTATCATGTATTAAAGCTGCTTCATTTTAAATGCTATGCAAAGTAGTCCTTAGTCTTGATTAAAAGTTATCCAGCTGCTACAGAGTAACTGTTATACTTTTGGGATTGTAGTTTATAGAGTTGTAACTGAAACTACAGGGGTTTAGCCTGAAACCAGAGGCTGCAATAAAATTCCACGAGACGGCCTTTCTCTTTTCAAATTATCTTTTAGTCTTTTCCTTTCCTTAATAAAGTGGCAGCTAATGGTTACATGAGGTCTGTTTAACAAATCATTAAGAAAAAAATCAGGCTTTATTCTTTGTGAAAAGCTAACCTTTTCCGACCTTGAATGTTACGACCACTACACAGTAATAATCCAAATGAATTAAGGTTTGGATGTCGATACTTCCTTACATGATTCCTTTCTATTTCTTACACATTTGTAAATCCATCAGGAAATTAGACTATCTGTTCTTTATAGAATTTAAATCTGAACACACAAGAGGACATGAAATTAGTCAATTACTCTCATCTGGGGTGGAAAAGGAGTTCTTCAGAGTATTCTCATACCTCTGTAATAGTATCCCTTTAGAAAAGGAGAAAATATAAAAGTGCCAAAAAATAGGCTTAACCAAGGAATAATTAAAATCAGGAATGGAAGGTGGAATACAAATTAAAATCTACCTGAAAGGCTCTGAGAGAGAGAGAGACCACTGGATTCAGAACACAAACATATTAAAAACAGGAAAAACGTGGTTATGGGGAAAGAAGCTTCAAATAAACAACTGACAACGAGTGCTATTATTCACATTGTTAGAAGGCATTTGTCCATATAACAGAGCTGCTATACAGCCAGGCATAACTGACTGTTTCTGCTTAACAGATGTCCATAACATCTTTTGAGGAACCTTTTGTTTCCACAGCGTTCTTCAGTGGAAAGGAGCCTTCAGTTACTTGGGACAGGCTAACCCACGAAGAGTCCCTTTCTTATGTTGTAGGCCTCAGTAACCTGAGACCATGTTATTTCATGTTCAGAAAAAGAGTTTATCATTAAAAAAAAAAAAAATCCAACTAGTTTAAAGTTGCACTTGTGAAGTGACTTACTGCTGTGCATAGAATATTCACTCAGGTAACTGATGATAAATGTCTTCATGAGACGGTTATGCTAAAGCCCATAAATCAAAATTCTGCTTACTTAACCCAGTGGTGGTAACAGATGGAATTAGCTACAATTTCCAAAAGGTGTTAAGTGAATTTTCTTATTGAGTGGTACATAGCAGTAGAATACACATATATTTGTATTGATGGAAAGAACCCACTTGAATTATGTTCTTACTTGATTGCTATTTCAGTGGTATTTTGCCAGTCTCTTCCAATTGTGAGATCATGGCGATTGTTCCTCTTAATGAAATGAGAAAGCTGTCTTTGCTAGGACTTGAAATTTCCAATGAGTAATTCTCCAACAGTTACAGTGTAATTAGAGGCTGTAGTAAAAATTTCTGTCAGATTATCTTGGAAGTTGCCATCGTAATATTGAACTCTGGCATATACCTTAGGTTCCACAGGCTAAGGGGACAAGCATTGGAAATTGTGTAGCTGAAAAGCTCTAGCATGGACGGAGTCATTGCATCTAAGAATGCACATTTCTAACCCAGTAATTCTTTTTTTTTTTCTGTTGCCTTGTAGGTTGTCAAGATATTGCGGATGAATTTAGAGCACAAGAAATTGATGGACAAGCTCTCCTCTTGTTGAAGGAGGATCACCTTATGAGTGCAATGAATATTAAGCTTGGACCTGCATTGAAAATCTGTGCACGTATCAATTCATTGAAAGAATCCTAGGGGGTGAACATGAAGGTTTAAGCAACGGTTTCTCAGTGACAGAATCAACAGTAATATGCCAACATCTTCACTGTGGCATGAGTGTTACTGTAACGTTTTGTTATATATATGGGGTTTTCCCCACGTAAAGACTTAAAAATGTTCCTTTGATTATACCAGGTAGTCCTCTGTAGTTTCAAACAATTAATAGGTTCATGGTAAAGCCCGAGTAATACTTTGAGTTGAAGTGGGAGTTCATGGAAAAACATGAAATGAAATATGCGGTGATAGGTTAAATATTCCCCAACATGTACTTTATCTTATAAGTTTAAGATTAACACCCCAGCACCCACCCCAATCTAAACGCCATTTAAATTGTGTTGCTGTATTCTGAAAGATTTTTCCCACATACAGCAGTTTTTGGACTGAAATAACAGAAGTGTCCACAGACGCTGTGGAAGCACTAATAACAGTAAAATGCTATGCATTTAGTTGAGCTCTCTGAGTTTCTTTTAGTCTTGAGCAAATTGTTTGTAAGGGGTAGGTTGGCAGCCAGTTTTCCTTGTGTAGGCTTACCCTCATCTCTGCCACTGTAGTATTTTCTTGAAGTCTGGAAATACTATAAACTATGTAGACGTCTCATCAAAATCCTCATAATCAGGCTACTGAAATGCAATGGCATGACACTCTTGCCAGAGGTAACTGAAGCACATGTTACTTTACTCTTTGTATGCTGCTATGCACTAAGAGGGCATTAAGTTGCTAGGTTTGTAGTTTCGCATGCTGCTAGTTAAACTAGACCAGCAGTTCTCAAATGTGGGTTCAGAGTGGATCCTGAGAAGGTGTGAGAACACTCAGGGTTCAGGTTCCCAAATGCCTAGGCGTGAGGGGCTGAAAACTGCAGCCAGAACTAGCTCATGTTGAGACAAGGGTACTTTAAAGACTGCAGGTAGAGAAGGGATAGCATAGCTCAGATGCTCTTTTTCTTGATACCTCTTGTAACTTGTCTTTCCCTGTAGTGCATTCCCATTGCCTCATTGGAAGTTTCCAAGCACCTTTTATTTGTCCACTGGCTAGCGTGAGCTGGGCTTGCAGTAGCCTGAGGAAGGAGCACAGTGAGTTGCTCAATGAGGTCCTTTCAGAGCTCGGTGTAGGAGCAACTACTGCCACAGTGAGGGAGTCTGGAGCTGCAGGTGGGCAGGAGTGCCACTGCTAGGCAACTCTGGGAGAAATCTCTAGGGCCCTGCTTTGTCCCTCTGGCAGAAGGTTTTGGCTTAGGTGCTGCAGACCTGGGCAGTGGGATTTTAGTGTCTCCCTCTGTCTTCCCTCTCTTGCACTCTGTGTGGAACAAATATCTGTTTCCCCAGTTACTGACACTCTCAGAAGCTGCTTGGGGTCTGAGGCAGCAGCGCCTTCTCGGCCTTTGTTTCCCCATCACCTGTGTACGGATGTTTGTGGATGTATTTTGTACCTTCTGTTCCCTCCCTTTTGCAGCTCCACTCCCCTTATGTACAGATCTAGATCCCTAAGCTCTTGTATAGGGAAAGAAGGGTATGTGTGCTGATAGAGTCGTTGTGTATATTTGAATTAAATATGTGTATGTGTCTGCAAATAATGTATTTTGTATTTTATGCAAATTAATGCATAATATATGATTGTGTGGGGAGATATTCAGGGCGACCCTGAAGTATTCCTGAAAAGAAGAGGAACTGATCTAAAATTTGAGAACTGCTGACCTAGATCAAAAGGAGTCAATGTGCATACACTGGCTGAAAGGAAGGTTTATGACAGGTAGATTAATATGTATATTATTTAACTGATGACCTTAAAGAGTAAATTGGGATTACAGAAAAATCTGTGCTTCATTTTCCTTTAATTAGACTATTGCTTTGTTTCTATTAACAGACTTCCTACCATTATCTTCCAGAGATCAACATTAGAATCATTGTTTTTAATTACAACTGTTTGAGCTTACTAATAGCAGATGTTATTAGTATTTTTATTAACCACTGAAGCTCCAAGTTAGGACAACCCATTGCTGTTACGTGCTAGTATGTGGTGAGACCCCTTTTCCAAATGGCACCAAAGGCTTTAGAGAATTAACTGATGTCTGGGTTTATTTTGGAGGGAAGTTGCTAAGCACTTTCTAATTTGTTTTTTCTGTCTTCAGTTACTGTTGTCAAATAAACTTCTTAGTTGAAGGTTCAATGTTTGGCAACGTTCATTTGAAAGATATTCAAATTGTGGAGACAGTAGGTTCCCATTTGTAGCATTTCTGTAAGATACACTGTGTAGCATATCTGTAATATAAGTTCTAAAGGATGCGTTCTGTTTTGATGAGCTAATTGAAGACTAAAGATATCTTAGATATTTATCCTTTGGCTTTTGTCTTAAAGTTTTATTATTTTTATACGAAAATTTCACTGGCTAATTTCTAATCTGTCTTCTGATTGTACTGTTCTTTGGCAATGTAAAAAGTAGATATAAGTAAATGTGATTTGATAGTGGCTTAAGGCATATTTGAAAACGTGGACTTATGTTATGAGTCTTATTTAGACCTGCAGTTAATCACAGTGTTGTTACATGCATGAGAATTTCACGGTTGTTTTAATTTTGCTTTATTAGCTTTCAGGAGATCTTCTACAGCTAGTGTTTATATACGACTCTCAGACATAATCACTGACAGATGCCAGGAGCTCAGAGTAGACCTGATTAATGCACGTCTGTTCTGGTTCTTCTGGTACACTACATTTCTGTGGTTTTGGGAGAGCCACAGATAGTGAGTTATACTTTAGATATTCATGAATGCAGCGGCTAAAAATGTGGGCCTTATGCATATTGAAAGTTTTTTCTCCTTCACTGATTTTGGCATTAAGCAGGAACTTAAAAGCAGACACAGCTATGCTAACCTATACTGATAGAAATGCACATGTATTGGAGTGTTTGCCAGCATAGCTGTGTCAATAAAATCAGTTTAAAAAAAAAAAAATCACACCTGTACATGAAAGTAGGCTGGAAAACTTCCAAGTGCAACTAAAGTCTACTTCAGGAGTTTTTGAATTTACTCAGAAAAGCAATATAATACTTAGAGTAATATTCCTCCGGAACCATTTTGCATACCAATCACTTGTTTCTGTTTAGATCAGTGAGGTTTTCCCAGGCTTATATTACCATTTTCCATGGCTTTCCCCACAAATTAAGCTAGACCCTCTTGCAAAAGAGGAAGTATTGCAGATTTTAATTGACTGTTTTTTAACGCTTGCTCCCACTGGATGTGTCTACAAGAAATCCTTTTTATCATCTTTATTTCCTGGGTTTTTGTATTCTGTAGTCAGACTGCTGCTGTTGTGGGCTACATCTCACGGTAGTCCCTGCAATGTTTCAATTCCTTTAGAAAGGAATACAGGACACCATAGGATCTTAGCTCAAAAGGGGGAGATATGTTGGATGGCTTTTTCCCTTCCTTTTTCTCCGCTGGTCTCCATCCTACCCTATTCCTTAATGCAAACTGCAGCATTAGCTCAGGGCAAAACCCTCTTGCAGAGCACTGGGCTGAATGTGACTGTCAAGATTTCTTCCAATAGAATTATAACTATTACACTTGTCTCAGCTTCAGAGTTTATTTGGGGTTTTAAAGAAATGCACCTGAATGGTCAAAATGGGTATGCAGACTCCCCTGTTTAATCTGGCTCATATCGCTCAGCAACCCTGCTTTGCAGCCGAAACAGAGAACTCCAGCAAGGAAGTTCGGCCACCTCCACTGACAAAAGTTCTCTGGGAGCTCTAGGTTGCTCCTTGTTCAAAAACAAGCATTGCAAATTAATTGCTAACTTCTCCCAGCCAACCCGTATTGCCTCACATTTGGCACATTCATAAGACTTTATCACCTTGCTTGTATAGAGAATGAAAAATAACCATCTTGTCAAGTTAAACTGTCAGTTGGCTTGGATCACCAGAGAATGTTTGAAGGGTTTTTAAACAGACTGCATTGTAAATCCATTCTTTACCCATTAATACATCGTATTTTTTTTCCAGAAATGAAGTTCTTGATGGAGGGTACAACCTTTGCTAGATTTGTGTCAATGAGATACCTCAAATAGAAGGTTCATGTTCTGCAAGCATCCATTTCCTCATTCTTTCCTGTGAAAGCAGTTTTTTTCCCCCTAACTTCTTTTTGGACAAATCACAAGTGGGAATCCAGCCCTTTGGATAGAACAGATGGAGTCCATCATAACTGCAGATGTGGCAGCAAGAGGAAAGAAATGGGATAAAAATAAGTATTTGAGCGGGTTTACGATAGCTTTTGGATCGCTTTATCTCGATCTTAGCTGTAAGGAAATGTTTAGGTATAAAACCATTTCTTAACTGTAGCTCGAATGCAGGTTTATGTAGTGAGACTTTGCTGGGTGTAGTGTCTTGCTCCCTGGCATACCGGGTAAAACTAATGCCTATTTCAGATGACTGCTCTCATTTTGGTATCACAGTATTAATGTGGAAGCTTACAGCTCAATAGCTTAAGAAATTTCTTACACATTGACGAAAGTATAGCTCTAAGTGATCAAAGAATTCAATGATAGCTGTACTGTGAGTCCTGGTTTTGCAAATAATTAGACATCTACATAATTTATAACGAGTAGTTCTTCTGATTGTATTGAGACTATTCATGTTAAAATTAAGCACGTGTATAAAAGCTTGCAGGGTTATTTTCTTACCAGTATTGTACAGAGATTTCCTGTTAGCATGTATTTAGATATATAGTTGTCACTCACTAGCCAGACTTTTACTCATCAGTTGTTCTAGGCTGCAGATAATAACTCTGCAAAAGAATCAATCTAGGATACTTTTTTTTTTAACATTCACCCAAATTAGTTTATTAGAGAGGGAGAGAAACTAACATTTTTAAAGTATTTTGTTTTTGTTTTAAATATACTGTTTCTGTTGAATGCTGAGTGGAACAGGTATGGACAGAGCTATAAATGCGTAATTTCAATGTAAGGTGTTAATAATTGCTCGTAGTGAATTAATTTTTAAGTCACTTGCACAGTGAGCTGTAGTTTCAGACAGGAAATATTGTGAGGAGAAAGAAATTTAAACTCATGTAATGCTTAGTTCATTCAAGCTAAGCTTAAATTAAGTTCATTTTAAAGGAATTTGCCTTTAGTCATGAGACTTTATTTGGACCCTGTCGGTTCTATGTAGTTATATCCACTGGATGGCTTTGCAAATAGTGACATTCAAAAAAGAGATGGTAATTACGGTGTACAGATAAGTGCCTGCTGTGTAGATGCTATGTCTACTTTTTCAAAAAGCTGTCCCTAATGTAGTCTGAGCTGATGGACAGCCTGTACCCTGCAGTCAGAGCCTGGGACATAGACTGAATACAAAAGCAGTTAGCACACATTACCCTAATCCATATGAGTCAGGCTGATTTGTTTTTACGGTCTTTGTAACTTCGGAGGAGCTCTGTCACGTGCCATTTCCTTCTCCATACAGATTTCTAAATGTGCTTTTTGCCCTGTTGGGTGTCAGCTGTGTTGGCTGGAGCATTTTGTGTCCTACTTGTCCCCTGGGTCTCATGGTCAACACTTCCACATGTATTCAAGGCCCCCATCCTAAGCTGCTGTGTAGGTTTGTGTAACCTCTACATTAAAACTTACACACACCTGCTCATTCACTTGAAGGCTGTGCGTATTATGTGCTGATCTCTTATAGCTAAGTGGAAGGAAAAAACAAAATTCAAAGACGTGAATATGCTTGTAATTGAAGGTATGTAGTAAGCTATAGTTTAGCTTTTGTAGCCACTGATCTAACTTTTCCAAAGCACAGTTCTGGGAGTCAGTGTTATGAACACATTTCAAGTTAAAAAATTTTAAACTTCCAGCATGTATTAGCTTCCTGCTGAATTATCCAGTTAAGGAGCTAGAAAAAGGAGGTCTGAAGAGATTTTTTTCCATCTAGAAAGAATTATAATTTGAGCACAATTGTACATTCATAGAATGGTGATCATAAGTATCGTTTAAGTGCAATACATAACACTTAAGGAGCATTTTAATTGTGCGTAAAAAGCACTGTATTGTTACGTAGGGTTGTTGAAAGGCTTAATTGTTCATAGGTACTAAATCAGGGTATCCTTGCTGATTATGGGATTAGGCTAGAAGCACAAATATAATTGATTCATGAGGCCTATCTGCTTTGTGGGTGAAGTCTGGTCAAGCTGTGGGAAGACTCGTGTTGTCCTCCACTACCTGGCCAGCGTATCGGCAGCCAGGATGTTGCCATCCTCTGGCAGCTTTTTGCAAAGTCGATGCTTGAAAGAACAATGAGATAGTCTGCGCACCCAACTTCCTTTTTAAGTAGTCTTTGTGTTACAGTGTTAGCAAACCAGTACTGATCAGGAAAGATGAGTGTAAAGAATGAAGGGTTTTATTAATGAGTGCCAAATACTTCTATTTAGAGTTGAAAACACATAGAATATCTCATTAAAATCAATGTTGATTTTTAAGGGATTCTTTATATGAGGAAAGTACCGAAGTTTCTCATAAAGGGTTAACACTTTAGCCGCTGTTACCATTAATATAAAATAATCCTATAAGAATTAAAGACTGTAAAGTATTTGAATGGTATAAGGCCATTAGTTGCTGGCACAGCGCAAGGAGTAACGTACAGAGGAGATAACAGCAGTGGTTGTCTGTAGTTCTTATTATTTCAGATATTACCACCTTCCTAGCATAGCTTCTCTCCTCTTTCCGTCTGGCAGTGAAACTGTAATCCTGTTCTACACAGTAATGGTTTATGGTTATATGGCTGGACTCAAGGTTCAGTGTTAGGACTTCCCAGAAACGCTAGATAAAAGAAAATGCAGAGGAAGACTTAGTCGTCAGGAGGGTAATAGGATAAAGATCACTTCACAACTGGTATCTCCCTCCATAAAAAGTCAAGGATAAAAGTGGGCTTACAAAGAGAGCTACTATTAATGTATTTTAAAATAGTTGCTTAGCAGATGCCACAGTTGGATGCCATGTGAAGACCTGTAGTGCCACTAGTACCTACTCGGTGGGTGTAGTGACAGCCTAAAGGATGATGCTCTTTGGCACTTTTCCCCAAAGAGCATGGAAGAACGAATTTGATAGTAATACACTGATTTAACATCAGTACATTAATATTTGCTTTGGCTGCATGTTGTGGCTTCCCTGTAAAAAACAAAATGTTAAAAACTTAAAATGGCTTTAGAAGCACTGCAGCAACTATGGGAATTCTGCCACATCAGGATAGATGGAGGTGTGTAAACTTTAATTACAGGTTGAGAAGCTGAACCACGCTGGTAAATAAAATACATCAGCAGCCTTACCCCAACGTCTTGCAGTTCCAGTTCTGTATACGTTAATGAATCAGAAGGGTGAGACTAACCACATGAAACAGAAGCATCTGAAACGCATGTTCTTGAAAATAACTTTGCCTTCATCTGGTGTTAAATGAATTTTAAATTAGGAATTTTCCCTTGCCTTCTGAGTCTGTAGGGATTAGTTACGTCATGATCTTCTGAAATGCCTGGTGCATTACTATATTTGAGATATTTGCTGGTTTTTAAATGGCATTAGGTTTTGTAAAGTTTGTCAACCCCATTTCAGTGGGTGTCCAGTTTATATAAAACCTGAAGAAATGCTGTTCTCAAGCGCTAAATAACAGCAATTACAATTTGAGAGAGCAGGGAGTGATTGCTTAAGATTTGTTTTTCAAGTTAACATTGTACGTGCTTTCCTACTTTTAACATGGAAATAGAATTTCCTCCAAATACCTTTTCCAGCATAAAGGATGAAATAATTTGTGGTGCCAAACTCTTCAAACTGTGTTGCTAAGCATTGCCTCCTCTTATTGCACTAGTTTTAAAATTCTGGTTTTGATCATTTACTGTCCTTTCAATGGCCTTTTTAACAAATTTTCTCCAAACCATTTTCTACTTCTTAAAAATGCTCATGTCCTTTTGGTTACATCACTGAAACCTTAAAGAAATTTACCACAGACTGTGGGTGAAAGAAGCACTATATGGGGTGAAGTAATAAATCAGAATGATGATTGGTCTTTGATATAGTGCAGAAATGTAAGACTAATATATGATTGAGATGTGATTGTGTATTCTTATGGAGTGATATACTGGAATATTCTTTTACAAGAAATTTTAGCCCACATAGCATTAAATTCTGCAATTAAATCTATATCTATAGTTGATATATAATAAATTATAACCCAAAAATTAAATTTTACAGTTGAAGAGCACATAGTGAACTATGTAAAAAATACGATCTTTGTGAATCACTTTTTTAAAAAGCACTTTCCTATTGCCAACTAGCATGTGAATGAATTTTAGATTCTCTCATTTGTTATGATCTGTAGAAGTGAAATTTCTTTAACCTGTCTGTTAATGGGTAAATTCATCATACAAATGCTGAAACAAAGCACCTTATACTATGCTGCTTAAACTTGCTTGTAATTGCACCTTTTGTTATCTGCAGATTTTTTCTTAATGAGTATTCTGGTGTGATATCATTGTTCCCTGTGGGTCTGGGTGAATGATTAACCAACCTACAGCATCATTTACTTACATAGTTTCTATTTCAGTACAACATTGTATTGTGAGTTCAGTGCTTCAGAAATAAATGCTACTTCCATTTGTCTGCTTTGGTTGTGTATCTTTTTTCTCTTCTACAAAATTAAATCAAGACTGTCATAAAACTGTAAGAATTTGAAAACTTTGAGTACTTTTGCTACAGCCTGACTACTCCTTCTCTTGCTGAAGCAGTCCCACTTCAAATTTAACTAATTTTAAAGTAATTTTGGCTTCAAAATAAATTATATTTTAATTTAAGCCATTCTTTAACCTTGGGCATGTATTTATGTATAGCAATTAACCTTGTTGCTCTAACTATTTAATTTGTAATATAAACATTAGAGGAGAAGTAGCAAAGAAAGAATGAAACATCACCACCTTTCCTGTAGTTGTGGAAGTTGTACATCTTGTACTATTTTTGTACTATGTAAACAAAGTTTATATTTCTGTAGGAGTTGTAGCTTTACATTAACTAAAACAATTTATTTCTTGTTAAGGGTTGTTGTCTGTTTAACTTAAACTGACAAAAAGTCACATTTAACAAGAAAACACACTTCAAAAAAATCACAGAAGTTGTTTGAACCTTTGACAGTAGGTTAACACATGTACATAACTGATAAAAGGGCTCCAGCTTTGAAGATGACTTTATTGCATTTTGTACTATAAACCCCAAGATCATTCCAATTTAAAGCAAGTGTAAAATTCTAGTACTAAACATAAGGTTTAACTTGAAAACTTGTTTTTTGTAAGTAGTGGTCTTTTCTTAAACCCGTACTTTCAAGTTAAATTCTCTGAACTGGCAGGTGCTTACTGCCCACTGGAACCCAGTGTGGAAGTTGCGCAGTGTCGCACACTCTGGTGCAATATTCATTACAATATGGGTGGATGATGGACTTTTTTCCATGGGTTGTAGCTCTGGAGACGTTTCCTTGTATTATCTGTAAGGACACGGTCACAGAACATCAGAGCACACGCTTGTGTCGCACAGCGCTGATTTGCAGTCTTTTCAGTCAGCAGCTCATTAACAGATTACAATTACTCTGCCTGGTTTATCAGATGGCTCTGTGTTTTCATTGTTAAATGGCATAAAGCAGAATTTCCAGCTGACAAATGGATCTGTAGACCACATCTCCTCTGTCAATTCAACATCGTGACGTCGACACCAGTATGCTACTGCGATGAGAAAGCTGTTGATGAAGTACAGCCAGGGGACGTTCATCTCCATGTAGGCTGGAATCCGAGCACCAAGAAACAAAATGATAATTTGAAGAAGAACAAAAGGTGCCCATGTGCCAAGAAAACAGATGAGGAGTCTGGTCAGGAGCTGCCACTTAAAGCAAGTGCTGTTGTTGTTAGACACATTGGAGAACATCAGAACAGGCTGACTGGCAAAGGAAACTACCCTGACAGACAGCAGCATGGTTGTAACCTCCTTCTGACAAGCCAGGACAGCCGTGCCTATGAGCAGCACCATGGCACATGAGACCGAGTAGCTCTGCACGCTGGCATAGAGAGGACACTGATAAGGTGAAAAACGGCTCTGAATTTCTAGTTCTTCATAGATAGCAGGAACTTTCAGAATACAAAAAAAACCTGAAATCCATATAACAATCACAGCAAATACATAAAGTAATCTTTGACCTCTTTTAGGAATTTGAGAGGTTTGGGCTATAGTCATGTAATAATCCAGACCAGCCACAAGATACACTGGGTAATGCAAAATACCGTAGGTAAGAGAAATTATCTGAGTGAACAGGCAAATGTGGTACTTTGTAAATCGCACACCCCAGAGTGCAAAGTCCTCAAAATAGAAAATGAAGGATATACTCATCAGCAGTATGAAATCGAGAAGTGCCAGTGAAACACAGAAGTATCCCATAAAACTAGCTTTCACTTTTTTTTGCTTAACTTGCAACATGAAGAAATCAAGGAACACTTTTCCGAGCATAATCAGGAGCAACATGCAGCTGATTTCAAGAGGTTGGCTGACCTGGGTGTAGGGGTACTGACCAGAACAATTTTCACAGAGTATGGCAGCCATCCTCCAATGGTGAGAACCAGCAAAATAAGTATCACACAGCACAGTGCTTCATATCTGGAAAGAAAAAAAAAAAAAGACGTTTGTAAAAATTTATTTCTGGGTACCTCTACCAATTAGCTAATTCTCCATCACAGCAACTACCAAGTTTACATCTGAATTTTCCAGGCTCCTTAATTAAGAGTAAATAGCTTCACTAACACATCATTAAATTGTCAAGAAGTACCTAAATTTTATGTTCTTCGAATTACATTCTTGAGAGTTAAAAGGTCAACATAGACCTAAGTTACTTTTCTAGCTACTGTCCTGAGGAAAGGTTTAGGAAATAAAGTTGACTGTGTTCCTTTCCTTCAGAAAGCATCGGGGGTCTTTCTGGCCAGCTGGGCAGGGGGATGGATGTTTCAGAGCTCCTACATATTTTGAAGAAATTAGACAACCACATAGGACAGAAATCATTCAAGACACAGGAGATGTTACAGTATGGCCTCACAGTTCATTATGCTTACAGAATCTATATGGAATTGAGACTGCAGAAATATCCTGAAAGCAGAAAAAGCGTCAACCCGACTCATCCTTTTTCGGTGCTAAAATCCTGGAACTCTGAGGCAATCCAAAGCACACACACTTCATTAGCTGATTGGGCTTTTTTGCTCATCCTTTAGCAATGTAAGTACTACGATGATAGACACCTCAGAACAGCTGTTTTTCCCCTTGGACTTCCGTAAGTTTCCTTATGATAACTCTTTGCCATGTGTTAATTCCTAAGGAAAATGAACACAGGATGGCTTTGTGTATGTCAGCAAGACATACTAGTCAAAGTTGTACATGCTTTCTTCTCTCTTTCCTAAAGAAACAGGATGGTGTCAGCATTCTCGGGAGCAGTAGAGAAAAGCTGAGAAGCCAAGGCAGCTGTAAAAAAGAATTGCCTCTTAGGATCTCTGTTAACAGTGATTCACTTGTATTTACACAGACACCTACATTTTATTACTAGTTCACCAGAGTTAGTGAACATTCGAGTTGGTGCCTCCTGAAAAGCAGGATAAGAGGAACAACCAGAAGTACTTGGCAGTACAACTCAAGATGTATCTGCTAGCTACCACTGAACTCGGTTATAAGCCTACCTGGCTGCTTCACTATGCATCCGTACAAGTACATTTCATCCTCTGAAACCGAATACATTTTACAGTACAACTTAAAATAGCCTTCCATGTGTATCTTGTCTTCATATACTGGATGCTGCACTTGGGTAAGCAGAAAGGAGGAAACCTGCACTCAAAACAGGGTCATACTGTGTAAGCAATCACTCAAATCCATTATTATTATTATAATGCAAAATCACCTGTACACGGGTTAGGCCTTTCGTCTGCTGTACAAAGACCTGGGCAGAGGAGCAGAGGCGTCGTTAATATCGCTGCTGGAACAGCGCTCATCCTGCGGGCAGCGAGAGGACTTCCGTCCGCTGTCCGGGCGCACACGCCTTCCTCGACACCCTTCTGCCAACAGGCGAGGGCTGTCAGCGCCTCCACGTCCCTCGTCCCCGAGGGGTTCCCCTCCGGCGGGTTTCTGTTCTTCTCTGCAGGGCCCCGGCCCCTCCTCGCCCAGGAACCCACCTGCTGCGGCGGCCGCCCCTCCGCGATCCTCCTCGGCGTGTCCTGCGGGGACCTTTCCCGGCCTCCCGCGCCGCGCCGCCGCGGCCACCTCAGGCGGCGGCCATCTCCGCCCCTCCCCATCGCACGGGGACCCGGGCGGAGTGGGGAAGGGAAAGGCTCAGCTCGCCGCGCGGGCCGGGTGGGGCCGGGCCGGGCCGGGCCGAGCCTGCCCTGCCCTGCCCTGCCCGCCCCGCCCCGAGCCGGTCCGGCCGCTCGGTGCCCGCTGAGGAGGCGCCGCGGCACCCGCCAGTTTCCCGCCGACCGCGAGGCGCCTCACCGCGCAGCCGCGGCCGGGACGGGCCCTTTCCCGCGGCGGGCGGGCAGGCCGCGGAGCGGGGCACGGCGGTGAGGGGCTCACGTTGAGGGAAACGTAACTGCCTTGAGGAAGAGGGTTAAATACGTGGTGTTTAATCCCTCCCCACACACACACGCCCGCTGTGACTGAGGGAAGAGAAACGGCTCCGGGCGCGGGAGGTGAACGCCTGTCGTTACCTGAGCGGCGAGGGCAGAGCAGAGCGGCCCTCGTGGGGCCGCTGAAGTCATTATATACGTGGCGGATAAACATTTTCTGTTCTAAATGTGTGACGTGTGCGGAAAAAAGGCAGCCGGGCGATGGCGGGGCGCTGAGGGCGCTTCAGCGGGTGTTGGTGAGAGCCCGGGCCCTCAGGGCAGGGGGGCCGTCGCCCTCAGTACTTGATCACAGTGGCGTGTTGCATGGCAGCGACCCCAAGATACTTCGTTTACAAAGCCCTGTGTTCACACAGTGTGTGTTTACCCACCCACGTTGGCTTCGGCTCAGCCCTGTTGGTAAACGGGCACCAGTTTCACCAGTTTCACCCACGCAGCGTTAATTACGAGGAGTGGGGATGCTGATCCCCTCCCAGAGATGTCCCTGACAGTACCCAGCGGACTTTGGAAAAAATAATTTCTGTTTCTTTTCTGGTCTCGCAGATGGAAGAACTCTGGGCGCGGATCTCCTATCCCCGTCCACAGAGCCCTCCGTGGGAATGCGCGTGGCTTACCATGGGGCCCAACAGCACGTGAAATGGCCTGGATTTGTGGGCTTCCACATGCACGTTATCCTTCCCATACTGAATGCAGTGTGCCTCTAAATATGTTACAAATCACCTTTTTGCAGCATATCTCTACTTTTATCATTGATTAAGCCGTCAAATAAATCTGAATATTGCAGAAGTCAGCCAAAGGTGTATTTGCAACACAGTTCAAATTTTTAACATGTAATGGTTTTCTAGAACACTTCTGGTTTTGAAATACAACACAAACCCCCTCAATACTGTATATTTATTCTCTTCCACAGCGGAACTTAATATTTAACTGGCAACTATATTCTAGTAATGATATAGTTAACGGGCTATACAGTAAACGTTAAGGAATATTTTACTGTGAATGTTATCTTGGCAAAAATTTTTTTTACAAATGGTGCGCTCAGTTCTGTCTTCCTCAGAGATT
This sequence comes from Aptenodytes patagonicus, assembly GCF_965638725.1. Lineage (NCBI taxonomy): Eukaryota > Metazoa > Chordata > Aves > Sphenisciformes > Spheniscidae > Aptenodytes > Aptenodytes patagonicus. Next base: position 18,743,138 of record NC_134954.1, read on the forward strand.
CTTAACACTTAAGAAAAGTTTAGGAGGGAGGTTAAGGAATACCCATTATTTGTTTTAAGAAAATGATAAAGTAGATAATCCTGAAAGTATATATAACACCTTCTAAATGTGTTGGCTTTTTAGCTTGGCCATCCTGTAGCAATCTACTTAATAGAATTTAAAAATTCACAGTAACAGCTTTTGGCCTCTTCCAGATCAAAGTACTAATTTAGTTTTCCATTTGTTGTTTTAATTCCCATCTACCAACATGTGCAGGATAGGAGCACATCCTACCGCGGGAATGGCTTGCTGAGGGACCCGAGCTGTGCTTCTCAAGTTAATTGGCAGTGGTTTCCCGATTGCTGCATGTACGTAATATAGCTGTAACACTATGGCATCTTTATTTTTTCCCTTTATGTTTTTGGTAATGCAGGGCTAAATCTAATGAGAGCCTTGGAAGCCTGTGAGTTTGATGCTGCAGCACCTGCCCTGTGCTGAACAGTCCAGAGCCCAGTACTGCCACTCTCTGCCTCCCCGGACAGCAAGGTTGCCCATCCTGGGATGGTCCTCCAAACTGGTTTACTGAGCAGCAGTTGCTAGTCTGAGTCACTGCACTAGACGATCTGGGAAAAGGTAGTGTCTAATGTCCCGCCTTTCTCAAAAATTAGGTACTGGCAGGAACAAATGACATCTTTTAGATGCTTCCTGCAGATTGGACTGCCTGAGAAATTTAGGCAGAACACCTGATTTCTGGGACCTAATGAGGAGAGCTAAACCTTTGGGAGCTTTCTGGATTTGTTGTATGTTACTCAATTTAACCTGTCTGTTGTTGGGTCTAAACTTCTGTCGTTGATCATAGAGCAGCTACATTTTTAGCGTGTCTAGTGCCCGTTGGGAGGGAAACCTTTTTTATTGCTTTTCTTGCAGAGTAGATTGCAAATCCATGTTTGATCTATCTGTGTGTGATCTGTGTGTACAAAAGTATCAAGTGGCTGGTAGGACCTCTTCTGAAAGCAACCAACTCTCTGGAATTAAATTCAGATGTAACTAGAGATTGGTTTTTTTTCTTTTTTCTTTTTCCCTGGTTCATCTCAAGGGTTAAATAACTTCAGAAAAAAAAAAGGTGTTTTTTTGTGGATAAACAAGGTGATCGGTATTATAGTCTGAAAAAAAGTGAGAGCTTAAAGTAATCTCAGGCAGCATTCACATTGGCAATATTTACTTATCCAAACAGTACTTACTAGGACTGTTGCACAAATTGCAATATGACAAGAAAATGTTGATACCTGAGATGGGTATTGTACATTCTGAGCACCCAGTCTGCAGCGTGGTCCCACTCACAAGTATCTGAATGGTAATGCCCTCAATAGTAGCTAGTTTTCTTCTTCTTAGTTCTAATCCAAAGTAAAGCAGCAGAAGTGATTTTCCCAGTGGTAGCTAGTGAATTGTTTGGATCTTTCTGATGGTTTTGTTTGTTTCTGATCGTGGCTTTCTTTATGACTGCAGAAACTACTGTACTGGCCTGTCGGGAGGTACCTGGATGGTGGAAATGAGCAACCAAGAGGGGAAGGACATGGTTTAAAGACTTTTTTTCTGCTGATAAAAATCCTAATGACTGTGTGACCTCCAGAGCACGCAGCACAGTATGTCAGCTCCGTGCTCAGTGAGCCTTCTGAGCTGGCTCCTCAGCATGGCCCGCAGGAGCACAGTGCTGCCCAAGTTACATCCTGAGTTAATGCTGGGACTACTTCTTGGCTTCCCTTTCCCTCCACCAAGGCCCTCTGTGGTGCTTGTTTGAAAGTTTGCTTATTACTCACTGATTACTCTCAAGTGATTGTTTTCTGCTTCTGAATACTACATCTCATCTTCCTGTTTTTCAGAGAAAGGATAATGCAAGATGGGATGCCCTCGAAATCAAATGCATTGCTTAGCATTGGCAGGTCCTTCTCTCTGTGTTAGGAGCTGCTTGCACTCACTATTGAATAAGGGCAGGCTCTTCTTTAGCATTGGCTCGGTTTGCAACTTTGCTGGAAAACTTGCAGGTACCTGACGAATTCTATATTCTGTAAATAATGGCTTGAGCCCATCCTGCTTGATTAAAGAGGCTGCATTTATATTCAAGTGCAGCTATAGAAAGGTTTGAGAAATTAATTTATGTTTGCATGCAGGCAGCTGTGTGTGAGAATAAGACAGAAGACTGCCTCCTCCAGGAGGAGGGTACATGAAACGGTACAGCAAATCTCTTGTAAAAGCTGTTTGTGTATTCTACAGGTGATTGTGCTGTGGTTCTGTGTCTCTGTAGTCACAAGATATTTGCATAGATGCTTCCTTCCTTCTTCAAGACTGTTCCTGCTGCTGGTTGCTCATACTTTGGGTTCTGTTGTTGAACTTAACTGTAAGGGTAGGATTTCAGGACGAAGGGGAAAGGAACAAGAAAAAAACCCCTCTAATTTCAAATCTAACTTGTTCAGTTTCTGAAAGAAGCGGAGTGACTGAACAAAGTTAGCGTCCTCACAGAACAGGGATCAGTCTCTACCCTCTCCTCCCTTCTGTGATGGAGCTCAGCACTGCAGCCCCATGGTTCACTGCAGCTTCTGAAGTAATTTAGAAAGACCAGTGGGGGAACAGTAGAGTTTCTGTATGCTGGTTCTGCTTCATCCTCAGTGCTGCCTGATTTAGGGCCAGGAGGTTTCCTTCAGACAGGGGTAGGTGTAGATAATGAATACAACTTCTTTACCATTACATGAAGGAGTATAGGGTATGCTTCCTTTGTTGTTAGCACTGAATCTTTACTTTTCCCCAGTTCTTCCTGTTTGAGACATGTTGTGGTTCAGAAGCTAGACCACGTGGCTTGGGGTGTCCAAGATGTCAACATAAGATTTCTTGAAATACACAAAGGTGCGGTTTATATTTATTCCTTCTGCTCAACTGAATAAAAGGGTAGCTGGCAACTAGCTTCTGAACCACAACATAGACTCAATTTGGGGATGAGTGGACATAACAGCCATGAGCAGAGCTGGCGGTAGACCGTGGTGAGAGCAGAATGTTGTCTCTGAAATGTATTTGTATGTGGAGATGAGTGCCAATCTGATACAGTCTTTGCTGTATCCTTTTCTTTTTCCTGGATGTGCCTTTACCTGGGAGTTGCCTAGCTGAGCATGTTTAATGCTCTATTGGATGTTATGCCTTGTCAGCACAGGATTAGCAACTGGAGTTTTGCAATGGCTGATGAGCAAGCAGTTGAGGAGTTGCTGTTCCTGAAAGGCTGCATGTCTCAGAAAGACAGTATGGTGTTTATGAAGATTTTAATTTTTTAATAAAATATTTAACTAATAAAATATTTAACTAACTTTATTTTTTAAAGAAGAAAATACTTGACCAGTGTCTCATTTACAAGATGTTTTCATTTAGTTTTCAGGAATCTTTTAAAAGCACAGAGAACGTGCATTTGGATCTTGATTTGAATCATTTGAGTTGCTCATCTTAAAAGTAACAAGTTTGTTCTTAGGCAGTTCTTGTTGAGAAGAAACTATAAATATTTCCATAGTAATTTTAATTCGAAGGCATCTTGTTATAGAATTCTAACTGCTTATTCAGTGGAAATCTAGTAAATGCAGCACATAGCTGATGCCAGCCTTGATGCATTTTTCAGAAGTAGTCTCTCCTTGATTTGTGTAACCACACCATGCTTTCACTGTACAGGGTGTAAGCTTTCCCGGTGCTCATGATGACACTGCAGTGTTGGGTTTTTTTGCTTGTCTTTGACACAAAGAATTTTTCAAGGAACTAGAAGAAAGATGGGAAGTGCGAGGCTCTGTAAACTACATTACATGAACCAGTAATTTATAAAACCCAATTCATGGCTTGCTGGTCACTGTGACAAGAAACTAAAAATGTTAAGACTGAAGCCAACACGGAGTGCAAGGTGTGATCCTACTCTCATTATGTTGCTCACAAAAAAACGAAACAGAGCTAGTAATCGTCTGTAACCTTTTAGTATATTACTACCTCCCGGTAGACTTCAATTTTAAACAAATTCTATAGTGGCACTTTCATTTAAAAGGAAGCTAAAAAGGGGGGAAATGTAATTTCCATCCCACCCTCAATCTGAACAATTCAAAACTACACCTTCTGATTCCCAACAAACAGCCTTTCTTAGTTATTGGTTGAAGACTCACATGTCAGAAAGAGAAAATAAGAATTTACTGTTAAGGCTAGTGAGAGTCACTCAGGACTCTCTGAGTTTCATTTATTGACTAGTAAAGGTAAACTGCAAGTGTGTCTCATGAGCACCTACATCCTTTACTGGATCCAGGCTACAGAGTACTTTCAGGGATCATAAGCGTAGCCTTTTTTGTGTTTGGTTTCTGTTTTACATGATGAGGATTAATGGTGGTTACCACCTGTAGAGAATACTTTGATCTATATCTAAAGCATGATCAGTGTTTACCGAGGACTGTTAGTTCTCTCTTTAACTTGCACTGAAACCATTTGCATAGTGCTATTACTAACTCTAAACTAACTCCTCTCTCAAAAGCCTTTTATCATAAAACAATTACTTTTCTGAGTGATCATTATTTTCACATTAAAAAAAATACGCATGGCAAAACGAATGCCTACTGTGTCAGCCAGTAAGTAATGGACTCTTTGTGGACACAATCAGGAAATGTGCCTTTTGTTTTCCTGCACCTGTTGCTGTATTACAATCACCCAATGTTTTATTAAATAAAATGAGAAGCCCTAATGAAATTGTACCAGCCATTACCAGGAAGTCTATTGAAAACGTTCAGCAGCTGCTTCAGTCTCAGTTCATTTACACTGATAGGATTGTTTTGTCCTTCTCCTTATGCTCTAAGTGAGAAAGCTACAGTGCCGTGCTGCTGTACAGCAGAGCCTTGGACCATTTCATACCGCTTTCCTCTATCTCCCTTTGAAGTATTTGATCAGAATCAGTAACAAATCATGCTCAGCAGCTACGTGCCTATGACTTGTAGAAGTTTGTGAGAAGTCAGTGTCCCAGGTCTTACATCTAAGCATTTTGCAAACGTCAGCTTATATACCCTTACAGCACAGCGGTAAAGCCCATGAAGATCTATTGTATTATTCTGGTTTTATAGAGAGGGATTGATCAGAGACGTTAAGAATCAAATCAGTCAACCCTTCTTATTAGACAAAATAATACCTAGGTAGCCTGAGGAATCCTCTGGAGTGAGCTGGGGGTCAACCTTGTTCAATATAGTTAAGTATCACCACTCTTTCTCTAAAGGTCCCTAACAGAATTGATCTCGCTGTCTTTTCTGTATTTAAAAGTCAATACATCTACCACATGGCTGTGCTGGCAAGTGGGTGGAGACTCTTTCACAGAATAGACTCTAGTTCCCAGCAAGAGTTGCCTAATTTAAAAGAAAAGGTAATCCTAGCAAAGAAGATCTCCATGCTAAATGCTGAACAGTAGATCTTATGTTAAAACCACTAAGAAGTTGCATCATAACTGTTTTGGATATTGGAAAATGTTTGATAAAGACTTTCTGGTAAAAATAGCATAATAAAGACTTTTGTTCAAACTTGCACGATTCAAACATTTCTAGGTTTGGTTTTAAAAAGGTATGAGAAGCCGTTGGATGAAATGTCAGCCACGCAGTGAGTGATACAGCCCTCCCTTCCCACAGCAGCTAGGAAATGAATAGCTACGCCTGTGGGCAGAACGTGCAGTATGAGGACGCGCAGTCCCTGAGCATCTCCTGCTGGAGCGTTCCTGCCTGACCACCCAGTGTGAGCAGAAAAATTGCCACCAGCATCTGTCTCCTGCCCCGTTTTTGTGACATTACAAATGTGTGGATCTACTCTGAATTTATCCCAGTGCAACTCCATGAAGACTTTAGACTCAAATATAAGGAAGTAAGGCAAATGCAAGCTTTCTAGAACTGAAAGAAATGATATGTATAGAATCTACACGTAGAGAACCTTCCTATCTGGAGAGTTGATCTGAAATTACATGCTGCAGTGTGCCTCAAACAGTTGTTGGTGAATGGCTTTGGCATCCTCAGTTCGGCCTGCCATGAATGAAGTCAAGCCAGGGATACCACTAGCTCTTAGGATCCTGTATCTGCTCCACTTTGCTTTATTTCACAACCAGTCTTTTTGAGCCCGTCCTACTGGTGTTTTCAGCCACCTTGAGCTGGCCCGTCTCTCCTTCTCTCCTCAAGCACTAACCTGAGGAGGAGGAGTGAAAGAGGGAAGTGGATTTGGGTGTTAAAAGGACTCAGCTCTCCCTTAATAAGTAAGTTAAGTTAAGGCCAGAGCATCTTTCATGGGGTGCTTAAGGGCCAGCACCGTTTTAAAATCACCAGTTGTTGCCATCGGATCCCTGTATTTGGATTCTGCACCCCTCTGGCTTACAGACTCAACACCTTCCTGGTGCCAATATCAAAAATTTCCTAGTGCCTGGAGCCAAAGCCATGAGCTCCTCCAGCAGGGCTGGCCCAGGAAAGGGCACGTGCCGGGTGTGCCCCAGGTCTTGCGCAGAGTGGAGCCCATGTCTGTTCTGTGAAAGGCAGGACGTAGTGTTACTTGAAAATCCTGTCTTTTACCTCAAGCTAATGGCACCTAGATCAGAATAAGGCAAAGGGGGACGGGGAGCGGGGAAGGACATGTCCCTGTTACGAACAGCTGGGCTGTGTCGTCTACAGTCAGGTCCACAGAGACCAAGAGCTCATTTAGGCTGTGGAACCCCCAGCGATGGGGAAGCCGGTCTTCTGTCCTCACGGTGGCGTCTCCAGGGAAGAGAACAGTAAGTACCGATACTTAACTCTTCCACAGTGGTCTTTTTTTCCGGGTGGTATTTAGGTGTATTTTATTTGGTAAATGGCCTAGGTTTGTGGCTGGAGTATATAAATTGTGGCACAGGGATAGCAAGGGGTAAGCAGCTCGGCAACTGCATGAGGGAGGACAAGGTCAGGGGACAAAAGCAAGGAGGATGAAAAGGGTTTACTCTGTGAACGGAGCTCACTTGAACTGAAACTGCCAACGGATCCAAGAGGGATTCTGACGGGGACTTCCAGCTGCTGCCAGTAAAACAACTGCAGCTGGAAGAGGCTGTTTCTCTGTTGCCCAGTGCTTTTGATGCCAACTGTGAGGTTTGACTATTGCGTTGCTGTCATCGTGACCCTATTAGAAAAGAATTATATTCTCAGAGGAGCTGGAGAGCAACCCTGCAAGGCTCCTACAGCTTAGTGCCGCAGTGCATTATGTGCTGAGAGAAACGCAGGTGGTTGCAGGAAGGAAAATAAGGGGCTAAGCCAGGCAGGTGTATTTTCCACATTTCTACATTTAATGTTTACATCGTCTACACGTAATGTTTACATAAGGCAGATGCTTCTATCGACCTCTCTCCTGATCTAACAAAGGGAAAGCAAGTCCTGGCTGAAGTGTAATTTAAGAGTTGACTTGAGGAACTGAGACATTCTCCATTTTTCTGTCTCTGTCCTTCATGCTGTGTGATGCTCTGTGAACTCCATTGGGTTATTGACTTCAGACAGAAACTGAAACAGGCCTAAATGAGCAATATATATACATATATCTCTCTCCTATAAAATACATGTATTAAAAAAGAATCAGAAAAATCTGCTATATGATACATAGCAGGTGAAAGTAAATGCTCCCCCCGAGCAGCTGCTACAAAGGTACTTTGCTATTAGAAAATTGCATATCATCACAGATACAAGCATCCCCACCAACGCTGTAACATTTCTACAGGTAAAGAAATATGCGAGTTTGTCAAAGAATGATTTTTAGTTATTTCTTAATCGCTAGAGAAAGATCTGCCTTTGTTGAAGAACACCGGAACACCACAAGTGAGCTGAGGTTGTATCCATACCAGAGCGGAGCACACTTGGGTGCAACATCTCCGCTAAATACTGATCTGCATTAAATACTCATTTGTGTTTTACCAGTAATTATTTAATTCCAAAAAAAGTTAGGAGTAATCATTATTTTCTTGCTAAGAAAAATAATCAGAAAATTATACTGGGTATATAAAACACTGGGAGGAATATCAGTAAGACCACTATAAAATTTTATTGCAGGAAGGACATTTTAATAGACTAGTTATTTAAATAACTTTCCACTAAATATATATAAGTATATACTTGTTCCCACAAGGTCACCCTAGACTCTGGAAGTTAAAAGTCAAAAGCAGTAAGAACAACTTTGAAATACCTGCTAGAAAAGGGGCCTGGTAAATAACTAAACCTGGCCAAGTACCTTTGTGATTCTCTCTCTTTGAACTGGAAGCATTTGTCGGGATACCGTAAGTCCACTCACAAGTTTACTATTACTGGCATATTGTAGTCACTTCTCTCATTGTCTCGTTCCAAAATAATTCTGAAGTATTTGGGGAATATTTGTAGAAAATGCAAGATTACAGGAATGGGTCATGACGTCCTTTCCTTAACCACTGAACAGCTCCAACAAGATCTCTTTCTTCACACTACTTCTTCAGAAGATTCAGAGTTGTTCACTGCAGATCAAGTGAAAGAGTTTAAGGCTAATTCAATGCCTACAGCTGTGTGAGCTTGGAGCTCTACTAAAGTGAAGGTACCAATTTTTGATAGTTAATTTTGAGGTCTAGACACTTGTCCCCAGGCGGGTAGCGCTGGCATATCATACACCTCCACTTAACAGGAAACAGATGGCAACATTGCTAAAGTATTTATTATTTGACCATTTCAACTTTATTTTCTCAGCAAGGCCCTTAAGATGTTATTTCACTTTTAGGAGGAAACATACTTGAAACAATTTAAATCCTCTGCATTCATTTCTTCAAAAACTGGCAGCAGCTTGGCTGCCTGCTGTGAACCACTGCTGGACACGCTGCCAGTGGATGTGTTCTGCTGCATCCGATGCGTAGCAGTGCTCTCCAATTTGTAAATGGCTTCTGGAAGATACGTACGCGAAAGGTCAGCCACGCTTGCTTTAGCTCCTGTTGGAATGGGCAGGAATCTAACCGGATGAACTGCAAGGATGTCTTCAGTACAGAAAAGATTTTTAGAACTCTGCACTTGGGTGGTAAACAGAAAGAGCTAGCTGTCAAACTAGCTCTTCAGGTCAGAGGTACCATGAATTACAGAGCCAGCGAGCTGAAGATTCTTGCACAGAATGCAGGCAGCTCTGTCCTCAACACTAGACATGAAGATGTGAAATGCAAGCACAAAGGAGACTAGCCTCTGTGTGAGCAGAGTGTCTTAAACCAGCTGCTGAAATGAGTGAAAAGGCAGCTGTTGGTCGAGACGCTTCATCATCACACAGTGTGTATCTGAGTAAGATACTGAAGACAGTGACAGGACTTCGTTAGCCATTTTAATCGGTGGTAACACGCAAGTGTCCAGGAGTGAATCCGTTTCGGTAACGGGTCCTCTAATTTTTTGCTATCTTAATAAAAAAACTGATCCAATGTATCTGTTTCCTTATGGAGTAAACATTCAGGAGATTTAAGAAGCAAATACACCATATCCATGAATTATCAACGCACCCATTATGATGTATATATTTGCACAATCTGAAAAATTAGTATCTTCATCCAAAATGCCAATGCTGGAAGGAAGGGGAAGCAATTTAGATAGGAAAAAAAGTTCTCTAAGTCCATTATTAAAACGTCAAGCTTACCCTTACCTTCTCTGAGTGGGTTCGGGAGACGATCAAATCTCTAGTTACTGCTAAAGTGATCTAGAGGAATGATGCCACACCTCATTTTCTTCAGTGCTTAGTTAACCGAAACATACAGTACATCCTCCAGACGTTCAGTAGAAAGGGATGCGTAAGAGAAACTGCACAGACTACTCCAAGATATTTATAAACACATTATTTACCGTCACTTCATATTGGCTTTGAGTTACCTATTATTTCTGAACAGACAAATACTCTCCTGCCTCTTCAGTTTAAAAAGTATTCCAGTTCCAGAATAGAGAAAGTTTTAACATTAAGGCATACATACAGCTATGTTGTTTGCTTTCATTTAATAAAGATCAATTTACTCAAATACATGGAATGTTGGCACAAAACTAAAGCTCTTGTGGAACAGCTACCAACCATACACAAATATTCTGTGAGGTCCTCTTGACTTGCGTTTCTCTGATAGATACACCACAAAATGGCTTTAATAATACAAACTGAATGCTGGATCAAATCTCTAAATAATAAGTAGCAGTTAAAGTAAATGGTTTGCTTTATTTGTGAATTATGTACAGAATACTTTTTTTTTTTTTTTAAATTCTGATGGAGCAGGAGAAAGAAAACAGCCATGATTTCCAAACCGTGCTGCTTCCTTCACCTGCTGGAGATGACAATCTTTCTCTGAACCAGATGTACAAAACCAGTTTGGATTTCCTCAGTTGCTGGCACACAGTCTGGAGAAACAGAGAACGCTGCAGCCAAATTCAGCACTACCAGCTTTTTATATTTTCAGCAAAATACTTCTGCTAAAACTAGTTTTCTTAGGAAAGTTTTCACAATCTTTTAAAAATAAAATCAAGAAAAATATCAAGAAAGCTGTGGGCTAAGAAGGGCTTTACCTAACTAGCTATCAAATGAGTATAACTAGGAATAATCTGAGATTTGGTCATTCAACTTTTACCTGTTTTACAAAAGCAAGTTTGAGAAGCTAAACTAATTGACCAGTTATGCAAGTACCAGAAAACTATGTTTTTCAGTATGTTTGAGGACGATCTGGGCAATCTATCAATCAATAGAAAATTTGTCAGATTGATAAAACTTCTGTAAATGGATATTAATGATTAACATAGTACCAAGTAATCAAGTTAATGGTTAAAAAAAATGAAGGAACTAGATATAAAACTGTTTGGTAACGTGTATTTCAGCAAACGAAGATGCTACTGTATGGTCTACGTTTTGGTGATCAGCCAACAAAGAAAATCCAACCATTTGCACATACTTAGTCCCAAAACCACAGTGAGTTATGATTTTTCATGTGAAGGCCTACTTTCGCTATCTTCCTCCTCTTCTTCTTCACAATCCCCTTCATCTGTTTGCTGTTCCAGTTCCTCTTTTGTGATCATTTCAAAGTCGTTTCCATTTCCACTACTGTGCTGGGACCTGTCGTCTTCACGCCTGTCACTGTCAGTGTCTGAATGTCGCTCTCCTCCTGAGCCGTCTGTTCCCAAGTTCCTCGTTGCTTCTGTTTTCCCATCGTCTTCTTCCTTCTTCTCACTATCTGATTTCTCCTCACTGTCGTATTTTTGCTGCTTTTTGGATTCTGATTTTTCCTCTTTCTTTAAGTCTGCTTTTGGTCCTTTGTATTCATGTGTGTACAGGGGCCTGAAGGAGTCAATGAATCCCACGTCTGCTGTAAGATTTGGCAGGAACCAGAAGTGATGCCGTCCTCCAGTGATAAGCCAGATGATAAGGAAAAGGATGCAGCGAGCTGTATAAAAAAGGGAAATTTGGGGGTTTTTTTCTTACAACTATGGTGTAAGAGATACCCACTACTAACGCCCACCCAAAGCCAGGGACAGGGGTGACCTCGAGGGAAGATCTCTCCTGCAATAGCACTGTGGAGTAGTTTGTTCTCACCATGCCTCCCCCACCCCATTAACCTTATGTCTTATCTATGATTTAGCTCTTCATCCCCCCTGCTAAAGAAATACAAGCCAAAGAAAGCTTTAAAATCCTGGTTACACCATTCTCACTACTGAATCTATTCTTATATACAGTTCTCGGGTTTGTTTTGCCCCCCCCCCCCCCTTTTTTTTTTTTAAATGGAGGCCGTAAACAAATATCCACTATACAGGAAACACGACCAGGTGACACAAACTCGAGCTTGCTTGCTTTCTGTGGCACAACTCTGACACCCAGTGGCCAGGAGGGAAACACACACAGGGAATCAGTCCGGCTACTGCTAACAACAACGGCCCGGGAAGCGAGACAGTCGCACCTCTCACACCACGTTGAAGAAGTAGGCTCTGTCTCTGCCCTTTTAGACTTCACTTGCTGATAAAGTGATGAAGACGGACACTTACCAACAGCAAGAAGAAGAATACTGGCGACAAAACAGCCTGCGCCTACACTGAGGTAATAAACACCAACACGCATTTCTGCTGGCCAGAGCGGAAACAGAGTTGCAGCTATAACGGCGATCACTAAATAGAAAGATGAAAAGCGTGAGAAGCATGATTAGTTTTTCCCGGTATGTGTACAAAGGTTCCAGGCTTACCACTTATTCAAGGTACTGGCTTAGCATAGTATGAGTTACTGATAGTATTTTACGCCTTGACTGAAACCTTGTCTCGTCCCACTGCTCCTGTTCTCACACGGGGTAGAGACACACCAAGGACCACATTCAGCAACTCTAAGTTGCTGTGCTTAGTCAACAGAACAAAGAGAGCACCTCTGAGGAGAGGGCACGAGCAAACAGGTGAGCAGGGAGCTGCCTATAACCAGTGCAGCAGGACACAAGCGCAGGGAGCTGGGTGGAGATCATGGTGGCCCCAAGGACTGGTCAAAGGCCTGAATACGGCCCCAAGGGATGACACGGATTCTGAGGAAAGGTGGTTCTCTCAGGGCAAGGAAGCTGGAAGGTACAGGTCAAGGGTGTGAGACCAGCAGTACAACGATCTCTTAGCTCACATCAGTTAACATCGATACTGATTTAGATTACAAAAAGAAAAATGAACTGATTTGGCTTATCCTACACAAATACAAGTTCTAGGGTCAGAAAGGTATCATTCATAGTTTAAAAAAATTCCTTTAACATCTTTCACATTTTTATATAATCCACCACATTTGCCTATTGGACAACTTGCTCGTTAGCTTAAAGCAATGGAAATAAACTGCTTGCAAACTTGTGCAAGTTCAGCCATTTGCTGAAGCATGTTTCAGGTTTGGTTTTGTTTGTTTGAAACATGTGTAGCCCCTCTGTCCTGAGATCAAAAGTCATATAATATGATTGGTGTCAAATCATGCTGAAACTGAAGAGCAAAAGCTTTGTCCAGAAAAAAGGCCTGTTGATACTATGCCTACGTTTACAATGTGCTCGCTAATATCTACTCTTACTTACCAAGTACAAGTCCCATGGCAAAAGTTTTAAAGTGAACAGGGTCATAGATCCACACATACACCTACAACAGAAATAATCTGGTTTACACTTGGAAAACAAGCTCTCTGAGAAACGGTTTCATTTATTCCCTCATGCAAATGCTTACTGCCATGCTGTAACACTTGGTGCTGAACAAAGGGCCCTGCGGTCAGTACCGTATCAGGGTAGAGGAGCAGGGCAGGGGGTCGTGTATCATAGGCAGGGCTCTACTTTGAACAGGACTTGAAACAGGTTTCTGCCAGTGAAAGAGGTGCAAAAGGAGACAGCCAGCCAAGGGGCTGCACGCCTGCGTGCCCACACTGACTACCTTAGCCATGTGCTGATCATAATCTGAGCCTCACAGCAGGGGGGCTAAGGACAGCGTGCCGCTCAGGCAGGACGCAGTGCAGAGCTGGGCAGGGAAGTGGCTGTGCTGGAGGCTTCCAGCTGGGAGGGGACGAAGGAAGGGAAGGAGTTTCCATACTGTGTAAGAACAACAGTGGAAATCTCAGACTGGATCTCTCAAAGAATTACTGCATGAAAGAAGTTGTACCCAGAGTAACTTACAGGCGATATAAAATCCTGGGGAAAACAATCAGAGAGTAAAACTGATGGGGAAATGAAAGATTCAGAAATCAACATTTGGTTTTATCTTTCTTTATTCATTAATGTTGTTCAGCATGAAGCCAAAAAACTTTTGTTGGGAAAAAATTTCTCAGGTCCACCAAGTGGAAACAAAAAAAATACTTCTGGCTTTAAAGAGATTCCCTTAAGAGAAAAAAACAGCCTGAACATACGGAACAAAGCAACCAGCTGAAATGCTCAGTTTGGCTTAAGTCCCATTTGGTGGCCTCAGATAAGTAGAATCGTAACCTCTGTTCCACAGCGCGCTGTTATCTACAGTTGCAACACTCTACCAAATGTTTGCGCGAGAACTGTGGATGCATTTGCATCAGATTTGCTCAGCCTTATGACAAAAAGCTTCTTGGTAAAGCGCAGAATTTTCTGAACTAGTAAAATCAGAATACTTTTTTTCTTACCAAACTAAACAGTTTGAATCTTAACTATTGTTAACTGTGAAAAGAAGCCGCTGATTACTAGAAACCAGCAACCCTCATAGCGATGAGCTAATATGAACTAGCAGGAGGACACCTTAGAGGCAGCAATACAGTTTTTCGGTGTGATGCAACAAGTATTTAATATGCTACTTCTCACAGGGTATGAAAGTTGACTATATGCAGGCATAACTCTGCTGCCAGTCAACTGTTCTGTGAGCCCAACCAAACTGAAGATTGTGACTGGTGACTGGGCAATAAGATAGTGTGTAATGTTCAGTGTTTGTAAGTGCAAAATAACAAAGAAAAGGAAAAAACAGCTCTAGTGTAAATACACAAGGATTGGCTCTAAATTAGCCACTACTTAAGAAAGATGTTAGGAGTTGCAGTTCTTAAAAAACTGTCAGCTCATTAATAAACAAAAAAGTAAATGCTGTTAAGACAAAAAGCAAGTACTGTTACACTGCAAGTACAGTACTGCACCCTCGTTTTGAACGCTGCATGCCACTCTGGTTACTCCATGTAAAAGACAATAGGGAGGGTCAGAGGTAGGTGTGATTCTGTATGAGGAGGGATGCAACAGAGCAAGGCAGGTTGTGAAAGAACTGACTGAGAAGAGTAAAATACAGATACAAAAAGGAAGTACATTTTCCACACAAGTGATTTATTGACAGCGTTCACTGCCATGTATGTTTTATAACCAAAGATATACAAGAATCTTAGGGGAGATTCCAGGACGGTGACACACAGCATCAACACAGCACAGTATAATTTTGCTGAAGTAAAAACTTAACACTTACCCCAAATCTTAAAAGCACAAATATGACTCTGTACATTACAGAGCTGTTAAAGAATTAAATTCTTTGTCTTCCAGGAAAGCAAAGTACAGAGAAGTATTTAAGACCACAGTTTCAGTGGTAAAGCCAGGATGAGGACTCAGGAATGCCCAAGTGTCACCTCTCTGCTCAGATCACAAAGTCAGGCAGCCTCTGGATGGCAGGTATTTTTTATTTCCCTTCCTGTGATTGAACATCATGTTCTAAAAGGCCTGTCTTTTGTTTAGAAATATTTCAGCATGACAACGGCCATAGGATAATTTGGGTTGAAAGGGACCTCAGGTGGTCTCTAGTCCACCCTCCTGTTCAAAGCAGGGTCAGCTCTGAGGCCAGCCCAGGTTACTCGGGGCTTCACCCAGTCTGGTCTTGAAAGCCTCTGAGCACGGAGGCTGCAGAAGCACTCTGGGCAGCCTGCTCCAACATCCCATCACACCCTGAGGACAAACTTTCACCTCATGGCCGCTAACACGTAAATTACTGGTAATTAAGTCTCCTCTTAGATTTTTTTAAGTTACTGTCCTACATTTATCTCCCCCTAACCTCCTTGCAAATATCTACAAATCCGATGTTTCACAATCGGCCATCACATTGCCATTCATTTTTCTTTCAACATGTCAAGAAAGAGTTTGCAGAAATCCAGTAAATTAATCTATTATCTGACAATAGTACATTGACACTAAAAGTTAGAAAGTACCCATAAATCCTACCTCATTTCCATCCAAGAAAACTTGGTCTTCGTGTGGCTCAAGTTTAAATTTCCTCTTAGTTTCCTTTTTCTTGGGTGTTCCTGGGGTCTCATCCTGAAGACAAACACATATTACATATATTAAAGAAACAAAAAAAAAAGTTGAGGGCTTTAATTTCTAGTATTTTTATGTTGAGTCTGATAACTTTTCACAAACTTAAGATCATGTTCACGCTTTTTTTTTCCTAAAGATGCTTTATTTCCTCCTGTTCTCATTTATTGCCAACTGGGTACCTCAAAAATAAAGGAAAATTGTAAGGAAAGAGAAATTTTTATTTTTAGTTAGTGTCTAAGGACTAGACTATGACTTCAGTATTACATTATGTCTTCAAATGCATAGCAAAGCTCCACTGATATTAACAGAAAGCCTGCACAAAGATCAAGAACAGGGTACAACACTTCATAATCACTAACTCTATTAGAATTATTTGTTACCTTGGTGCCATATTTACCACATGGGCATCCTTTCAGAATCAGTTTCTGCCTGTTTATTCTCTACCCTCCTCAATCTCTTTTTGGATCTTGTGCTTCCTCTTCCCTGTCTCCTGTTTCCTTCTCTTTGCTTATTTCTTTGCTTGAAATTAACTTCCTAATTTTTGTCCTGTGTTGTTGTTCAAGTTACTACCCACTGGCTTATATAATCCACTAAAATATCAGTTCAATAAATAACGATTAGTTTAAAAATCAACATTACATTTAATAATGTAACTCTCCAGATGACAGGGAATTGGAGGAGTTCATAACTTTCATAATCAGCATTTTAAAGTACCTCAAGAGTTAGGTAATCTTACCCTGGCTTCTATGTTTAGGCTGCCAGCAAGATTGTTTTGTTTATAATTCTTTTATTAGCCATGTAGCTTTCTTCTGAGATCTAGACCTTTGCACACAGACCATACCCCTCTCACTAAATGTGCCATTATTTGACTTAGGAGTGTCTGAACGGGAATAACTTTTGAGCACTATCCTACTAACTCTCACTGGATTCATACCACTGTATATAGAAGAAAAAACACATCCCTTCATCAAGTTTCTCCTGCAGATTCCTAACATTTTAATTTAGGAATTCTGTTCTGCTAATAAAAGAAATCAGGAATAAAAATGTGAAAAAGCACATGAAAACTTGTACAGTAATAATAGTTTGAACTTTAAAGAAAGTAAATCAGAAGTCTGTGAAAACTAGACATTATGCAGATTAGTAATGGAGCTGTCATACAAAAAAATGGTCCACTATTACAGAGCTATTTACAAGCACCATGTATCAAATATTACATTCCAAACATTCTTCTTACCAAACATTGCAAAATTGCTTGTTTTACATGTGCAGCTACACTGTTTTGAGATGTTAGGTCCCATGCATACGTGTCACTCTATGCTAACCTACACTTGTACAAAGCATCATTGCCCGCTGCAGCTGAAGAGAAGTAGTTTTTGATTAACTCAGTCCACATTAGAAGATGATGAGGTACACAAAGGCCCAACTGAAGCCTCTTTTTTGATCTAGATCAAAATCAGAACTCCCAACGTTTAAAAAAAACAAGGAGAGAAGCAGCATATTTTAGAGATGAAAACAGGCAAAAAAGGTATGTTACATTTTAGACCAATCAACCATATTTTTAAGCCAATGTAATCTTAACAATCAGTTACAGGTTTGTCTCTTCTCTTACAGATAGTACTTACCTTCTTACACTCCTCTTTTTCACCATCCTTTTTCTTTTCCTTTTCTTTCTCCTTCTTAGTTTTTTCATCTTTGCCACTTTCCTTCTTGCTCTTTTTCTCCTCTTCTTTCCCACTCTCGGCCTTTCCTTTTTCCTTTTCTTTTTTCATATCCTTGTCAGGTTTCATTTTCATCACTTTTAATGCTCGATGAAAGAACTGTTTTTTCAGGAGTCTTAAAATGAAAAACGTTAAATGATACATTTAAGCGTGGCTGCGATAACAACGTTTACACTCAATTATGTTATTAGATACCATTCTAGATTATCTATCTAATATAATCATGAATAGCATGACTGAAAGACAGAGACATCTGCTCTATTTGCAAATAAATACCCCAGACCTAATTATCCTGTGTCTCACCTCTTGCTTTGCTTTTATTGTTCATCTGTTCAAAACTGGGTAAAACCCATACTTTTCCATGGCAGCATTTTGCATAGATATAAATGAATACACAAGATGTAGGACGGAGAAAGCCACCAGGTCAATTTAATTATCTTTCCCATTAATGCAACTCCATCCAATATTTATTTTCAAGTTCATGTCAATGTATTTCATAGCAAAAATAAGAAAGTGGACATATGGCATATCAAGTTCCTTGGTAAGTGGTGCACGATGAAGAAAATCACCCTGTTGAAACTGTGGTACATATGCAAGCATTCCATTCATGTCAGCTACAAACATACCTTATAGCAAGTATATATACAGCCAGCGGGGCACCAGGAAGTAGTATTTGGTAGTCTTAAGGTTGTCACCAACAAGTAATGTCCTTGAAAGGATCATAGCCAAATTCAGAATAGGAAGAGCAGTACAGAATACTGCTCTTCAGACTGAGAGGAAGCAGTGGGATGTGAAATCCAAGCACACATTCACACTGAAAATCCTGATCGTATGCATCAAATTGATTTGATTGGTCCTTGATTTCCTTCATCTCTTGCTGCAGACCAAATCCTTTTGCTGGACTGCTTGTTAAATTAGGAAAACTCACTAAAGAGAGAGAAGTCATTCTACCAATTAAACTTATGTGCATGCTGACTATCAAGCAGAGTTGTTTCAAGTATATTGAAAAACTTCCTTCAGACAATCGTTGACATGGATCCTCTTTCTAGCAACAGAAAATCACTTGTTTGGGAGAAACTACTTTTCTTCACAGCTGGAAGTTTAGGGGACTCAGGTACTAAGCAGCCCACAGGACAGGTCTGGGCTGCAGGACAGCTCTTTCACTTGCAGGAGCTACCTCTGCCGGACTATAAAAAGACGGGACTGTGCAAGACCTACTGCTCAGAGCATGGAGCCACGGCATCAGTGTGGCCAACAGCCAGGTCCTGAAGTGAGACAGACCTTGACATAACTAATGAAGTCCAGATTGCTTGCTGATTCCCCAATTGTTAACCCTCTATAGATCTGCTGAACAAAGCATTACTGATGTAGCTTATTTGTGAACAAAACCCCTCAAAAGAAAACTTACTGAACTTAGATCAATATACAAGTGTACCGGGAGACCTTAGGTACTGGAACAGCGTTAAGAATTCAGTTAGTAACTTGTTTTAAATATGCAATTGATCGATGCAGTTGACACAGGATGAAGGAGCAGGATCTGATATTTGTTTTTTGTTTGATAGGGCAGGTAAAATGAGAAATAGCCACACCGAGAGTTAAGGTACTTGTTTTTAATATGAGTAAGAGCCTAAGCAGCCTCTTATACTGAAGGGATTATTTTTGTATTAAGATAATCCTCCATCCCTTCCAAAAGGCAAAGGAAGTAGACAGTGCTAATATTTAAAACTCTGAAAACAGCTTCAGTGACCAAAGGTGGCCTTAGCATTATTAGCAATATAGAAGCGAGCAAGAGAAACCAAACTGCAGACGTGGTATGGTGCCAAATGGATCATCAGGCCACGAAATGATACTGGTGATAAAAATCACTGCCAGAGAACAGAGAGTTGAACTGATTTTCTTTGCACACTACACAGGCATTCTTTACACTGCTGGAGCTGAAGGACTTAACCAACTGTTGACTCATCTGATGCTTTAGTAACTGAAGAACAAACACACAGACTCCTACCGCAGTCGAAAGACTCTGGAAGGGAAAACTTATTTTTCTGCTTCCATTAGAATAATGCTTTTTTCTAAACTTTCTTGAAGAAATCAGCAAAAGGATTAAAGTTCAAACACAGAATCAGCCCTGCCTCAGCCCTGGAACTGGGGGGGAAGAATCTCGCCTTCCTGGATGGCTATCTAAAAGAGGCCAGAAAAAAAAAAGACTAAATATTAGCCACATTCTTCATTTCTAAGTAGCTTTCGCAGAGCTCTCCCAAGTGTAGACAGTCCTCTTAACCCTATGTGTCTGTCCCAAATGAGGTATAGTCAGAATATGCCATTCATCTAAAAAAGCACTTAAGAGTACACTAAGCAGCAGGGACATACCATTTGAGAAGCATAAACTGAACGTCAAAGTCCAGCTTCTGCCATGATGGCAGACTAGGTCCACGGGAAGTAGAGATTTGAGAGCTCTGACCCTACTAACTTAAAATAACTGTAAAATTTAGGAAAATTGTTTTGTTCATCTTGCTGCCCAAAGCAGCATAATGAAAGCATGAGAGAGTTTTGAGAACAAATATGATGAAACTACATTGTTTCCACCCTCAAACACAGTAATAAAAATATATTCATTATTTTTACATACAACCACAAACGTTTTAGAATGCACGAAGCCTAAGTGAAATTCGTTCCTAAATAACTAAGACATCTTGACAACTATACTCATTAATAAAATTGATGAATTAGGCTAGGTCATACCTGTTGCAGTAATCAACCACAGACTCTCGGGTTGTAAATAAAGCCTCTTCTCCTTTCTTTGCCTTTGCCCATTTAGAATCCAGGAGGCAATCCACAGCTTTTGAGGCTAGAGGGGAAAAATGGAATTAAAAATGCATTAAAATTAATGACATTTATTTTAATATTTAGTCTACATTCCTTGAACCACACCAACCAGTCAGTCAGTTCTAGTGATGTTCCACATCCTCTCAATCTTTCAAGTAAGACTAGACACTATTCTGAAATACAGCACTCTTGACAACTATACACCTTTACATCACAGAGCGAAAAGTTTATTGTGTTTACTTCAGGCTGGTAAGATTAATTTTATGGCTATCTAATGCCTAGGTAAGTTTTCAAAACCAAACTGTAAGATCAGTACTTATTAGGTAAAGCACTAATAATAAAAACAAAACAGCCACCCCCCAAGTACAATGTCAGAAGAAGAAAGTTTTATTTTCTGGTTGAGTAACCCTACCAATAAAATAATCAACTCGGTGGCCCATCATGTTGGTGGATTTTGTTGGACAGTTGAAACGTAGGTATTTAGCAATAGCCTTCTCCTCCTTGAATGGCTCACCGACCTCCTACAATAGTAAAAGTGCAAAATTAATACAGTTTTAAACACATGGGAAAGCCACTCATTTGGGCTCAAAAATCAGATATTGCAAAGTCCTCATTATTTTATGGCAATAGATAAATAACAAATAAAGTGTAAAAGATGTGAAAATAGGTCACGTAATTTTTCCCCAAGAACTTTTTGCCTACATAAAGTAAAAAAGCATTCCTTTACGAACTCCTTTAACAGCTCTGTAAAAAGAGCAAACTAAAGGAGGAACTAAGAGAAAAGCACTGGGCATATGGAAAGCTACTTAAGGCATACAAGCTTGGATGAAAACAGTTGTGAAGCTGAGAGCAAAGAAAAGCAACAGAGTGAGGAATGAGCATGTATGAAATGACAACAATGCATATTGTCAGAATACAAAGCAGCTTGAATTTCATGTGAAAGAGGAGAAAACCATGTTGAAAAGAAGTTGAAAGATTTGGCTAGAAAATTTCAGTACCACTGATATTGACTACAAAATGACTTTAACTTCAGAGTACCATTGAGGAGATTCTTCCAATCTAGAGACTAGGAACATCAGTATGAAGCACTGCAGGATGAAGTACGTGAACGTCAAAACGCCTGCTTTAGGAAAAGGGAGCCCTTAGTCTGCACGCATTCATAAATTCTGTACGTTTACCAAGTTGCAGGAAGGTAGCAGAATTCAAAGATTTGTAAGACAGAAGGATGGAGATGGGCATTTTCAATTATGTAAAATTAAGACTTAATATTTGTAAGCAGGAAAGGAAGACCTTTCTAATGTTCCTGCTTCACAAAAACATATCTGAAACAAACATTTGGCATATTACACTGACTCACGCAAACCTCCTCAAAAATTGCTTTCTGTAAGAGTGCTTTTAATCAGTAAGGCTTAATTGTCCAAATCCCCCCGCTACTCACAGATCAATAACAGAGAAATGCTAGGACATCTTTTCAGACTGCCAGTACTTTTCTGTACCTATTCTTCTCATGCTGGCCAAAGAAGCAGATTACAGAAGCCACAAAACAGACTGGTGATTTACAGGAATATACAGAATTCAAAGATCCTATTTAAAGACATAATGTTTTTAAAGGTCAATAAACATATACAACCTCTATTACCGCTTTTAAGATGTATGATCGTAATATTGCAAGAAGCATGTCAAGTGGAAATGCAAGGTCAAATAGATGTTGTTATACCAGAATAAAAACTTCAGATGGTGAGAGTTGTTAATTTTCAACAGTTTGCACAGCTAGCTTTCAAAATCAACTGGTTAATGAATTATCCTTCTAGATGGGATTGTTGCTTTTCCTACCTGAGGACAATTTTAAAGAGAGTAATACAGACATAAAATATCCAAATGACCAAAAGCACTCCGTAGTTTGTTAGTTCTGAGGTTATTGACATTTTTAAAGCCTAAATTCTTTATATGTAGGCAGACATATGCTCTCATACTCACCAGTTAGACAGTTTTAAAAACATGTGCCTAAATTAAGCCAGATGATGCTAACAGTCCTCATATAGATTAAATTAACTCTTTCTTCATGTTCAATCTTTTTTTTTCTTTCCAATTTTAAAAATCTGTGTAACTCATGGAAAACTATTCACTAACTGACAGCGCATGTATGCACATAATTTATATACTGTGGTTTGATGTCCCCTTATATGGTACAGTTGTACCAGTAGTTGTAAATCACTGGTGATACTACCAAGTTTGGTACCAAAACAGATTTGGTCTAATAGCAAGAAAATGAGTTACAATGCATTTAAAGAAAATGAGTGAATGTGTACCATTGTTATCGTATGGCACATGCACAAGGTACCATGGAGAGTGATGACTATGTAGCAACTGAGTTTCAAAATAATGCTTTTGTAGTATTTCCTACCAGCAAATTAAACTTAGAACAACAACTCACAGGGCAAATGTTGTTCTTCACAGCACAGACTGTAAAACAGTCAGAGAAGCTATAGATATTCACATCGATGTTGATTCCTCTGCTAGGATTTTTTTTTTCTTTCTAAAATATTTATGATTCTGATAGGTCATGTGATGTGCTATACAGGCAGTGGCTGGCACCAGGAGATTTTTTTTTTTTTGATTGCCTCTTACTATCTATTGCTTTGCCCTTTTCTGTGGGATAGTTTCATAACATCCCAAACAAAAAAAGCTTCCCTGTGAGAGAGACTGCCACAGTTTAACTGTGCTCATTCTGAGAAAGTTTCCCCTGCAATTTAATCCCCATTTTTCATCCTATTTTCATCCCTTTATTTGCAGAGCCAGGCTTCTGTTAAAATATTAAAACAGATGACTGACAGAAAACAATATTACATTTCATCATAAAGTGAAATCAACAAAAGCACTGAAAATTTCAGTATCCTAAGCACAACTTTTTAAAGACGCAGTTCAACTGATCTTTATGTTCAGTTGTAAAAATAGCCAAAACCCAGGCATTTTAAGCCTCCTCATACATTTAGAAAAAGATTATACAAATGAATCAAGGGGTCGTCAATAAATTATAAAGCTTTAAAACAGATGACACAGCCTTAAAAAGCAATATGAAAACTTCCTGATAGTTAAAGTTTGCTCTTATAGGAAAGACAGAAAGATTCAAGAACCATCTCAGGCAATATATTTCTGGAATGTTGTAAAATGTCTTCTCAATTAAAATGCTATGATTAAACTTTTTCAATTAATAAAAATTAGGATAGTGTCAAGCTTCCAAATGCTTCTGCTCTAGATTTTGTTTTAGGCCCTTGCATCTACTTTAATTTTATATATTGAAAAATGCATGTTGTCACTAGACAGCATGTAAAATTTAGAGATTTATGATCCTTGATAATTTACAAACTCTGGAAGAATGCCATTAAAAATAAAATCAAACCCAATTTCTTATTTATCTAGACAGAAGAACTCCATCTACAGGAAGACAGGAAAAGCAGTGCTCAGCCTACCTACTTACTAGAAATGCACTGACATTTTAAAATTTTTAAGAATAATTCTCAAGCATTCCTATCAAAATTCTGCCCTATATGAATTCATAAAACAACGTCGAGATTTTCAAACCCAGGGACCTTCCAGATCCACTGAAGTGAAAGGAAAACCCTAATCAAATTATTTTTTTACCACTGTCTCCCAAATCGAAGTATAGCACAGTGCATTCTGAACTTCCTTCAATACACTGATGTAGTTCCAGTTAATTCAACCTCCAGCTGGGACTGCAGCAGCGAAGAAGCCTGTATACACCAAAAATAAAAACATCTGAACTGATCTGTTAAAACTAGTGTGCCCATGAGCTTCCTCCTCCCTCTCATCTCTACCTAAGTATGACTTAATTCAGGTTCTCTTACTCCTGGAACCACTCAATGGATGTCAAAAGGCCAGAGCATATTTGTGGTTTGAAATTTTACTCTTTTTTTTTCTCCTTTGCATCACAGCTGCAGGAAGACAGGCACGACCCAAGACAGGATGATTTCCCTCCACAGCACTGTAATGTAAACAAGGTTTCTGGAAAATCAGAACAGAGTAAATGATGACTATCTCTAACAAGACAAGTTATTTCATGTGCAAACGTATTACAAGGATTTATGTTCCTCTGTTTTAAAGGGGTCATCAAAATTCTTTGATTTCAATAAAATGAATATCTAGTTTATTTCTTTGCTCCTACATCTTAGAACTTAGATTTTCAGAACACCGTCCCTCACAGAAGACTTCTGAAGCCTAATAGTTTATACAGTTTTCAGATAAGGAAAAGAAGAAATTTAAGCACATTTGTCATGTGCAGCCTGTTTTTCAAGCTGAGAGGCTACGTCAAAAATGACACTATGTCAACCCATGTTCCATTCCTCATACCTCTCATATTATAAGGACAGTACAACTGCACTAGCATTATCTTCTCTGAAGATGGTCTGAGCACATCACAGCTTGGGCTGAATTGCAAGATTATCTTTTTCCTTTCCCTGTTGACTCTCAGGACCTTAGACTAGAAGATGTTCTGTGGCAGGGGAGTGGGTACTCCTCATCCATCCTGCTGAAACATTTATACTTTGCCTAAAATAAATCAAAGTGCAGTAGGACAGAGAAAAAGTACACAAATTAGCATAATTCGATAGATCACTGGGTGGAAGCGGGTAGGGAGGGAACAAACAAGTTAGGGTCTTAGGACTTGCTCTTAGGACTCCATCTATATTTTCTTCAGTGACTAACAAACATAAAATTGTCCAACTCTTGCACTGATGACCAGTACATGGCTTGCCCAAGGTCTCTTAAAAGCAACTGTGGCAGAGCCATGCAGAGAAACTAGTTCTTCTGGATTACCATGGCTATGTGCTAGCCGCAAGACATTAACTTTTCTTTACAGAAAAAGAGGAACAGATTTTTTTTTGTCCTATACATACCCTATGAAGTATTTGTTTTCTTCCTTCTGTCTTTTCAGCCGTCACTAATTGTTTTGAGCAAAAGCTGTAAACATACAGAACTCTAAAACACATGCCAAAGGAGCAAACGTACAGTACTTTGAAGCCAAAACATGCCAGCTTCAGTCCTCTTCTAACCCTAGGCCAGTTTTTTCAACTTTTTCCCTTCCCACCTCCAAAAATGTAACTCAGATTTTCAAAAGACAGTGATCTTGTTTTACTGACAAGTAGGGCTGCTACTTTTAATTCCTATTTGTCTGCGTTTTTCCCCCCTCAATCTTCGATTCTTCCTCCTCTATCACCTGATACCAGTCACTTTTGAAGAAGTTATTTAGCCATTCTGTGTTATCATCCCACTCAGGTTTACTAGAATTTATGAGAAAATAAAGACAAACGGGCAAGCTGGATTAAAATTTGCATTACTGGAAAACCATTGCATTGTCATTTCTGAAGATCCTTTCCATACCCATTCACAAAAAACTGTAGCACAGGAAGCAGCAATGCAGCTGTTGCACATTTTCCTTCCAGCAGAGCCCAAATCAAGACACGACAGAACCGTAGGCTACAACAATTAATATTGACTAGTAGATGTCCTTCATCAGGAGAATCTCAAAGCTTGAATCCAGTGATTCAAGAGAAAAAAAAAGTCAAGAAGGAAGGTATGTGTCATTAATGGCACGTACACGGCATTGATGCCACCTCAGCCATCAATTTGCAGTGAGACATTTGCCCAAGAACTGCCTAAGAACTGTTTTCTCTATTTATAAGAGCAGTATTTATATGCATTAACATTTCTAGAGTAGAGGACACAGCACTAAGGCGCTATGCAAGTGCTGTTAATCACAATGCAAACATAAACAAAACTTCACATGGGCAGAATAAAACTGTGCACAATGGAATCCAACCAATATAATTAAAACTTAATGCCTACTTAACAGTCAAATTGCAGATCTGCCAACAAATTGCCATGTGTTACCCAGCTGAATGTTTGTTAAAGTAACCAACTGTGAAGATTTTGTGTTTAAGTGAGTATTTCAGTATATGTATGGAACCGTACTTTTTTTTTCCCAAGAGATGAAATAGCTTTGATCAGGTTGCTGGAGTAACAGGCATTCAAAGACATCCCCCATCTTCTGTCTAAAGAAAAGATACTAAACTAGCCATCAGACAACCTATCTTGTTTTTCTTTTAATAAGTCCTTTATATACAGCAAGCATTCTTGATTTCAGAAATCTGAATCATGTGGGGGCCCACTGGCTCGAGCAATCTGCATCCCACAGACCAGTCTCTTTTCACTACTGCATGCCTGAAGTAATCTCCATGTTAATTACAGTTAAATTACCATCAGGAATGACACTTTGAAAACTTTACCTCTAAAATGTCTTTATTCAAACTTTTGAAGTTAAGATTTCTGCAACTTACAAACTTTCAGCTTGTTGCCAGAGGAAGAGTCTAAGCTATGCAATACGGATTGGGCAATGTGTCTTTTTATGAAAATGCATTCTATAAAACACATCCTTCCTGTTACCACTTCCGATGGAAAACACAGAAAGTAGGCTTGACAGAACTTTAAACTATTTTGTTGAGACTTTTTTCATGTCCCATCTCATGTTTAGCTAGCTGACCTAACTACCATGATTCCAAACTTGATGGTGAACATAAAATCCTATAAAAAATTATTCAGAAACCAGTTTCTGTACATATAGTAGTTATAATTGAACTCTCATTTTATCAGCCTCTTCCACAGCTAAATAGACCATCTCCTGCTCAGAACCTTACTCTTGTCAAGAAATACAGCTCTACTTAATGACAATGGGGTATTCAATGTCAGACTTGCATAAAGTATGATAAAGTCTCTTTATTAAGGGGAACACATCACCCTAAAGTAAGTACACACTCCTAAAGCACTTGAAACACCTACAAATAAACATCCCACACTTCCATTTTAAAAGAAGAAACTTGCAGCATTATCCTGAAACATGATAATCATACTGTAACTATGCCAATAAAGTTCAAAAAGCTTAACCCCCCCCCCCCCCCCAAAACCAACTACTAAGAAAAATATATGTCGTTTTATTCACTGACCAATTAAGAACTCCCTCTGGGCATTCAACAGTATTCTTTGTTCACTGTCTTGTCTTGCCATTGTTGTTGACATACACTGGGAAACTACTAAGACACAACAGACATTTATCTGCATAATTATATCACAAATTTAGGCCACAATCTTAAACCTTAAGTGTTAACACCCAGACATCGATTTAATTACTAACAATCCGGGAAATACTTTTACTGCTAAGAGGCTGGAAATTAAGCATTTGCTTAAGTGCTTGCAAGACCACAGCCTTGGGTATTATACAAAACATTAAATTACATTTAATTTGGTTGTGATGGATGCTTTATTGGGCTGTTATCATCCTCCGTAAGGGACAGTCTATGATGATTATGAAAAGAGAATAATTCTGTAATGTTTTATGATAATTCATTGAATGCCTGTGATTGATAAGGCTTGCTTAACAAGATTCTGATTAATTACTCTTTGCATTCCGCCTCTCCTTCTCCAGTAATCTGAATTAAAGGGGAAGAAAGGAACCATTACAAGTACAGACACGTCTCCATCTTCTTGGGGGAAGGGAAAGTGGGCTGGGAAGGGAAAGGAAGAGAAAAGAGAGAGGGCAACCAAGCAGAAGAATGACATATGATGTGTACATTGTTGAATGGCTGTATGATTTCTCTCATGAATATTATGTCCACTTAACAGCAGAGCAATAAATCCAAAACCAAACATTATTTAGGCTTAGAGTTAATAATACATAACAGTAACAGGCATTATAATAACTGATGCTGTAACTATGCCCAAAACTTGCATTAGAAACTGTAAAACTGTTAAAGTTACCTGGAAGTCTGGACTTCTCAATATGTAAGTGAAAATACCTAAGCAGTCATCATTTTGCCTTTAAGTGATACCATGTAATTATCACTACATTTTAACATGATCTCAAAGCTTATCAGGTCTATTTTTAGACGCAGTTCTTTGTTTATGTTTTCTAAAAAGAAATTTGTTTTCCTCACCACATCATTTCCTGGCTGTGGCAAGTTGTTTTTAAGATGCTCATACCATGTCCCATGTCTTTTGCTTACGAATCACTGGAATAGACACGCTGGGTGTCAGCTCTAGGCTAAGGTGACTGCTCGCCTGGGTGTTTTGAACGTTGCTCTTACCACATGAAGCTATTGTTCGACACTGGTAACAGGTGAGATTCTAAGTATAACATGGCGATTAAAAATAGGTAACAGCTCGAAATCTCACTCTCTGGTCACCGAGAAAGACGATGTACTTTTGAGGGCGCAGACCCCGAGAGGACAGAACCGCCGGGCCCTCAGATAACGGATGGGCCGGGGTGCCCCGCCGGTCGCCCCTCAGTCCTCCGCCGAGGCGGCAGCCGGTGCTGGGGGAGCCGGGGCGGCAGCGTCTGCAGCACTCCCGAAACGCTCCTACTTGCGCTTCTCCGCCGCCGCCGCGCAGCGGGCTCCAGTTTTTCTCAGTATTTACTAGGGTTTACGAATTTGCCAGAAAATTCTGAGGAAAACCTGTCCCCCCGGTGCCCGCCCGGGCTTTCACCGACCGCCGGTGCGGCGCTTCCCGCGCGCTCCCGGCGCCTGCGGGGCTCCCGCTGCCCCGGCGGCGGCCGAGACGAGGGCGCTTCTCTCACCGCCGGCTCCCGCGGGCCGCCCGGGCGCACGGCGCGGGCCGCCCGGGCGCACGGCACCGCCCGCCGCCACCGCCTCCTCGCAACGGCACGGCGTCGGGGCGGGGAGGCCGCAGAACCAGGGGGGGAGCCCCGCTGAGGGACGGCCGGACCGCCCGGCGCAGCCCGCCCGGCGGGGCCGAGCCGCCCTGAGGACGGAGAGGGGGAGCTGCCGCCTGGGGAGGGAGCGCGTGCCGGGCAGAGAGGGAGAGGCTCGGCTACCTGGATCCGCTTCCTGTGCCTCCGCCGCTCCGCCATGTTGTCCCCGTCTGCTCCGCCGGTGACGTGGGCCGGGGGGGGGGGGGTGGTGGCGGCGGCGGCCTCGCGAGAGGCGGCGGGAGCCGGCAGAGGGGCGGGAAGGCCGCGCCCCCTCAGCCCCTCAGCGCGCCCGGCGGCGGCGGGGTGTCTGCCCCGCTTTAGCCCCCTCAGCCCGCCTCGACGGCCTCGCCTCGCCTCGCCTCGCCTCAGTCCCGTCGCCGGGCCGTGCCGGGCTCTGACGGAAAGTCGGCTCGCGGCATCCCCGCGCCGGGTCTCCGTTCTCGGGGGCCGCCCCGGTTCAAAGGCATCGCTGCCCGCCCGCGGGCCGAGGGGCCGGTCTGGGCCCCCGTCGGGCTGTCAGGCCCCATTACAGCAGTCTGGTTAATGAGAAACTTCCCATGGGGGAGATGCAGCCTTTCCTGCTCCTGTGCCCGGGCCTCACCCCGCGGTGCTCAGGCCCCAGCGTCTAAAGTCCAACTCCCAAATCGGTACTGAGGCCTCTCGCCACCCGGTTCCCTCGCAGGCAGCTGGGGTGGCGTGTCAGGTTCTACCCAAGGCAGGAGGCAGCAATCCAGCCGCATCCTGGCCATGTTCATTCGCAGGCTAGACAAAGCTGGGGTGCCCGTTGGCGCTCAGAGGGGTCACTTGGTACTGAAGAGCTAGCCCATCCTGCTGGAGTAAAAGTGCTTCAGCTCTTTGGCAATAAAAATCCGTATGTTTAGTTTTGATACTCCTAAATAGGATGCTAGGCCTTAAAGATGCTCGATGTAGCCGGCCTTTGTTAGTTGTTACCTATTTAAACAGACTCTGATTGCTCGGACCTTCTCATGTACCTACAGAGTTAGATTCAGAAAGCAACCTATATAGAGTAAAATAGCCTTTTGTCAGAGGTTGTCCTGCATGCTTTCGCTATGAGGTCACTCAAGTTAGCAAAGCATATAATGGTTTATCCTGGCTCCATGTTTCCAAACCACACCCTGGCACTTTGGGATGGAAAAGTGTGTGCAGTGCTGTATTGTCTTGTCCAGTCCTTTCAATTCTTGTTACCCCTTCCTGTTCCTATGATTTTGGAACCTCTCAGATTGAAAACTAGGTAATTAAAAACCTAAAATTGTTTCCAGCAGCATATTTGCCCCTGAGTCACCGTGCCAATTTTTGTGCTCTTTCTGGTATGACATCTTTTTCCTTTGAATGTTTTCCTCTTGCTGTTGCTGGGCAGAATATCTATACAAGTTATAAATTAAGCTGACTGACTGCAGCGTGAATGAACTATAAAAGTATAATTCAAAAGATAAAATTGTAGGTATAGGGAATTAAAGTTTTTATGGTTACAACAAAACAAAGCCTTGGTAAAAGTAGGCAAACAGCATTTATTCAAAAAATACATTTTTTAAATTGGCAATCATTTTAACAGCTATTTCATGTGCTTAACTTACAGTAACATAAAAGCACATCTGAAATGGAGGCTTTCTAGCAGAAGTTTTAGCCATCTGTAACTTACAGCTTGCTAACAATACACAATGCCTGCAGTAAGGATTTTAGCATGGTGTAGCTCAGAGCCCCTCTGCTATCCCTGCACAAGCTGAACTTCAGCTGGGAAAATCCTCCCTGCTCTCTGGGGGAGGCTGTTTGGAACTGTGCTCCTGTCTGCTCGCTACCCTCATTGTGAAGAGTGCAATCGCCACATGATGGGTCTCATTCCAGATCATCATCCCTCTATACCTCTACTTTCAGGCTCTTTTAAGACCTTACTTCCCATATGCCTTCTGCATCTTGGAATCTACTGCTGATTCATAAACCCACCTTTAATGCTTAGCTGTTCATTTTGCATTTTTTTTTGGCATGGTATATTACCTGCAGTATATCAAGCTATTTGCTGCCAGAAAAGCACCTTGGATTTCTGGTTAATCTCTATTTTTTTTTCACAGAATTTTTAATTCATCTGAAGTTTGAGAAACACTAACTTGCAAGAGCTCTTCCCAGGACAGCTGGGCATGCAGCAGGAGATTGATGTGCAGCACAGGGAGCAAACTGATCACTTCAAGCAGATCTATGGAAAGGATTGAGGAATGGAAAGTGGGCCATGGAACGTGTCCTCCAGTGTGAGGCACTGGATGGTAAACTTCCTACCATTATGGAGCACAGACCCTATCAAGACTGAATCTTACATGAGACAAGCTTATTTGCAGTCAGCGGGAGAACAGGAGAGAAGGAAGTGGCTGAATCTCAAGAAAGCCAGGGAGTGGAAGTGAAGGTTCAAACTGCTTGCGTTTAAGGTTAGTCTCTATGTCAGCTGCAGGGCAGGCTGCAAAAAGCATT
Source organism: Aptenodytes patagonicus (assembly GCF_965638725.1). Taxonomy (NCBI): domain Eukaryota; kingdom Metazoa; phylum Chordata; class Aves; order Sphenisciformes; family Spheniscidae; genus Aptenodytes; species Aptenodytes patagonicus. The sequence continues at coordinate 18,774,693 of NC_134954.1, forward strand.
TCAGAACCATGCAGTAAAGTCACAGGCCCTTAAGTGCCAACTGCCATTTTGATTAGAGCAGGGTTTTAGAATCATGACCACTTAAATTACTGTTGTGAAGGATATTGCATGCAAGTGGAGTGGTTTCCTTTTTCAACTGAAGCCAAACCGACGGCATTTCATTAGCCTCTTTTCCCTCCTCCTACTCCTCCTCTTTACCCCAACAGTGTGATCTAATACGGCAGTATGGATTCTGGAAACTTAGTTCAAAAAACAGCTAGATACATTCATGAAACAAAAATGCATCGTGAGCTATTAAATATAAAAATCACCTCTGGTTGTCTGTGTGATAGGTCCCTGGTGATAAAGGGACTATTCTGAGATGTTTGCTTTGTTGTTCTACTCTGCTTTAGGTATCCTCTCTTGGCCTCTGAGACAAGACACCAAGGTAGGTACATTTTTTCTTATACCCTTATATTCACTTATTCCTGGCAAGTTATTGGCATTTGTGCTATTGGTAATCTCATTGTTTTGGGCTCAGTGTTGGTCATCCTGGATCCATAAGATGATGTGGTGTTACCACTATGGCATAGTTAATATGCACCAGAAGTGCAAGGCTACACGTTAGCAATTGAATTACTGGCAAGCGTGTCATGAATTATCTCTAGAGTCACACTGACATCTGCAATACAGAAATTGAAGTGACACTAGAAGTCTGAGCAAGTGTCTGTTCTGCTGAACAAACCATTCACTTGTAAGAACCTTATTCACTGGACCCATGGTTAATCCTTCTGGCTTTGGGGGAAGACAGGGGAGAACTCAAATCACAATTACCTCAACTATTATGTTGACGGGCAGGAAGGCAGGCAGGAGGGAAGGTAGGAAGGAAGGAAAGAGCTTCCGTAGAGGAATCCAAGGAGGATAGGCAAATTCCCCACCAATATGTTAGGAGCCATTTCCTACATCATCCACAGATGGTAGCATGCAGGCTCTGGAGTGACCTCCCATTTCATCCAGTCAGCTTCAGCACTGAATATGGGTTCAAAATATAAGGAATATGGGCCTTGTATTGTACAGCAACACATACTTTCAAGGCAGGTTTAGCTAAAATCCACCCACAAATACATGAGTCATTACAGAGAAGCACACTCCAGTGTAGACATATCCTGAGTCACTTCCATCTCAGAAGCTTATAAATATTTAGTTAGCCACTTAGCTTTTAATTTAGCAGAACAACAAAGATTCATTAGACAAATCTCCAGAATTATCTTTCACTAAGGAGCTTCTTAAATACTTCCACTCTTGCAAGTTCCTTTTCATTTCTGTACAACTCAGAATTATTTGATACATATAACTTACCAAAACCATAGTTGAACTAAGAATGAATGTCCCCTGATTCTGGTCCTTCTGTAATTAATTTCACCTATTTCAAATACCAGCTTTTCTCATTGCAAGAATATATTTTTATTTTAGCAATAACTGGTGAACTCTACTAAAGACAGGACTTTCCTGATGCGGAGTGACATGTAGGTCTTCCTAAAGACCACCGTCAATTCTGCTGGTCCAGCAGACTGTGCTGGAGTCATTGGGAATGAACACATAAATATGTTAAATGGAAAATACATCAATCCATTTTTTTGAAGAACCAGCTGAAGTTTTGGAAAAAAAAAAAATTAAAAAAGGCTTGCTTGTATCTCTATTTTTTGGCAGTGGTAGGAGGGGAGGAGAAGAATGGTAGTATTTGAGGATGTAGCATTAGGAAAAACAAATTATTATTTTATAAAATCATGAATTTATTGTTATGATTACAAGTGTTTGAGTTAAAAATATTGATTATATAAATATGTGATTCTTGAGTTTACATCTCTCCAGCTAACAGATTCAGCCAGAAGCCGGTGATTGCTTTACAGACCATCTTTCAATGCAGACTGTTTACAGACTGCTGGAGGCCCATGAATGACAGACTGAGCAGCCCTCCTCTCTAGCACAGCTGTTTGAACCCTGTAACTGAAAGGTGATCAGCAAAGATGAAAACCAGATTGGCTTGATGCTTTCTTTTTTCCCCTTGGTCAGCAGTGCTTCTTCTGTTTGCTATTTTGGTTGATTGATTTTTATTTCAGTAATGCAGACATGCAGATGCCACTTATATGTGTTTTTAAATTTTGATAAAGCAAAGCATCTATTCATGTCTTCGCTGTACTATAGGAAAAAATCATTCTCTATACAACATGGACAATAGGTTCCTCTTTTCTACAGTCTAGGGAAAAGACTTTGCATCCTCACCAACAGAGAAATTGTTTGTTCAAGAAAAACATGTGGATAGTAGCAGAACTAATGTCTGTCTGGAAGAATACAGACTTAGGTAAACTTGGCAACGGGACAAAGGAAAGGACTGCGTAAAGGCCAAGTCAACAGAATAATTATTGTGGCCTCAATATAGGTGATAGTAGGACCAAAGCCTTCCCAAAGAAAGAAAGGAGATAGGCAAATGCAAAGGCAGAAAGCACACCCTCGCAAAAAAACCAACTCCAAACAAACAAAAAAGGAGAGGTGAGTTTTTCCCTTACCATAGCATGTATTCTTATTATAATGAAATTGCAATAGCAATATAGCTATAGCTGTTTATTATAGCATGAAGGGCTTAGTCAAAACCAAGCATCACAGGTAGCACAACCCTGATGAACACCCAGCCTCATAGAGCTGACTTGTTATTTTCCAGTGAATAATAAAGGGCTTAGATAGGACATTTATTATGCCATTATCAGAGCTAGGTACCAAAACAAGAGCTGTATCTAGTTTTGGGTGCTTTTCTGTAAAATGTCTAATGTTGAAGGTGACTCAAAACACTACACAACCAATCAACATTATATTAGGGTATTTGGAAAATCTAAAATATGAGAAGTGTCTACTTAGTTTAAAAAATAGAGGTGATTTTAAAAAGTGGAGGCGATTATTTTTTCTGTTTCACACTCAAAGGATAAATTAACATTCTGAAAACTATTTTGTGGAGGATTCACAATTGTATAAGGTCTTAGAATGCTAAGTTTTGTAAAGTAGCCGGTGGCATGGATATGAGTTGATTTGAAATACCATTGCCTTGTGAACCTAGCTGTCTGTTCTTGTTTTCGTGTGCCTGATTAGAATGACTGCCTGACTTGGACCAGGTGGGAATTTTGCCTAACTGTTGTATATTCATAGCATTTTTTAGAGATTTTTCACCTGGGGAATTGAGCAGAGAATTATCTGTTTAGGTCTATATGAATATGTATTCCACATCATCATCATATGCAGCAATCATGAGGTCAGAAACACAGGTTGTGGTAGGAAGGACGAGCCATTTCTTCCTTTCTAGGACTTTCCTAAATCTGTTATTTATAGTACAGAACAATTGTCTTATATGTTTGCTGTACCTTTTAATTTATCTTGTCTTTAACCTTGGCCCTATTAAAAAAAAGAAATGGAAGTTCTTGTCCCTAGGAGCCTACACATTTAGTGTAGATACAGACAAAATCAGATATTTCTACATCTTCTCATAAAAAACATTCTCTTCGTCATTAACTGCATCACTATTACAGACTAATACAGCAATAGATGCTAAGCGAAACATTTCTAATGATGCCACACATTAAAATACATCATCTGCATCCCATTGTGATTTTAGTGGCATAGCAGAAAAAATGAAAGCAGTGGTGGCATAGGCACCAGGAAGTCATTAAGTAGCACAGTTCTGCCAGCTTTCTTGTGTACTTGTGCTTGCTAGCTACACCCCTTTGCAGCTGGAATAAGCCTTAAAAGCCAAAAAAGAACATGTAGCTGCTGAGAATCGGTAAGGCCTCAATGTTTACATATAAACGTAATTCCTGAAAACACATCAAAATCGGGAAATACAGGTCTGTCTACTGATTCTATGTCTCTCTCTACTTTTTACCTCCTTTTTTTTTCATTCTCTCTTAAGTGTTTGTAGGAGAGGAAACATTCATTACCAGTGGTATTTCCTTCATTAGAAATAGAATTGATTATGTCCATTTAGGTAAATCCCTTTCCTTCCTATTTCACTCTATGGCTGTATGCAGTCCAGGCCTTACTGCATTTTGGCTGCTCCAGCACATCTCCCCCCAGTAAAGGAAGCCATGAAGTCATTCTTTTTGTCACTTTGGGAAGAAGAGCCCAGTATGTGCAAAGGATCATATGGGTTTTTTTAATTGCAGAAGTAGTCCCAGACTGCAAAGTTTGCATCCCAGCTTTCTCCGCTTTTGGTGTTGTTCATGTCTGAGCCATTTACAAAAATAGTCACACTCTTCAGGACCAGATTTCAATCTTTCTTCCCTGACATATGGGATTTCAAGTCAAGCTCCTCTGCTGTTACTTTAGAAAAACAAGTTCAGTTTTCTTCATATCCTTGCTCTTAACAGGCCACCTGCACTTCAAGTGTGCCGAATTTCACTTTGGAGGGGGAGTAGATAACCTCTTGTAGCTTTGCAGCGACATCTCGTGGCCTCACTGACCTGGAAACGTATCAGAGATTCCTCTTCCAAGGTGGAGAAGGTCTCATGTGGGTTAAGTCAAATATTTCATACAATGAGGAGGTAGGATGCCATTTGAAAACCAATTCATTAACTGTGTTTAATTAGATAAGTGACATCATTGTCAACATGATAATCAATTGTACAAAACCAAAAAGTTAGAAATTGTTTCAGATGCTAAACAGAATTGGTGTCTCCAATTTTTTTTTAATTTTAACAAGCATTTTTACTATATAAAGATATTTTCTTTTTCCCTCATGATACATGAACAATCTACATTAAAAAAAAATCACAATAGTTAAATGTACTGTAAAAGTAAAGTAAAACATTTTTTCTGGTGTAATTAATCTGAGATGTTACATGTTAAAATAACTGGTAAAAGCATTTTAAACAGAGTATGATTTTTTACATTGACAATTATGTTTCATCCAAAATCTGAAAAAATAAACATTTACATTACCAAATTCAACATAAAACTCTCCAAGCTGCCTTACTAAGTTTTAAAGCCATGAAAAAATGTAGAAAAGTTAATGAAGAGAACAGAGGTTAACACTTTTTGAAATTAATTGAGACAAAGTGAACAGCAAACTAATTGCCAGGCCAAGATTAATATTGCTGTTGTACATCTTTTAAACAGTCTTATGGAGTTATATTTAAACTTTCCAGCTTCAGGTTATAATTTTGCTTTTTTTGAACACTATTGAGTATTCAGTAAATAGTCCCTTATATGAAAAATACCCACAGATGATGCATAAGATGTAATCCAAACTCTTGGGAAAGACTCCCATTATTTCACCAGATCACAGATGTAAAGGTCAGCACTTCACTTAGGAGGGGATTACTTCAGGGTCTGTCTGCAACTTCGGAGTATTTTGCTGCATAGCATACCACGCTTTTGCATTGGGCCTTACTGGATTTTATCAATTAACCCTAAAATAGTACACTCCAGTTACAGTATTTAGAGATATATGCACAGAGCCCCAAACTGCCGTAACTGGTGTCAGTGGCAGTTTTCAGTGAAAGCAGAATTAGGCTCTACTCCTTTTACAGAAAGACTTTGCTAGTTCAGAAAAGGAGTACTGTAGATATTTGCCCTTCTTCTCAAGGCTGCAAAGTTTGGACAGTATAGTAAGATGAACATCTTAAGTTGCTGTTGCAAACATCTAAGCACATATTATCTACTGCACAAATATACCAAAGATATAAAATAACTTATCTCAGGCTGAAGTAAAAGAACAGGTGCCCACAGTCTAAAATATGAAAATACTCCCTCTCCTCGTGTGTCTAGACGCTCACCATCTAAACAGCAGTGTCCCTCTTGGCTTTTAAGTACTTGAGGCCACACAAACGGAACTAAGGGGAGAGAATCTAAAGTAGCAATATACAGCAGATCCACAATCAACCCACCCTCAATTTACAGAAATTAATTTTATCAAAAATATTTGTGTGTCCTTTGGAGTAAAGAAGTGTTCTTGCAAGAAGGAGAGTGGAAGATGGCACTGTAGTATACGGACTTCCAAAGCCTAAGGCGAAGACCAGTGTGTGACCAAACCCCTAAAGAGGGAACAAAGCTAATTCATACAGCAATCATAATAAAATGCTGGGGATTTATCCCTAGCTAAAAACTCTATTTTGTGGTTCTTGTTTGCTGTGAGGTAATGAATCATCAGTAGCAGAAGTGAGGGGAAACCGTATTTTTACGGAGAAAAGGGAGGTTTCAGGCTAAAATTGATGGCCTCTTCCAAAATGAAGAACACTGAGCATGCTGCTGAGTGAAGGGCTTTCCATGGCTTGCCCAGGTGAGCTGAGGGGAAGGATGCTGCAGCAGAGGTTGGCAGGAACCAGGTGGCTTTGAGCCTGCTGCCTGCAGGAACGTTACTGTCCCAGTGACTGGTCTTCGTGGCGGAGCCTGCTGATGCTTCCTCCTAACCTCAGCTCAGCTCAGCTGTGCCATCACGCAAAGCAAATTCAAACCCCATCAATAAGAATGCCTCAGAATAATTAAAATTGCTGTTACACACGCAATATTTTCATGTCCAGGGTTTAATCCGTGTATCTCATCTATACCCTGTATACCCTTCCCAGGCACTTAGAAAGGCTTAGTTTTAAAATAGCAATGGAATTAACTCAAATTGCTGAGTCTAGGGTATATTTCTTTATATTCTGCAGGTAATTCCATACTCTCCCAATGAATTCCATATAAATTTTCTGTATAAATTCTGTTCAACAGAAGCAGAAGTCAGCTATGTGTGGAAGCTGTAACTTTTCCTTGTAGTTTCTCAGCAGGAACACACTGTAAGACAGCGCACACTAAGTCTGACAGATTTCAGTGATCACACTGGACTTCAGTGAAAAATCAAATGTACCTGTTAACTGTACTGGTATTCTTTTCAATGAATTGCACTTGAAAGTAATTGCACTAACATGCAGTTGCATTTTTTAAATGCTTTTCAGATACCATACTTCCTCATGCTACATTTGCAGCTTATTTCATTCAGTCGCAGTTGCACAGAGGTTTCAGGCTGTAGCTATCTTCTCAAACACTTTGTAACTAGAGGTTCCTGTATTATTAAAAACATTTTATGTCCTGGACTCAGCTTAACTTTTCTGAAAAGTGATCATCTGGAAGTCAGCCTGAGATCCAGCTGTGTCACATGGATTTTCCCTGCTTTCTGAAACGATCTGTTCCACTGCTTTTGAAGTTTCTGGGTCCTGAGAGCAGGGACTATCCAGCATATCGCCACTGCTATTGCAGTGAAGAGGGGAGGCTATGTCAGAGGGCTGATCTGAGGGTTTGCCTGGAGCAGGTGGCAGGGGCACGGGCAGAGGAAGATTCATCATGTAGAACACATTGCCCAGACGTCGAGACACCTTTAAAGACAAAAGCACAATTGCAGCAATTGCTTCTTGAGATAGTGTTAAAGCCATTAAAGATCAAGGCTGACTGTCGTGTAGCAATGCCAGGGACATCCAGGAGATCCCAGCCATCTCAAAGGGTTATCGATGGTGAGCAAAAGTGAAAAAAATCCTCTTTCATTTTCCCTCTCTCATGTTTTTCTAGGCCCAGGTTCTCGTGGAAGGAGCTTGGCAATACTCAGCTTGGGAAACGGCCCAGTGTGCTGGGCCTGACAGCAGGTTCTTCTTGCTCTCTAGGTGCTGTAGCACCCATGGGACAGAGGGGAGGCAAACTGCCAGCCAGGAGCGGGGAAGGTGCATTTAATGGGAGAAGAGTAAGAGACAGCAAGGGGTTAAAGAAAAGGAAAAGAACCGGGCAACAATAGAAACACACAGAAAGTTGATATTACTGGATGAAATTAAGAGCAGAAAACTTCAAACATAGAGGGACAGCCTGCCCGTGAAACTTATAAGATTGTATTCCCAGAAAGGCTGTAGAAACCTCTACTTGGTATGTTTTAAAAGTCAGGTTGGAGCAAAAGCAAGTATGTATCTGAGCAGTTCTTACCAGCTGGGAAGAGAAAAGATGAGTGAAACTGAATTAATTCATCAAACAAGTCTTTTCCATTTCCAACCTCAGCCTAGTCTCCAGTGTTGTGGTATCCTAACTCCACTTTAAGTGTCTCTCAAACTGTCAGTCCTAACCTCCCCTTAGTGTCTCCCTGCAGGCTGTTGTAACACACAGAGAAACAAAAGCAAACTATGCTGGAGTAATTTCTGTTCTCCTAATATTATGGTAGTTACCTTATGAGTGAGAAAAAATGTGTTTTAGTTTGGAAAAACTTCATCCTGTTAGCTTCTGACTCTTTCACATCTCTGTGACTTGCCATTTTGTCATACATTTAATGATCATACCTGAGAGCGGATTTTTAATGCTGGTCCGAGTTTTAATCCCATTGTGTCCAGGAGATGTTCCTCTGTTAGCAGTGGGAGGGTTTCTCCATCAATAGCGTGGTCTTTAAATATCTTATGAAATGATAAAACACATCATGGTGTGCTAAAACAAACTTCACTGGTTATTTTTTATTCTTAATCCTGAGGCATAGACAATAAAAGGAGGAAATAATAATTTTAGTGTTTTATCTTCATGTTTGTCTCTTAACTGCAGTGTGAGGTCTCTTGTTTAGGTGTGTGGGTATCAGTACATTTGCCTGTAGCTTATCTACTTGTTCTTGGCAAGTGGGAACTTTGTAATGTTTCAATGTTACTTAGCTGGTTTTTTTTTAGGAAGTGAGCAACCTGCTACCAATGAAAGAATAGTGTTGAACTTATTAAGGCTTTACCAGGAATATACAAGATTTCAACCTCTTTGTTTGCATTTCTAATGATATTTCATTTTTCAAATGGAATGATGCCAATAAGAGCTCAGGGGCAGTAGGTGGGTTATACCAATATCTAAGAATGCAAAATTGCTTTAATCTGCATTAAAATTGTCCAGGGCATGTGGAGTGAAAAACTTAAGATACTTTTCTTATACTGTTGTTTTGCTGCTGGTCCTCCTGGTATGTGTCATGACCAATGACTCCAGATTGCAGCAGAAGTGCATGTAACCTCTCAGAGCATGGACTGCCTTTCCTTTCAAGAAGCAAGTGGCTTCCTATGTTGAAACACAATGAAAACTACTATTATGTTTGTAACTTTGTGACAACCAGTTAACCTCTAGCATTTACATTTGCTTGATGACCTTTAAATCTAGATGGTACTAAAGACCTGAAAATGTGATGAATGTTTATAATCACCTGGGCATAATCTGAACAGCCTGGGAGGCTAACGATGAAGTTGTATACATCATCAACAGTCCACTTGCGAATGTCTTCAATGGAAGAAATGTCTTCTCCATTCAGTATCAGGCCATGTGCTCCTTTGAGGAGGAAACACAAATGTTATGTTTGTAGGACTTTGCGGCCAAATCAATAGGAAATGACTGCTAACATGAGCATTTTTACACTTCTCCAGAACTTAATATATTAACAGCAGTGTGTAGCCACAGAGAGATACAGGAGTCCTAGACACCAAAATCACCAGATAGTCAGTAGTAGCTGATTCTGGAGCGTTTTCTTTTGGTGGCTTCTTTTGTTTACTGCTGACACTGTACGTACCAGTCACTACACATACAAATCATACTGCAGTATTTTCTCTAATGAGTACATTATCCAATGCTTTTGATTCTTTAGACTTTACTGTTATTTTAACTTTACTAATATTTCAGTAGAACAGAACCAAGCCTTTGCTAGCCCATAGTGCCTACTGTGAGTTAGAAGGACTGTAGAAAAGTTATGGGCAGAAGAGAGAGGCTAGCTCACCATTTCATTCACCAGTTTTATTTTAATTGAAATTCCTTTTGCAGATAGAAAATGAATATTTAATGTGCATTATATATTTTTCAGTGATACAGTATGTCTTTGGTAGATGATCCTGGACAAACACCCCAGCCTGTTCTCATTTCAGGTAATGGGAAGTTTTGTAGGGCTCATCTGCTGGCACTGGTGCATTTAACAAGAGCTGCAAAGCTTTAGAAACAATGATTCTTGCACAGTGTCTGGAGAGGCCTGTGTCTTACGCTCTGTTCTTGGGGAGGTCAAGTCTCAGGGATAAGTTTGTTCCTAAATGAGTGCAGCTTCTAAGGGGATTCCTTGTCCTGTTTGACACACACTGGGATTATGATAAGTATATTGTGTGCTGCTCCATTTCCCCCTGACTGCCAGAAGGAGAGGAGATTGAACAGAATTGCAGAGAACCTCAAAGTGCTGCTAACTTGGCGGCTTAGGGGTGACAAGTGTTTTGTACACAGGGACTGATATAAACACAGGATGACATCCTACAAAGGTATAGTGCATGGCACAGAGCATTGAAACAGTCAGGAGGCTGCTTTGTGACTTTTTGCTGTGCAATTGCATTGTCCTGCAAAGTAAAGCACTGCTACCTAAGATGCTGAAACCTCCATTATGCCAGCAAGCAGCACAGTTTGCAGGTAGGGAAAACCACTCTTTACCTTTGCTGACTTGGATTTACCAAGTTATTACTGTTTGCAGCATATGAATTCTACATTTAGTTGCCGTGACTTTATCATACCAAAAATTTACTTAAAACAGAGGGAAGAAATAAGAGAGCAAATCAATAAAAATAAATAATATCAACATGCCACTCTAACTGTAATCTGGAGACTTCACAAACCTGAAGGTAGCAATGGGTTGCTGGGTACTGGAAATCCATATGGTAACGCTGAGAATGGGATTGCAGAAGGGTACATGTACTTGTCGTCAAAAGCAGCACAGGAGCTATTAGATTCCTTCTCATTTGTGTTGCTGCAGCTGTTGGTTTCAGCAGAAATTTCATGAGTAGCACAGTTTTTTCTCAAGCCTTGTTCAAACTCTTTACAGTTTTTGGCAACTGCAGATGGCTCAGTCTGGTTTTTGCTTTGTTCATGTTTGTTTGGTGTCTCCACCTCTGCTTCTTTCTTGTCTTCTTTCTCATCGTCCGCTGCAGCTGAAGCAGGGTCCGTAGTTTTGTCATCAGCTTGGTTCTTTGTGCCATTGGCACTACACTCTGCAGTTTTGTGATTTCCAGCTCTTCTCCCTGGTCGACGTCCCCTCTCCCTTTGCAAAGTGCTGACTGGAGGGTATGGGCTGGTTGCCATAAGCATAGCGTTGCCATGAATTTCATCGAGGGTGGTACGATGAACATATAAGTCGCTGGGAAGATGGCCTTCGGGTAGTCTGTGCCTGCCACGGAAAGCAATGGGACTAGCTGGCATCCCATGGTAAAGGAAGGGTGCTTCCAGGCCCAGTAGCCCTTTCCGATGAGCTTTCTCCATTTCTTTTTGCTGAAAAATAGCACTCATCTCCATTTCCATTCTAAGAGACACAAAGAGCACAAGAAGTTAGGGAAGCTCAGTTCCTTCATCACCTCTTTTTTTCAGTGGCAAATTAAAACTCAGATAGTTGAATAGGTAAGAGTACTGCTTTTCTTCTCTCTCCCCTGTATTGCTATGTGTGAGAGGTCACAGACTGCAGATGGAATGGCAAACCTGGCTATATTTAATGTGCTGCCAGATACATATAATAAACTAAAAGGAAGAGAAAATATATCTTCCATTTGATGCCTCTGGATAATATTTCAGACAAAAAAAGTGTTATTTGTATATTGGCAATTCAGGCATTATTACAGTGATTATGCTCACTTGGGATTTGGAAAATTGTCTCCAGGGTCATAAGGGTCAAAGATTAAAAAAAATAAGTGATTTACATTACCAATCAGAAAATTATACTGAAAACTGGAAAATGGCAGTGATATTGTAAGTGATAAAGAACTAGAATTATATTATCTATGGAACCTGTGCATACATTCAGAGTAAGCTAATATGAGTAAGTCTCTTGAGTAACTCTCCATAGTGCCTGGCACTGGAGTATGGCTTTGAGAGTGTGAAAGGGTGAGAGCCTGCTGGTCAGTGTTCAACCAGTCTCCCTGCTGGTAGATAAAGCTAACGCTCCAGGGTCTGTGCCAGCTTCCTGCCACTGGTATAGTGGGTAGGAGGGCTTACTAGTGAGATATGGAGGATACAAGGAGTAGTATGTGTCTCCATTGTACCAACCTTTGCTAGCATCAGCTTTCCCTGGAGCCAAGCTAGTGATCAAACAGAAAGCTATAGCTTCTAGAGCTCCACAGCTTCAGCTGGAGCTGAGAGATGTGAGCCAGTCTACCGGACACAAACCAGAAAAGGTTCAGCCTGCCTTCCTTGCTTTGAGGAGCTTTCAGTGGGACTTCCACATTCTTCTTTGGAAAAGGGCTTGTGAGGGCAGGCAAGTCTTTAAAGTGCACCAAGGTAGCTTTCTTAACAGTGCAATGAGGATAACAGGTCAGAGAGAGTCTGACTTCTAGGAGACTTCTCATTAATGTAAAATTGTCAGGAAAACAGTTTGGGCAAAAGGTACCTATTCAGATGATTGTTGTGAGGAGGAATTAGTTGATCACTCCATAACATTCAGGGCTGCTTCTCTGCCCTCTTTTCATCTTTGCAACAACCTCTGAATTACTAGTTTTCTGCTTTCAGAGATCCAATGGAAGTGTTTTGTCTATGTACCATGTCCTTGTACATCTTGCCCAATTGTCATTATTCACACACAGCTCTTGAGGTGGAGATAAACAGCAAAGAGCGTTACATTCCTGACTACTCCTCCAGATAAGATAGTCTGCTCCTCTGAGGACCGGCAGACGGGGATCACTAAGCTTTGGTATGAGGCAGAGTCCCTTGGAGAACAAGGATTTGGGCCCAGGTGCTCAGCAGCCCAGCTGCAGCAAGTGCAGGAGATTGTTTGCCAGCACCTGATTTCTATAAAGGGTAAAAGGAGCCAGTGCAGCTCTAAAGGTGATATATGCGGCAGAAAGCAATGTGAGTGGAAATTGCCAGGATGGCAAAAGACTGGGATAAAAGGTTATCTCATGGATTTAGGCTGAGCTCTTTTATGTTGGGGTTTTCCTGGGTTTGGTGGATTGAGAGAAGAGCTTGAACAGGTAGGATTAACTCTGATGTGGTTGAGAGAATATGTGCTGGCCTTGCTTGCTGCTAGCTATTTTACTTGTTTTTCTCAGGGTTTTTGCCGTGTGGCAGGAGCTATATGAAATGCATTGTTGATGCAAATCTTGTGCTTGGAGGAGTTCAGTAATCAAGCTTTGCTGAATAAAGAGCTCAAACCACTTCTGTCATAATTCTCTTGAGATGCCTACTCAGAATTTACCTGTTCTTTGCTCTTAGTCTTACTGTGTGAGGGGTGCTGCCACCCAGTACTGTGCTGAAGCCCAGTGCAGGTGTGGTTGAGATTAGAGTTCCTCTATGAAAATGGTGTGGCTGTGAGGCAGGGCACTGGTGGTTACTTAACCAGCTACTGATTACACTGAAACTGGTACAAAAAACTGGACTCTCTATAGTCACCCTGACATTCAGACTATTTGGTTAAACTAGGAAAGCTGTCCACCTTGGTAGGGTGGAGATGTAGCTAATCATCCCAATGGACCAGCTGTAGGGGCTTAAAATGTGTGTGTGATAGCACACAGCTGTAAAGTTTCAATTTGTTTCCAACTTTCTGTAACTTCAGCGTGTTTGGATCCAGAGTTCAAGGGCTGGGGCTGAAGTTTATAGCTTGTTTGTTTCTTTAACCAAGCTGAAGGGTTTGTTTCTTTTTATTATATTATTTTAAGCCTAAAAACAGAATAGGGGCAAGCAGAAAGCTCAGTAGCTTCAGACCTTCAGAGATAATTGAGGACCCTCTGCTTCTCTGGGGGATTTAAAAAAGTATCTCAATCACTATAAATAAAAACCCACAAAAAGTCTGTGACTTAATCATTTCTATCTGCCTTTGCTGCCCTAATCCTGGCATGCACCTCAGAGCAAAACTTACTATTGATTACCTGGCAATGTTTTGCTTTTGAACCAAATCCTGTCTTCTGGCCACAGCTTCCATGGATTCTGGTTGCAGAAAGCTATATCCTTAAAGGGAAGGGGGGAAAAATAATCTTTTAAAACTCATTTGTTTCCTCAAACTAATACACAAACCCCAAAGCAATGCAGAGACACTTTAAAAGGCTTTTTAAGACTTCAACTATGTGCTTCGCCAGGAAGCTGATATGACTTCAAGTTAAATCCTATTTGTGTTCATTGCTTTGGTGGGAGTATGTAGTAGAAACGTGAAGTCTGGCATCAGGTGTTTGCAGGATCTGATCTGTAGTTAGGTATACCTGCCATTATCCATAAAGGAAAGAGACAGTAGGGTGGTTTTATTTGGTGACTTTTTGTCTTTGAAGTACATATAGCTGCTCAGAAAATAATAACCAACAGTTAAGCAAAGCAAACCTGCTCCTTCAAGACTGTTTCCAGCCTAGATGCCATGTAATTTTAAATTACATTTCCTCTTGAGGGAATCTTTTATTTGAGATCCACATTAGTGGGGGAAAGCTGAAGCCAGAAATTCGTGTTTATAGATCTATGTGGCATCAAGAATTTATTCACTCATCTCAAAGAAGGAGCTTTAAGATATAACCTCTTCCTATATGGTGATATGTAAATTTATGTGCAGCATGACATGCATGCCACAGTTGTGTTGCCATGCTGTGATATCCAGCCTTCCCCTTAGAGCTGCGCCCTGTAATTTTGAGCCTTTATTAAAAGGACTTGTAGTTGCCTTACATGAGTAAAGTGGCATGTGATATTATGATTAAAGAATATGATCAGTAAAGTAGTCTTTTAAAACAGCCAATGCTCATACATGAGCAAGAGTTAAATGTAACAAGAAGTGTAGAGGATTGGACTCCTTTGTTTAGCTACAGCCTTCTGTTTGGGTGTGAAAATGCTTGAAAAATACAAAAGGAAAAGGCGAAAAGACAAACATGCAAATGATTTTGAAAACAGTGTACTTAAAAGCTAAAATGGATGTGTTTAGACTTAAACTGGCACAGTTTAGAATCCCTGGTAGGCAGACTGCCTCCTTTTAGTGAGACTTTTTTTCCAAAGAAAATAAACTGTTACTGACACTACTGATAAACCTATGAAAAACTAGTAGGTGCAGTTTGCTTTCTCACTTACATGCTATCACTTTTCAGGATGCAGACAGTGCTTCATTACCTGGGCCTGGGTAAACACGGTTGGACAATATGTTCGGCATGTTTGCATGCTGTGGGACTGTGGGTCCAAGGTGGGACGCTATATGGATTTGTCTTGGGTCAGCTGATGCCATCATTTCAGTTGAAGGTAACAGATCTCTGAGAGGAAAAAAATACATTCAGATATGCAAAGGACATTGTTTAGTTAAGAATAATCTAAGGTCTTTATACACTCAGGTACAGCACATGCACAGTTATTCTTTAACTGCAGTGTTATAATAGAGAAATGGTGCAAAATACCTGTCTACCAGTCGAGGCTCAAACTGGGAGGGAATCGCCTGCATTCTCTGCTGGCCTGCGCCCATTAGCTGAGGGTTTACTGCCATCAACTGATTTCTCATTAGCATCTCTTGCCGCTGCCGCAGTTCTGACACAAAGCATATACAGTTCTGTTGTCAAGGTAGCAAGCGATTCTGCAGACAGAATCACTTTCTAACTTTACCAGAAAAAAATAGGGTTTTTTTTCCTCAAGTGCCAGCGTTTTAGTATGAGTTAGCAAATCACACCTTTTTTTTTTTTTTAATAGCAACAACTAAAAAAGAAGACATTTCCACTGCCACCTTAACCACGTTGTTTAAATAATGTAGTAACTGCAGTAAAAATAAACAGGATGTGCACAGTAAAGGGTACCAAAGGACAATTTACAATCAACAATAATTCATATATCACTATTAAACAGAATGTTATGTTCTCTGCTTGAGAGAGTTTTCATTTCTAGTACGGTTTTATTTTTAGAAAAATCTTATTAGCTGGAACCTGCCTTGTCATGAGACAGCAGCTCTAGAAAGAAGAGCCTGTGGTGGTGAGCCAGAACATCATGATGTCCAGCTATGGCTTTTGTTGCCGAGTTCCTGTGTGACCTTGACTCTCCAGATGCTTAGCATCTCTTGATCAAATTCTGAATGCCAAGAATCCCCCATGTTAACTTTTAATTACCTTAAGAGAAATGTTTCTCCAGTTACTCCTAAGACGAACTTGAGATACCTTTAATGTCTTTAAAACCCGTTGCTGGCTATTTCTTGTACTTTGAACAGATACTAGCAATCCTATAACCAAATGCACAGTTAGCTTTCTTCCTGCTTACCTCCTGCTGCCATGCCACTTGCTAATCGGTATAAGTGCTTTTCTTCTAGTGTTCCTTGTTCCCCCAGGATAGACATTTTTCTCATGTGATCTCGTGGAGTCATGCTGCAACGAGACAGCAACAACTTTTCTGTTGTAAAGAACTGAATCAGCAGGCCCAAAGAAAAGAATAAGACGTTCAACAATGTAAGAAACAGAGCAGGTTATACAAGTTATTTCTCAGATAAGCAGGTAGTCCTTCTGCCAGTCAGAGGTGTACCCTTCAGTGCTTGTGGATTATATCGGTTGCCATATAGAAACTTTCAGTTTTCTGGACAATGCAAATGTTGCCCTTGTTTATACTGAGTTGTTCGGTGTCCTTGGGTCTTACTATGCAAGGAAAGTCAGGATGTGGGGAAATATCAGCTGCTCAGAAGGACGTAATTAACCCAAAGTCTTTTGCCTGCAGCCCCTAGTATATCACAGCAGCCCTGAGAACAGTGACATGTGCTTCATACTCGGGAAGGCAGGTATCTTTGGTTTAATGTGGAATTGTAATAGTTTGGAGCCCTATCTACTGTAAATTAAGTGAAACAGATGGAAAGAAATGGTAGAAATAAGCTGTTCCAAATGACATTGGCCCCTTAAGACTGCCAAATGAAGTATAAAAGGTAAAAGAACATGCTTTGTTGTGATGAAAACAGTGATAAAAACAGCTAGGCTCAGATTAATTATCCATATATGTACAGGTAAATAAAGCCAGATGAAGAGTAGAAATCTAGACTAAAAACTAATACACTACAAATGCATAGTTGCATAGCTGTAGTGTCATTGAGGTGGATTGCGTCAGCAGATTTCTAAGTCTGTCCAAAGAAGCAGGTGACTAGATTACAAATGATCCTGATACCAGAGGAATGAGTAACCACAGTATGCCGTGCTCAGGATTTTGGGGGAACGATCTACAGCAGGATTATTTGTGCAGATAGGTCATAAAGGAAATTAGTCCTGTAAGCCACAGCCTGGATGTTAAAAAGCTATCCTATGTGGGAGGCTTTTAATTGAGGGGTCGGCAGACGCAGCAGGCTAGCTTAAAGGCAGCAAGGGCATCTGTACATTCATTTCAAACTAGATTTGCACAGCAAATGACTGTTTTTTTTTTTTTTTAAAGTTAGTTGAAGTTAAGGAGTTGAATTTTCTTCCCCATTAGCTCTGACAAAATGGATTCTTTCTCTCTTCTGAAAGATGGTAGATGTAATGCTTAAGTGTTCTCATCCTGTAGATAGAGAGTTACAGCTCCATGAGTTCAGCCAGCATTTGGTATAGATAACGGTGAGGGACACCTTAGAAATACAAAGAGAGAAGCACAGAGAATCTGCCAAAGCCAAGAGAGCTCAAGTGAATTATGCCTTTCTGAACCTTTCCATGAAAGCCAGCAAACAGGAATCATTGAGAAACAAGATCTAAGAAACAGAGGACTGACTGTGTTGCTAAGGGCAGCAGACTCCTCTCTGCTGGGTCTAGTTTGGGACGTGAATCTCATGGCAGGGAAACCATCACTGACAAATTCTCTGACAGCAGCTACCTTCCATTTCAGCTGAGTGCTGACACCTGCTGAAGTCGTATTAATAATCACTCCACAAAGATGTGATCTCTGAAGCACAAATGGCCAAAACCATGCAGAGCTTTTGATGGTTTGACTTTTTATGGCTTACTTCCCAATTTGCCTTTAGCATGTTGTGATAAAGCTATTACGTTAAAATGCCAGCTTTCTCCGAGAACTCTAACTACCTTTTGCTCAGGTCTTTCTCATGTATTTTCACATTTATGCCAATCTTGCTTACTTTGCAGGCTGAAACATATTTTCATTTTTATACTATGTGGCCCCTGCTTCTAGCCCTACAAAGTCAACGCCTGTGATTAATGGTGTTGGCATGATAAAATCCAACTGTGGGACCAGCTGTGCATATGTAACCACTGCAAAGGCAGTGGTGTTGTACAAGTACCAGTGAGATCAAACGCAGCTTGAGATGTTAGCATTGTTATGAGTACAAGACAGATCCAATTGGCAAGTGGTTTGTTTACCTTTAAACCAGCTACCTAGGATACGGAAGTTCCTTAGAAATAGTAAGCAGGAACAACCAAAATTCCCTTTTCACAGCCAGTCCTTCTCCAAAACAGAATCAAACTTTAAAAACTGTTCATTATCCAAAATTTGATGGAAGCCAAATCCTATATTTTGTTACCCAAGCCATTTATAAATTAATCATTATAACTCCTTTTATTGCCTTTGACCTACTGATGAGTTACAAAGAATTTTAAGGGAAAGCTATCAATCTAATTCACATGCTTCAGGAATTTACCATTTCCTTGATATGGTGAAGATACTTGGTCTCGGCCTCAAAATGAGTTTTCCAAAAGGTAGGCAAGTTAGTAATTTCAGCCATTCAGACTGAGAGTAGAGGCTATACTTGGACCACACCACTGGTATTCCTTCAAAATAAAAAGTTCTTTACATTTGTAAGTGTTGTAAATGCTAGATTCTGTGTTGGCCAAGATTCAGGTCTTCCTGGAAGCAGGAAGCCTGTCAAATCCAAGAACAGCACCATGTCCTTTGTTCTTGACATATGTATCTGAACATGTGCCACTGGACATGTTTCCATTTGCCTTTTTTTTTTTTAGGATACTTTAGACTTAAAGCGGTTTAGGGTGCTGGGTGCTTCATGAAGAGCATTTGAGCTGCCAAAGTGCTTCTGAGCTGCTAAAGCATTTTAAAGCTCAGTACTAAAGCGATTTAGTGCTGAACTAAACTTTACAGCAGCTCAAAAAATAGATGGCAACTGGGATGATGGTATTTGCCATACTGTATTGGTCCAGTGGTTTCCTTTCACGGATGAGTGGCCATGTATTAAATACTCTGGAAAATAAAGTTGCAATTTTAAACTTCATGCTAACCTCCTTACAGCCTGGCCTTTGGCCTTTGCCTGGTACACCTGACTAGAGAATATGAAGGTGCAAAGCAACCAGCAGAGGTCCAGAGAGACATAACAGAAAAAACAGGAGGTTTTAACCTTTTTATTCCAGTAAATCAGAAACAAAATTTCAAAAGCTAGTATTAACACTAACAAAGTTTTGTCTGTCAGATGACTGACAAGCTAAACCACTTTTGCTTTTTAAGATCTGCTAGAATGCTTCCATGCCCTGTTCTAATCACAGATGTGAATGAGCTTATTCTAGCAAAGCTGTCCCTGTGTGGGAAAAAGACATACAAGACACTTTTCTTTATCAGGCCTACCTAGAACTTCTACACTCCCCCAAATTACACCTGTGACTAAAATTATTTTATACAACTTTAAGTGTAGAATCATGGAAAACCCAGTGGGAAAAGACCCATCTATTCTGACCCAAATTCACCACCTCCACATGGGAACCCATATACCCTGCCTGTTCTGACAGACATCCATCAACAACCAAGTGGCAATAACTGTGGTTAGAAACCAGTAGCACCAGTATCGCTGTGGTGTTCTCTCTATAGTTTGTGCAGTTCCCAAAACAAGTCTGGATTTTGTGTTGGATGTGAAGTATGTTATACTGTCTGTTGACAGGTAGTCTCTCACATAGCCTCCTTTCAGAGCTGAAGCAGAAACTATTTAAGAACTTTCTTAAAATCTTTCTTTTAAAAAGTGAGGTTTTCTTTTAAATGCTAGCATTTTCACTGAATGTAGGGTACCGAATACAGCAGCATCTACAGTGGAGTTGATCCATATTTATTGATAGATTATTATCCATTAGATGACCGAGATTCACAGAGCATCACTTCAGGCAACATTCATCGCTTCGGGCAATGTGTATCACATAAGCAACTTATCCTTGCAAAGGCAGACGAGGTGGTCTGCTGGTTTGACACAGAAAAGATATAGTATTGAAAAAATCGTGGAATAATATGACTTGAAAGTTCATTGGTATCTTCTTCCACTAAAGCTGTAGCTTACCGCTTCCACTGACCCAGTTTTTGAATCATCATGAGCCAAAAGGCGGGTTTGATTCCTTAATGAGGTTTTCACTGGAGTTGCTTCATGAAGTCATTCTGTTTTTTTCACTGGTGTGCCAGTCAATCCTATCTAACTTACCTTGGATTTCTTCTCAGATACATAAAAATAACTCTGGTATTTGTGGTAAAAATGTTGAGATGTTATTTCCACCAGAATTCTAATCTACTTTCCCAAGTTGAATGTCAAAATATCAGTATAGTTTAAATTTAAGGACACATTTTGTATGTATATGTTATCTGCATTAAATTACTTGTTTATTTCCTCAAATTTCCTGTTCAGGGAGGTATTGAATTGATCAGGTAGGATAAACAGTTATCTTAATAACCTAATATAAAGACTTGTATGTAACCCTGTGTCAGGAGGAGATACTGAACTTGACTAATCTATGTTATTACATTTGGAAAAACACCTTTTTTGGTTACTTAGCTGGGGTTCTGACTTGCAGGTCAAATTTAGGGTACTTAAGGTTCATACTATTTTCATAACAACTAGCATATTAGAAACCAACATCAGCAAAAAAAGGTCTCTGAGGGAACAGGGAAAGTATACTTCTGATACATATATTAGCTGGGATTTGAGAGGAGCTCAAAATCTTGCATCAGGGTTCATATAAATTCATACACACCAGCTGTCCAGTGTTACATTCATATATGGCTCTTCTCTGATCCTATTGCACAAATCCTGGCTGTACAGCACATTACAGGGATGAAGGCAAGTTAATCTCTACCTTTAGAGTCTTACCCTTAGCAAACCCTTCTTGGCAGCAGGCAGAACCACTCACCCAGTACTAATTCTGTCTCAATTTATTAGATGAGAAGTGGCAAGACACGAACTTCATGAACCAGAAGCATTTGCAAATCTAATCATGCTATATGCAGTTTCAAAATGTCTATAGCAGTCTGTGTATCTATATTATTAATTGCATTGGCAAAATACAGTATTGTCTTATCTATAATATAGACTTGTTGGAAGACTTTTTTTTTTTTTTTAGTTAAATGCATTAAGATTTCATTAACTAATACTGCTTTTATTTATATCAAACACATAGAATTAGCATTTTTTAAAAGCAATGTTCAGTATAACTTTGCAGTGGATCCACAGATTGTTTGGAAGAAGCTGAGTATTGTTTAAAATGCTCAGGCAAATCTGTGTTAGAGAAATCAGTTAAACATATAATATAAACGTGTATACATGCTTATGGGTGAAATACATGACGAAACTCATGCATAGTCTCATTTTCGTTCCCATTGGCTCCCTTTTTAGAAAAAGCTCTTCTAATTACTTCAGAAATCAGATGCTGTTTTAAAAAATAGACAAATATTCCAATATTATTAATACTCTAATGTTATTAACTGTAGTATCAAGGGTTCTTGCCCTAAATCTATGCTAAGAGTCATAAAACTAGAGATTGTACTTATTCAAGAACTCACAGTCGGCAAAATAAATGACTTTGGGAAAGCAAGAAAGCAATTATACTGACATTATGTCATATAGGAGCATGAAATGTGTCATCTTAATTGGGGTAAGGTACCATTGGAGAGGCTGTAGGGCTAAATTCTAATCCTAGATACGTGGGCACAGACTGCTCAGAGACTGAGATTAGAGTGTAATCCTAAAACTGGATTGAGAACGATACATTCCCTAAAGAAAGGAAAATAACTATATTTATACTGTGTGTGTCAGCCAGTAGAGTTTGCATTGCATGCCTTTACACTGAAATGAAGACATGGATGCTTCACCATTTTTGAGCTAGCTAATTGTTAAGATTGCAAGCAGCAAGGCACTTATATTTCTTTCAAATACACAGGTCTCAGGAAGAAATTAAGGCCTAGTATTGGCAAATTCAGTCCTTCAGGAACTAAGTTAGGTTCATAATAGGAGTTCATTCATCTTGTTCCCACCAGAATGGCTGGGGGCACAGGGAAACTGTTATTCCTGTGTGCTGCTAAGGCAACAGTCAGCTTAATGCATTGACTAAAACCAAAGGTGGAGATGCATTGTGCTGAGCACAAACACACAGCAAGAGCCCTCAAAGCCTACTAGGTGAGACAGACAGATGGTGGAGGAAAAAGAAGCAGTCCTGCCATTTGATATGGTGTTGGAGGCATAGAGATACAGGACAGTAAGCAGCTGAGGTGTGAATTGTGCTTAGCACTTCTCCCTCTCAGCTCGGTGCTGTAACCACAGGACCGGTTTCTGCAGAACCATAGTGCTAATATTATTCATTTGTATTTGTGGCGCACCCAAAGGCTCCAGCTGGGACCATGCTGAGTGCTTTAACTATGCTTTTTAAAAAACTAAGTAAAATAACTCATCAACTACTAATGAAAATAATGGTTGTAGCAAAGCAAGT
This sequence comes from Aptenodytes patagonicus, assembly GCF_965638725.1. Taxonomy (NCBI): domain Eukaryota; kingdom Metazoa; phylum Chordata; class Aves; order Sphenisciformes; family Spheniscidae; genus Aptenodytes; species Aptenodytes patagonicus. Next base: position 18,797,267 of record NC_134954.1, read on the forward strand.
GTGTGTGCACACATATATGTGTATAAAATTGTACACCCACCCCGTATCCTGACAAACTGGTACATGGAGAAGCTGTTTACAAGGGATGAGTCCCTCTGTTACATCAGTTATATACACTGAGATAAAAGCATGATGTAATTTCTTTTCCGCGTGGATTTATTTCATAATTAGGGATGACATTTGAAACATTATCCTTTTGGCTTTGATTCTTTTAGAAGCCTAAAGATTGCAAAATGTGGCATAAGTGGGATCGTTTAAAGAGAAACTAAATTCTGTATTTTTTACTTTTTAATGATTTTTACTTTTAAGTCATAAAAAAGGAGTTTTTTCATTTTTTATTTTTAAATACTGGAAATGGAAGTCTTGGGATGGAAAGCTTTCTGACGATTGGAGAGCAAGGATGGTATTTCCAAATGAAGTACAGTTGAATTTTAGTGGGATTTGTGTCTCACTTTAACATGAAATACTAGTGCAAATGACAACACTCCCAGTGCCAAAAGAAACCAGGTAGTGGAAAGAGGAATGGGTTTTAGGAAGGCTATTTAAAACTATTTTTATTTAACAACTCTTTAACTTCACTGGCTAAATAAGAGTTTGAATCTAGAAAACTTGTACTGAATCCTCAGTACCTTCCCTTTTTAGTTAGGATATTAAATATTGAAGCAGTATCCCTTGGACTTCCCAAAATCCTCTGATAAAACAGAAAACTGCAATTGATGTGTCTTACACTACTAAGGTAAAACAAGATGGTGTGGGTTTTTATCATTAGTTGTTTCAGGTTAGGTTTCTTTATTACAAAGCAAAAGACAGCACACACTTATCTTAAAAAATATTTGCAGGTATATTAAAATATATGTAAGTCACAGATATCAGACACTAAAACCACTGTTATTTTCCAAACTCATATATGAAGTCACAAGTTTTAATACAAACTTTCTCTCCTTGTGAGATTAACACAAGAAATTGCACACCTGATCCTGTAAACAGACTCGGGAATCAGCATCTTGAACTGACTGAACATTTTCAGCTCCAGTTTGCAGGATCAGGCCATGATAAAATTTCTCCAGTCAGGATTGCCTCTCTCCCTCACTCTTTCCGTATCTCTGGGGCACCAGGGAGATAAGGAAATTCACATACTCTGTAACTGAGGAACTTGAAATTTTAGCTCCAAAGGCAATATAATAGTGCCCAAGCCTTTCTCAGTCTACAGTTAATTCCGCCCACATATTCAGATAATAACAAGATGTAAGGAACCCTCATCATGTTACGATATTATTTTTACAAAATATATCACACTGCATACATCGGTGTTCCACAAAGCTGCTAGCACTGGGATTTGTTACAATGGCTACGCACACAAGCAAAATTTTAATTAGGTGAATCTAATGTAGGTACATCAGACTAAAACAGCCAAATATATCTGTGTGATGATAGCCTTTATTAATTCTGACTGCACACTGATTTAGAAAATCCACTGCTCCAGGAAGTATCTGTAAAATATTGAGGTTTTTCTATTGTACTTTAAAAAGATAAATTAGCACAAAGATTAAGCTATACGTATTAACAACCAGTTAGCTTTTAAGAATATTTTGTTACAGTTAGACAAGACGGTGAAACATTTGTGCATGTGCATTAATCAACTCAATCTGTATCCAGAGTTTTCTAGAAAAATACTGAATATGCAATGACAAACATTCTTAAAGTAAAATCCTCCATTTGTGAAATAGATCTTTAAATGTTTCCAAAATGATCAAGCTTGTGTTGTAAAAAATCCAGTGTTTCAACCTGAATATGTAGGATTATTTACCCATAAGAATACATATAGCAGATTGCTGAGAAATCAGAACATAGTTAATCACATACTTTACTTTTTCTGTATCACCCCTGCCTATTCCTAACTTTACTCTCTGCAGTCCAGTGCTGCTCTTAAAGAAAAACACCACGAAGAAGTCTGCTTTGATCTGTGCTGTTTCTATCGTGAGGTCTTTCCTATCAAAATCTGAAAAGTCATATACCTCTTGATATTGCTTAGCAGATGTTGCATTGCCACTTACATTAAAAATTAGCACATTTTATTTTTATTTCATGTATACTTACATCTATTGTGAAGACCTTAGTTTTGGGTAAAATGAAGACACCATGAACATCCAAGAGTATGTGCCTTCACTATAAGTCTTCCTTTCAAGCTGTCTCAGTAACGTGATTGGCAGCTTTTAAAACACATCAAGATTAACATGTCAAAAACTGCCTTAACTAACGCTGACTTTACCTTAAATACAAATTGAACTTATCTTGATTAGCCTTCATCCTGCTTCTAAGCCCTACCCACTCTGACATCACAAGCCCTTCTCCAATACCATCCCCTAACCAGTCTGTAAAAACATAATTACAAGAAGAGCACTACACTGATCTGATAAACCTATTTCACATTTAACCTGCTAAGCTGTTGTTAGCTTTTAAGATGCTTAATGCATTCACTTAAAATCTTCCTGTTCCAACAAGAAATATGAGAGAAGGTTAACAATTGCCTAGCTCTCACGCATTGTGTTACCTATTGATACTGATTTTTAGAAAGGCCGTACTTCTGACCGTTGGCAAGCAGTTACCCCAGAACCATGTTACCCCAGAACTGTGTATCCAATTGGATTGGGGGGAACTAGAAGATGGAAATCCTGTTAAGCATATTGTGAGGCTAACACAGGGATCAGATGGTTATACTGCTCAAGCTGGCAATTTACTCTTTAATTCTCACTGTCAGTGAGTTAGCTCTCAGAACGAATGCCTAGTAATTAGCAGATTTTAAAATGTCAGGGAGTGGTTAGTTTCTTCTAATATCCATGTCAGCTGATGGGACGTCAGGGTTGATGTTTGTTAATCCCTTATTCACCTGCCTAAAGTTCATCAAGTGCTTGCTGCAACAACAAAAAATTGTCCCTCGTCCTCTCTCAAATGCTAACACAATGCCTAAACCTGGAAAAAATGGACTCATTCCTATTGAAAATCACCCTCAGGGAAGTGTTATCGTTAGCAAAAGGATGTAATTCTGCTATAGTTCAGCATGTCCTTACAGAAAACAAACTATTTTTTTGTATAATGTAACACAAAATACATATGTAGTATCTAATGTGGGATTATTTTTAATTTTTTTTTTAAAGTGACTGTGACTCTCTAAATATTTTTGTTGTAAATGCTATCATGGCTATTTTGTTGCTGTCTGGACCTTCTTTATAAAGAAGAAAATCACACCCAGAATCATTGTTTAAAAAAAATTCCAATACTAGGTTTTAAAAATAATTTTAGGACTTCCTTTAAAAAAAAAAAAAATTAAAGACCAGCTAAAATAACCCGAGAATAATTTTCCTGTGGTTGTCCAAATCTTTGCATGTGCAGGCAGACAAGGAATCAAAGGAGCATTCTAGGATTAAAGATAATTTTCAGCTTGTGTTCAGTCCACTCAGTCTGGAACTGCCTACAGAAGCCTGTGACTTGAAATGCAATGAGTAGATACAGTCTTGAAAAAAGTTCCTCTGCTGGGATTTTTCAAGATTGTCTAGATGAGGCTGAAGCAAATGCTTTGTGAGATATGGGGTTGCCCAAATAAATTAAAAGCAAAGTCTTGCATCAGCATCCATTTTTCATCAGATGTTTTAGTCCATGTGAATCACATTTCAGGAAAACCACAAAAAGTTTAATACCAGGAAAAATTACTTCCTGAGGTAGAGACAAAACCAGCAATATAATAAGGATTTTTTTTTTTTTTCCTGTTTTACCTAATGAGGGAAGTTTGGAGAGAGAGCATACTACTTCACAAGACCCCTGGCATCTAGCCTTTGGTTTCTGGCACAGAAGCAGGATTGCTGTGTGCTGTAGTGAAGTGTGACAACTACAATTCATGAAGATGCTTTAATGGTCCCTCTCCAGAGAAGACCTAGTTGTTCTCGACTGGATTTCACAGGCATCAGGCAGGGGTGTATTTCCGCAGTGGCCTGCGTGTTTCTCAGCAGTCCTGTTTCTGCTGGTCATCTTCACCAATAAGAAAAATGGCAAAGCAGCAAAAGAGGGAGAGAGAGGGACATAGGAGATGAGTTATGAATAGAACAAAGTAACATACAGTATATCAAATTGATCTGGGCCTTGGTCTGTCAATTAGTATTACTGTTAGCTAAGGTGGTTTAGGACAGTGTAGTGCCACGTTATCCCCTTTGCACAGAGGGATCTGAGAGTGGGGAAACACCGACACTCAGATTCCTCTGTGCAAAGGGGATAACTGTAGCCTGATAGCTCCCACCCAGTATCTGGTGTTTGTAGCCTGAGCTACTGACACCAGATATAACTAATGTGAAAGATGGAGCTGGAGACACACCACCTTCTGTACACTCTTAACCAGACTTATTGCCTGGGGTTACCTCTATAGCAAGCAGTGCAGAAATCTCAAAACTGGAATTTACCCATCCGGTATAGGATGCCCCAAAAGAGTATCACTTCATCATAGACCACAAGGAGTTGGAAGAATGCTACCAAAAAACCAACAGTCTTTGGCAGTTTATGTACTATTCTAAAGCTGAACGAGGAGGCTCTCTTTCTCAATTCATTTCAAAAGAAATGGACACTACTGTCACATCTTTCACAATTCCTGAAGTGTCAGAAAGGGTTAGCAGTGTGGAATCAGCTCCATGAGCTCCAGATCTAGTCTTACCGTTGTCACCAGACATTTTGTCACCACTGATTTGGGTCAGAACTTTCTTTGTTCCCTTTTGACAAAATCAATGACAGACATGGCTTAGCTGATGGGATTTGTGGTCTTCAAAAACGGAAGGCAAAAAATTGTATTAGACAATTTTATTACAGTTCAAGAATTATGTTGTTTACCAAAATGCAATGCTGGAATGGATTTGTATAAGTAGAGAACCTGCTAAACTAGAGTCTAAGCAGGTTTTAATCCACTGTTTCTAAACAGTCTGTCCTAAGTGAGGAATCTGTGAAAGAGTTATAATCCTTATTTCTTCTCCTTATGAAGTTCACTGAAGCAAGATGCACTTCAATGGAGACTTATTTCTGTGTAATGAAATGAGCTGGACTGATACAGAACTTGGCAGATGGCTTCTTTATCACAGATCACCCTATCTTTTTCCAAAATGAAATCCGTGTTCAGACATATCAAATTCTTTAGCTAAATCTCACTTCCTTCCATGTTTCCCCCAAAACGTTTAAACTAGAAGAGTAGTGTGCCCACAACTGGCAGCATAAGTAAGGAACAGGGTGGTCTGATGGATGGGTTGGGAAGTCCGGGACCGGTAGGCTGCGAATCCCAAGAATGAGCTTGAACAAGAAATGGTGTCCTAGAATCCTGGGACTAGAAGCAATAACCAGACGCTGCGGTGGCACAGCTGGCTTAGAAACACACAGGACCTTGCCTTTGGGTCCACTCACAAGAAACTGAAAAATAACTAGAGAAGGGAATGGGCAAAGCTGTGTGTCAGTGTCACTGTAATCATCTGATGTCTGGGTATGTAGAATGTCCTTTAAGCTGTAGCAATCCTCGGGAGTTAAATTTTTTTTTCCAATCCTCAGCCCTTTGCTTGGTTGCGGGGTAGATGCTCTAGTTCCTTCCTGAGTTGCAGGACACTCTGAAGAGGGAAGTGCCCAACTTTGGTGTTCACCTGTACTAAATACACACTGACAAGATAAGCAAACACTCACTGGAAAGGTAACAGGTTGTAGCACAATTGGCTGTTCAATGGAAAAACATTACATTTACCACAGCTCTTGAGAGAAGTTTGGAGAGACTAGGTGGATTACACAGCTGTCTCATTCCCAGTGGAAATCTGGGAATTAGTCAGAGGGAACTGGACCCAAAAAGGAACAAAACTGAAGCTACTGAATTTTACTTAGCGTGGCTCATCTCAATTCCAAAATCCAATGAGTGAATCTAAGTGATGAAATATGGCTAACCATTAAGTTCCTTTGAAAATTAAATTGACCAAACATTGTATGTTGAAAGAAGACTGGATGTGTCCCTGAATCAAAATGTTTGGAAAGGTCTGGATTTAAAACCATACAAGTGGAGTTTTCAAAGACCTGATTTTTTATTTGGCTAACAGGACTTAAATGTTTTGGTCAAAATTTTCAAACTGGCCACGTGCTGAAAGAGCAAATCAGTTGGTAAAATTGTATTACCATTTCCACGCACGCACACTAGACATAATGGAAGCTGCACTCTACCATGTTTGTGTTATCTATGGAATTTCACTCTTTTCACTCTGGATGTGCCTTTTTACATTGGACTAATAATTAACAAAGCAAATGACGACAACACACACACACACTTATTATCTTTAATTAAACCATTTTATGGCATTTGTTCATATTTGCTTGTTTGGGGATTTTTTTTTCATTAGCCTGTGTATGGATTTAGGGTATTTTTGGATGTGGAAAGGCGAATTGTGACTGCATTGGTATCGCATTCAAAAAGAAAACTGTTGAGTAAATACTCTTACTTGAACTAACTTTTGAAATAACAACTAGAAATACAGGGACTCAGATGCTTTCATTTAGGATGACCCTAAAAATGCTTTACAACCAGCTCATATATGAGCATAAACTTGCTCTCTCTGGCAACACATATTGAAGTTGAAGTTTCACAGAATGCAATGGGGAGTTTTGCTGAACTATCCAGACCCATTGTACCAGATGGTACTGTATGGAAGTAACACTGATCCTTTGACTCCGATGATTTCTAATTAGGTTTCTAGTAATTAATATAGTTTGCAGGCCTTGCATGAACTCTGAAGATTACCCATTCATGTAAATGCTTAACTGAAAGGGGATTAATCCTGGCATAAGTTCAAACAAAAAGAATTTTCCGGCCTGAAAATCTTCTCCATCAGACTAATATATTGCAATAGAGAATGAAACATTAAGTTTGTATTTGTGTAGTTCCATTTAAAAAAAGAGTAACTCAATATCAGAGTGTTAAAAATATCTGCATTGTGTATATAAATATACATTTGCTGTGATAGATCTTTTAGTCGTGCTTTTTATGGAAATCAAAATGCATATTCAATATGAGATAGTAGTTGGGGAAATTTACTTATCATTGCTATTATTTTATAGTAGGTAAGGTAAATTCTGGCTTTGAAAAAAGAAATATGTTTTAGAATTCTACAGTTCATGTTTAGCAGCTCGTGCTGGTATATGCAAGGCTGAAATTCTTATGACTGTAATAAATCAGTGGCAACAGGGGCCGGCACACACCTCTGCTCACAATCAGTTCATCCAGCACATGCACTTGCAAGATTGTCCTGCCAAGTGTGCAGCCCCTTCAGGTCAGGCAGAGCACCAGAGTTTCATAACTTTACTTTTTGTTAAGTTTTAAAGTGTAAAAGTCCAGTGAAATGTCAAAATCTTCCTCAGCCTTTCCACCCATGGAAAGTCCCACTGAGTTTAGAGAACTGTTTAAGGTTACTCAGAGGCGTATGCATTTCTGAACCCAAGGTTTTAGCTGGTTTTGTATGTTCTCAGTGTCTCTTCGAACCCCTCCTGTGATCAGTCTATGGTTGTACATAAATATGGAATGAGGGGGTTGGATTTAGTTTTCATAACCCAGTGAAATGTATTTTAAACAGCTGCCTCAGGATCTACTGTAGGCTGATGGGATATTAAAATCAGAAGGTTGAATATTTTGTGGGAAATTATGAGGATACTCGGATACTTTGGACCCAGTTGAATCCTCAGGCATGCACACTGATCTCAGTGTAGGGAAGTCTGGAATGAGTTTGCTCCGGGGAAGTGTCAGTGTTGCACAATATTTCTGAGGGTATAAGAATATATGGAAAAAGTGTTTATCCAGATGGCAGCACACTGCTGAGCTCTACCTGGAAGCCCAAGCTACGTTTCCTAACCTAGGTTCTGCAGAGCACTTCCTGCTAGTGAGTGCAGCTGCATCTATTAATTCATCCTTGGGGAATGGTCCTTCCAGCCCATCGTGAGTGCAGTCTCTTCTGAAGGTTTTTGTCTGGCCCTAAAGTCGATCCCTGCTGTTCTGTGAATTGCCTGGGTGTAAAGAGAGTCAACATCAAATTAACGGATGACACAGATACTGTGGCGCTAGCAATGTACCATCAGTGCCAGCTGAAGGTTTCTCAGCTATGTAGGCAAGACTGAATTTTGCTGCTTCAGTTATAAGGGGTCAGAACTGGGTCAAAGTTCGAGGATGAAAGAAAGGGACAGAGCAGGAGAGAGAGGATGGTGAGAGCTGTGGAGGGCATGGTTTGATGTACGTGGCTGGGAAAGATGAGGGCAGTGAACCTGGTACCGGAGCAGGCCACTCTTCCCCTACCCTCATTTGACAGCAGCTCCTGGCACATGTATTCTGAGTCAGCACAGCCCAAGAGCAAGTCACCTGGCTCTGGCAAAGTCAGCAATGGGGCAATAAGCATTTTTCCACCCCCAGCAATTTCTTGGCCCGTGCAACTGCCCACTTCACCTAGGCAGCCTGCAACAAATCGAGCCAAGCAAGAGAAGCCCACGGAGGCTGCTGCAGGCAGCGAGTCATGCAGAAAGGGGAGACAGAGCGGCAGAGATGCGTGCTAAGGAAAGGGAGAAAAAGTAACGTGGCAGTGATTCAGTCTCCTTCTCCCACAGAGAGGAGAACAGTGGCTTCACTGGGTGTGAGCGAAGCTGGGGAAGGGAACTGCCTTAGAAGCAAACAAGGGTCACTGTGTTACTGCATGCTACAGGACTCAGAATATTAAAAATCCCTAGCAGATAAATATCCAAAATCTTTAAAGTCTATATAAATATTGGGCCAAGTGCCTCCCTGGTATAACTGCAACAATTGTACGACAGCGAGGATGGGTTTAGTCCAGTGTGTTTAGATTCTGTATTATTTAACCTGATGCTTGGGGTTTTGTTTTCCTTTAATGGATAATAAGGGCCATCAAAACAGAGTTGCTACTTTGCTTGGATTTCATTGGAAGAGACACTACTAAAGGGAGAGGAAATCCCCAAAATGATACTCGGTGATTAAGTACATAGAATATAGGATTTCAATGTTTGTAAATCCTTTTTTTCAAATGAACTTGTGGCACTAATCCTCTAACGGCATTATTTCTTTGGAATATATGCCGGATTAAGGAGTCACAATGAGGCAAAGTACAAAAATCCACATTAATCTCTCACCAGTGAATGCTGTGTGGGATGCAACTTTAACTATTGTGTTCCAAAATTGATTCTGTTCCTAACCTTGCCCCAGGTCTACACAGAGGGAAGGATAGATATAAACAAGTGTGACACTGAGCACTCAGCAGATGGTCACAAACCATTTAACTGGATAGAAAGGGGAAGGCATTCATTATTTTTAAACTCCAAAAGCTAAGCCTGCCCTGTGCTGTCCATGACATACTGCAAGAAGCAGACGCACAGGTCCGCGAGGCAGGAGCAGGACACATGTTCAGAAGTATGCCATGGAGGAGACAGCAACTGATGCAGCGAGGCCCAGTCTAGCATTTAAGAGGGGCATGGCTGGGCCTGGCCGTCGTGATACATTGCGTGTTCATGGCACAGCCTAGGCTATTGCAAAGTAATGCTCATGTTTTCAGCCCAGTGCAGCTGCCTTACTCTAGTTATCCTGCTTTGCTTTGGGATAACCCTGCTGTCCCCTCTTCCTGCATAGCTGCTATAAAGAAAGGTAAAGATTTGCTTTTTAGGAAGAGGAAACTAGGTCACTGGAAAACTACATTTCCCTTCTCACTGGATTACAGGGATGCTGTCATGGTGCCATGAGGTATTTTCACTACCATTCAACAGCCTGAAGTGGGGAAAGAATTTCTGAATGAGCAACATACCACCTAACACACTGATGTCAGAGCATTCAAGTTAGCCTAGCCTAACCACTGTAATCGGTGCTTAATGTGCTTAAGGGTTTCCCCAGTTCCAGGGAGTGGAGATTATCAGATATTCCCATTCCACATTATCATTGAACTGCAGCAGACATCAAGTGTCTTGGGCCAGCAGAGCCAGGCACATGTTCACAAACACGGGTTGTCTTGTCTGTGTTTCATCCCTGGCCACTCCGTTGTTAACCACAAGAAGTAAAGTGGAAAAGAGCTGTCAAATTGAATGAGTTCCTTACCGACAGAAATGCTTGGGGTTTTCGACCGTCTGCATAGCTGAGATGCCTGAACACGTGAAGTGAATTAGCATACAAGGAGGAGATCTTTCCCAGCAGATACAGGTCTGTAGTGAGATGCTAGTTTCAGAAATTGGGACAGGACAGCCATGCCAGTTGTCAGAAAACCCTACAACCAACTTGGAGATCCTTTCTGTTTGGGAATAGAAATGCACCCTCCATTCCTGCAGGGCAAGACGGTTCATCACAGTGTTTTTGTGCATTTTTTCCTACTGTAAATGTTTCCCAGCGTGGTACTTCTCATGGGCAGGAGGATTTTCCTGGTGTTCACTTTAAGTTTTTCGCCTCTTAATCTTATCCTGTTGACGCCTAGCAGCACCCCGTGCCTTATTCCACCCTGTCTGAATCATTTGTACGTTGACACACTGAGTCAAGCCTGTCCTCATGGCTGGTGTCTGCTCAGCTGCTTTCAGAGGAGTTGTTAGTTTTGTTGACCAGCTTTATCATTCCCCACCGAAAGCACTCCAGTTTGCATATGTCTTTAGTGTATACATATCGGTGGATGGTCCCTTGTATTTAAGGAAGTATAAATTATATGGCAACAGGTGCAGACAAAGGTGAGCAGGAAATGATAAGGGAAATGGAGAGTTTCCCACATGAGGGGAGACAAGAAGAGTTTGGTTGGTTTAGCTTACAAAAGTGAAGACCTCATAGATTAAAAAGAATCATCAAAGCTAAAGAGATTCAGGATAAATGGCCATGAGTACGTTTAAGCTAGAAATTGTAATGTTCACCATCGTGGAAATCAGATTCTAGGACAGACAGACAAACAAAAAAAGGTATAATGAAGTTTGAGATATGTATACGATGTATGACACGATTGCATTGTAATGTTGTATCATGCTGTTGCCTACAAGTAGATTGTACTGATGATGCAGTAGGACCTCTCCTCTCGTATCTCCCATGGCCCTAAAATGAATGTATTCCTTTTTCTTACTGAACTATGCAACATCCTGCTGACAGCACGGCTTTGCTCAGCCTCCAGCAGTATTTCTGACCAGTATGGACAAAAGAGGTGGGAAAACAAAGAGCTTTTCTTCAGGTAGTCTCGTAACCTGATCTGTAAGGTGACTCAGCCCCTTCTGACAACAGCTGTTTCAGGGACATGCAGTGGTTAGCCTGCAGTATCGAAGTCTGCGCTGCCACTTCCTGATTTCTGCTTTGTGAGCTAAGCTGGGACATGATCAGAGCATTTAAATGGACGTCTCACCCCCCCACCCCCCGAAAAGAGAGGCCAGGGACAGCAGGCTGACGTTAGGAGACAGTGCAGAGGACTAGAGGTGTCAGGAAGACCCCACAAACCAACTTGTGCAGAGCTGCTGCTATCAAACAGATGAAGACAGAAACTCTTGAAAGAAAAGTATGTGGAAAGTCCTGTTAGGGGAAGAAGTGAGGTTTTGTTTGCATGTCATGGCTCACTTCTGCAAGCCCTGAAAGTGCTGTACAAGGTGAAACAGATCCGCAAGTGTACCAATGGAAGAGACAGGTATGTTTCTTTGTTTAAAATAATACCATTCAACAGCATGAAAACACAGCCAGGGTAACCAGCATTGCTTTACAGTTCAGTAAATGTGCATGTACAGCTATGTATATTGTTTTGTATAATTTTTGTGCTTTACTCATAAGAAATACAGCTGTGACAGGCTATTAAAAGCAAGACTAAACAATGCATCAGCTTTTCGTAACTGTAAGAGCTCTGCCCTTGAACACTTGTATCATGGCAGATAACTTCCAACACAATAAGAAAATTTACAATACATATATATAGATACATCAGTGTATATATATCCACATTTATGTATATACACACACACACAAAAAGAAAATTATGTGTATATAAAAGCTACATTTGCTTTATTTTGACATTTTCCCCCTGACCTGACTCTTGCTATAATAACAGAAAACTATCTGTGAAATTCATAGGGTTACTGATACTTCTTCACGTGTTTCTCTTTTTTGGAAAGTTGATGCTAGTGACATTATATATAACAGACTATTATTAAAATGATTGAGTTTATCTGCTCTATGGATGATGGAGAATTGTGGAACGAGTTCTGTGTGGGGGTCTGTACTGGGGAAGGGGGAATCTGTGTGAGCACAGAAATCTGTTCATGAGCTCTGGTGTATTACAGGATCGAGGTCTGAGCACAGCTCATTCCCCCTGCAGTCGACAGCACACAGTAGTACTTGATACATACCTTTTCCACACAGTCCTCACAAAGCAAAAGTCAATGAATGTCTGCTTAGTTTTTATGACTGATTGCATGGTTAAAAGCATGTGTGTGCGGGAGAATGCTAGAATTAAAACTAAAGAAAGAGCATTAAATTAATGTTTAGAGAATAACAAAGCAGCTTCAGAATCATCAGATGATGCTATAGCTTGTGTAGTATAAACAGCAATAAGGAAAGAATGTGTATAAATTATTATAAAGTCAAACTTAAATTTACTTGTGAATTAGCCACTGAAACTGAGGTCACAATAGTACTGAACTGTTCCAAACAAGCTATCTGGGGGTCCTGTTTTCTTCCAGTGTTGGCACACTCCCAGTGTTCATAGCTATGATACCTGGTTGTTTTCTGCACTGTCACTTCAGCTTTGCTCTAAGGTTAATAGGGTTTCGCTTGCATGTTCCACCCTGAGCTTGGGAGCCTGTGACGTTGTTCAGGCAAGGATGTCCTTGTACTTCTCCTCCTCTCACTTTCCTGACTGCCGGACTGGTCTTTGGCATGAAGAATGACTTTGGTGCCAAACTTAACCTGGTTTCCTCTCAGAATGGGGACATCTCAGCCTTGCTTATTTAATGTGGCCACAAGACTTTGAACTGAACCTGGGGATTAAGTGACAGGGGAAGCAGCAGGTTAGCCCTTCAGCGCTTGGTGGCCACGTGGGGTGGCCTTAGGAGCAGTCTGCGTTAACAAGGCAGCAGAGAGTGATACTTGTACTATTGGGAGAACTGGGACCGCTGAGTCTGCTGTGCTAATACTGAGCATTACCAGTTCCTTTTGAAGGAGGAGAAATGAGTTCAGAGTCTGGTCTACTAAACAGTGCTTTTCTCATATTAACATAGAGGGAATGGTAGGAGATTCTCAGTGCATCTGCCATTGTGAAAGAAGGTAAGCAAGAGCAAACGTTACTAAAACTAATTCTTTCTATGTCTGCTGATCCCCTGAAAGATGACGTTCAGAGCTGCCAGGATAAGCATGAAGAGGACATCCTGAAGAGTTCCCCATTTCACTTTGTTATAAAACAGTTCCAAGAGAAGAGGTCCTCTCCTGGAAAAAGAAAAGAGCAGCCTTCAGCCCTCAAAAAATTCTTCAGGGGCTTTGACTTTGGGAAATCCGAAGGCAAGGACAGAAGGGAAATTGAAAAAACAGAAATAAACAGCTCTGGAGCTGATGATCAGAGTGAGAAGCAAGATCTCTCTGTAGAAGGTAATGCTGGTACAATAATGAAATATATGTGCATGTGTATATATTTTAATTTCATAGAAAATCAGTTGCTCTTCTTGCTAGCCAAAATCCTGTATTTTGCTGCCTACAGTTTATCCTTTAGCCAGGATTTGCTTCCGATTGGAACATTATCGAGGATGTGCCCTCTGATTTGATAGGTGCCAAGCAAGAAGTGAGATCCATGTTGCTGAGGAGGGATAAAGCTTTTGGGTGACCTCTCTCTTGATCTCCAATGTGAGAGGTCAGCGCTGGAGTCAGCTCATTAGTTGCAGAGCTTATTTGGTTTCAAAGCCAAGCTTTGAGCAGTAGCTTGGCTTGTATTTAAGATCAGTCTCTGTCCGCCCTGCTGCTAAAGCAATCTGAAGACAAGAGCAGATGTGTCCTACCGCTTGACACTGGTGAGGGGGACGGGAATGGCATGGAAATTCATCATGTATGTTATTTTGTGCACACAAGAATACTCTTTACATCCACACCAGAGAAAATGAAGCTATTTTTAAAAAGGAGCTGGAAGGTGAGGCTTAGAACCCCATCCTTTGTCCTAAGAGTTTTGGGTAGGTTTGGGGAAACAATGAGGGGACAGATACTGAGAGTGGCATTGCTATTTTGTGTAATTTTTGGCTGCTTTTTTTCCAGCTATAGGCATTAGATGAAATTACGGATTTGTTAAAGGGTTTAGCAATGAATGTAAATGCAATTTTCCTTGCTGTACAAACTGCATGGAAGAAGAAGGTAAGTGGGGGTTGCTTTGCAAAGCCAAGAAAAGCAGGAAACTGCCCTTACACAGACAATGTATGAAAATGAACACAGACTGTCAAGAAGGAAGCAGCAGGTTCACCACACAATTGCAGGGCCACTCGGTGCTAACTGATCAAGTACAGATGTATTGCAGCAGTGTGGCTACAGTGCAGGCACACAGAGGTGGTTATGACTTGTGCATCCAGAATAGCTGCAGTTCAGAGTTTTGCACGAATTTCATGTCCTTGAACTGGTGGTGCAAACATCCAAAGTCACTGGCATAAGGTAGCGTAGAGATATTCTTTTCTCACTCTGCATCAGGAGCTTTGTAACAATCTGATCTATAGTGATCTTATCACTCAGGTTATTGGCCCACATTGATCAAAAATAGAGCCCGGTTTACTGACAGATTTAGTTAATTTCCCAAAATCTTCACCCAACAGCCACAGACAGGTTTTACACATTGTGTTAGTAGCAGAGGTAACCAGGGCACTATTTCTTTGTTACTCAGGTGGACTTTCACATCTCATTTCTGAAGCGGAGTCACCATCTGGTGAGCAGAGATTTAACCAGTTCATGCAGAAACTGGGAAAGAAACCCAACAGCAAGAATCTGGATCTAAATAATTGTGCATTAAGTGCAGCAGATGTAACAGAGCTGGGTAAACACACATTTTATTCAACTAGTCACTTCATACATTTCTTTAATTCTTATTTGCCTATTCAATTATTCACTCTCCTCTTTTCCCTTCCCTTTCTTTTATACAGGCCTGGCTTTATTTAACATTTCATCTGGTGGTTACAGGTCCCTGAGAAATGTTAATTAATAAATTATATAAATTATGTAATATATATAAAAATATAAAAATCATACAGGTCTGTGAAGCAGATGAATGTCCTTACACTCAAACTACAGATAAGAAAACTGAGGTACAAATTGTCATGGCTTTATAATGCTATATTAGTTGTAGAAAGCATCTCTGTATTGACATCCAGGGTGTGCAGATAACATGCAAACAGAATACGCTTTTTCTTTTCTTTTTTTTTACAGCTTCTTTACTGCCATTTCTCCCAAAGCTGCAAGAGATCAGCCTGTCCTGGAATGGTTGTGTTGGTGGCACGTTGAAAGCTCTCACTGTTCATCTTCATCACGTGAACCTGTTAAAAGTCCTTCGACTTAACAACTGCAGGCTGACAGCTGAGGATGTCACCTCCTTAGGTGCAGGATTTCATTTACATTTACTTCCAGACAGCTTGGGTCTAGTGTAATCCAGCTCATCTCTTCGTACATCCTACCCCTGCTGCTTCCACACTGGGCAATGTAAACTCCCGCTGTGAAACAGTAGAAAGAACTTGGGTTTATGAGTGATCTGATACATTTGAGTAGCTCTGCCGAGTTCATTCCTCAGGGCATGAAAGTTTCACATTCAGAAGGGAACTGAATTCAGTCCTATTTGCAAGAAAGCATGTTTTCAATTTAGATTAGTATTTGTTTGGCTAGCTTTCATATCTAATAGTAGACAGAAGAGCTGAAACAGTCAGTCACAATAGGGTCAGCTTAGGTCTTCATGCTGCAGGACAGATGCAGTGCTCAGCACAAAAAAATGGGTGGTCTTTTGGAGGAGACTTAAAACCAGTGCTGCCTTGGAGCTTTATAACTTGTTTTTGCAAGTCTGGGAGAAGTTTGTTCCTCTGTGTACTTCTTTGCTTGGAGTGCCTGCAACCCTGCTTTCTGCTAAGCATGAGATTTAAATATTTTAAAGGTGGTGTTATGCGCTCAGGTTCTGACACTGAGTCACTTACCTCTGGGCCTGAAGTTTACTCTGGGGTGGGTCTGTGATATGTATCTAAAAGAAGGGCAAACTCAATCAACTACGAATTCTAAAAACCTGCTGCTTACTTTGCAAGTTCTAAAAACCGGTCTGAGTTATAAAGCTGGATTTTATGTCATTCATATCCAGGCTTTTTGCAGGAAAGGTTCAGAAATAAAATTACATATATGATGGTAGCTCAAAAGTGGGTCATGCTATCTGTTGGGGAGGAAAAATGCATCTCTACAAAAGCTGGTGAAAATAATTGGTCTGTTTATGATGAGGCTAAAATCTGTGTTTCATTTTCTATCAGATTTTTTCAAATTTGTTTCATCCTTTTTCAAACCCTTTTCTCATGCATTTTTTCTCTTGAGTTTTATTGGTTATATTTCCAATTAATTTATTTTGCCTGGTTCTTCTGTGCTGTTTCCTTCCCCCTTCTGGCTTGGCTTCTGCTGGGACAGACACAAAACTGATCACAGGACTTGAATTTCCAGTCAAAATGTGATGCCCTTGGCATGTGGAATAGCAACAGTCAGTTTGCATTGATTTTGCCTGCGATTTTGGAAAACAGCAGGCGTATTTAAGCCAATACTGCCTGTTTGACTGTGTCCACATCTATCTGTGGAAATGTGGCCACTTGTGGACTCAGTGCATTCTTTTTAGAAATCAATGCTTCAAATATAACCATACTATCAACATCTCCTATGTGATTGCTCAGAGCTGTGACTGTGAGAGGTGGTAGGAAACCATTCCTGGAGTTACAGTCCTTTATTTATCTTCTGGGTGGAAAATGTGTCTGGAATGCTAGTCCCCATGTCAAACAGAAACAAGCTATACTGCAGAGGCAAAACCACTTCTCAACTGTAGTGCATTGCTCAGTATTCAAGACTGAGGCAATAATTTAAAATAAATGCAAAAATAAAAATTAAGACATGTCCTTTTCTCTCAAACCTGGATATTCACTTACAACAACAGAAATAATTATTTTTCTATTATAAATCTTTTGTGACGAATTAATTATGAAAACACACAGACATGAGAGGGTTTTATTATTAAAATACAGTTCTCAATTATTAGGTTGATGACGAGACTTTAGATCAAAAATGTGTATGACACTTTGAAATTGTATTTGCATATGGTCTGATTAATTGATCTTTCTTGGGAATGAGTTTATGCAAATATACATCTGCCTCCCTCCTCTACAAAGGAAGTTAGGGAGCTGGATTTTGCAGTGGGATGTTAGTATTACAAAGAAGCACTAACACTTCACATTGGCAGGTGTGTCAAGCCTGGAAAAGGCTAATTTTTCTGACTGTAATCAAAATCAGTGCTGTCTGCCTTGAAATCATGGGAAAGTTAGTTTGGGTCAAAACAATGTTCATCTTGATTCCTTACTAAGTGAGTCAGAAATTCCTGTCAGAAATGAAAGTTTTAAGTTTCAGAAATAGCTGTGAGAGGACTTCTTTCATCTCCTCCAAAATAACCTGTGGGCACAGTACAGAGGACGTTGGAAGTTTGCCAAATAAAATAGAGCAGAACTATACAGGACAGTAAATTCAGACTTGTCACTTGTATTGATTTCCCTATAGACTAGACTTTCTGGGTCCTGGCACAGGTCTACGATGATGGCTAAGCAGTCTGTGTGTGCTGTGACAATGACTTGTGATCTATATTGCTCCTTAGACAAGGTGAGAATTTATACAACATTGCTGCAGTAGCAACAATTCATGGCATACACCAATTTTCCTGGCAAGCCATACAAAATACAGTAATTTGAGAATTAAGTCGCTAACCTTCCCCTTTAATATATTCAAAACCTGTATTTTTGTCTTGCACTGAAATTGATACCTAGAATGAATCACCTTAGACTTCTGTTACAGGAGAGGCATTTGAAATTGTCACTCAACTTGAGGAACTGGATTTATCATGGAACAGTAATATAGGTGGAAAACTATCACTCCTGACAAAAAAACTCCAGAAAGGATGCAAGATAAGACTTCTGAAAATTACAGACTGTAACCTGACGGCAAAGGATGGAGAATCCCTTGGTATGTGTATCCACATAGCTGGACTGAGAGACTGGCTTCACAAAAATGTAACTTGTTTGACTTAGATTATGGCTGTATTGAGCTCAATAGTAGTTGAAAGTTAATTTATTTCAGGCTCTGCATTATAATAGTATTTACCACACAGCATTGGGATTTAATGCACTTTCTTCCAAAGAAGAATGTTGTTCTCTCTAATCGTGTGAGGTAGGGTTAAGAAGAAGAATAGCTAGATCTAAACTGCAGTCTGGCTGCCTCAGTGGTCCAGGGTAGCTGGGGCCTTTGAGACCCTGAGCAAGTAATGTGTGTCAGAATTTCCAACACTGATTGCTTAAAATTAAGCAGCGGAATAGGTAGTTAGCCATGGGATGGGAAAGAAGGCCTGAGGGATGGGAATTTAGGTTGAGCTGGCAACCACTGATCACCCCTCCCCTCTTTCCTCTCATCATAGCTTAATCCTGTGTGGTGTTTTGATCTGATTCTGTGTTTTAAAAGATATTTTCTCCCTAAGGAGAAGCCCCTGTGCTCTCATCTCTACTGCAGGAGATGGCCGTATGCAACATACAGTCATAATATCTTTTCATTAGAAATTTTTCTTTCTCTTTGTATTCCTGCTTTTTATTCCCCTGTATTTTTTTAACTGTCCTTGTATTTTTTCACCTTTATTTTCATACAGATTTTTCACTGATTTTCTTGATTCCTATTCAATCTTTGTTTTGCTGTATTTTTTAGGTAGAACAGGAACTTAGTAAGCCTAAACCACACATATAGGCAAACCCAGCCTACCTCTTCCTGTTTGTCATGGTGCTATATTTTTCTAGGGTTCATCTGTATATATTCCAGGCAATTACCAATTCTGGTTTTCTTTTCTTTTTTTTCCCCAGCTGAAATTCTAAATGTGATCCCAAACCTCGAAGTATTAGATCTCTCTATCAACAAACACATTGGCTGCAGCATGAAGGTTATTGCTCAGGATCTGAAAAATGTGCCAGGCTTGAAAGAGTTAAACTTGCACATGTGCGGATTAACGCAAGACAGCCTCCAGGGCTTAGGTTAGACTTTATGTTCAGAAAGACTTTCATTCTGAATAAATTATACATCTGAAAACCATTTAAGAAAGGCAATGAGGTGGGATTTTGCTGATGGTTTGGCAGTATTAATGGGCAATCGTTATTTGCTGTTTGAGGATTGATAAAAGACTACAGAGACTTTCAGCAGGAGTAGCATTTATCTTCCCTGAGCTCAAGCATGTGAAAGTCAGTGGGGAGAGTCACCCTCCACACCATTTCTGAGACACATCTTGGGGTAGATTAATGGCTCTCTGGACATGCTTCCTCTCTCCTCAGACAGAACATAGACAAGGGCACAGACAGGCTAGCTAACTTTAAACAAGCTAATCCTACTCTCAGAGGGGAATCCAAATTCACCATTAGCACTTAATGAGTGTCCAGTGAAACCATATGAAATGGGCTTATTATCTGTGTCTCTCCCTAGTGGAGGTCTTATCCATAAGACAATTAATTAATTGCACTAATTAGCACATCCAGTAGTAATTTCAGCAAAAGGCTGAGGATTGAGTGGATCTGGGGGATGAGCTGGCCTCACCTTCACCTGCTCTTCTAGAGAAGAATGGAGTTGCATAGATGGGGAAGCTTTGCGATATTACTGTATGTCTGCTGTGATTTTACGCTGAAGCTTAGCCTAAGAGCTTTGCCTACAATACCTTGTGCAAACTTTGATGTTAAAGTAAATAAACGCTAAAGCCGTGACCTGTGCTATTGTAGCAGCCAGTGACCAGCATGCTCCCTTTTCCATTTCAGACACTGCTTTACAGCACCTTGCCGAGCTAAGAAAATTAGACATATCATGTAACAAAGAGATTGGTGGTGGCTTTAAAGACTCAACAGCTCATTTGGCCAGCTTGAAAAAGCTTGAAGTCCTTGATCTCCACCAGTGCTGTGTAACAGAAGAGGACATGACCATTTTGTGTAAGGACATGTTGAGGAAATCCATTAAGAATGTAGGTTTTGACTTCTGAAAATATCTCAAAAGGCATAAGAGGTTCTGCCTAACCTAGTCTAGCAGATCTCAGTACATCTTCCTTAGGCAGTTCTGGAAGTGCAGCGTGGAGGATAGCTTTCTTGATCAGTATGGAATGGTTTTTTGCTGTATCAAAGGAAATCTCATAGTGTCTGATCCCATGTGGAACTAAGGACCTGAATCCGCCATGATTTGGACCCGTGATGTGAAAGTAGGAACTGCCACCTAGCGCTACTTTTTTTGATAATCAGTAATTTTGGAAATACCCAGAGGCGGTTCCCACACTGGTATAAATTGGCATGGATCCAAGGTGCATATGTGCATGTAAATGTAACTGCCTAAAACTCCCTTGGTGAACTTTAAGTCAAGTAGAGAGTGATGTTAGGAGATCTTGCATTGCTGCTGCTCTCTGTTTTACAGAAAAGCTGAAGACTACAGTCTCCAGGTTGAATTGATCCAACTCATAAATACTATTAGGAAGAAAAAGACATTTCCTATTCAATCAGAGAGACAGTTTATTTTTCCGTGTGCATTATCATAACTTTTTGATACTGTTCTTTACTCTTTAGAACAACAACAACAAAAAATCCTATATTGTCCACATCTTATTTTCCATGATAAAGAAGATAATTTGAAAAGCTGCTGCGGAAGCATTGGGAAATATTAACTATTAGTAATAGCAATCATGATTTATTTTTAATTTCTTGACCCATAGAGAATAATCACATTAATATAAAGGAGTTTCAGTTAGCAGTGAAGACATTTGGAGGTAACCCCCATCTCATTTAACGTTAAATTCCCTACTTCACCTAGAAAATTTCAATAGGAAGCCGTGTTCTGACAACCTTCCACACAGTATGTAATACCTAATTTCTTAAACATTCCTACTGAAAATGACAAGGCTATTTATGGAGTAAAACATTACTCACCATAAATTTGAGTGTCAAAACTTGGCCTTGACTTTTGGATTGATTTATAAAGAAAAGAAATGATGTCAGGCAAATATACAACTACATATTTGTTCTGGATCGGTGACTGTCTAATAAATATTTCATGTTTTCATAGCCCAGGTGATACCTTTACTCTCCAGTCTTCAAGAGCTGAATTTGTCCTCGAATAAAAATGTAGGAGTCTCATCTGATCCTCTTCTGGGCAGGCTCAGGTTTTTACCGAAGTTGAAATCTGTGGCCATCAGCAATTGTGGTTTAAGCAAAGAGTCATTTTCATCACTAGGTAGGAATGTTTTTTTAAAGTGTGTCTACTCTCTGTGTATCCTTGTGGGACAAAGCACTTCATTCTCCTTTGGCTGAACTCCAGAGATGATGGTTACATTATACCACAGGTCCTGAGTGAAAAAGCCTGTAACGAAACCAGTGCTTCATGGGACCTGGTTGCAAGGGAAGTCTGTTGTATGTCTTCTCTCATTATACCTGACTGGATGAACTCCTTTTAGTCCTTTGTCTGATAGTGAACTTTTGAATACTCCCTAATTTTGGAAGAGAAAGCAAAACATGATTTCGTATTATGCTGTAATTATAGTTTGGTAGTAACACTGCATTTACAGTTTAGTGGGGTGGAGTTTTCACTGAATGTTTTTCACCTCACTGCCGGTGAAAGTTTCAGTAGAAACTTTCTGGGATAGACTTAAGCATGGGGCAATGGAGGAACTGAGGCAATGACTGCAGTAGTGGAAAAGATATTGCACAGCCATGAAGAAAAGTCCAGTCTAACACAGGATATGTAAATTCAGCCTCTTTTGCCTACTTATTGCAAATCTCAGTGGATTAGTGGCTACACTGTCCCTTTGATAGGTGTTCCATATGGCACATGAAATCTAAGTACAGAGGGATCTGTTAGTTACTGTGTATTGTGCACTTATAATATCTTTTGTACTGTTTACTAGTGACATTGAAACCTATAGTAAAACTTGACTGCCTTCAGCAGAAGCAGTAGCAAGCTAAACTGGTCTGAGGTCCCTGCAGGAACAGTACTATATCATTACAATTATGTAAGAGTGACATCATGGAAATTGGTGTTGTCAAAAGATACAGAGCATTTCACCTTGCACGGTGAGTTCACAGCAAAAAATTACTGTCTTTAAATTGATATAAAATGGTTTAAAAACAAGCTGTTCTATTAAATTGACTTCAGTGGGACAAGGTTAAGCCAGTGATATAAACAGAAAGACAAGAAACCCCTCCTTGGGGGGGTTAAGAGTCCTTAAAGATTCTATAGGCAGGCCATTCTTATATCCTTTAAAGAGCACAGGAGACATTTTTTGTCTGACTTTTATTAGGATAAAATAAGTCATTCTAAGCACAAGTAGGCAGCCTGTTAGGAGCCTATTTACAGGTGAATTGCCGGTGAGGTGTCTATTGAGGCCATGTTGTTTTCTCCTAGTAAGCAGAAGTTGCTGGTCTTAATCTTTTCAGCTGAGGCTGCCCTTCACCTTCCTGAACTGGAGATATTAGACCTTTCTTGGAATAAGTGCGTTGGTGGGAACCTAAAGCTGCTTTTGGGAGCACTAAAGCTTGCAACGGAGATTCAAGTGTTAAGACTGAGCAGCTGTAACTTGGTGGCTGAAGATTTGGCACTTCTAAGTACGTATAACATGGTATTTACTAGCAGTCAAGGAGCCAGGGCATTTAGACCACAATTCAGAAGGGACTTGTTCCACGGGCTGAGCACGTTTTTGCATAAATCAAATGAAGAGATGAAAAATACAGCAGTATTTTTCCCAGATAGGGTTTTCATTTTGCTGAAGACCATGTGTCCTGTGCATGCACAGTGCAAAAGCTGAAAATGATAAAAATGCAAAGAATCATTTTAGCAGAGTTTTATCTATTAATACAAAAAGGCAGCACTTAGAAAAATGTAGGGTTTATGTCTGTTTTTTATATCAGATATTTAACACTGCCTCTGAGGAGTTTTATTTTGCTCGGTTGCTGGTTTTGGGTTCAGTAATTTATGGGAAATGTATGTGCTGACAGCCAGTAATACAGGCACTACCAGCTTTCCGTCCATTAGGTGTGTTTCTGGAGTCAAACTATTATGGAAGAATTAAAACAGAAATATTTTAGCCCACCTCTTAGCAGCTGCTGAGAAATACTAGAAAATAGGAACCCAATGAAGGAATAAATTCTAGGATCCTCTTAAAAACCTGTTTATTTTATAATCATCCTTGTGATTCTGTGGGTCTGACTCATGGGTTTTGAGTGTCTGAGATTGGCAATAGCTGTGTGACAGCTATTAAGGCCCTGTAATCTGAAGGCTGGTGAGATGAAGCCTGAATATTTTTGACTTTACAAACATCACCCTTGATGGGTGTCTCCTTTGCCAATCATACATTAAGGATCCCAGTTCCCTTTAGGGTATATTAGGCCCATTACCCTCCCACAGTGAGAGGTGGCTGTTGTAATCATGCAACCCCATCTAGTTTTGCTTTCCTGTTTCTAAATCTCCCTGTAAAGCCTGTCTGCCTATTTTAATTGGCACTTAATATAACCTCCTTCCAACTGACTCAAAGCTTTTCAGGTTGCCATACAATTTTAACCGCATACTTCTGTTCCTTTTGAATTGCCTGTGTTTTAAATGTGGTACACTCCTTCAGCTGTGATAAAACGATCTTTCTGAGATCAACAGCAAGTGATTTTATGTTGCTGAGGAATTGAATCTTGCTGTTTGACTGCTGAAAGGCCTTAAATAATATGGTGTTATTGAAAAAGCTTTTAAAGCAATTGCCAGGATGTATTAATTGTGTTTGTGTCTGTCATTTCTTGCAGCGTTACTGACACAGGATGGCCATCTAGCCAGATTACGGAAGCTGGATTTGAGTTATAACAACAACATCTCTGATGAAGGGTGGGTCGTTTTCTGTCAAGGCTTAGCAGTAGTCAAAGAACTCTCAGAGCTGGATGTCAGCCTTCGCCCATCATCCTGCCGTGACTGTGGGATGTGGTTCAGTGAGTTGTTAGCAGCACTGACAAAGCTGCCTGCCTTGGCAGAGCTGGGGATGCAAAGATGGGTCCTTTCAGAATCGCAGCGGAAACGACTGGAAAGCTTTAATCAAGACCACAAAAGAAAAATTCGTTTTGACTGTTGATGAAGGTTGAAGGTTTCTGTAAGGCCTTTCACAAGCAGCACATGAACCAAGTATTATGTATCTCTGACTTAGAAGACTGGCCAGTTTTTAGTAATCTCGTCTCATGAGAGCTCTTGAAATAGTTCCATAATTATATAAAACTGTTATTTAACCTTCTACATGCATAGATCATTCAATTTAATAACATATTCTTTGAGATTCTCTGGGCCATGCTTACACTGCTATGCTGACACTACTATATATGCTTAATCTTCATGTTGTGAATACAGCAATGACTACTGTCAAAAGAGCAATGATGATTTCAGATGGACACACTGCAGGTTTGCCAATGGAGGGAAGTGGCTGGGGTGTGTGCTAATGCAGGTGGGTGGGCAGTGTGAATGTGGCCTTGTGTATATAAGGAAAATGCCTTTAATGTGAAAATACTTGAAACCCCTATGTTTTAAATTTTAGTTTCTTCTCCCCCAAAACTTTTGCCTCTTTGTGAATGTATTAAAACTAAATAATTGTGAGATTTGGAAAGCATCCCCACAACTCGGGATTATGTATTAGTCCAGTAAGGAGAATACAGAAGGATCTGTTCTGCCTCTGCTCTGGCCCTTGATGCCATCTCATAGGGTAAATGACTCCTGTGTACAGAATAAGCATAAAATCAAGGTAAGAAACAGTTGATTGGTGTCTTTGCCGGTCTCAGGGGCAAGGGAAATGCTGTTGTAGGTTAAATCAGAGAGATGCCCTGCTACCTCAGCAAGGATTTTGGATACAGAGAAATCCATAAGCGTTCTGGTTAAGGCTATGCAAAGACTTCAGGATACTTCAGGGATGCTCCTTCTCATCCTGAGCTGTTTCAGCCTTACCCAGACTGGGCTTTCTGTATGGACCCTTTTATGACATGCAGCACAAAACCAAACTTCCAGATCTGAGGAGTCTGATCTAGAGCATATGAAAGCCAGTGGGAGTCCCTGCAGTGCCTTCATGCTTCCTGCATTCAGGATTAATCCATTAACCTTCACAACACCTTGTGACATAGACAGTGTTCTTATCCTTACCCTAAAGATGAAGGAAATAAGCAAAGTCTATTATTCAAAGCCACAGGGCAGCTTCTAGCTAAGAGCAAAGCACCCTGCTCTGTTCCGAAGACTTGTTAGAAAAAGGACCAACTTGGGACATGTAAGTGGCTCCTCCTTTTTTCATTTGATAATTTCTTATTTGGCATTTTATTGTATTTGCTTACACAGAGCCAAATTCTGGCATATTCACTCGTGTCATGGAGCATGTTAACCCACACGTGAGCTCAAAGACTGCAGTGGGATTATTCATTGGTAAGGTATTTTAGGAAGTAAAGATATTAGATCTGCCCACTGAGTGAGGAGTCTTAGAGAAATCCTGAGGCAGCTTGAGGGATAAAGTACTGCTCAATTAGCCCTGAGTATATCTACATGCTGCAGCAATCTCCTGGAGGAGAGGCACAATAGGATCATTCAGTGGCATTTTCCTAACTTGCTAGGACTCCTCTCAGCAAGTTCTCCCATGCAGGTGCAGGTCAATATTCAGCTTTCAGTCCGGGTGACCCTTCCAATTGGGGTCAGGGTTATAACCAGCAACTGACCGTGCTGTGCTGATACCTCTTGATCATTTAATCCATGATTTCATGTGAGGGTCTCTATGGACTTCCTGGTTCCAGTTTCAGTTCCACTTGAAAAGTGCACTTGGCTCCCCCAGCTCTGAGAAACATGAGATGAACTGGTGTGTCTTGGTCAGAGGTAGCAGGGAATTGCTGCAGTGTGGGATCAGTTATTTTCTAGAGAGATCCTCAACCTCTGAAATGAAGCAAAGAGCCCGTTTCATACAGGGCTAACAAGAGAGACTTTCAAGCAGTGACTCAAGCCAGGAGAGTTATTCTAATGTGGAAGTACCATCATCTCTGTTTAACAGCAGCACACCAACCTCTTCTCTTAATCACTTGCCTTCCTGTGACTTTCCTCCTCAAATCTGCCTTTGGTCCAACTGGGAAATTGATCCTTTACCTGTTCTGTGAGAATCTCTCTGAATCACTCCTTTCCCACTTGAACCTCTCTCTCTAATTCAGTAAAGTAGCTGGCCCGTGTTTAATGTCTGGTATCTGTTGTAATCTTACTGACTGAACTGGACTTCAGTGTTGGGGTTTCTCGCTTTGTCATAGTTGGGTTCCTCATTTTCAGCTCCAGAGCACAGTACGGACTCACTGCAAGCAACCTCTCCGCTTGCTGTTCACGATCCCCTTCTCAGTCCTTTGCCCTCTCGTGATTCTGTCATACCTGTTGTGCCACTAAAAAGCTTTTATTAAATCGCTTCCATTAAATGTCCTGTCTATCTGCCAATCTTCCTGGAAATCTCTCTCTTCCAGTGATTGCCTCCTCGGTAGTCTCTGAATCATCCTTCTCTCTGTTCCTCTTTGCCTTCACTTAGGGTGAAAAAATTTCATAAGACACCTCCACACAATCAAAACAGCATCAGTTACGTAGTAAAATGGAAAACCAAAACTGAGCCACCCCACTTTTCTGCACTACCAGCTCTCTCCGGCCAACAAGCATATTAATGAGATTTTCGGTATCAATTGATTCAAGAGCCAAACGGAAATAAGATCCGTACCCTGGATGCAGATGTAGCCGCAGCATTCAGAGAGCACTACCTGGAGGTGGAGCTCTAGGAAGAGCTGGGTGTCAGTGACCCTGCCTTCACCACCTCCTTCCAGATACCACCACCTTCTCTGAAGCAACTCAGACAAGGGGAGGGAGAGCAGGACTGTGGTTCCGACCAGCCAGTTAAACTAAATAAAGGGTTCTGCTCCCACCCACTCGTGCATTTTGGATCTGCACAGTGGCCGGTCCCAGTCCAGCTCTGTGCTTTAGGTATGCTGCAAATAAAACTCTGGAGGGGTTTAAGGCGTAACTGAGCAATACAGAATAAAAACTAGACAAGGATATCAGATGCCTAGGACAAACAGCTATCTGTAAAGTGCTGTGGAAAGACATGGTTGCATATAAATTTGGCATGCTAGAAGGAGTGTTTGTCATGGTTCTTTTGAATAACAAAGCTGTTATGATATGCCAGGACCCAGAATCATTGCAGAATATTGCATTCTGCAGACTCTCTGCTTTCAAATAAGCCTGTCATATGCAGACATTTTACAAACTGTCACCAAGCTATCTCAGAGATGAGCTATAACACTAAGGATTTGACAGCTTCAAAATACTGTAACTACAGATTGTCAAAACATCAGTGAACAGTTTTGTAAAAGTGTAGAAATACTTACAAAACAGCTTTTTACACCTCTGTAAGACAGGATGGTAATGCAGGTTCTGGTAGAAGTGCATATGTTCTGACTGGCTAGAATCCTCCTCCATATTTCCAAACAAGGTATTGATAATTTCTGAATGTAAAACTCATTAATTAACTGCTAGTAGGTGGGGCCACAAATATTGTTTCACTCTAGATATGGCTGTACCTCACTGACTGGAAAACAGATTTCTAAGAATTGCATGTAAAATACTTCGGGTTTCAGAACAAAGAACACTTAATTACACCAGATTCCTACAGATTAGATTAATTTCCAGTTAATCAGCTGCCTTTATGCTTTGAGACGACAGACATTCAGAATGAGACATCTCAAGAATATTTCAGAATCTGCCTGATTCAGCTGGAGTCAATGTTGACAAAAACACAAAAACAAACCTCAAAAAATCATCTGTTTTCATTGTAACGCTCACTGATTCAAATGCTTTAATACTGCTTGTCTCCTACTCACTTATCTCTTCTCACATTTGCCCTTCTTGTAAATGAAAAGAGCTCTGTGCAGTTTACTGCCCAAATATAACTTTTTGGCTTCTGATCCTTTTACAGGCTTCTCTTTTCCCTCTCCTTTTCCTTTCTTTTCCTTCTTTCTTTTTTTCGTTAAATTCTTAAGTGTCAGGAAAGTTCCAATCCCCTTTTGATTCATCAACCCATGCCACAAACTTTGGATCTGAAAAAGAGAGAAGAACAATCTGGTTACCTGGAGGAAAAGGGTAAAAGCAAACAGTCACGTGGAACAGTATTACTGGTGGATATTCTTGATGCAAAAAGCCAGGCAGATTCTGGTCTCCAGAAAACCCTTTTATTCTGTATTAGACTACACTGTTTGCAGCTAAGATAGACTGCCAGCCACCTGACTTTTCTTTTACTCTGTGTTATTTTTTTCAAGAGGAATTTCTTACCAGGGAGGACACTAACACTGTAGTCTTTTTGACCCTTTGATTAGAGTAGTAAATGACTATATCTAAATATCTTTAAATGTCACCTTTTACTTCAGAAGAACTGTTTGGGAGAAACACATCAGTTCATGAAGAAATTACAGACATTACAGAAAGAGAGGAATAATTTAGGTTCAGAAGAATCAAGGACTGAGGATTTGCCTTTCCTTCCTTCTTGCCCGGTATTTTTTCTGAGCAAATTAATTCCGTGGCCCACTGGTGATACAGACTGATGTTCTTTTGGGGAAAAAAACCAAACAAAAATACACAAAAAATTGTTTTGTGCAATGTGTTTGCACAATGGATCTTCAACTCTCTACAGTCAAAATACAGTCAGCAAGAGTGGAAAATGCCACCTGCAGTTACTTTCATCTATAAGCAATGCCTTGACTTAGAGGATCTGCCTTGGTTTTAGACACACTAACCATTCTGCTTCCACTGGACAAGAAACTAAGGAAAGCTCCATTGCAAGTTGTAAGGGCTGTTCTGTGCCTGCTGACTGTGACCTGGCGCGGCAGTGACAACCTTCTGCAATCTTTTTGAATGATGCCCAGTGCTGTATTTCCTGATGGTTCCCTATATCTTATCTTAACATGATCAGTGATAGAAGTACTGCTCTGCCATAGCTGATGCAAACTGTGGTTTAAGACATTTTTGATGTTGCATAGAGCGCCCTGTAGGTTGTTCCGCAAAGTATCTATTACTAAAAACACAGCTTTGTATGTATATTGTGGTGGCTTTCTTAACACCCCTACCTTTAAGTTCATGGCCTTTTTACGCCTTTTTTCCCCTAAGTATTCCCAGATGGCAGATGTCCCCTAGCAGCACACTTCAATCGGAGGGTCTGTAGTAGGGTTCCTATCCACAAGGACCAACTCCAGTTGCTGAAGAATCCAAATCCTCGGGCAGCTGGGACAGGTGATTGTTCTGAACGAGCAGTTTTTGCAAACCTGAACACACAAAAGCAAACAGCTGCAGCACAAAGAACAGGAATGATGGGGAGCATTCCTGCGTGCTCCCCATAAAGAGCACATGGATGAGGCACAAACAATTCAGTCTGTGCATGTAATGAATGTGTGTATTGAACATCTCATCAGAGCGTTTAAAATTCAAATTGTCTGCTCCCAAATATAGAAGGATGGGACTCAGGATCTCCTAGCAAAGCATTTACTTCACTAGATGAAGACTATTCACCTGGCAGCCAGGTGGCCAAATCCAGCTTTCAAAAGTCCTGCTAATTGGCAGACCAACAGTGCTAGTGAACTAAGCCACACAGAAATGCAATCAACTGGGGAAGATGGAAAGACTGGGCTGGGGAGCACCCCCAGAGAGCAGGTTCCTCACCGCTCCCCTGGAGTCACTGGTGCTGACCCAGCGGGTCTTCTCACATCAGGGGGTCTGCTTGGAGCTGAGCTCTGGGAAACACACTTTTCCTTGGACTCCTGAGGTTGAGATGGGTCACAGGGCAGGACCTCCTGTCCACTTGGCTTGGGCACAGCACTTCCCCCACCCTCCCAGTTCCTAACTTTTATCCTATTTGGCTCCCTTACAATTACAGGATGAGCCCTGAACGATGCACTGCATTCCTTCCTTCCCTTCTCCCCCTCCTTCTTCCAAAATACTTACTGGTACTTGTGTCCTTAAGGCCACAAACACAGACTATTTTTCACCTTGTATTTGGCATACAGAGTCTGGGAGCTGTTTGAGGAGATCGTTGCGACAGTCAAGTATTTTCAGGTGGATCAATGAGCCGATGGCTGCGGGCAGGTACTCCAGACAATTATTCTCCATATGCAGTTCTTTCAGATTCTGGAAAATACGTGTGCATAACTTCTAATAATTAAAGGATTTTTCCTTAGCTTGATTTTTAATCAATGTACAGAGAATATCAGTAAGTGCAGAAGTAAGGTTTATAAACTGACCTACCATTGGGATGACTACTAAACACAAAGAGACAACAAGAGTTTCAAACACTGAGTTTTGATATTATTCCTATTCTGACAGCCCTGGCCTGATGCTGCACCATGTACCTAAAGAGATTAGGAGAACCTTCAGCCCTGCATTTGGGAGCAGCTGAAGTCCACGGAAGTGCCATGCTGCAGCAGACCAAGATCTTCCCCCTTCTATTGCTCCTACCTGCAATTTGCTGATGTCTTCTGGCAGACTTGTGAATTTAATTCCTTTATCTTGTCCCGGGTATAATCTCTCTAATGACTCCAGGAGCAAGATTTCCTTTGGAAAGATACTGAATTAGTTTTCAGACAGGCTAAGGCATTTCAAATTTGTCAGTTCTTTCACCTCCACAGGTATCTAGACACAGTCATTAAAAAGATACATTATGTCAATTAAACAGTAATCTTTGGGATTTTGTTTTTAGGGAAAAATCTCCAAGAAAATGCTGTGGAGCTGCATTACTGTTGATGGATGAACACAGAATATTCTGCTCATTAATATAACATTATACCTCACAGTATGGTGGAAATTTTGGCAAAAAAATCCATGTTGTTTCCTCTGCTGGAAAGATTTCTTATGGGGCTAATTTTATTTCTTAGCAGAAACATTAGTCTGCTTCTTCATTTCCTTTGTATGCACAGTGCAGGGGAGAGTAATTTAAATGAATGAAATCTGAAAGTGATTCTTTTGCATAAATTATTACTTCTTTAAATGTAACCTTCCAGAAGAAAATTGCACAAGTGAAAATCTCCTTGGAAAAGAAGCATTGCATTATATAAAAAGGAAGGTGTATTCTGAGCCCTAAAATTAGTATGTCCATGAAAACTGTTACACTTATAGTAGCACAGCTTTAGGGTACATAATTGTTCATTATCAAATGAACAGCAAATGTTAATGGTGTTAAAGGCATTAACAATATCACATCCATTTTTAAATTGCCCTCTGCTCTGTTTCAGTTTGTAACGTATTGATTCTACACAAATGTAGCTCTTATTTTCCAGTGTACACAGAAAAAGATGCAAAAAGACTGAAGCAGTCCCTCCAGTCAGTATTTCATCTTTATGAGTCAACACAAAGGTCAGTGTTTCCACATTCTTGCTTTTTTCTCCCTGCCTGAATCCTCAGATGTCAGTGATAATGAGTAACCCAGGCTCAGGCGCATACCAGGTGGAACATGCCTTCTCACTGTAGTAGGGAAAGGTGGCACTCAGTTGTAATGAAGAACTTAGATTTTGCAAAAGGGAGGTATCAATAAAATAAGAATGAAAACAAAGGAACAAATACCTCCTGTATCTGATTGCCATCTAGGGCCAATACTTCCAGATTTTTCATAGTACATATTCCTTTAGGAATCTCATCAAAGCAATTTTCACTCAGATCTAGTATCCTGACACTAGTTAATCTGGTGAAGGACCTGGGTACGGTGTGCAGTCCGGTGTTCCTCAGATAAACACGGGAAAGGGATGGCCAGCAGCAGATCTGGTGTGGGAACTTCTTCAGGCTGTTAGCAGACAGTCTGAGTACTCTCATTTCAGTGAGATTCTTCAAACATAGGGAGAGCTTGTGCAGGAGATTATAAGACACATCCAGCACAGCCAGCTTCTGGCAGCGTTGCAGTGTAGGAGGACTGGAGGATAAGTTATTAAAAGCTAAAAATAGCTTAACTAAGTTTGTCAAAAAGCCTACCTCTTCTGGGATGAAACTGATTAGATTTTGTTCCAGATTGGTTATTTCTAAATTAGCAATATGACAAAGCTCCTTGGGAAAACTTTTAAATCTATTTTTCTGGAGGTAAATTTCCTTGAGTTTTGTCAGGTTCACTATTTCTTTAGGCAGACACTTGAGATTATTGTCAGGAAGGCCAAGCAGTTCAACACGATGGAGGTATTCACAGATCTGTACTGGGATTTTGTACAAGTTTGTTTTATAGAGCCTGAGCTGACGAAGGGACTGCAACTTGCTGCTAACTAGCAGCGAACTACAAGAGGGGATTGTTACCTAAATCTAAGCTCAGAAGACATTTCAGGTCCCCTAGTTCTTTGCATATGTCCTGTATGTGATTCTATTCCAAGTAGAGGACCTTCACGTGCCTCAGGTGATTGATGTCTCTGGAGATGCTTACAATCAGGTTCTTTTCCATGTGAGGCTCTTCCAGATATTCTAGACTCAAGACCCCCGTCGAGATGGTTCACAGTTGCTTGTTGGCTAAGTCAATGAAAAATATCCTGTCTGTGACACATGTAGGAGAAAGAGCTTCATTCTCTGGCACTTCATTCACTGGTATTTCTTGTGCAGTCTGATCATGGTCATCCTCAAAACCAACAGAGTCAGCTTTGGAGCAGTGAGTGCCCCCTGCACTGGCCTCCTGGCTCTGCTGAGACTCATCCATCTCTGCTCCTTATTTTTAATTTCAGAAGAGAACAAAATTAAAAATCCACAGTACTCAAAGACCTTTCTATGCTAAATAAATACTGGCAGAATTCAGCATTTAGGGACAGGTTCTAGTCTCAGTTGTACCCCTGCAAAAAGCTGCTTGTGTTCATTGAGATCAAATCCTGTAGTACATACTGCAGGACCATATCTTTGAATCCCAGTGCATCCTGAAGTGCCCCAACAGCCAAATTCGGAGTGTGACCTTATGAAGTCAGGGGAGCTGGCCGAAGCAACCTCCTTGAGTCTTGAAGGTCTGTATTTACAAACACTGATTGAGATCTGTCTTCAGCTATGCTGATTGTAAAAATGGAAGAGCCCTATTGTAAAAAGGTGGCACCTTCTTCTGTAACACTTAGTGGTTTCTGAGCCAGACAGATGCCAGTGAATCTGATATTTGATAACCCTCGAAGTTGTACCGTTGCTGATAGCGAAAGAGCAAGAGGTGGGAAGGGGCGACTACCTGAGTGACCTCTGATGTCTGGACAGAAGAAACCTTTCAGCTGGCATTTAAGGAACAACAAGAGAGAAAGTGGAGGTCGAGAGGCAGCTGTCCGTTGTCTCCCACCTGACGCCCTTTTCTCTGCTGCCGTAACCGCGCCGGGAGGACGTCACGTTTCCAGAGATGGGTGGTTTCCAGGTGCCACCGGGACAAGGAGGAAGAACTGAGTGACCACCATGGGGAGAGACCCATGCTGGGCTTCCCAGTCTAATTCACATGTTGCACGAGGGTATTTTCTTTTTTATTGGCTCTGAGTTCAGTACTCGGGTGTGAGCCCCACACACTGTGGGACAGGAGACCGAGCAATCCCAGCCCACCCCCTCCTGCATATAAGGGCAGTAGTGAAGTCGGTAGAAGGATTTATTTGGTGGAAAGGTCCGGCACAGGCACCTTTGAAGTAGCTGCTAATCTGTGTAACCACGGAAATTTTTGCAAAGGCTCCTTGGAGACCACGGGCAGACCACTAAGTAAATCCTGCGGGGGCGAGCTGCTGAAACTCCCCTCCCCGCAGAGGCTGGGCACCACAGATGCGGCCAGGCCTCCACCGTGGGGAGGGCCCAGCACGGCACAGGGGTGGGGTGGCGGTGGGGCCTCCTGCCAGGGCTCTGGGCTGGGCCTGGCTACCTTCACCCGCTCCCTCTTGGTGGAGGGCCTGGGAGGCCCTCCTTGGAAACGGGCTCCGTTACCAAACATTATTAACCTTGGAGCAGCCTGGCTCGGCCCTGGGGCAGAGCTCGCCCGTGGGCCCGTCACTGCGGGTTGACGTGGGGAGAGGGTGCAGGCGTTGATCGCTCAGGTAGGCCTGTGGAGGTTGGGAGCCCCACTGCTTTACAGGGAAAAAGGACCTCCCTATGAATATTAATTCTCTGTTAGCTCAGATCCTATGCGATGGTGGATCAGAAACACATCCACAAATCCACATTTTTTCCCCATGCTTTTCCTGTCTGTCTGTATCTATGTTATTCTTGTGTTGCATACCAAGAGTTGTAACCCTTTTCAGACCAAGCCCATTTTTATTGTTATGCAGAGCCCAGCACAACAGCGCTTGGGGCCATGGTGATGTTGCTAGGCTGCCATAACGATGCAGTAACACTTTGTTTTGTTTTCCAGCAGGTCATGTCAGTTCATCCAGATCTTCACCAGCACTATGTGCGGGCCTGCCAAAAGTTGGGCCAACCTGAAAACCCCTTCATTGCTCACGTGCTTCAAGAAGCCGATAAAAATGATAAAATGTAAGGAAATAACAAACAGTGTGTCTCAGATGCTTCTGAAAGCCTTAAACAAGATAGCAGGACAAGGAATTGAACAATGAGAAAGTTCATGCAGTTTCAGGCTTAAACACAAATCATATTTAGCGTTTACTGCTGAAGTTCTGCTTTGACTCATCTTGACATCATCTTGGCAGAAGTTTGTAGCTATATATCCCTTCTGGGCAGCTTTACAAGCAGTGAAATTAAAAAAAAGTGAAAAATGTACAGGATGGTGCCTTTGTGTCCCTTAAAGAAGCCAAACCCAGTGTCTAGTCATCCTAACTCCCTTCCTTTTGTCTCGCTCCTGTTTAAAAAGGCTCAGCTGCATCTAGTTAGCTTCCAGCTGGTAATGCTTCCCTGAACTGTCTCTGAATCCTGCCAAAGTATTAGCCACCCAAATTCTCTCTCATTATATGGCTAGGTAGGGCTTCCTCTCATGGATGCTCCTGGGGTCAAAATTAATTGTCCTTTGGAGAGAAAACCTGAGAAAATACAACCTAGTGAAACGGTTTGTGTTAGGTTTTGATCCTGAGGGCAGGACAGAGTAAATAAAGGAAAGGGAACAAGTGAAAAGGAGATGATGAAGTAACCTCCAGGATAGTCTTTATTTCCATCTGCCTTCCCCTCATCTTGCTTCTTCCTGCTTTCTGTGCATGTGTGCTAAGCATGGTCTTGCAGCTGTGCAGTGTCTTCAGAATATCAGAAAGGACAGTGCTGAGATACAGCTTGAATCATGTCGTCTGTCATGGCGTTACCAAAGGTAGCGGCAGCAGCTAACTGCATGCAAACACATCAGTGAGGGCAAGCATGGATACGCTTCCTATCTGGAGAGACAACTCATTTTTCTGTATCATTTTCCTTCTCCCCATGTGCTTACATTTTTATGTTACAGCAGATGGACAAAAGGGATCACATTAAAAATAGCTGGAAGTAATCATCTAGTGCCTGTGCAGAGAGTTACAGATGACGATCTTCAAGTTCTTGCCTCTGTCTTACGCAATACTGTTTTTGTCACAGGTAAGCTTTTTCCATATATGTTTGACATTGCTGTGCTAATATAAGAAAACATAAGCAGTCTTGATTTCAGCCTTAGTTCATCTTTATTTCTTTTTGTTTAGAGGTCAGTTAATTGTAGATACGCATCTGTCACATTCCTCATTCTTCATCTTTTTCAGGTTTGGATCTTAGGTGTAATGTATTGACTGATGCTGGAGCAAAGCACATGGCAACACTCCTCCAGGTGCCAAAATGATGTTTATCATTCAGCAACTTGTAATTTATTTGGCTATGATAATATTTATCTGTGGTAAACTGGAGACAAGAATGCAGTGGTTTGGCAAAATTCCATTCATTTCGACTGTCACATCCAAATCCATCCCACCAGAATCTCAGATTGTATTCTCTGGGGAGATTTTTAATTTCTGGTAGAAAACCGTCAGACGTTTGGCTGGGGTGTCATGAAGAAATAATGGTAGAATAAACTGTGGGGCTTTTAGGCTTACAGTCCAATTCAACAAAGGAGGTAATGGTAGTGTCAAGTGTGCCAGGGCCTTGGATTTAGATACTTTATCATCTCTGTTATTAGTCTTTTTGTAGGTCTAAACGTAGGAAACTTTAATGCTGCCTTTCTGTCATTGTAAGCACCAGAATACAGATGGAAAACGGTGAGTTGCACTCAGTGCCTGTGTTTCTGGAGCTCAGGGAGGGCCATTAAGTTCACAAAATACCTGAAGGTCTATGTCTGAGCTTGACCACCTGCCTCATTTGGTCATGCTGAGCACGCGGGTTCCTAGGCGGCCTCTGTAAGCCCCATGAGGACATACACACTATGTTTTTCTGCCTTTCCATCATCATCTGACATACTTTGGCATTCTTTAACTACTTCTCCAAATCAGGGGCTGTCTGAAAGGCAGTGAAGGACAGAGGTTTTAAGTACGTGTATGATGCATCTCCTTTTTGAAATATGCAGGCATGCTCTGGAAAAAAGTCTCATTGCTTTCTGCTTTGTTTGTTCCTAAGGAAAACTCCGCTCTGCGGGACCTTAACCTGATGTTTAATGATATTGGCACAAGTGGAGCAGAGCTGATAGCGAGAGCACTCCACGTGAGTATTTGTCTGGGAGATTTAGACAATGGCATCTAGTTTGATATTTTTGCTTTTGATGAACTGTACTAGCTGTCCTGCCAACATCAGAGCTGGCTGAAAGGGCCCTCTGTCTCTAGTCCATTCAGCATTTTGCTGTATCACAGGGATTGATTGTTTTCCCAAGGCAGACTTCAGAAATCAGATTTCACACAGAATGGCACTGTGCTGCCATTAACACTTAATTATCACACCTATCACAGCTGGATTTTTCTGTGTGAAAAATGCTATGCTATGCTATAGGATATATAATGTCATCAGGTTTTTTCCTTTTTTTTTTAAAAAAATTGTATTGAATTTGCCTGTACTTGACCTTAATATTTGTCTTGATTCAAGATGTCTGAGATGTTTCCAAAACTTTGCCTTACAGCAGCAGCATAAAAACATGTTTGTTATTTTTAATGTGGTTTCCTAAGGAAATGAGGCTTGTGTGTAAGATTTGTTGTGTTTGTGAAATGAGGCTCACGTGAGCTCTTTCTTCCTCCTTCATAGTCTTTGAATTCTGAACTGATTTCGACTAAATTTGACAGGCCTCCAAAACGCTAAGGTTGTACAGTAGATTGTACAACACTGGGCTTGCAAGCAACCCCCAAAGCTATTTGTGCAGCCTCCCGGCCGCGATTGCTGGGTTTGCTGGGCGGGTGGGCGGCGGGACCTGACCAGCCAGGCAGCCCCTTGGCTGCGTGGGCTCCTGCTGCCAGGCCAGGCAGGGGGGATCCAGGGGTGAAGGGAGTGTGTTATTGAGGGAGGGAGAGGGAAGGAGATGCTGTAGTGAGGTACCACAGCAGGGGAAGGGGTACTGGGGACATGTGGAAGACATAAAAGCCGTATGAAACCAGGCTCACAGAACTACTTGTTTTGTAATCACTTAATCAATCATAATCTCTGGTAATGAATGCTTACGGTGGTACTGAGGAATTAAAAATACAAAACTACTCTGCATTGCATTTAGGGCTTTAACAGTGAATAGATATTTCATATCCATTGAAATTCTGTGGAGGGTGAGGGGAAAGATGCTGGCTTTTCTAGACCTCTGATCAGAACTTTATATTGCCAGTGAAGTCTCCAGTCCAGCAAAGACTTACACGCTGGTTTGACTCTGCACCAAGTAGTCCTTCCGAAGGTGACTGGCTTCACTGAGCTTTG
Source organism: Aptenodytes patagonicus (assembly GCF_965638725.1). Taxonomy (NCBI): domain Eukaryota; kingdom Metazoa; phylum Chordata; class Aves; order Sphenisciformes; family Spheniscidae; genus Aptenodytes; species Aptenodytes patagonicus. Next base: position 18,835,338 of record NC_134954.1, read on the forward strand.
ACTGGTCATGTGATTTAAAAGATCATGAAAAATAATGCAAATTATATTATTGTTTAAAATACACTTACTAGATTTAAATCGGTTTTGATATCATTTCCGTTTCAGCTGCCAATTTAGGCAGAAATATCTGTCTGGATTATTTTCATGAGTCTGCAATTTGTGAACTTGGGAGAAACAAAAGTTTTCAAACACTCAAGTTTTGCTTCCAGACTCTCACGTGTTTGATTCCACTGTGGGGAGCTTGAGCCAACTGCTTAGTCAGTGTTATCACTTAGAAACAATTCTTCTGGAGGGATGTTTTGTCTTTGTGTGACAACCAGAAGGACTCACAGGAAAAAGAACAGTGTTGTTTTTCAGGCCATTTAAAAGGAATTGATTTTTTTTATTATTATTTTGTCTAGAGGAATGAAACTCTTGTGTATTTGAGAATGACTGGAAACAAAATAGGAAACAAAGGTGGGATGTTCTTTGCTTCAATGCTACAAATTAATTCAACCTTAGAGAAGCTGGATCTTGGAGACTGTGATATGGTGAGTAATCCAGTAAAATTATCAGCAATGACATAAGTCTTTCAAGGGTATTATAAAGGTCCTGCAGTGCTTAGTTAGGGGGAAATGCCGTCTGTTGTCATTGATTTTACATTTTGTGATAGCTGGAGGTAACACAATATATAATATTGCAATGCGTACTTGGAAAGACATGTTGCATAAAACACCTGTGAAGTCATAACTGATGATATATTAGAGCCACTAGAGCCCTGGGAATTCAGGTGCTTGCCTTTCACATTTTCCAAGGTTTGTTTCTGCTGTTCATTTTTGTTATGCTGTCTAAGTAAGTCCTGTGTAATTCATGTTGAAGAAAGGACTTCTTATTCCCTGGAGGTTCTTTTCCTTCTGAAGTGTGCAGTGCTATAACGCCTGAAAGTCACTCAGTTCCATAGCTCTGTTGCTCCTATCAGAGCTCGATCCATAAAGGACATAGGCACAAGAGTGCTGAATTGAGTAGAAAGGCGCCCAATTTGACCTTAGATAACTTGCCGCCTCCTAGACTTGGGCGCTGAGACTTCTTACGCAGTGCACAGGGGAAATCGGGAGGGTAGAAATGGGTCAATACACTAAGCAGGGTGCTTCCCACTCCAGCCAGTAAAAACCTGTGGATGGCTTTTAAAAACCTATGGGGTACAGCAGGAGGTAGCAATTGGAGCTGTGAACCTCCTCCCAGTGCAAGGTCCCAGCACCTGACTGATGGTGTGTCCTTGTGTGGTCACATCAGAGGGGCCGGAAGGTGGAAGTGGTTCTTCTCCCTGCCTGGGAGAATTTGGTCCTGTATCTTGCCCTCCGGGAGAATGCTCTAACCAAGCTAGAAGTGAAATGAAGATGGGCCACTCTCAGCCTTCCTGTTAAGAGTGTTCATCTTTTCAGGAGATAATGAAGTGTATGTTGGGCAGAAGGAGTAAGTTTGACTGTAACCTGACAGTTATGAGTGTCACCTGGAGGCAGGGAGAGAGCTGGGGTGAGATGAAAATTTTATTATATTTGTTTCCCGGAATTACAGAATTGCTCCTAAACTAGAGGGGGAATACTTCTCAGAAACGGTGAAGGGTGTTATGAAAACATAAACAAGGGAAATGTAGCCAGTGTAGGATTTATTTGAAAGCTTAGTATGTTTATGCTTGGTAGGGAGTTGATAGAAAACTGATTTAAAATGAAATAGCTTTGGGTGTAGACCAGCCTAATTGGAAAATAACGTAAATATAAATTAGTGAGCAAACGAGAAGGGAATACAAAAATCTGAACTGGCCTGTATTCTAGACTCTCACTACTCTGTACCACATTATTTCACATTTAGTATGAATTTACCTAGTGGATAAATGTTACCGAAGACTTTTACCAAAGACCTTAGGGAACACACACAAGCTGATTTTAATTCATAAATCAGGACAACCAAAATACAGGATCAATTAAATGGACAAGTATCTTTGAGATGCATTATTCTTGCTTTTTATTTTCTGAGTTGCCAAATTTCATGGCCATTTGTACTTCTTAGCCTAATTCCACTCTATTATTGCACAGGGAGTTGGCATTGGTATTATCAGAAAATACATGGGGTCTGTAAGCACTTGCCTGCTGCACTTGCATCACTCCAGAGTACATGGAGGCAGAAATAATAGTATTTCCAATCTGAGCCCATTTGATGTCTTTGATCTTCTGACAATCGATTCTAAGAAGTCATGGTAATTTGGTAGCTTGATCTAGACGTTGGACAGGTTTCTCTAAAGAGTTTATTTATTTTCATTTCCAGGGTACGCAGTGTCTAATAGCAATAGCAACAGCCCTGACTCAGAACAAATCAGTTAAAGCAATAAACCTAAATCGTCCTTTACTATACAGCCAAGAGGTATGTAAGTAGACTGTAGTGTCAGCTCGGTCAAAGAGAGAAGCATAAGTCAGTACTGATGTATTATGGACAGCTGAACTACACGGCGCTCTGGGTTTCCTTACGAAGTGAAGTAAATGGTTGCAGAAATACTCTTTTCCTCTTTCTGTGCCGAGTTTTGTGCAGTCACAGGCTGCCCCGGTTTAACTAGAAGGTTAATTTTTAAAAAATTTCTTTCTTGGTACATATGCATTTGTTAAATAATGGGCTAATGGAGAGGGCTTGGTATTGGAGAACCAAGTATTCCTTCTGCTGTTACAACACAGAGAGTTTTATGCGTCGTTCAGCAAACTGAGGGAGAAATGCTGTTTAGCAGGAAATGAGGGGAAGAACAAAAGACTGCTGTTTATCTGAGCAGTGCAATACATGGGCAATTGCCAGAGCCCGCAGCCTAAAGAAGAAAGGCACACTTCAACAATATGCCATATTCACTGGGCTGTGTGGTTTTGTTGTTTCACTATGTGAACTTGAAGCATGAATTTAACAAGTGAATGAACCTCGTTAATGTAAAACCTATGATGCATTTGTTAGCCAAAAAAAAGACACAAACCCTCCAAAACAATTGAGCACCGAAAAGAGAACCTGCAAGGCAGTGTTTGCTGGGGGCAGCACCACAGGCCACTGGATGTGCACAGGCACACAGAGCTGTGGGGCTTTTGCTTGCAGGCATGCAGCTTCTGCGCATCATCGCCCTGCTGAAGTCTTGGCTATAGAGCTGGTTGCAGTGGTGGTTTCACCAGCCTGGCAGCTGTTGTCAGATGTCTGTGATAGGTACAGTGTTTTCCTGATGGCAGGATAATGAAATTAAACTGTCACGAAGGCCAGATCTTCCTAAATTCCCAAAGGTGAATTTAACAGTTTAAACAGATTTTAGTTGTTTCTTTTCCACTAAGACAGGGCTTGATCTGCCTAAACCCAGTTTTAGAAATAAATTTAAACTACTGCTCTTGAAAATATGGGCCATTAAGGGCCTGGTTTGTATCTGTGGGAGACTCTTTGCCATTGTTCCCACCTTCAACTCTATCATTTTCTGAGGCCTCTGGGTTGCTGCCTTATTTTTGACTCACAGTATTCACTCAGTTATTTCCTTAACTAAACGTGACAACTTCAAAATGAACTTACTTTGTGTTACAGTGACAGGATGTATTTTTTCCCATAGCAATCCTGTTTCTTTTTATAAAATAATAGATTAGTGTCATGACAAAATATTTTAACGTTAGTGAAGACTGACTCAAACATTCAGTTTTTTAAGAGCAATGACTGGGAGGGAAACTGATTAGACAATGATTCAAACATTGATGCTCCTGATATTTGCAGGGATGTATATAGTACTGTCAATCTGCAAAGATATTTCTGGTATTTTTTATTTTTTTACGTTCAGCATTATCATAACATATTGTTTCCTGGCTATTTTTAATACCAAGCTGCAATATACAAAATAGGACACTACTGACAACCAAATCTTGCTGTTAGTTGCGCATCTCCCTTTTACTGAAGCAAGACCATATCTTATCCTAAAGTACAGCTTAATAAAAACTGAGTGTATGTTTTTAGGAAGAGACCACAGTTCATGTAGCTCTGATGTTGAAAAATAACTCTTCTCTTGTGGAACTACATTTGTGCAAGCACGAAATGAAAAATTTTGGTGTAGAGCGACTGTGTGAGGCATTGTATGAAAACTCCAGCCTGAGATACCTTGATCTTAGCTGGTAAGAGTTATTACGTGACATCGCCCTGACTAACATTAGACACTCATTTTCTTAGCACCCTTTTAAAAAAATGTGTGCCTCTCTCTTTCAGTAATAAAATAACCTGTGATGGTGTAAAATTTTTGGGAGAACTACTAAAACGGAACCAAACCCTGGAAATCCTAGACCTTAGTGCAAACCGAATAGAAGATGATGGAGCCATCTACCTGAGTGAAGCCTTGGCTTTGTACAACAGGATTCTTCAGGCGTTAGTATTTACGTAACTTCCCCAGAGACTGCAGGTGTAACGATTCAGAGTATAAGAAGCTCGCACTTTGCAGTGGCTGAACTGACAGCAAAACCGTGTGCTTTCATGTTACCGATCAGATTAGAAGTCAGGAGGTTCCAAACTTCTTAGTCCATTTTTCTTTCTCAGGAAAAAAAATGTGAATGATGGATTGGGTGGGATTCCTTTGCCTAAGCATAGGCGTCTCCCACCATTGGAGATGCCGCAAGACCTGTGAGACATCCTAGGGCGCTGGCAGGTGGCCCACAGGTCCTTTCAGAGCCCAGCAGCTTGGAGACCAGGCAGGTCAGATGGCACAGGAGGCCTGTGTTTGGGTAACTGAAGTAAGTCCCCTGTAGCTTCACGTGAGCTAAAGGAGTCAAACACTAGGCTAAGAAATGACATTCAATCCCACGTGCTAATGCCTCGTGTTCACCTTCCTGCACCGCCAGGCCTACCCGTAACTCATTTTATCCCCTTTTCCTTGTACTTCCTTTTTTTCATCTTGTAACCATTGCTGTGTGGCCTGACATATGCTTATTCTTCTTTTTCAGGGTTTTTTGGGGTTGACGCTTAGATCAGTTTTGTAGTGGTTCATCTTACATGTGATTCACAGCTTTTACAGTCATTCTAAGGAGGGGGGAAGGCAATTAGATCTTATTAGTTCTTTTTGCATCTTTAAAGCATAGGTCCCTGTGGTGCACAAACGAAAACAAACCGAGAGCTGTACATCTTCAGAATTTTAAGATAATCAGATTCCATGCAGGGATAAGGCACTATATTTGTTGATTCTGATCTTCAACACTTAAGAAAATCCTCTGTCTAAGTTAGCTTCTGTGTGAACCCAAAAGAGCTGTAATCTCTCCATCAGGGTGTATTTTGTAGCCCGCATTAAACCGTGCGCCGGCAGGATGTAAAAGCTGATCAAAGGTGTTACCTGAAGCCATTAGTTTTAAGTAGCAGACTGAAGAGGTGGCGGCTGCTAGGTGCCTCTGAAAGCCTTCCAGGTTCACTAATATAAAAATAACTGCCACTCCACAAGATCAAAGCTTAGCCTGGATAAGTGCCAAGGCTTGGGCTTCAAAGCAGACTAGAGATGAGACCTGGCCACCACACAGTAAGTCACCGACATTGAAGAACTAAATGGTGAACAACCTGGCTGCACGAGTCATGAAAATGCCTTGCGAAATAGTACAAGTCTGTAGTCCAAACTGCCTTTAGCAACCTGAAGAAGATTTTATAGTACGACTGGGCTTGATACAAATGAATAATTACATTATTAATAACAAATATAAAATTTCAATATACATACAGTATATGATATATAACAATATATAATGATAAATAAGAATAAATCATAGTTAAACTCTTAGTTTTAACTAAGAGATGGGAATTCAGTGGTTTGGCACACATTTGCGTAACTATTTTCTCTGTTTATTAGGTTGTCAGTAGTAAGCAACAATTTAAGTGGCAAAGGACTTGTAGCTCTTTCAGATGCAATGAAAACAAACATGGACCTTTCCTATATTTACATTTGGGGGAACAAATTTGATGAAGCCACCTGTATGGTAAGTGTTTGCTTCTGAACTCTTCTAAGAGAGTTGTTTTTTGTTTGTTCTAATTTGTTTTTACAATCCTTGGGAAGACTACAGCAATTCGTGAGCAAGATACCTGATTTACTCTGGTTTTTTTAACAAATAATTATAATACGGTGGTGCTGTAATGAGACTCACTGAACATCAGCAGCATACTGAAATGATCAAGTACTTGCCTATTGTGTGTTTTCTTCTAGAGCCTTCACTGCAGTCAAAGCGGAATATTCTATGTCAGATTCTTGTTCTTACTCATTTCAGGCATTTTCAGAATTAATTCAGACAGGCCGCTTGAAACCTAACTGTACGGACGTGGAACCGTATGAAGTGGATGGGCATGTTCACCTTGCAGAGCTCTCCCATGGCCTTAAGAAGCATTACTACTGGACACCAAGTTGTGGGGAGGTGACGAACAAAGATGCTAATGCCAGTCTGGCAATTGCAGCGGTTTCAGAATACTTGTGAGTGAGGTAGCAGCTGGATGCGCTCCATATGCTTGAAGTTTTCCTATCTTGTTTCTAGTAAAATAGATTACATCAGTATCAAACTTGCTGCATGTTGTTTCTTCAGGGTCTTTACTCTAGAAGGAATCTAAAAACACTTGAAGTAGCATTAGAGATAAAATATTGAACCAGTGATCTTAAAATTTGTTGCTAAAAATGCCCAAGCTATTAAAAGCCTATTAGTATGAAAATGCTTGAATTTTGCAGCAGTCGTTTCTATTGCACACTATCATCTCCTTCGCCTTACCATGATTAGCTGTAGTTCCAGGGTTCCCAGGTGATAGATGAATTTAGTGAACTAACATGCTAAGAGGAAAACATTTTCACCACCGCACAGTGCACTAAGAGTGACACTAGGTATTCTTAGCAGTAACAGGGAGTAGAACAGTCACTGATGAGAGGCATGTGAAGAGTTCAGACTGCAGCAGTGCAGATGCATGAATTGAACTCCTAGCAGCTGAACTACTCCGCTCTATTCAGGAGACCCTCTCAGATCAGGATTTTTATCAAGTGCTTCTTATTTTAAAAAGATGCAGGGGCTGGTTCAGAACAGCAGCAGAGCCTATGGATAGGGTATCATGACCACAGGGTCCTCTTCCACAGGGCAGCTGCAGAGGAAGAGCTGTCCTTGCCCTTCCTGGGCTGTGGTCTCTGCAGTCAGGTTTCCACATAGCAGGGAGAACCCACAGGTAATGTTATTGCATCTCTGCAGGCTGGAGTACAGCCAGGCGGATCAAACTGACAAAAACTTACACCCGGGACTGCCGCTGGGGAGCAGCTTTGCTTGACAGCAAATCAGATATGGTGTAGAACAAGGTTCCTGTTGAAGCAGAGAGAGGTTTGGGTAAACCCATTTGTTGCTACTGTGCTCTATATACTCTCGCCTTTTACTTAGCAATGGCATGCTTTTGATATTTATCCAAGAGTGACTTTTTTTTTTTTAACCAAGTTAAACAAACTTAAGCAAACTTAAGCGTTAAGCCACTATAATGCTGGAACTTTAAAGCTAGTGAACCTAGTTTACTGGTATATAAATGGTATTTTGATGAACTTGCAGCATGGACTTGTTTCTTGTACTACAAATGAAAAACACCAAACTTGGTTTCATTATTTCTTCCTGTCTCTTGAAAACTGTTTAGAAAGATTTATATTATAGCCATGTGGCAACTCCTACACATGAATAAGACAACATACGCGTATAATGGTAGTCAAAAATTGTTTTAACGGTTTGGGCACAGACTTCTTAGAAATTTGGGAATCACTCAGCTTGTTTCCTTTGTACACCCCCTCTGCTCGTACCTGTAGAAGTGACTAGATCTATGTTCCTAAATAGAAAAAGTCACCAAATAGGACAGCAGAGGTTTGCCCAAAGGCTTTCACTAGTGCAATTTTGTGCATGTCTAAATATGCCTGTTAAAAGTTAGTATAGCACAAGTAACAGAGTAATCTTTGAATGTATGTGCATGCAGGCAAAAGACCTACAAAATCTAAGTATGAGGGGAAAAAGAAAGTAATTTCAACAATAATACCTAAGAAGCAGTGATGTACCTGCTGATGTTCTGATTCTGTATTATCACAGTGGTAGTGTAGAAACAGGGAGATGTATGGATACCCCTTACCAAGCTGAAATGACCAAAGTGGTACTGATAGCAAGCGTTGGGGTGTTTTTTCTCTCCCCCACCCTGAACACAAATTAGTCAGGCTCTGTTGGTCCAAAAAGCACTTAGTATCATACAAGGACTTAGAGGTAAGCCCACAGAGCAGGTATGTTTGTTCCACTACACACAAGTTGACACAGAGGTCTCTCTCTGCCTCCTCAACCTTCTTGCCTGCTAGAGACAGTGTTTAAGACCCGATCAAGTTTTCTTCACCCTCCAGACCAGGAGTTCCCCTGTGTTCTCTTCATATAATAGCTTAACAGATGTGACACCCACAAGGTGAGGGCAGAGCAGGAGACCAGAAATGAATTATCTTTGCAGCCTTTTGCACAGGGACATCTTAACCTGTAGTCATCCATAGGTCGCACTGTGAAAATCATATTCTAGAGAGGAGCTTGTATTTTAACTATTGTTGCACAGAAGAACGGAGCCATGAAAACAAAAGTTGAGGATACACAGAACGTGATTGTTTGAGAAGAATCTGCATGCTATGAAAATTTCTAAGTTTTTAAAAAATTAGATAGAAAAATACCAACTTTGATAATACAGGCCTAAGTGTTGCTGCTCTGGAGCATTGCAGATTATACTCTGATAGTCTAAAGAGAATACTCTCAAGTATTGAGACATTGATGATAGAATTTCTTGCCAGAAAGACCACTACAAGACTCAGATCGAGGTATATTTTTTCCATATATCTTTCCCCTTGTTCTGTATATGAAGTTCAAGCTAATTTCATTGCCCAAATTAAGTCTTAATTTACTCGTATGAATGACATTCGTTAATCTGCTGTGGTAACAGGGAACCAAATCTACCAAGTCAGTCCCAGCTCTACCAACAGCAGTACTTTATTTTTAGCGTAGATGTGGCAAGATGGCAACAATATCATACACAAAATGTAACAGGATAAATAGCATCTACTTTCAAAATTGCTAGTGTATGTTTTTGAAATATTTTTACTCTACCTGAACCCTTGTTTAACAGCAAGATGCTTGGCCCAAAAGAGCACTCTGCATTATTGACAATATCCATAAAAATAGCTCATGTGTTATCGTTTACTTTGATATTCCTTTGTAGGAAAGGGCTGCAGAGTAATTCTTACTGAATTAGGTAGAAACAGCTTCCTGCAAACTAAAATAATTATTTATGCAGAAACCTGTATTGCTTAAAGAGGCCTACACCAGAGTCATTTATTGCTTTCCTTTCTCTGAAAACCAAACCTTGAAATTCTTAAAAAATATTTGTGTTCTTTGGAATGAGAGAATTTACATAGGCTAGAAACTTTTGCCATGGTCTTCTGAGTACGTTATTCTAGTAGCAAAAGCAAGCATAATCCTGCTCTGTAAACCATTGTTTCAGCTTCCAGAACTCGCAGTACCTTGCTGAAAGGCAGCATTTTTGCTCCAATTTAAAGGGAAGGAAAATGACTGATCCAGCAGACCAGCGGTACAATGCAGGTCCCCTAAGTCCTACTGTGTGCTCTAGCTACCATACCACCTTCTGTAAAATTAAACAATCTAGTAAAAATAAGATACAAAGTCTGATAAAGAAAATCACCGAATATCTACTTTAGCATAAAAAGTACATCTTCAAAGCACTCTGTAAAAAAACAAAACCCCAAAACAACCCCCCCCAACCCCCCCCCCAAACACCTCAAAACAAGTGGAAAAAAATTAACCTAATAGTCATTATACTAGATTGTATTTAGAATAAAGTTTTTGTTTAATTTAGTTTGAACAGACCCAAAATATCTTCTATGAGAAAAATGAGGTGTGTTACTGCCGAGAAGAAAATGTAGCAATCCTTGCTGTGTTAGTATGCTGCGCAAAGGGCTACCCTGTGTCCTTCTGACAGGGTGCTTTGACGGTGGTTATGTTAGACTGCTTCCCTCCTTCTTTTGTTGCTACCCCTTGCAGTTATAAACAGGAGACACAAGGTGAGGGAAAATTACAAAACAAGTTTATTAAAGTCTAACATAAAACACTTCAGGCTAAATATGTACAACCCCCTCCCTTCCCAGGGGATTATAAAATTGAGAGTTGAGCTATATACAAATAACAGAGGAAAAATTGTATATACATGAAAGATATTTTAAAAATAATTTAACCAAAAAATCAGTTATTAGTCCTTATCTGGAATTAATTCTGCAAGGCTTATCGATAGCCTCTCCAAGATCACAGCCCTGAAATCCTTAACATGGGACTTGTCCATACTCGAAAGTTTTTTGAAACACACGATTTCAGGAAAGTTGTCATGCTTTGTGCCCACTTTTAGGCACACATTTGGAAGTAAGTGTCATACAAGGAGCTATTCTCACATAAGTACTTCCGAACAGCCAATTCAGAAATTTCTAGATGCAGATAACCTGTTCAGGCAAAACTTGCACTGACTTCAGTGCAAAATTGACTGAAACGGTACTGAAACAATGGTGTGACAAATCATGTCGTTTTCTCTAAATTACTGTTAATGGAATTATTAAAATTCCCTCTTTCATTTTGCAGATAGGCAGACGTCTCCTTCTTGAGACCTAAAAAGATTCCATGCTTTCCCACATTAATCCCTTACAGAAATTATCAATACTGTTATAAACCTTGTACCTCCAAAATGAACTCAGAATCCTTAAGCCTAGGAATTAGATGTGCAGCTGATTTCCATGCATCTATTGGCAAAAGGTACAGTACAGACCTGCTTCTTCAGGTCCTACAGCACCCAGCCTGAACACACCTACAATTTTTTTTTTTTAATATATATATATATATTTAAAATCTATATTCTAGTAAATGAATACAGTTCATAGAGATCATACCTCAGCAGCTGAGATATCTTCACAAAAGATGAGGATAAAAATCAAGACTCTCATATGGGGACTCAAGAGTGCAGATCACTAAATTATTGCTCCAAGACAAAATTACAAGCCTGTGTATTCTATTAAGAAAGGTTAAAATTGTTGTCTTGTAAAAAATAATGATTATCTTCTTGTCTATAAAGAAAACTAAATGACTAATAAAGCAAGTATTACTGTTACAAGTATCTAAACAAATCCTGTATAAATCTAAGCACTGTATTTTTTAAAAAAGTCTGAAATCTAAGAATACAGTAATAAGCTATAATTTCAGAAATATAAAAACAGTCCAAACAAACATTGTTATGGAATGCATTTTCTATGTAGGAATGTGATTTTTTTTTTAATTTTTTTTCCAGAGCTAGTTCTTTCTTGTGGTCATTTATCCTGGATATGTTAATCTTTAGCTACTTTTCCTCAGATAACAGCAGCATATCATTAGTTTATCTTCCAAAGCTGTTTAAATATGAAATTTATGAATTCTACGGTATTGTTCTTTTTCAGTATTCATGACTAAGCCTACGTGTATCCCAAGACGTCTGCTCTATTTTCAGAGAGAGAAAGTAAAGAGGAACCTTAGGACAAGCTACACAGAGTTCGCTTTTTTTTACACAGAGTCAAGATCCCGATCTTTGTGGTTCTTCAGTCTTAAATGGCAAGGCTAAGGAATATCCTTCAGGGGCTACATCAACAACAGAAGCTAAAAAAGAAAATGGGGGAGGAAAGGGGGAAATGCCAAACAAACAGAAAAAAACCCCCACCAAACAGAGAACTTCATCCATTGTCCTTTGCCAGCATTATGAAGGACATCAGCTGTTCACAAATGTTGTAGTACAGATAAGCAAAGCAAATAAAGGTCAGGCAGGTATGGCAATAATTAGCTTCAGTGGACAGAGTTAGAGATGCCTGCATTAAGAATGTTCCCAGCGAACAGAGTTGTACTCCTTGCTGCCTGCGGTAGACTTTATCAGCAAATTGGCCATATATTAAAGCATAAAACATGATCAAGCAGCAGAGTTTTAAACATGCCACATACTAAGATGATCAACACAAAGAAGCGAAAGGTCTATTACTTTACAAGTACAAACATGTAGGAAGAGGTGGCGGGGGGGGCGGGAATCTATAGCCATGCTCAGGAGTCAAGGGACTATCTCCAGAATATTTAAATGAAATCCTCCAAGAAATTTTTCACAAGTCTGTTTAATTAAGGTGCAGATTAATTATTACTCCATGTAGAACAGAATCAGTTAAGAGGTATCTCCTATGCTCTTCTATTTATCAGTGTCTGGACACAAGGCATCAGTGGAAATAAAATGCTAGCACCAAGTAAATAACCAACAAATAATATCTTTAAACGCATTGTTGGTACAGTATTATGCCTGTTTCCTTACTATTTGATGATTACTTAAATCATGCTTACATTATGTTAATGGCACAAACTGGCAAAATGGTGTATAAAAGTACTCCTATTGTCAACTAGTCTTTAACTGATGACCAAGACACTAAAAGTGTTGCTTTTTAAAAATTTACATTGCTAGCAATAAAAAATACCCTTACATGAGTCTTGCTAGGTACCAGTTTTGTGCAGTTGCTGCGGACAAGTGACACGAGAGGTAAAGCAGTACATAAATACTTCAACTAAAACAAATCAGTCATACTCTAACAAAACCTTGCCTGGAAGAATATCATTCTGCTCTGTTGTATTCTTCCTTAATGCCCCCTCATGTAGCGTTCACTTATTATTTTCACAGTGAAGGGCAGGATTTATTTCCTCTTTTGTACCTACTGTCTAGCACAAGAAGCAGCACTACTGTAAAAAAAGGATTATGAAGCTCTGATTCACGCCTCACAATCAAGTCAATGCATCTTTTCGTCTGATCTACAACACACATGTTCCAGCTCTCCTTTTGAGCAAATGTTGCTGTTTGTGCCAAAACCAGGGCATTGCAGGGATGTGAAAAATAAATCTGGAACAAGATACAACAATGCTGGATTCACTTAACAAAAAAAGAAAAAGAAAAACTGACTTGTTGGAAAGAATACCCAGTAGTATCTATGCCATTAGAACCCTCTGACTTAACACACTACAGAAAAAAATTAACGCTCCTTTACTTGCCTTGTCAGGAAAATATACACAAAACTTTCTTTCCCTTTGGTCAGACCTCAACTGAAGATGGCTACTTCTGGCAGACAGCAGTAATTCTTTGCAAGCACCTCACCAGAGCACTGGCCTACCCATCACGTACCATTGTATCACCTTGGAATGCAGGAGTACCAGCTTGTTAGTACATTCAGATTATGATTTTCCCCTTACACCTCTGGGTTAATATTCTTAAACTATCAAATATGGCTTAAAATGTCTGCTCTCAAATGACATTGTGACACATCAGATCAGCAGGAACATGGGAGGAGATCTCCAAAATACACTAACATATTTAACAGAGAATTCTTAAGGCAGGTGTTGCTGGAAAGGAATCGTCTCCTGGAAATCAGTGTTAATTGCAAATAGAAATTTGATTGTAGATTAGCACAATTCAACAAAAACCAAAAGACAGCGCTGCACAATGGAAATGCCTTACAAGTGTCTTTACACTGAGGAAAAAAAGAACAAGTCCAATTCAAAAAGCGTGACTGCTTGCTTGATTATGTTCATCTTACCAAACATATGCAAGTTCACTACCAAATTACCTTGATGGCTCTGTACTGCACTGTCAGTATAACTGCTGCAAGAAAATAAACTGAGGTTCTGAATATCCAGTCACAGCAGATCTTAGTAATGTTTCTGATGAAGGAGACTGGCTACCCGTCACGGGAAGCAGCATCTGATGGTCTTCAGTCCCAATGGGAAGAGGAAGTGCTAAAGACATCTCAGAGGGCTTCACATCTATGGACTCTGATAAAGGACTTTTCTGACTCTGAATGGATTCTTGTTCATTGAAAGAATTATCAAGTGCATTAGAATCAGGGGGAGTTTCAGATCCTGGGGGGGTGAAAAAAAAAAGAGAAAGAAATGTTCAAAAGCTCCTCCACAAATTCTGCAAATTCCCTTTCAAATGACTGTCAAAACAAACACTTGGTGTGTCAAAGACTGCCTGGGCAGCTGGGCTATCAGTGGCTTCAGTGTGCCGCGAAGCCAGAATGAGCTGTAAATACAACGTAAGCACTGAGAATCACATCCTCTGTGCTTATAGCATGACAACTAGACGGATGATGCATTCCAACTCAATCTCTACAGAAGAAAACAAATCCTTAACGTCACAATGAACAAAGGAGCTTTGGAAAAAATGTAATTATGAAGGTTTCCTTGAGATTTTCCACCCCAGAAAATCTAAGAACAACAGCCACATCCAAGCATCCTCTTTTAACTGAGATAGCAATGTAAAATATACCATTTATCCATGCACTTCTTTGGGAGAAAACATTTGTTAACTCCGTTCCAGCCAGACCCATTACAGTTTTTATCCAGTCACTTGAGAAATCTTCCACTGTTACATTAAAATTATTTGTGCCTTCAAGATGTAAAGTAATTCTTGTAACCAGTATGCCATGTTCACCTCAGTTACTACCCTCATAGACATATTCCTTTGACACATTCAGAAGAGGTGAAAAATTTCCTACAATTCAGACTATGCCTTCATGTGGGAAGCTCTCACAAGTTACTAGTACAAGAAAGTAAACAGTCACGTACAGAAACTCTTGTCAGCAGCAATCCACTTCTATGTTGCTCAACATGTGTTTGCTATAGCAATGCAAATGCTTGAAAATTTGTCTTGAATCTACTTTAAAGCACGTACTTTATGCTTTAAAAAATTTGAGTACCTCTAAAGTGGATGCTTTTGGCGCTAAAGAGAGCTACTACCCAAAAATCTTTTGTTTTCTAATTTTAGGCCTGGATGAGCAAAAAAAAAAAAAAAAAAAGTTATTCAGCACTGAAGACAAAACAGTTGATGTAGTTTCTTAACCTTTTTTTGCAGAAGGAACTCACCTGTGTGAACTTTCGTTTTGTGCTTCTTAAGATTTTTTATATCTGTGTAAGAATTTCCACACATTTCACAGATAAATGGTCTTTCACCTGAAAAAAATTGGTTTGGCAGTTAGAACAATCTTGAAATTGAAAGAAAACACAGTTAAGAGATGTAGGCTAATGGATTTCAAGGTTGTATTTTAAAATACAACTTTGTAACTCTGTTATTTTGTCTGTGTGTCTGTATTCAGAATAAAATTTCTTCCAGAATAGATTAAAACAAAGCAAAAAACCCGAACGTTAGAAGTAAAGCCATGATCATACATCAACACCTACGCTGTTACACAGATATTAATCTGAAAAAGGCAATTAAAAAAAAAAGTCACAAATATTTTCTTTAAATTATGTTAACACAGGGATACGTAAATTAAGAAACTCTGCTACTTTCAAGTATAGCACAATATGGTGTATTTTAAAGGCAAAAGGGTAAAAGTAGAATATTATTTATAGTGCAGGAAGCAGCCTGTCTGGAAACTGACCTGTATGGGACCGAAAATGTTTATTGAGCTCTCCAGAGGAAATAAAACTCTTTTCACAAATGCCACAGATATATGGCTTCTCTCCTAAAGGGAACACAAGGAGTTTGTTATTTCAATATATAAACCAGAATACACATAAAGAACATATCAAAATGAAACGGAGGTAATGTCCAATGGGAGAAAGAGCTCCCTAAACTGAAGTAAAAGGGAAAAAACATGAGAAAGGAGCTGGATGACAACTCCAGAGGTAACTCCCAATCTACGGATTTCCTGGTCATTACCTATCTCCAGACCCTCTGCAGGCAGCCAGTCCTCCCTTGCCAGGCCTGTTCTGGTACCACAGTGCTGTGTCTCCCCCCTTACCTGTATGTTTTCGGGAATGGGTGATGAGAGAACTTGAGACAGCAAAGGCTTTTCCGCAACTGTCACACACGTAAGGTTTCTCCCCCGTGTGGCGACGCACATGGTAGGTGAGTGTGCTGGCCTGAGCAAACCGCTGACCACACCGATCACACACGTAGGGCTTCTCGCCACTATGCTTCCTGCAAACGAACACAGGCATCAGTGATCTCCTGGCAGAAAGGGAAGCAACACCCACGATTAAGTAACTTCCCTCAATTAGTACTTTATCCCCAAAGTTCCTTGTGCTAATGTTCTGTGAAATAAAAAAAACCGTAACAGCTATGAGTTTGGTTTTGAGTTAGCAGTTTCTCTCGGAGTGAAATTCAGTCACTCAGTGCCTGTTGACTCTGGGAATCAACACATCCATGATTTCAATGGCAGCTGAACTGAACTACAGGCCCCGCACATGTAAGATGCACCATAAGAACTCAGCACGTTTTGCATTATAGTGTATGAAAGAAAATGATGATTCCTAACAGGGGAACATAATTCCTGCTCCTGCCAAAAAACGCAAAAGGACAGTAAACAGTGAGAACTGTTCTGTTTCACTCCCATCAAGGAACTCTCTCCTCTTTGGTGCTACAAGCAGTTTAAAACAAAACGAACCCCACATCATTGCCATAAGGATACCAGCGCGTATGCTGTAACATTCATAAATTGCAACTCGCTTCCCCAGTGAGCAAGTACATAGATGTAATTATTCTGTTATGCAGCGTGAGAGAAGACCCAAGAGAAAAGGAGTAGAAATGACCAGATTATGTGAACGTGTAACTCTTGCTCACGCTGGAGTAAATTATTCTGTTTAAATAAACATGTGGATAAGCATTTGCAGGATCTCACTTTTGCCCACCTGGCATGAATCTTCAGATTGCTTGAAGTTGCAAACTGCAGATTGCAGACATCACATTTGTATGGTTTCTCTTCTCCGTGATGCATCCGACTGTGGAAGACTAACTGGCACTTCTGAGCAAAGCCTTTGTCGCATAGTTCACATTTGTATGGCTTCTCCCCTAGTGAAAAATAAAACTCTTGTGCTCTCTGCATTTACGTAAGAAAGCTTTCTGATCCGTCACCTGACCAAAGCTCAAGTGTCTGCTCTAATACTTCTTACAAATAACATCTTGGAACACCCCGTCATCAGTCCACTGAAGTGGAACATGCCAGGAATACAGCAGATAACAGACTATTTTTGAACACATTACCTTTAGTGGAAAAAAGGTAATAATATTTTTAATTTTGCCATTTTCCCCACATTATTTTAAGAACGCTACTACTACATTTTCAGACTTTTTGCTGGTTATGTCTGTTCATGATTCTGAATATTCAAGATGAACCACCAGTAAATCATCTGCCTTTTCTTGCCTGTCAAACAGCAACAAGTCTTCAATCTTCAAAGTATAGTCTAGTGCTCACTAATTTCTTGTCTGCTGTAGAATGCTACAGGTACTTCTCTGACTATTCATATTTTCTCAGTGGTCAGTACAGTCTCATGTAATGGATCACGCAACTCCGCAGTCTTAGATGACAGTATAAAAGAGCCTCTCTCTGCATTTCTATGGCAGTGCACAATCAAACCAGGAACTCAACAATTCTTAAGTGTATTGTGCACATACAAACTTCAAAAATAAAGGTATTGGACATCTAACCTGTCATCTAGCAACCAACACCATGAAATTCCCTGCCTACTCATGCAAAAATTCCCAGTACAACACCCTCAAAAGTAGAAAGTGCAGCTGACGGTCCTACCAGCGAACTGTCCCTGAATACTGCTCACAAGCTCCATCTCGCACATGAACCTTTGGTTAGTCATTGGCTGACAATATTTGAAATCCTCTCCCTCGGTTACTGAAAGAGCAAGGCGTTCTCCTGCAGCTGTACCTCAAGCCCTCCTACTTCACCTCTTTCACATCTTCACAGCTTCCTGGAAAGAGCTCCACTGCTGGCATCTGCTCAGAGTTTTCCAAAGGGGAAAAAGCGCAAGAGTAAACAATTTTTTATCTGATTCACTGTTACTTCAGAATTCTGAATGCCAGCCACAAAAGGAAGAAAACTATGTAAACCAGGTCCCTCTGCTGCTCACTGGGCCAAGTACAGCAGCAAAGGCAATAGCAGAACAACAGCTATGCCAGATCAGCCTGAAGAACGAACTAACCTAGTATCAAGTCTTCCATCTCTAGGGAAGAACATACAAAAAGACAAGCAAGCACAGTACTTCTCCCATTCGTCTTCCCAGGCTCCAGCAATTTGCTCTTCATAATCTTTTAAGTCAGTCATGTTGTCTTAACGTTTAAGTGTTCGTAATTGATTTCTCTTTGATGCTTTGTTCAGCAGCTCTTGATACGACACAAACTTCTGGTAATGTTATTGAATGCAGAGATCACAACGCCATCACACATTTCAGCTGCATGTTTTACTAAATAAAATCCCAAATGCTGTAGTAATTCAGCCACCTCCCCAACCTTTTTTGAAGACCCTATGGAAGAAGTTACCTACTTGTCACAAGATTGCTTTTTTCCCCCAGTTTTGCTATCAAACATATATTAGGATTTGATGTTTAAAAAAAGCAACAGGAATTCTAGTATCAAGTACAGTGAGCTTTTCATGCTCTACTGGCAATAGTTTTTGGCACTCCATCCCATTTAATCACTCTACAGAGTTAAACTGTAGCCAGCTCTTCTGAGTCTTTCCTGAAATCAAGGTGTTCAGACTAATAAAGTCCTCTCTAGCTATTTAAAGTAGAAACTATGATTTTGTATGGAAAAACATCGAAACATTTCATGCTACCAGGATATAGGTACTATCCCCATACGCGTACCAGCAGCAGACAAAATTTCTAGAGGAAGAAGTCAGAATGCAAAGATCTTTTTAGTCCTGTATTCACAGGCTGTGATTACAGGTCTCCACAGTCCATGAAGACAAGGCCAGCGGCTTACCTGTGTGAGTTCTTACATGTGTTTTCAGCTGATTGCACTGGGTGAATGCCTTCCCACAAAGCTGACACACGTACGGTTTCACTCCTTTGTGTATTCTCATGTGTCGGCGGAGGCTACTGGCTTCCGAAAAGACTTTTCCACACGTGTTGCACACTGGCTTAGCTTTGGAGTACTTCTGGTCAAGTTCTTCCCCTGAACTCTCCAGCTGGTAAGTGTTCTTTTCACTGGCTATGTTAGACATACAGTGCTCCTTCAGTGCACAGCTTTGCTGAGGCTTTCCCCGTTTCTGTTTTGCTGCAATAGTCTGAACTAGGATATCCTGCGCTGCCAGCGTTTCGCTTTCCACCACAGAAGCCAGCTGTAGCTCAGAGTTATCGCTGCCTTGGGCAGCCTGTTCCGTTATCTGGGTGGCCAGCTTATTTGCATCTAAAAACATTTCAATGGATGTGTTCTCTGTCACATCGTTCTGATATTGTACAGATTTATTCTGTATGCTTTTGGGGGAGCTGAAAGTCTTCTTTCGCTTTTTGGTTTGAGATTTCTTTTCTAAAGCTGCTTTCTTTGCCTGTGGTTGAACCAACTCTGCAGAAGCAGCATCTGCTGTCTCCCGATTATTGTAATCTCGGAGAGTCAGAAGACAAGTCTGCTGATTCATTTCAATGTTTCCAGTGATACTAGATGTCTCTGTAGAAGAGGGATTAGCAATAAAAGCAAAGTCTTCCATCTTGATTTTGCATTTAGTGACCACTTCTTCTACTTTGAGATAGTCGGCAGCCTGGTGAATTTCTTTAACGTTCCAGCTGCAAGAAAACAAGACTTGGGTGACAATATTCTGGACAAAGCAAACATCTGTTCTGTACCAACTGTATCAAATACAGACAGCACAGCTACAGAAAAGTTACACTGTCAGAAAGTGTAGCTTTGAGAACACATACAGCAAGATTAATCTCTTAGTGCTGTAGTGCCATAAGACACTAGTATGACAATTACTCCCGAACTGATGGCCCATGCCTAGTGGGGTCTGCAGATCCACAGAACTGAGAATTTTGTTTTCAGTTACATGCCTTTTGTAGAATTTTAAGTTAAAAGTCCAATTGTAAGGTGGTGAGGCTAGACATGGGGTTGTTGGTCCAAAAAGCTCAGAAATCACAGCACGAAGGGATAAAACACTGGAGAAGAAAATGCAAAAGTTATCACTCTATAATCCTTCTGCCAAAAGTCGAGTGATTCGCAAGCGGTGCATTCACCTCAGCACTTCTGTGAGGCAGGTATTAATCTTTTATAAAACAATTTGCAAGCAGTCTTAATTCTGTACCAGCTGCGCACAGACAACGTTAACACCAAGGAAGTCCTCATTTAAACTACTATGCTCTATTTTTCAGTTCCTGCAACACAGGCCTTGATGGTTTAGAAAAAATTGATCTGGAAAAGGTGGCAATACGTACCATCAATGCATTTATGGATTTACAGCACTTTAAAGAGAGATTAATGGTAAACAACATCATTCCAACAGTCTATTACACAGCAAATGTAATTGAACAATAAGTAACTAGCCACAATTATTCTCCGTACATGAATACAACTGTTTTAGTATCCTGTATTATACTCGCACTGCACACTATAGTATGCCCTTGGGGTGTCACTCATGCACCCACCACCAGAGAAGACAACAGAATTTGCAGACAGTTGCAGCAGTCACCTAAAGGGATACAGTACAAGATGACGGGTGCAGACGTGCAGGTGTCATCTTTAGTCAAATAGTTCTCCCTGGGTGAGAATGGTACTTTCACCTTCCTCTTCTTTCAGAGATCGCAACTGCTCAGAATGAATCCAGAAACTCTCCTGCTGCGGTCCCAGACAGACGTCAAGAACGCTGCACACTTCTGCTCATACACAGTTTGCAAAGCACCAGTCACTAACTTCACCACATAGCTATGTATGCTGCTCTATTGCTGTTAATGCCTGTAGCTAATTTAAAAAAACCACCACCCCGCATCTGCATACTTCAATTATCGAGAGTGAGTTTTCAGACATCAATAGCAACAAAGCTTTTTTAAAATGCATTTGACACCAGACATTGAGAAAGGAGTTACAATCCTGGCCTACATACTTCTAAGTAGTCACACTTCCCTCATGAGGGATAATTTCTTTCCCTGAGAGAAAAGCAGTGCAAAGAATCCTCACTGCACAGGAAGCAACAACAATGGGCACAAAATCGACACAGTAAGGGGGGAAACGCTTTTTCTGTGACTCCTTTTGGACATCGTAATATAAGATTTTAAGTAACAGATCATGCAAATTCTAACAAACGTATTTTTTTTAAATTGTGCCTATCCTCATGCATTCCTCAGACTTTAGTCTCTACTGTATATACCGTTCCTGTGCGTTCTCTGCAAAAATGGACTTCTATAATCCAACTTCAGAAACAAGACAGTCATCCTTCCCTCTCACAGTAATCACATCAGATTGTTAATCCCTTCCAATCCAGACAGAAACACTCAGGGAGTGAAACTATCCATCAGTGAAATATCAGACTACATACCTTTGTTTTGGCACTCGCATACCATGTGGTATTTTAAAACATACAAACAGATGATCTTCAAGTTGTTAGTATGTATCACACCCACTACTGTTTGTTCCTCCAGAACTTACTACAAAGAACAAAAAACCCAGTACTGCCTTAACACAAAGTTTATTTCCCTATTTTCTTTCCCCCTTTAATAGCACATGTTACCTGTCAAGGTTTAAGTTTCCCGTATAAATAAATTCCAGGAGTTTTTGGAATCCATCAGCTTTCACTTGAGTCTGATCCAAAACAACATTATTGTCAGACGCGTCTCTGTAAAATGCACCGAAGTACTCGCTGAAAGAGGCAAGCACATTCCTGTGTGCTTTGAACTGGAATTCACCAATAACAACAGTGCAGTCACAAAGAAAGCCGGCTTCTCGCTGCTTGTTCAGTCTCTCTAAAAGGTGCTCACAGTGATGGGAATACTGCATTTTGATAACGAGCTGCAGCCTCTTTGTTCTGACCTGGGAAAGCAAAAAAAATTGATTCACATGCAAGATTTAACTTTGTTTTCCCCCCTAACAGAGTAAGTTAATGATTACAAAAGACTCAGTGTTCGAATCCTGCAGGACAGTTTGTGTAGTAGCGCTTTTGTACGAGGTATAGCGAGATGGGTGGATCCTTCTTAACTTGGGGAGCTGCTAATTTTAGAGACAGAACGAGGGGGAGAGGGCACCGACGTGTATGCGCCCCCACCCAGATCAGAGGATTAGCTCGCCTAAGCTTATGAACTGTCATGTCAAAACTGGGCTCCGACGAGCACTTTGCAGAAACGAGCCACCCGAGGCTCGGACCGAACCGCGCTCAGGCGGCGGGGGCAGCCCCTCCCCGGGGCACAGCCCCGCTCCCTGCCGCAGGGACCGGGGGCGAGCAGACCCCAGGTGCGGGGAGTCCCGAGCGGTCACCGGGGCCCAGGGGGAAGGGCCGCCTCGGCGCCGAGGCAGCAGGCGGGGTGCCGGCGGGCCACAACGGCCGCGGCCCCCCCGGCCCGGCCTCGCCGCGGGACGGGATGGAGCCCGCAGCACCCTCCCCCGCCGCGGCCCTCGCCCCGGCCCGGCCCGGCCCCGCCACCTCCCGCGGCCGGGCTCGGCTGACCGGGCGCCGTCCGTGCCCCCGGCGCTTCCCGCCCCGCGGGCCGCTGCGGCGCCGGCGGGGCCGCCCCCCGGCCGGCAGGAGGGCGGCGGCGGCGCCCCACGCACCTGCGGAGGGGAAGGTAAGGAGTGCCTTCGCCTCAGGCCGCCATGTTCTGATGACGCCGTGCCCGCCGCTTCCGGGATGTGACTTCCTGTGTCCCGCTCCGGAGGGCGGCTCGGTGCTGGGGGGGCAGCGGCGGCACCGGCGGCAGAGCGGGAAACGGGGGCGGGGCCACGACCCGTCCCGCAGAGAGAGGGGAACGGGCGGGGCTGGGCTGCGAGCGGCTTCCCGGGTAGACCGGGGAGGCACAGACTACAACTCCCATCATGCAGCGCGCCGCAGCAGAGCCCGCCGTTAGCGTGGCGAGGAGCTGTGCATACCGGGAGATGTAGTCGCGCTCGACGGGGCGGAGCGCAGCCGGCCGGGCCCCGCGCCGGGAGCGGAGCCGGCGGGACGCGGTCGCTGCGCCGCGTTTACCCGGGAGCCGTGACACCAGGGGCGGACGGGAGTGATCTAACGCGGCTCCCGTGGCGGAGATCCTCGCCCTGCACGTGGATTGGTAAATAAAATGGGCTCAATGCATTGGTTAACACAGCAGCGCTGAGGAGTCTCGCCGTGCCCGTGCTGCCGCTTAAGAAGCACCGCGGTGAAGGTATTTTTGGCAGTCCGGCGGTACGCTGCCGCCAGTTTGCGGCCCGGCGGGGACCGGCTCTGATCGCTTTCAGAAGCGTGACGTGTGAGGAAGAAAGAAAAGAGGCAGCCCGGCTGCTGTTTCCGCCCGGTTTCGAACCGGGGACCTTTCGCGTGTTAGGCGAACGTGATAACCACTACACTACGGAAACGCCGCCTGGTGGGTTTTTGCAGCAGCCCTACTAATGGCGTCCCCCTCCCCCGCTCCCCTCTGCTCTTCGCGGCGGCGACCTTGTCTCAGTCCTGTGTCACGCCGGTGCCCAAAGCACAGGACCATGCTCGCCCGAGGACCACAGGACCATGACCTGCCCGTGCTGGCAGCCCCCCAAACACCCCCCGGGGCGCCCTGCAGCCTTCCTCCGCCAAGGGCCTCCGCTCCTCACCGCAGTGCCAGCAGGTCACCCCCAAGCTGCGAGGTGCTCCAGGGATGGCATCTACTGCCCCTTCTCCCCACACACCAGGAATAACAGCACTGGTGTGAACGAGAAACTTTAAGATAGTGATCTTCCCTAGAATACTCTAATTGATTTTCAACATATCTGTAAATAAAAAGGCATACCCTCGGTTAATGTTTCACACCAAAGTGTCATTCTGAAACACTATTGCTTACAGTGCCAAATCTACCTCCTGCTGTGGTTACAGAGGCTGGAAGGACTACTTTGCTGGGAATGAAGCACAGGCAAGGAGAAAAATACCAACAAGAGGAGCTGAAAAGCCCAGGGAAATGGGAGGAGCAGACTACGACAGAGATCTTTGCCTGCTGGCGCCGGCAAATGCAGGCGGGATGAGCAGGACAAATCAGGCAGGGCTGCCAAGGAGAGATGTAAAGCACCGCAGTTCCTGCAGGAACAAAGCAGGGCAGTTTCAGCGTGCGTTTATCAGAACTCAGAATGAGACAGCCCCAGCCAAAGAGGAGAAAGGGAGCCGTTTGGCACTGCTAGCCTTGCAGGGCAGGACCATAATAAAGCAGCCAGGGAGAGCATGCAGGCAAGGGGAGCTGAACACGGAGTGCGTTACGTCGGGCAGCGCCTCCTCTGCAGGCCTCTCGCTACAGCTGGAGCTTGGAAAATGAGGAAATGACTAATCCTCCTGGATTTTCTAGTACACCAGGCACTGAAATGCCTGATCTTGGAAGGAGCTATAGAAGGGAACTTAGCTTTGCCGTCCTTTGCAAAGGGAAACACAAGCCAAACCCCATCGGTGGGAGGAGGAGTAAGAAAAGCCAAGAGAAATGAAACGGGAAAGACTCCAGAAGAAAGCAGTGACACGGAAGGGAAAGGGGAAACAGAAGAAAGTTGGAAGCAAGCAGCGGCAATATTCTGTTGAGTTTGGCAGTGGCAGCTGCAAGATTTCTTAACACTACTGCTGTCATCATGCAGAGGTTTCTAATAGCCTAAATGCAAGGATGTGTGGATAAGAGGTGCCACAAAAGAGCATCTGGGAAAAACGAGCATCCTTACTAGCTCTTTTCATGCTTGCAACATCTCTCAAGTCCACGTGGAAAAACACTTGTGGGAATGCACTTGTGTTCTTAGTGGCACACCATGATCACAAGATCGTTGTGCACAACTGTAGCACCCCAGCGTGAAAAGGTTGACATCGCAGCCACATCTCTGCCCAATCGCATACTGCCCCAATATTAATAACTCCCATTTTATTCCTGCAAGGTCTTCAGCAGTCTCTGAGGATTAAATTTTAATTGTGAACAAACTAATAAAACACAAAATACAAATTAACTAATGAATATGTATTATTATTGATATAATAATATTTTCAGTCATAGCTTGACAACCAGTTAAAGAAGGAAGGGCCTGTTTAGGTAACACGCTATAACCTTCTCTGAGGAGCTGGACGGTCTCAGCTCTCACAGCTACTGAAGTTGCCTGGCCTGCGAAAGGGCCAAATATCTTCCCAGTATTTTTTCAACACAACGCATATAATTTAAATGTACATGAAGTGCTTTTTCCTGATGTCCTTTACCTGAGACATCCCCAAACAGACTACCTTGACCAAGGGGAGATGCTGGTGTTGCCATGGAGACTGGGGTGGAAGAGTACTTGTCCAGTGTTACTGTATTTTGTTTGATTCCTGGAGGTACCCAAAAGAGCGTGGGATTGTCACGTCCTGGGGAGATAGGGAGGCTGTGTGGAAGAATGTCTATGACAATGACCTGAAGATGGAAAGTAGCGAGCAGACAGTGATTCTTACTGAGGCACTGCTTAATCCACTGGCTAACCAAGAAAAAATGGTAGAGCTCTTCCCTGAGCACGCTGCTGTACCAGCTCTATGTGTCTATTCAGGCTGTGCTCACACCCTGTGCTTCAGGTCTCAGCACAGGCTGTGTGATGGACTCCCGTTACAGCGTCACCCACAGTGTACCAACCTTTGAAGGCTCCTGCTTGCCCCATGGTATTCTCCAGCTTGACCTGGACAGCTGTGATCTTACAGAGCACCTAACATGGATTCTGAAAGAAAGTGGCGCTTCACAAGTCACCACAGCTGAGGAGCTGCCTGTACAAGGCGTAAAAGAAAAATTCTGTTATGTGTGCCTGACCCTCGAGCAAGAGATGACTCAGAATCCTAGTGAGGTAGAAAAAACTCACCATCTTCCTGGTGGCCATGAAATTATGGTTCAGAATCAAAGGTTTCATTGTCCTGAAACCCTCTTTCACTTTCCTAATGCTGGCATAGAGTCACCAGGGATTGACAAGCTCTGCTCCAGTTCTATCATGAATGAATCATCATCATGATGTTGGCATAAGGACTTACTTCCGCTCCAGTCCTTTCTGGTGGTTTCAGCCTCTTACCTGGAATTAAGTGGAATGCTTAAACAAGGAGGTAGTCTGCATGGTCCCAGGTGGAGTTAAGGTGAAAGTCAGTGATCCTCCTAATAGGAAGTTTTCAGTTTGGACAGAAGGCTCCTCACTTCCCTGAGTGCCTTCCAGCTGATGCAGAGTACCGTGACAGTACAGGGGGGCCGAGCCTGACATGGTGCACAGAAAATGTTTCTAAAGTACATGTGATTTTATAACAGATTTTACTTAACACTTCATGGAAAAGAACCTGAGATTACAGCTACCTGGAAGCTGGTGTCTAGGGGGAAGTCTGTGTCCGTAGCGTGCCCTTTGACAGTCCAATAAAAATCATAACACCTGGCATGGTTACTTCCTTCTTAGTCCAAGAATACATCTTTCTGAAGAGGTGGAAAATATGTTTTTAAAGAGGTTCTTTACCAGAACAATGCTGTACAGTATATGTACAACTGAAGTTAGAAAGACCAAGAGCTCTATGCTATTGCTTCATACTCCATTGTACCTGCAAAACCATGCAGCCTTGAAACGCCTTGCTTTTCCCTGGAAATCTCAGGGTCAAAAAGCAAACACACCAAAACCGTTCTGAGGAACATAATGCAGCGTCTGAGGCGAGCGCTCCAGGGAGCAGGTACCGTGCAGGGAGAACACACCTTTCACAAAGAGAGATCATGGAAGAGACTCTTCCAACAGAGCACTGGGGGCTGGCGCAGCCCTGCTTCAGGGGAACAGGAGGGGAGTTTCTGGGCCTAGTTCCTCACCCAGGGGTCCTCGAATGAGACGGGCAGGGCCTGAACGGGGGCCCGGGCCCTAAGTCCATCCCCCAGGCCCCCAGGCCCGGCCCTAAACCCCAGGCACCGGCCCCCAAATCCCGCCTCCAAGCCCCAGGCCCGCTCCGAGTCCCGGATTCCGGATTCCGGACCCAGGCCCCAGGCCCCGTCCCAGGCCCAGGCCCCGGGTCCTGGCCCCGGCCGTAGCCCCCGGCCCCAGGGAAGGGGCGGGGGGCGGAGAGGGGAGGGCACGGCCAGGCGCGCGCCCGGGAGCACGTGGTGCGGCCGGGGGACGAATGGCCCGAGCGTTCCAAACTCCCGCCACCCTCTCCCTCCCGCCCCCTCGCCCCACCTCAGCCAATGGTGGCGGAGGAGGGTGCCCCTCCGACCAATGGAAGTGCGGCGGGCGTGGCCGCGGAGACTTTAAGATGCCCCGCGGGGGCGCCCCCACGTCGCGTGGCGGGTGGGGAGGCCCTGGCGTGACTAACCCTAATGGCTGCTGCCGCGCTCCCCGCGCCCGTCCGCTGTTTTACTCGCTGACTTTCAGCGGACGAGGGGGGTAGCCCGGGGGGAGGGAGCGGCGGTGGGGGGAAAGGGACTGCCGTCAAAAAACGTCAGCGAGGGGGCTCCTCACCCCGGCCCGCCCTGGGGTCCCTGTCCCCCCCGCAGCCGGGGGCGCGCCGCGGAGGCTCCCGCCGCCGCACCGCCCGGAGGCCGCGGTCGGCCGGCTCCCGCCACTGCCGCCGCGAAGAGCTCGTCTCTGTCAGCCTCGGCGGCGGCCGGGAGCGGAGGGGCGCGCCCCCGCGCCGGGGGGCCCCAGCAGAGCAAAACGGGAGCGGCGCCCCCGGGCCAACCGCCGCGCTTCCCTCAGCCGTGGGGCGCGCGGCCGGCGCCGCTCCGACACGCGCGGCGGCTCCCCGCGGGCTCGCGCTTCCCGCCGATGTGGGCTCGCGGGGGGCAGCGCGCGACCCCCTCCCCCTGGCACCCGACCGTTGGGGCCGCCCCCATCCCCCCGCCGTGAGGCGGCCCGGCCTCGCCGCGGCCGGCGGGGTCGGGGTCCAGGCGGCCCCGGCGCGGCGGGGCCCGGCCGCTGGGCCCGCCGGGGTCTGCTCTGCTGGTCCGGCCGGGGAGAGGGGACCCCGGGGGCAAGCCGAGCCGACCGGAGGCCCCAAAATGTCAGTCTCCGCCGAGATTTGTTTCGTATCCCCTCCCTCCCAGAAGATGGGAGGGCTGGGCTCAGGCCGCCGGGGTGATCTTAGGTGGGAGAGCCCTGCGGTGATGGAAACTTAGAAATGTTGAATTTTACTCATCGAGTTTAAGAAATGTTGAATTTTACTCATCGATTTTAGAAGCATGGAGCTGAATTTGCAAAAACACGCAAGCCTCCTAGCAGGGGAGCTGGGGACAAATATTTTACCGAGGTGTGGAAGAATGGATTGTGAGGGGGAAAGTGTCGGGGCTTGTCCCCAGCCGTTGCTCTCTGTGCGGAGGCTTTGGCCCTGCCATGCAGCAAACCTACCTGTTGCATGCCAAGCCACAGCACCGTCTCCCTGGAGGAGTAGTGTGGAGAACCCATGCTGTGCCTCTCACTATCATGGAAACAGGCTGTTCAGTTACCTCTGCTGGTAGTTCTACCATGGGCCAAACCTTTTCCATGCTTCTGTAGCCAGTATCAAACAGTTATAGAAAACTTACCAGAAACGTAGGCACACGTGCTGTGTGCGATGGAAGCCAAGCGTGCACCGCTTCCCCACCGCAGGTCTCGCCTTAGTGGGGAACAGACATGGCCCTAGAAACTGGGCTTGGGCATGACTCAATGCTCACATTTTACCAATCCTTCAATAATTTCCTGAGCGTTTGACCAGTGCCATCTTGTGGCCTTCTTTTGTTTTCTTTGCACAGAGGGTGGGAGTGAACTTGGGTACTTAATGTTTTAAATTTTGTTTGAAGGAAACCTTTTGTTGTCAGAGTAAGTGGAAGTGGCAGAGTCTGACATCACACACTTGAAGATGTACAGGTCCTTTCCGGTAGTGGAATCTGAATGTCGCTTAATAAACCCAGTCTAGCTAAAACTAGTACTGGCTCTGCCACTGGTAATGTTCTTTCTAGCTTCAAAGTAACTTATGTGTTTTCATTGTTTTATCTTGTTTCTGAGCAACAGCTTTCACTTAGCATCAAATACTTCATTTCTGACTTGCAACTAAACATGCAAAGCAAGATATTTCATATGCTTAGTATGTTATTTTTTCAAATGAAACTCTCCTTGTCTTACAAGTGTCTCATTTCCCTGAGAAAAGTCTTGTTTCCTAAATATATCTGGTTTTGTGGCATTTACAATGATTTTTTTTTCGCTGTCACTTCTGAAAGAGGTGAAAAGCTTAAACTGCCAAGTTTCTGTACGCATGAAAAAGTGTATGCTCTGCAGATTCATGTGTCAGAAAAAATGTTTAGGAACTGAGAACCTGGTGTACTTTTGTTTCTATTTATTTATGGTAGCAAGGAAAACTTTGTGCAATATGGTATTGTTGTGGAGACTACAACAAATGTAGCTGTTGTTGCTACAGCTTGCTACTGTTTCTGAACAGCCTGCAGCTGCCTTCCCAGCCCCAGCGAAACAGTCCAAAAAAGGTGCTACTGTGGCTTTTTAGGAATCAGAACAGAAGCTCTCAGCAATTTCTCCCCTGAAGAGTTTAAAACCATTTGCAAGTGGCAGCTGCCTTGGTGTGTCAAAGCAATCATATTTGATGGCTCTCCTCTAAGCAGAATTCAACTGGCAGTGAGCAGTAGTTACCTGCGAGAGTCAGCAGCTCGGGGAAGCAGGTCCACCTCAGTGCCGTGCTTGAATCACTTGGCATTAAGTGGATTTTCTTCCCTGCAGAGCGCAAGTGCTCTTGTTAATATCTCCGGATTTGTTTGTTTCAAAGAAATCTAATGGTTTGTTTGAAGCTTGTGTGCACCGAGAGGTTTACCATCAATGCTAGCTGTGACATGAAGTGATACAGAGAGGTGATGACGTTTGGGAGAAGAGGAGCACTTGTGCTCAATAAAATTGTGAAAGCATGTTGTTGAGGCTCATGCTCTGGGCTGCCATTCAGATGGTTTGGGATTTAGGATTGTGTCCTGGGTGACTTGTTATCTGGTGTCAGATGCTCAGAAATTAACACCAAGTCATCAGGAGGTTCTCTAACAAATGTTTAGGTGACGAACTTTGAAGGATGTCTTGCTTGCATCTGCTTAGGGTGGATGTTTTCACTGTTTGAGGTCAGTCATACGATGTCTGTTGTATCAGGTTTGGTACATGGAAAGTGCTTTGGCCAAAGCACTGTCAATTGCCCTAGCAGTACAAAATGGCTTCTCTGTACCCTACTAATACGTGCATGGGGTTGCCTTCTTTTTGCACGGTCATCTTTCTAGTGTGCTAAGTCTAAACACTCTAGAGTTTTCTGTCCCTTTGGGACTGTGGGAAATTGCTCCCTTTCTGTGGAGAACCTAGAAAAAAATCAGCACAATGTGGATGAAATCCCTTAGGAGATCCCACAGGATTGATGGGATAGCAGGAGGTGTAATATTACAGTGCTTGTGCAAATAGCCCTTTTCTGCGGGCATTTCAAGAACTGACAGCTTTGGGGACCCTGGGGGGCTGAGCGTACCTCCCCCATTACCACATTTTCAAGTGCACATTTCTAAGTATGAGATCTCAGCTGCGGCTTATTCTGCCTGTGGCATTGTGTGGCATGCAGGGGTCTTGAGCTGTGTTCCACTCCTGGCTCTACCTTGGACTCTGCCTTCAGTCACCTCTCAACATTGTTACCCTTCCTGATCTCAACAAGAATGCTTTTCCGCTCTCTGAAGAACTCGCTGTATAAGAAAGCAGCAGTATTTTTTCTTACACTGGTTTCACTAAGCTGTTTCCAGTTTATGTTTTAGCTTTCTTGCATTAATTTAAAATCAGTCATGATTGTTTGGGTTGTATGTGATATGCCAGCGCACAACAAACCAAAACAAGGAAGATTTGAACCAGTTCAAGAGGTTTATATGCAAAGATGGACAAACTTAAGTAAATTAGCATAGATTCACATGTCGGTATGGCTTTGTGTGTAAATTTAAAGTACACTTTGCTATGTACTTGAAATGACCAACAGAAAAGCTGGAGTTTTTTCACTTACTGAGAATTCTGCTAAATATTTCCAAAAGTTGTTCACAGAGGTGACAGTGCATGCAGGCTTTGTAAGAACAGTGCAAGTAGAGTTAACGTTGAACTACGATATTGAGTCTAACAAAACAGTTCAAGTTGACCTTGCTTATGAGACAACAAAAAGTGTCTTAAGGAGAAATAATAATTATCAAAGAGTAAAGAATGGTTTAATTCAAAGGCTGTTTAACCTCCGACAGGTCTGGCAAACATTAATAGAACCCTACCCTAATTCTGTTTGTAGATTGCCTCAACAAGGGGTACTTTCAAAATGTGGTTGGATGTCATATCTAAGGATATTTATCAGCAAAGGGAATGGAAGAAGCATACATCTCAATCATTTTTAAGTAATTTAATGGTAAAGTGAAGTCATGCAGTCAAATCTTTGTAAATGCTAAAAGTATGGACTAAAGATAGTTTAAGCATATAACTTTCTGTGCCTTTCTTTGCCCAGTTCTCTGTATTCAGCTTAACACACCCAAGCAGGGAAGCTGTTTTATCTGAAAGAAGTTTGGAAAAACCAACCCCAGGCAATGCTAAGCCTCTGACACGAGAGCCTGAGTGAACGGCTCTGGGTCTTGGTCCTGTGCTCGGTGACTTTGACCTGCTTGATGGGTCAGATCAGGTCTTTCTTCAAGCAAAAGTTCTGTATTGCATGGCCTTTGCATTGAAAGCTGGGGGATGGCTTTTACCTTCTGCATTTATAGTTTTCAGTTTGCAGAGGCGTGATCGTAACTTGGGCCTAATAGTATCTTAAAATTAAGCTTTATTAGTTAATGTTTTGATTTGTGTGTATGCAACTCTAGCAGTGGTCATTGGGGGAGTCTTACAAACCCTCAAGCCCATACAAAAGGAACAGTTGTCAATGTTTGGACTCATGTAGAGTTCCCAGTTACATCAGACCTAAAAATAGTAATGGTTTAGGAGTAGAAGAGACTTTTTTCTACCTCTCTTTGGTCAGCTGAATATTGAGTATTTCAAAGATTTCAACAGGGTAAGCTGCTCCCCTATGGCTGGTAAAGTCTTTGTTTTCTACATCTTATCCATGCTATGAAGGTCTGTTGGATGTGCTCTTGCTGTTGATCATATTTTTTCCAACGGTAGATGGCAATAGCCATTCATTTGTAACAGATAAGAGTAGAACTCAGTGCATTAGAGAGTTTAATGTGTAAGTAGGATCGTTCCTGGGGAGGAATTTAAGTGAAACTCTTTGTAAAAACTTTTTTTTTTCAAGTACAGGTAAACTGCTGTTAAATAGAAACCTATAAATAGTTATAAAATCCAGTTGAAAGAAAAAATTTTGAAAGATGCTATTTAAGCTTCACAGGAAGGTGTTATAATGAATTGTCGTCCCTATGTAAAAAGGTATCTAAACCTGCATTTTTCAATGTACATTCTAGATAAACTCAAGTGATTAGGAAATGTTGGTTAACACTAAATTTTTATTCCTTTTCAAGTTTGCTCAAAACAGTAGTAATTTTCAGTTTGTTTGGTTGGGAAACTAATTAAAACATATCTTTACACAAATTAAAGAATTTTATTTCCTGCCTATAAACTTTAGGATTCACCTTGACAAATTAGTTTGACACCTTGACCCCATTGAAAATAGTGTCAGAGATCAGCATTTGCAGATCTTCAATTTTACTTTTGCCTCTAAAAATGCATCATAGAACTTGAAACGAGATGTGCAAATGTTAGCCTTTCTAGTATACAGCAATATGTTGTAGGATAAATTGCTTTCCACATTTCTCATTTATTTAAATAAATTTACTGCTTGCTTTTGTGGAATATATACTTTGTTTCCCAAAAGCGAACATGGGAGTTGTGTGAGTGAGGAAGGTAATCATCTATAACAAAGTTATAACTGAGTCACAAGACTTTTGGGAATTTTACAGCTGCAAACCAAAGTTCTCATGCATTATCATAGCATTCTGTTTTGCAACGATAACGAGTTTAAAGGCTAGCATTTTTCTGTTTTTATTGAAAAGATAATCAGACTTTTGTACGTTAATGATGGAATATTGACAGCTATGATAATTTCATAGAAAACATTTTAGTGCTGCAATTAGTATTTTAATAAGGTTGTTTCTTCTTACTGTATTGGTATTATCTGAATTGTACAGTTGGACGCTTCACTGTGCTCTGTGGGGGACGAAATAAGGCAGAAAGGATAGAAACTGACTGAAACGAAGTGATGAAGGGGGGTTTGGTCCCAAGACTGCTACTGACTCCAGATGTGCCCTTCTGAGCTTCTTAGATTCTTCAACTATAAAATGGTGATAATATACTGACCTCCTTTTGAGGCTATGGATGAGAAGTGTTAAGCAGTACTATCCTCTTCTCTTTTTGCCCGGGGCAATAGACCCATAGAGCTGTATTGTTTCCTGAGAGGCCAAGCTTCTCATGCATAAAACTGTCTTCTAGGTCACAAACTTTCAGGATCAGGAAAATTTACCAAGTCTGCATGCTTAAACCTTTTCTCTCTGGTTCAGCCTCTGAGCCTCCTAAAGAGCAGAATTCCATCACTTCTTTCATCACTCTAATATTCCTTTAAACAACTGTATCATGGGATCTATTGTACTTAGCTGTAGTATGTCTACCGTACAGTCCATGTTTTTCATCACAGGAAGCAGCTTGAACTGCTTATAACACATGGAGTATACATTTGTCTTGTTTTAGAACAGCTTTATATCGTTCAGCTGGCTTTACAACCTCTTCTGTGTCTAAAGATAAGTATGTTTAAGTATAATCCTGAAGTTTTTATCTTCTGCATCATCAGCCTGCACTTTAGTTACCATTTCATATTACGCTCCTCCAGGCAGCTTTGAACAACCTTAGCTTCACAATTAAGGGAGCCAACTGGCAAAACTGCTAATTTCTCTCCCTTTCCTTTCACTCTTATCTCGTATTCCCTAAGCTACATGTAGTCTTTATCTACACGTTTCCAAGAAGGTGTTCAATCAATAACTCAGACAAGTCAGAGCCGATAGGATCTTGTCATGTATTAATTTAACTCCTCCTTTCAAACAGAGTGCCAGAAAATCACTGTTTTCATGTTTTCTCTATTTATTCTGGCTGGATTTTTTTATTGAAGTTGCATGCTGTAGTTCTTTGATTCTGCTCCCAAGAAATTACCGGGGATTACACTAGTGGCCTTACAGGTAACGGAAGTTCTCACTGATGTGTTGAGTAGCAGTTTTCTTCCATATTAATGTTGAATTTAGGTTGTTTTTATTTATAGCAAAAAAAGTAAACCTGCAGACTTGGCCATGCAGGATATAGAAATATTAGGTGCTTTCTTACTCAGTTTCTTGTGTTTGGGTTTTTTTCTGACGACAAGAATGATGCAACACAGCTGATGAGTACAACAAAATTAATTTTCAATGGAGACAATCACAAGAATTGTTCAAAGGCAGAGGTTTATTAGTCTGTACATGCTAGTCATTTAGCAGTTACAGAGAGCAATGTTTAAAAGCTCCCTATTCTTTCATTAGACATGAACGACGATATGTTTAGTTTCCATCTGTGTTGGTCTTGCAGCAGGTTTAAACTCGCAATAAGAGCTAAGATGAATTAATATTATAAAATATCCTTTTGACTCTTGTCTACAGTTTAAATGCATCTGGTCCTGAGAAGAATCTACATCATTGTCAACGTGAGCTGGGAGATACAGAAAAACAATAGTCACTCTTGGCTAGAACTGGAGATGAGGACACCCATCTCCACAGAATGGCAGGTCTTTCAATGAACACGAAATGAATGAATTTCACTGAGAAAATAGGTAACCAGCAAGCTAAAACATGAAGTTCTATACTGAAAAAAAAAAAATCTTTAAAACCCATCTCAGGGAGCCTTTTTTTTTGTTTTGTTTTATTGGAGGTGAAGATAATGATTCTTTATTGGTGTTTTTAATACCAAAATATTATTGATGAAGTATTTTAAAAATTTCTATTCCTATGGCTTATAAATCAGTGTTCTAATTGCTTTCAGAGGGAGCAGCAACTATGAATTTTAAACTATGAAAATGGATGGCAAATATTGGTAAATGACAAGTGGAGTCTTGCTCCTGATTTTCCTTGTGAAAGCACGTGAACTTTTCAGTGACCAGTTCGTCTGAAATAAACTTATAGAATGTAAAGGTAATGTTATCTAGTACAGAAATTGTTATGAAATACAGAAAAAGATTACCCATTAATCAGCTTTTCAAAATAATCCGTTTTTCTACCAAGTTGATTTTTCATTCTCCAATCAGAAGACTTTCCATACTGATTTTTCCCTCGGGAATGCCATTTTTCATGTAGCAAACATGTATCACCGGGACAAAAAGTTGTCCATCCAGTGAGGATCATAAACAGATGTAGAATAATAGTTAAATTGCTGATTCTGTGTTTAATATAGACCATTGTTTTAGTTGTCAATCTATTTCATGGAAATCTTGTGAGTATAAAGTCCAAGTTTAATAAGCTCGGGGATACTGCAGTTCTGGAATATTGCCAGCACTTTGCTTCTATTTTCAAGTTTATCTCGGTAGTACCACTGAAGTAGATGACATGTGAAGCCGCAGGTGACTTGCTGGCTTGCAAGCCTGCTGTGTCACAGGGCTTGGCTACGGCACAGTAATGTTAAACTTCTTTAAAATACAATTTAGTCTTGTAATGTAAGCCAGTTCAAATCATGTTTTAAGTGTGTTTCTCAACTGTAAGTTCTGGCCAAGTGTTTCAGATAGTTCAGGAATACAGTTTAAAGAAAAATTATTGCAAGAAGGAACAATACTTAAAAAGGTGAAAGTCTACCTTCCTGAAGCAAACTCCCGCAACACTTTTTTTTAGTGAGGCCTTCAAGTGTTTTCCATCTCAATGCTTGTGCAAGGTAAAATGTGCCTTTTTAACGAGCCCTTTCTAATAAATAAGAGGTGTGTAAGTTCATTGGTTGAAGACTTGGGAACAAAATTTGAAATCCAAAGGAGATGTTATTGAATGCTCATTGGTAGAAAGACAGATCTTGGGCTGTCTACAGATTCCTAAGGACCATGTACTGCCTGACAAGGAAGAATACATATTGACAGCGTTCCTTAGAGGCATGCTTCAAGGACAAAATTAAAACATTTCCATAGGGTGTAGCCATCAATCACCAGAAGGATGTTCTTGTACACCAAGTACAACGCAGTATAGCTTTCCAGTGACCTTAACACACTAGCCAACATAGGAGCTGCTATAGTAATTGCAGATTACATTAAGTATCAAGTAAAAGCCAACAGCCAACTACTAGGCAAGCCTTTTACGTGTTATTAAAATCATATCCTTCCCAGAAGATTCAAGCTAATAAAATTGAATTCGATAATGCAATCAGTAAAAAGCAGGTTTAAAAAAAAAAAAACTCCTTTGTTGATAATGTCCCAAGAAATCCTATGTTTTATATAATGCCTAATATACATAAACATGGAAATAATCCCTCAGGTATATTAACAGTTTCAGTTGCACATTCTCTGAGAGTGCCTTGATATTTTATAATTATATTTTATTATGAAATAATTGTTATATATCAAGTGTGCGTTGCGCTTAGCTTAAAGACTGCGGTTACTTAATATTTCAGCAATTAAAATATAGAAAATTTTAGAAAGTATGACGTTGGAAGGATTGTTCTTACATACCAAGAAGCTTGTTCTCCTTCCTGAGCAACTGGCTGGGACAGTTTGTCACGGGCCTGAAAAATAATAAATATTAGAGATTTGACATGAAAAAAGGAGGAGGGAACAAACGCTTTGTATGTAAGGAGACCAATGTTCACTGCTAACATTTCTAATAAATCACTTATGACTTGATATATCCTATATTTGGTCACCTTAAAGGAGCCCTAGTGGGCCTGACTTCCAGACCAAAAGTTTCTGAAAACTTGGCTTTTTGAGGGATTGTCAGAATAAGAATTTTTTTTCCATCTTGGCCAAGACAGTGTATTTTGTTATATAGTAGAACCAGGGTTAGCTGTGTTTGAGAACTGACGCTGTACAGCAGCTGCTTTTGTGAGGTTGTTGGTCAGTCTTTGATTTCATACGAATCTTAAAATTTTACAACAAGGTATATGCTATTCCCATATATCATATACAAAATTTAGAAAAAAGTTAATATTGAACAATTCTACAACTAGATTAGTGTTCTGTTTCTGTGAGCCTAAAGGGTCCAAGACCTGGCTGTAAAGCTGTCAGCAAATGAGCTGAGTCTGCACTGAACATCTAGAACATGGCTCAAAGCAGAATGCGGTGCAGGTTCTCTGAGTAGGTGGTAAAACGATTAAAAATAAATAAAGCCAGCATAAATCAGTTTCATGACAATGTATTTTACACACAGAACACCGTAGTTGCAAAAATCTAGCTCTTCAATCATTAGCCGGCATAGTGGTACAAGAGCCTAGCCCCAGCCATGCCTAAATGAGGACCTACATGCTTCCTTTTTCTTCAGTTCTCCCAAACTGATAAGAAAAGTTGCAACTTTGTGCATTAGAGCACAGCTATTACCTAAAGCAAGAAGTACTGTCTGGTCTGTTCCTATTGAAGGGCACGGAAATACTGCTTCCAGTAGAAGTTAACTGAGAGTTTGTCAGTCTTAATTTAGGCAGTTTGTTAGCTACTCCAGATCTGGATATAGTCTTAGCTATGGCTTTTGAGTCAAAGTTGCCCTAATAAAATTCTATTTTTACTTTTTAAAAGTCAGATTACTTATTTAAAAACCAAAGCGCAGGTTCCTACATTTTTAAAAACAAAACAAAACCTCTCCCCCCTGGCCTGAGTCTTTATTGTTTGCTGTCTCAGAAAACTTGCCTGAAGCAGAAAATAGATCAAGGAGTAGTAGTACAGCAGGCCAAAGTCAGGCCTCGTGCTGGTCCAGTGCAATTGTTGGGGGTATGCCTCCTGAAACTGGGGCTGAATTTGGTCCTCTGTCTTCGCTGTGTGAGTAGAGATTCTGTTTCAGTACTTCAGAGGCACCCAATTACAAAACTTTGTAATTGATGTTTCCGCTCATTTTTTTTCTCTGCTGGTTCTGTATTTTGCTTGAGTCGTGTTTCCCCAGCTTTCAGATGTACGCCTGAATGCTGGAAAAACTCACTCTCATGCATAATGAAAGACAAAAAGTTACAGAGGAGGAATTTATTGGCTAGAGTCTCCATTCCTGCTCTATATCTTGCTCCACAAGCTCCCACAGCAAGTGAGTGGTAGAGCCAAGAATAGAACACCACTTCTCTGACACCCAGTCCAGTGTCTTAACCCCTGCCTCCCGTGAGAAATTTTGTTTCGGTTTTCTGTACAGTGCAAAGATAAGATCATACTTTATTTTGATGCATAAATTGATCTCTAGAGTGAATGAATAAGATTGGGAAATAGCCAGAGAATAACACAATGTAAATAGTGAAACATAAGGAGGTTTTATATATATCACTACAGCTTCTCAGACTGCTGTGTGTCTAGATAGAATTAATTAAAAATTATATGAAGTATTTGAGTTCTTTCAAATTTGTTTTGAGCACACAAGGTCTTCTTCAGAGAGAAAGCAGGATTTCTTCTGCCCAGCTGGATTTTCTTTGAGAGCAGCCAATGGAGGTGTTCTTTTGCCTGTAACGTAGAGATGCTTTTCCTCTCTGGTAGTACTTGTTTTGTCAGGGATAATAGCAGGTGTTGTGTTGCTTGTTTGGGGATAGCAAAGAAATTTGGAAAAAGATGGAGTTAACGTGGGATGACTAATGCATTCTAACTGCAAAGCATTGCTATTATTATGGTTTGAGTATAATAAGGAGTAGCATGAGTAAACTTCGCATGGGGATGTTAATATGAAATGCTTAACTGCATCCAGTTTTCACAAGTGATAAAGGCAAGAGTGGTCTCTAGAATTGCTGACTCAGTACCCCTGACTTCTGAAACAACCACTACTCTAAGTTTGGTATACCCTCTCCAAAATATCCAGCAGCGCTGGTCTAAAACAAGCTCAGCTAATAGGGGGACTCATGTTGTCCTTTGCTTTGGTATCTACCAAATCTTCCATCAGATTCATGGCTGCCATTGCGCTATGTTAGCCAGCTCCTTTTTAGGATTTCTCCTCCAGAAAGACTTTGGGTTTTGACAAATCAGGGAGTTATCACCTTGTACTCAATTTCGGGCAACATAAGAGCTTCTCTTTTCTGGCCTTTCCCAACATGTGAACAAGAGGCAAGCGCCACAGGTGAAAGCTGGATCCCACCTCTCTTTTAAAAGCACATAGGTTTGAAGAGTAAATAAGTAAATATTTGTGAAATATTTATTTCCAAAATGTCTTCACACATCATGAATGGGTGGGTATGTGTATATGCAGGGAATAGAGATTGCTGTAAAAGGACAGAAAAGATGTCACGGTAGCTTTCTGTCTGTGTTCTTTAGCCATGCTCATTGCTTTTATACAAGCATTTACAGTACAAACTGCTCAAATGCATTTGAAAATCACCCTATGTTATTTTAGGTACCTAGCAGTGTGGATGCACAAACAAGTTGCTAGGGATAAGCTGAAGCGTGACCTTACATCACCACTGGGACAGAGAGATCCTTCTCCACTGATGGCAAAATGACACATTCACTTGCTCGCTGGCTAGAAATGATCGGGAAATTTTTGGCAGTGCTTTACACTCGGGAACTCTTTATTTCTCACCACTGAAACATTTTGTGGGAACATGCCAGTTTCAGTGAAACTTCTGTAATAAAAAGTTTGTTTTCAGGCTAGAATCTAGAGGGAGCGTGCTCTAATCCTGATCTGCCTGTCTGGGAAGAAGGACTTAACCCCCAAAGTCTTCACATTCCAGGAGACCCCTAATTCTGGGTTATGATGTTGTTGGAGTGTTCTTTTCCTGTGCTGTTGTGAAAACAAACCCAAACAACAAACAAATCCCACTTCTAAGTTCATCTTGTTGCAATTGGGAATGCTTCTGAAATTTTGAAATGATTTCTGGGATGGGAAAAATTATTTTTCTTCTCTTTCAACTTTGCACCTCAGCACTCCGTCATGAACTTTGTTTGCATCTGAGATTTTGCTCTTGATGAATGAGCTCTCAGCCATAAAGACTGCTGTGAATTAGGCTTAAGGACTTTCCTGAAAAATGAAAACCAAAAGGCTAAACCACAGTTAGCTTAGGAAATGTGAGGAAGGAGAAAAATGAGATCTTCGCTCTCCTGCCTCTTCTATAGGCTTTTGTCATTCATTCTTCAGCCAGATTCTCCTACTGCAGACACTGGCTGCTCCTGCTCAAACATGAGATACGGGTAGAGCATTGCCGTATTATCAGGGGGGGTCTCCTGGGGTTCTGAGCTGGTGCTGGGCTGCAGCATCTCTAGGGACTGGCAAGCAGTGCTCTGATGGCTCTGCTGTACCTGATACGTTCATGAACGCCGCCCCAGCTGCTCCGTCTAAGGGAAGCCACAAATCGACTTGGCTCTTCACCTTCATGGGCTTTTTTCGTTAGTACAGTTAGAAATGCCAACCACATTGTAAAATAAACAAATGGAAATTTCATCTGTTGTTCTTTCTGGAACCTGACGTCTATTGTTATTTACTGCTTGCTGTAGTTGTGGCTATAATTTTTTTGTCATTATCTGTGTGATAATTGAAAGGAAAGGGCTGAATTTTGACCTCAGATAAGTGTGAGATGACTACTGTTTATACTCTGTTTATACTATATATGCCTTCTTCCAGGCAGCAGATACCAAAAGGCTGCTCCTCGAGGCTGCAGAGCTGTCAGAGAACTCGTGGTGATATCTTTACATGGGGTTGTATCGAAGTGAAAAGTTTAAATCTTGCAAATCACTACACAGTATACGCATCCCCCTCTGGGAAGATGCTGGGGAAAAAAATGGTTGAACAGCTGTTTAGTGTGCTATTAAAGTGTGCTCATGTTATGGTGATGAGTGCAGAATGAAAGAAACAATATAGAAAAGCAAATGGGAATATTTTAGAAAATTTTCCAAAGACATTTTGAAAAAGACTACTTGGCAGTCAAAGTATCATGATACTGTGCTTGATGACTCTCATCTAAAACAGTGGGGCTTTAATATATGTTTGGTTTAAGTGTGATTGAAATCTTTTGGGATTCCATATCTATCAGAAAGGTCTGAGCAATGGTATCTGTACTTATGTCCTAAGCAGAAGTAGCAGCATTATAACATACAAGGGAGTGATTCCTATCTGATGTGGAAGGAATTGAACACACTCGACTTCTGTCAGCTGCAAGTGGTGTCTGTATATGCCCTGTACTGATATAACATGTTGGTTGATGTGCGCTTTCATATAAACCTCAACGAATTGAAACAGCAGCGCTCTAATGATATCTTCCTTCTTAACGTCTCTTAGAAATAGCTATCAAATTAACTGCGAATATAGTTGTATAAAGTGGGTCAGTGCATTCATGCTTTAATACTAATGAGTCCTATGCAAAAAGTATTTTGAAAACACCTTTCAAAGAGAACAAACGTGGTTTATCTCAGCCAGTGTGGAAGTCTTAAACAAAACTCCTAGTGAAGGATTGCAACAGAACGGTGTATGTGCTGGGCACTGGAGTGCAAAGGAAGCAAAAAAAATCATAGTTTTTCTGAATTATTTTTGTGAGTACCTCAAATCTGCTTCTGACAAACTGTTTTATGTCACTTTTAATTTTAATAGATTGAAAGTGTTTTTCATTTCTAGGTAGTTTTTACTCAGTCTTTGAACTTCGAGCCTGATCATTTTAATTCAGCAGTGACTGGAGGATGGGGTTCTTT
This sequence comes from Aptenodytes patagonicus, assembly GCF_965638725.1. NCBI lineage: Eukaryota > Metazoa > Chordata > Aves > Sphenisciformes > Spheniscidae > Aptenodytes > Aptenodytes patagonicus. The sequence goes on from NC_134954.1 coordinate 18,877,108, forward strand.
GGTTTGGTACAATAAATATGCTATAACTAGCCCCCATTTTCTGTTCCCTGCTCTCGTAACTTTTGTTCTTTATGTGATGCTATTTGCATGTTAGCTACAGCAGGCATCAAATAAGATGTTTAATTAAAAAATGTGATCGGAGGTCCAATTTAAGATCAAAGATCACATGCTCTGAGAGATCCAGTACTTTGATACCACAATAATAGGTACCTTAGAAATAGTCAGATGGGTTAGATTAGATAGTAATTTATTTTAGCTTGTTTCCTTTTTCTTAATACTCATTCCAGATACCATAACCTACCAGAAGTTTTAAGAAGAAACAGTAATTTTTAAAGTGAAAAGTAAAAGGCTTCCAGTTTAAACAAAACTGATCAAAAAATTATGGAAGTAGGAAAATGAGACCTTTAGAATAAATATGACCAAAAGCATAATAAACATTGACCAGGAGCATAATCCTGAACGCTAACATAAATCTGTTTGTTGTAACAAACATTTGGTCTAATTTAATCTTTGAATGTATTACAGCCAGAAAAAATAGAATTCACAGGCTCTAATGTGTTGGTTACTCTTAAAATTCTGCTTTAACTATTGATGCTGATAGTGTCTCCCACTGAAAAGACCATTTTAATTATCATTGTCATCCATCCCAGTGAAGTCTATGCATGTGTATTATTTACAGATCATTCTTTAAACTACTAAATAAGTTGTATACTGAGGAGGGAACAAGAGATAAAATTATTCTACGTTGCCATCAGAGCAGTGTGTGAATTTGAGCTCTTGTGAGTTAAGAGCTTGTGACATAATACTCAGAAGAAAGCAAAGGCAGTGCTAGTTCATTACACGGCAGTGCATCTGCACAGCTAATGCTCGGATCTCACAAGACATTAATCACCCATGAAAAGATGCGAGAACCCTCCACTTTTAATGTAGCCCATGGCAGTTAATGGAACCGGGCGATATGTTTTTACCTGTTTACTTTTGTTTTACTTCTGAATTACTTTGATTTTAGATTAAGTAATCTAAATGTCTGTTTTGTGGAGAACAGTATTATTTTTTTATTCTTTCACATTTAGAAATTATTCTAACAGCTCTTCCGGCTAATAAATCATAACTAAGTTAGTTTCTAATGCATTTGAACTATCAGCCAGTATGTGCACAATGTTATCAGTTTTCATGTGTTACAGATAGGGGAGGTGGAAAAGTGGTTTTAAAATGGTGTTGAGCTACTGCAAAGATTTTCCATTTGCTTCTCAGCCGTTGCCTTTGTGCAATCTCGGGGCGATTGCATTTAAGTGGTAGAGGGTATGGTCTGCCAGGAGGGACGCTCTGCAAAGCTTCCTTTGACACCCATGGAACCCAAAAAGCTCTTAACTGGGCAGAGCGCTGTGATTCTCCTGGACGGACAACGGAGCAGAGCTCTGCCTCCTGTTTACCAACTGCAGCCATCAAGCCCAGGCTGGACGGGGCTTTGAGCAACCTGGTCTGGTGGAAGGTGACCCTGCCCATGGCAGGGGGGTTGGAACTAGGTGATCTTTAAGATCCCTTCCACCCCAAACCATTCTATGATTCTATGATCTCTCCCCAAAAAGACTTTAAATGACTTCCCATTTTTTCTTACCCAAAAGTGGCTTTGGAAACACGGCAGGAATGCAAATAAATGTATAAAAGAGTCAGTCTAATCAGGCGTACAGTCCTCAGAACTTCATTACTCTTCGTTATCTGAAAAACTGCAAATAAGAAAGCAAATGCCGGCAGAGCAGAGATGCATTGTCACATTGCAAATGTCGTGTCAGGAGAGATATTTGTGCATGCTAACAGAAAGCCTAGGCTCCAAAATTTGGTACTAGGGTTCAGTCTTGTGAACGAACATTATTTTTAGAAATGAACTCAATTGAAAAATCCTTATTTTCCATGTAAATGGACATCTTGTTTAAATTCAGAGGCAAAAAAAACTGGGGTTAAGTGTAAGACCCACAATTCTATTTGCATGTTGAGTAATTCAGACTGTAATAGAAGCTTTGTCATGTTAAGGTTAGGTCTTTCCTGTGGCTGTTCAAGTGGGCTCTAAAGACTTTTTAACACGTTGCAGGATATTAAGGGGGGAAAGTTTGACCTACATCCATTTTTTTTCAGACCCACTTCTGCAGGTTTCATCACACTCCCCGTGTCTCGCACGTGGGACATTGCTGAGGGCAGGATAGGTGCCCAATTGCCTACATACCATTTCATCAGGAAAGGTATATGATTTATTGCCCTGTAAAGGGTTTTGACATGAAGCCTGTGAAAAGCACTATATAAATGCCAATACAATATAAAACGTCACACAAATACTTTACTCATTAATTCCGACCCTGTGCTTTTGTACTGGAGAGAAAAGGGAGTGAAATATGAATGTGTTCCTTATGCTTTAAAGGGAAAAATGGGTTTGTGGATTTTATAAAGGCTGATGTGTTAACCTGCCTTTGTGGTTCCTTTAAAGACAAGCAGAAAGAAGCCCACTCGTTGCCTGGTAGTAACACTGCGAATGAAAGCAGGTAAAGCACCAGCAAAGGGAAACTCCATGTTCATGATGACAGTCCTTGGTCATGATACTGCTTTCATGACACAAACAGTTGATTTCATCCTTTACTTCAAAATTTCATTTATTTCAGCGCTGCTAGCTGGAAGCCTTTCTGCCATCACCCCATTACATTTCCCCCCCATACATTTTGTCATATTATCTTCTTTAAACAGCTTAATAACCAAAGCTTCCCCAGCCTTCATGGCACTGGACAAGCCTGTTTCAGAACGTGGCTTCAGCAAAAGAAAGTGTGCTTCACGGGGTGTTTTACTGACCCATTAGAGCTGAGCAGTGCTTGTTTCACCAACTTCATTGTGTTGCCCAAAGGGGACAACAGCCCCTCAAAGCCCAGATCTCACCAGTCCTCAGCTCCTTCCTTCTGGGAAGCCACTGGGGGAGGCCAGGGAGGAAGGGGAAGGTTATGGGAGATACCAGAAAACCCTCTTTCATCTTCTGCAGGGATTTTCTAACCTTGCCCAGTTCACTTTGCATGGTGGGAGCCAGCCTGGCCCAGCTGGTATAAATCACAAAACTCTTGTGTCTAACCAGCTGAGGTTTTCTCTCACCGGCTGACTCACCTGCATGGTGGGGCTTCAGTTTTTTTAAACCTTCATACACTGGCTTTAACTACTGCTGAGTACTGAGTAAAATTTACTCCGTTCCTTTATTTTTATTTCAGGTTGCTTTTCAAATTCCTTCCCCCTTCTGTGTTTCTCCGTGATTTTGATTATTTCTATTTTCGCTTTTAGTAGGATGTTCACTTTCTGCTGATCTCTGCTGACATGTTTCCCTTTTGATTTGTAGTACTGTTACTGTACTGTAATCATACTGTACTGTAACAGTACTGTAGTACTGTTAATTCCCCTCTGTTCAATTTTTGTCTACATTCAGAACATGTTTGTTTCTCTCTAGTGGCCTGTAATTACTGTCCCCGTCCTCCTCTTTAATTTTTCCAATTAGGTCTCCACCGATGCTCCTTTAAGAGCAAGGCGTACGGGGGGTAACCTCTTGAGGATATGAGGATATGACTTTTTTGGCCAGAAAGCGCTTTAAGTCTTGGAAAGGAGCTTGTGTTGAGGATATTGATTACACCTCTCTGTTCAATTGGTAAATGAGTATTTTTGTTGCGGTTAGTTAATATGTGAGTCCTGTTGCATGTTTGAGGATGGTCCCGCATTGCCCCCTTCTCAGGGGACTGGGGGTGGAGGCAAGCCAACCCTGCTGTGGCACCTTAAAACAGAGACCTCCAGCCCTTTGGTTTGGTGAAGCTTCTCTCCATTTCAGGTGAGGGATGGAGGAATGCTGAGACTAAGGGGCCAATGCAAAGTAACCCAGGAAATCTGCGACGAAGTAGGAAATCAGATTCAGTTCTCTGGTGTCCCCATTTCCCATGCTGCCCTCCACCCTGGTCTTTCAATCTAGCCACTAGCCTGTTAATTTTTCTCTGTTTTTCTTTCAGTCTCAATGTTGTGGAAATCCAAGTCCTTCCTACGGGCAGAAACGAGATCTACTTCATAGTTGGCATCCTGTACCATTTTCATGGGGAACTATTTCTAGAGGAGTATTTTGCATGGCTTCCTGGTATTCTGTACTTGTCTCTCAAACTATGAATGCATTTCATTCTTCCCAACCCCAGTGTTTTCAGTGGCACTTTTACCAGGGACAGGATAATTCCAGGCCTGGTGGAAATTCAGACCAAGCTCTTGCTTTCTGGCAAGCCTCTATACCAGACCGTAAACGTATGTCCCATTAAAACCCACTTTCGGCTTATTTTCTTCCTTGCCTCTGACAGTTGTCAGCGTGGGGTGTTCACCCGTGCTCTCACCCGGCACCGGCCCGCAGCGCCCAGCAGCGGGTGCCCGCACCCTGCAGTGCCGGGCCGCGGCCGCGCGGGGGCGCCGCAGACCGCGGGGCGCCGCGCAGCGCGGCGCAGGGGCGCGCAGGGGCGCGCAGGGGCCGGGGCGAGCCCCGGCCGCGGCGGCGGGAACCGCCGCAGCTCCGCAGGGCACCGCGGCTGTTCCTGCGCGCAGCGAGCAGCGCAGCGCCGGGCTCCGCGGGCGCGCGGTCGTTAGCCGCGGATTTCTCCCCAAAGAAGGGTCCAGCAGCGTTACCGGCGGGCAGCGGGGGCGCCGGCGTTTGCTCTCCCCCTCAACGCCGTTTAAAGGCAGCGGCACTGGGCGCAAACAGGGAGGCTTTGTGCAGGCATGTGCGTGAAGCACGGTGCAAAAGAGGGGGAAAAAAAACCAAAGAAAAGGAAAAAAAAGTGGTCATAGTAGGTTTGTTAAGGAATCCGGTAAGTTATAGGGAGCAAAATTAAATGTCTGGTGCTTACACGACGGCATGTTTTACAAGGGAGAAGGAAACTGCGCAGAAAATGCATGGGCTTTTATTGTTGGTTTTCATTGCCTGTGTTGTGGTGGATGCTTTATGCTACGGAGAGCAAGTTTAATTGAACCAGATCGCTGATTTCATATAGTAGGGGGCATGGCGTGGTTTTTTTTTGTTTTGTTTTCGGAGTTAACCGTTTCGGGGACTAGAGGCAGGCAGGACTGGGCTCCGCAGCCTCCGAGTTTCGAGCCAGCAAATAAAAACCCATTGCATAAAAACAAACACCGAGCCCGGTTATCAAAGCCTCAATCTCTCTCTATTATTTTCCCTTGTACTTGGTGCCTTTTTTTTTAGTCACATCTGTCGTTCCCAGCCTTTCCCAGGGCTGCAAAGCAAAGTGGACAGCTTCCATGTGACCACCTAGTACAGGAGGCATTTTCTACTGGGAAACTTTGGAGTGGATTTCTCCCTTCCTTTCCTTCTGAGAGCTCAGAAAAAGAAAATGTGCAATCTTCCCAGTGATTAAAGTCTCCGTATTTGTCTTCAGGCTTATCGGGTTTATCCAAACTTGTGTGTATGTGTGTGTGTGCGTGTGTGTGTGTGTATTCCCCCCCCCCCCTTCTGTGCATTTGTAAAGTAGCCCCATCTAGCAATGATAAATATCCCTGTTGATCACTTGATTGATTACCTCTCGGAAAGGTCACGCGGGCTTGCAGTAATTTCCTTTTGCCTAAGGCTCCCTTTTCACTTTTACTCCCGCACGACAGCTCCAAGTATACAGGATCTTTATTTTTGATTTTTAACCCCTAAATAGCTCCCCGAAAACAATGCGTTGGTGAAAAGAAGGAGGAAAATCAGCCGGCGGGTCCGCGCTGCCCCAGCCCTCGCCGCGCTCTCCCGGGGCGGGTTTGGGGAGGGCGAGCCTCCCTCCCCTGCTCTCCTGTGGACTGAGAATTCGGATTTAAACAACCAGACAAGCTATTAATTTACCCATGCTACCCAGGGTCCTGAACCCAATTAATTTCTAATAATTACAGCCCAAGGGGGCTGGGGAGATCCCTCTGCCTCTTTCTAGCCTTGCCACTTCGCGGCACCGAGGTCAGCATATAATAATAAAGTGTATATTTTGAAAGTGATCAGCAGAACAGTGAGTTATTGCAATGAATGAAAATTGTTTCCATTTTGGCTAATTGAGCCCGTGGCTGAAAGCTGGAGTCCTGAGACTAAATAAAGAGGACTGTTTCATTTCAACGTGGACTGGAAATCCCTGCATAGCTTTTCGGTCACCCAGCAAGAAGCTTAATTTCTTAACAGCAAACCCGAAATCAAGCGTTGGGTAAACAGTATTAATAATTGCATTACAATGATTAAATTAATCTTACTGGTAGCTAGGAGAATATAGATTGAGATTAAATAACACGATGTAAAGTTCACTGCACAAAGACAATAGCACAACAAATACCTCGATGAAGAATTCCAACTTTTCTCCAAGTAGGCTGCGGGGCTTGTTCAATTATAATTTAAGGAAGAGAAAATTTCCTGTTACGGGGAATGCACTGAAACCTGTCTGTGAGGGGGTGCGTTTGGTCTCTCAGCCTGTATTAGAAATAGATTTAATTCCACCCCTCCACCCACCCACCCCAAAACAAACCCCAAAATTTAAATATTTCTTTCTGGCCGTGGATCTGCTGAAAACGAGCCCGCAGCCAGGCGCTTCCCACCCGGGAGGGAGCGGAGGCTGCCGGCGCGGAGGAGCCTCCCCGCACGAACGAAACGGATTTCCCGGGGGGGCGGCCGGGACCTTTCGGGGAGGGGGGCGAACCTGGCGGGGCTGCGGCGGGCGGTGCCGAGGGCCGCGGGGCGGGCGGGCGGGCGGCGGGGGGCGGCTGGGAGGCGGCCCGGGACGGCGGCCGGGTGCTCCGGGCGGGCGACGCGGCACCTGCCGGGCTCCCGAGGCCGCTGGGACGGCGGGCAGGTGGCGGTGACAGGCGGGCGCGGCCGGGGTCAGGGCTGCCCGCCCGGGAAACGCGCATCTGCGCGCCCGGCCCGGCCGCCGGGCTCCCACGCGTGCTCCCCGCGGCGCCGGGCTCGGCGGCCCGGGTGGGAGCGGGCTCCCCGGGCAGGGGGGGGACGCGCGCCTCTGCCCGGACGGCGGCTTTGCCGGGTTCTCCGTTTAAACCGGGGGGCGGGAGGCGCGGGGGGACTTTTGCAAAGTTCCCGGGCGTTTTCCGTTCTCCCAAATGAGCCGGCGCCGCAGGCCGGTGCGGGGGGATGGTTTGGGGAAACCCCGGTGCAGCCCGTAGGGAGAGGCGCTGCCTGCGAGCGAGGTCTAGGGTCGGGCAGTGCCCGGCCCCCGAGGGCAGCCCCGGCCCGGCTCCGCGCATCCTCCGCGCAGCCGGGGGGCCGCTCCCCGGCAGCCCCGGCCCTGCCTCCGCCGGGGCAGAGAGGCCCAGCTTCGCCCGGGACAGCCCGGGCTGGGCACCCCGAGGGGTACGAACGGCGGGCGGGGGGGTGTCTGTGGCTGGGCGAGGCCGAGCCCGGTACGGGTGGGCGGCCGCGCAGCACCCTGCCCTTCTGCGCCTCCTGCCCCTCCTGCTCGGGGGCCGTTAGGTGCACCCCTGCCCGGCTGCGGGGGGGTGCTGGGGTGGGCACCGAGCAGCTGCGTGATCCTGAAAAAAAATAAATCCAATTTGCAAATTAAAAATAACGACGGGCATCAAGGACGGCTCCGCGGAGCGGGTTCGAGTGCTTGCGCCTGTCTGCAGGGCGTTTGGGGGAGCAGCGCGGGATACGCGGTGCCCCCGCCCCACGGCCCGGGCGCGGGGGGTTGTCACCGGTGGGGTGCGGAGGGTGCTGGGCGGGGGGGGGGGGGGGGGGCCGGGCCGGCGGGGGGGCTCCGCGGGCGGCCCCGATCCGCAGCACCGGCAGCCGGGGGGGTGGGGGGGTTGAAGGGGGAAGGGGCGATGCTGGGGATTTTATTAAAACAAAAAGTTGAGCAGCGTGTATGTACTGGCGCAGCACCGGGCCTGAAAGATTGTAATTTTCTTTTATGGTGTCTGGCAGGATTTGCAACAGATATTAATGGGAACATAAATAGCGCATGGAAGGTATTGAACAAAACTGTTTAATGCAAGGAGGTTGTACCAGAGGAAAATCTATATGTAGTTTGGATTGATTCATACCTCGGACACAGCCATCCCCTAAAGGAGTTCCCAATTTCTGCGCGCTCCCTCTTTGACTGGCAAACCCTGTAATTAAAACAGATTAGAGCGATCGGTGTTACTGTTTTAGAAGCGCTTTTTTCCTGCCCAAGTAGTGGTGGCTGAGCCGAGTTCAAGGTGGGGAAAAAGTGTGTGCGCTGGGAAAGTGTACAGTTTAATGGTACGCATACATAATAAAACATATAATCAAATTATATCTCTCTGTCTATATATACGCAGAGATCTACGATAATTGCGGCCGGGTGAGAATAAACTATTCAAATGTTGCAAAGACGCCAGAACAGCATTAATATCCCATAAAAAAGAAAAAAAAAAAGGAAGCAAACGGCAGAAAAAAGGTGTCATTTCTTCCAGCCCCAGCCCCTGCCCCGGGGAGATTTCTCCCGCTATAACCCCCCCCGGGTGCGCAGGCAGCGGAGCGGCTGCCCCGCGGCCGCGGTCGCGCAGCCCGGCGGCGGCTGCCCGCCTCGTCCCGGCCCGTCCCGGCCCCGGTGCCGGCTGTCAGGGTCCCCACCGGCGGTGATGGATCGCTGCAAACTTTTTTTTGGCGGCGCTGAAATGTTGAAGAGCGGGGGGGAGCCGCCCGTGCGCATGTGCGAAGGTGTCCAAACTGACAATGCTGGAGAGATAGCGAGCCGGGATTGAGAGAAAGGGAGAGTGTGTGTGCGGGAGAGGGAGAGGAGAGAGGGAGAGGGGGAGCGAAAAAGGAGGAAAAGCTCCGGGAGGAAAAAAAAAAAAGCCCCCCCCCACCCCAAGCCCACGCCAGCATCGGCCGCGGGACTGGCAGCATGCGATCCAAAGGCAGGGCGAGGAAGCTGGCCGCAAGTAGGTGCAATACCCCTTTCTCTTGGCTTTTCACCCTCCCTCTCTGCCATGTTGCATAGACATGTCTGATGCGGCGCGGAGCTCGCAGGCAACCTGCAGCATCCCCCCCCGCTCCGCCCGGCCCGGCCCGGCCCGGCTCGGCTCGGCTCGGCCCGGCGGGCGGCGGCGGGGACCGGGGTGGGGGGGTGCGGCGGCCGGAGCCGGTCTGGGGGCTGCGGGCGGCCGGCGGGAGGTGGGGAAGGAGTTGAGGAAAAGTTCAGTGGCGAGCGCTGGAAGTTGCTGCTGCTGCCGGGGGCTGGAGTGGGGGGGGGGGGGGGGTGGGAGGGGGGGGTGCGAGAGGCTCCGGGCCCTATAGTGGGCGCTGTCGGCCGTCGGCAGGGCCGGGGGCCGCGGGGGTGTGTGTGTGCGTGTGCACGGAGGGGCAGCGGCAGCTCTGCGGGGGAGGCGGCGAGCCCCGGGCGCAGGTAGCCGGTGCGGAGCTACCGGGGACTCCCCCCGACCCTGCCCCGCTCGGCCGCGGGCTTGTGCCAAAAACCACCCCCTCACGCCACACCGCGCGTGGGAGCGGGGCGTGCGCGGGGCCCCGCGGGGGAGTGGCGGCGGAGCGCGGCGCGGTGCGGGTGGGGCCGCGGGAGCCGCCCCGCGTGGCCGGGATGCCCCGCGCGGGTGTCGGGGGGGCAGCGGGGCGGCCGGGCAGCGCGGAGCGGTTCCCAGCCTGCTGGAGTCACCCGCTAAAAGTTGATGTAAATGTTGTAATTTCAGGCGCTTTTCCAGCACTTTTTATACAGTTTGGCCGCCCGAAGGTCTCTGTTCCGCGAGGCGAGGGCTCGGCCGTCCACACGCAAAGCCCGACTTATTTAATTATTTGTCTTACGCTCACCCCATCTGTTTCTCCTTTATGATAGGGATCTTTGTTTTTAACTGCTGCAGTGTTGGCTTTTTTTTTTCCTTAAAAAAAAAAAGAGGGAATTAACAACAAAACTTCGCCAGCTTTCGCGTCCTATTTTAAAAGCAACTGATGTCTTTATTTTCTCTGACACATCTGGGCAAGTTTCATTTGATATCCGTGGCGACGGCAACTCACATTCCCGAGTGAAAAAAAAATGGGCAGGCGAAAAAAAAAAAAAAGTCAGATGAATTGTTGCATAAGTTGCGTGACGTAAAAAGCAGATGCTTATTTACTCTTTATTTGTGAAGGGGGAAAAAAATAGAGGAGCGTGGAAAAGGGGAAGCGAAGATCTCTCCGGATCATCATCAGCTTTTCTGTGAACCTTAACAATAACAGCAGCAACCTGCATTTGATTAGGTGATTTTAAAGGGGATAATCCAGCGCCCACAATTTGAAAACAAATATGTTGTTAAATCTCCAGGTTGCCATCCCTACTTTGGAGCTAATTATGGAAAAAATTCTCACATCCCCGACCAAATCTGTCAGGTTTCCTTGCCTTTCCCTTGCTTTTCTCGCTGCGCAGCGATGCGGGGCTGCTCCTGCTCCTGCTCCTGCTTCTGCTCCTGCTCCTGCTCCGCGGGCGAGATCCGACCGTCTGCAAAGTTTCTGCTCTGCGCTGCGCGTCTTGGCTTTCGCTGCAGCAGCAGCAGCACTTTCCCCCCCAGACAGATGAGTTGCATTAAATAATCCTTCGGTTACAATCCGCTCATAAAGGAAATCATATTTTAAAAGCGTTTGTGTGTGTGTGTGTGTGTGTGTGTGTGTGTGTGTGTGTTTCGAAAAGCTGTTTCTTTCCCCCCCGAAGAGCGTCTCAGTTTCATGGCAAGTGGAAGGAGGGTTGCAGGCGACCCCTGTAATTTAGTCGTTCGAGAGGAAAAGTTTTTAGCTTTTCGCTTCTTTCTGGCCGGGTTGGGAATAGAAAACATATTGTAGCCTTCACCCTCTTACTTGGAAAACGGTACAGATCGGGACGAAGCGCACTTCTTCAATTATTTCACTTCTACTGCTTTGTGCGTGAAATAAAAATCGCCCCGGTTGTGTGACTGTCGCTAATACCCAGGAAAGCTCTTTCTTCTTAATTAAGGGAGAATACCTGAAGCGCGCAGTTTCTTGAC